>NW_028317882.1:5105000-6305000 GCF_062004578.1 Staurois parvus
ATAGTTAATTATTTACTGTTTTTCAGTGCATTCTGCGCATCCTAAGGTTATATTTTAAAAACGCTTCTAAACGCAAACGCACATAAACACGCATAAACTCGGTATGCAAACAAGGCTAAACTGATGTTTTTTAACCTACATTTTCCAGCAGTCAGTTTCCATCGTTCAGAAGAGTTTACCAAACGCCCCGTATACATGAACCCTTAGTCCACAATAAGAAATTTAAGAGATGAGTCAATTTCTTGCAGGTCAACAGGTATTTTTCTGTATTTGCGGTGTCTTTAAAGGGAAAGAAAACTGTGAAATGTGCATGTATTGCAGAGATGTTCTGCATATATTTTCCACATTTAACACTTCAACTATACCCTACTAACATATCACCCCCTCCAAACCCTTAACCCATCCCTTAACACTTAATTACCCCCAACACTTACCTTCTGTTCTGTTGCATATTCAGCTCATCCTACTCTGCAGTATAAGGGAAATGGCCTTGTATTATATACATGTAGCTATACTTGCATTGTGTCTTGCAAAATTCTGTGATTACATTCATCTTCAATCTCATACAGATGCTATTATAATGTAACGCGTCCAGAAGCTGCAGACATGCTCCTGAAGGATGAAAACAATGGCAACTTAATTCTGAGGCCTGGGGCAGACTGCAAAAACTATGCTGTAACTATTAGAGAGCCCTCTGAAAACAAGTATGAACAACTATATTTATTTATTATGTTCTATAACAGCCTTTCTCAACCCTTTCAACACAGGGGAACCCTTGAAATACCTCTCCGGTGACAGAGAACCCCTAGTAAAAATTATTATATCTGCTCATGATACATTACTGTGATGGTCAGTGGAAAGAATGCTCCTTATACTTTGGGTCACTGGGAAGAATTACCCCCTTAAAGGTAACTCAAAGATCAATGGTGTCAATGGGAACTTACCTGAGAAGAAGAAATTGCTCTTTGCTCAGGGAACCAGTAGCAATGTCTGGAGGAACCATAGGGTTCCATGGAACCCTGGTTGAGAAACCCTTTTTTATACCAATCAGAAGCTTAAACAAACTTTTGCTTTGTCCATTAAGGGCAAATAAACAGGTTTGCCTAATTCCCTTGACCCTCTGCAGCATATATTTACTTGCTGTTCACTTCTCCTTCATGCTACGTAAATCTGGTAGCAAAAGGAAATATTGGATGATACAAGTATGGAGGATCATGTGACTCATTCCAAGTGACAGCACAGAGCCAAACAGAGTTGTCACATTGTGAGTTCATAGCCTTGTGTAAGCTACAACTCCAGTAACTCATTGCTTACACAGGACTTTTCTTCGAGTGGCAGGGCAGAGAAAGTAAGGTGAGCAATTGCTGATGATGAGGGCTAAATAAAATAGGTTTGTTGCATTTCCCTGTGTTGGAGAGCACTGGTTCACTTTACATTAGAGAAACAATCAGCATAATTATTTTTAACCACCTAAAGTGGAAGTGAACCTTGTTTTTCATGTTTTACTGACAGGGAGGCCTTCAATAATACTTAGCTGTAGGTACTGTAAATATTTCCTAAACATGCACCATTTTGGGGATATTTACTGTGGCAGAGAGCCATGGTTGTGGCCGAAACTCCCACATGCATCAGTAGCTCGGGCAGTCTAACGGCGGCTGCCCTCAAACCTGGAAGGAAGACCAGGTGAAGATGGAAGCCTCGGGGAGCCATGACAGCGCTCTGCTGGAGGGCTTTGTTTTCAGGTAAGTCTTCCATAATGTGGTAGTATGCGAATAGACTTTTTTTTGCGGTTTACTACTGCTTTAAGGATCCCCCACCTGCAATGTACTGTGGATGGGCGGCCTGTGCAGGCAAAGTGCTGTACTGGTACGCCGCTGCCTGCTTTTATGTTTAAGGTGCGCACATGCACGTCCCCCCGCTGACACCGACTGTGATTGTGCACATCGGGAGTCTGTCAGCAAGTCCCAGCCAATGATTCACTGTTGATGATCAGCTGTGTCCAATCACAGCCCAGAGCAGAGAAAACAAAGAGATCTCTTAGTAAAAAGCAGTACACAATACACATTGTTAGGCACACATTTAACCCCTTGATCGCCCTAGATGTTACCCCTTCACAGCCAGTGTCATTAGTACAGTGACAGTGTATAGTATCATCACTGATCACTGTAATAGTGTCACTGGTGATGTCAGTGGCAGTTCCCCCTCCCCCCCCCGCTACAGTTAGTGTCGGATTGCACATTGTAAAATTCCCATTATATGTCGCTGATCACCGCCATAAGTAGAATGAAAATAAATAAATAAAAATTCCAATATATATACCATAATTGGTAGATGCTATAACTTTCACACAAACCAATCAATACACACTTATTGGGATTGTTTTTTTTTTGCCAAAGACATGTTGCAGAATATATTTTGGCCAATAAATGTCATTTTTAAAAAACATTTTTAGGTTTTTTTTCTAAATGTTCAGTCGTTTTTTGTTTATATCACAAAAAATTATCAAATACAACCAAAAGAAAGTTTTATTTGTGTGAAAAAAATGATATAAATTTCTTTTGGGTACAGTCTTGCATGACTGAGCAATTACCAGTTAAAAATTAGCTCAGTGTGGTATAACAAAAAATGGCCTGGTCATGAAGGGGGTAAAACCTTTCGGAGCTCAAGTGGTTAATGTTTTGGTAGTGTGGAAGCGGCTGTTTGTGATGTTTTTATTGCTGACTGTTTCTGTGGGAGAATTCTACTGAGAAAGAAAGTGAAAGAGAAATCTCAAACTTCACAGCTGTCACTGGAATAGGTAGATCTCCTGATAAGGACACCTGTTCTGTTGACAACTGTCAAACAGATTTCCTGTCACTTCCTGCCAGGGCAGGAAGTAAAGGCAAATTTCTCCAGTAACAACAAAGACATCAATACAAATCTAATGGCTGTTTCATCAGTTACCTACTCTACCCAAACTAGATTAAGGCCCCTTTCACACTGACGATCTGTTAGGGTCCCATTTTCAGGCAGACCCGATTGGACAATCCATAGCTCTCTATGGAGCGGCGGGTATCAGTGTCTTAAAGGGTCCTAAAAGTTTTAGCTGGATTCCACATTATAGCTGAACTCCAGACATTAAACCTTTTATTGAAATATTTTCCTTAATAGACATACAGGGTTTAAATACACTTTCTGTTCACCAAATGCCTATTTAAGCCCAGTTATTACTTTGTGAAAGCAACGGTGACATCATTACTGTGCTGAACTTAGCCTGTGCAGAGAGCAGAGCTGTGGGAGGGGCCCAGCAGGACCACCTACTATAGGCTGTCTGCAGAAAACTACAAGAGGGGTGGATGCAAGACCAGTCAACCTGCACAAGGGGAGAGAGCAGCAGTGACCGGTTTTTGTTACAGGAAGCTCCTAAGCCGAGGTAAAGTTTCATATTGGCTTACTGCACAGATCTGGAAGAAATACACCAAACACACCAGGATACACAAGAAAATACATGACTCTTTCATTTAGAGAATATTTGCTTATATCACAATTCAGCTTTAATTTATGTTATTAGAAAATATTTTAATACAAATAAATGATGTTGTTATGTTACATTGATATGTGCTGAGACCAAAGATATAAGTACATAACCAGGGGCATTTTAAGACGTGAGTGGGCCTGTGTGCAAAATCATAAGTTGGGCCCCATTGCACAATATGAAAAAAAATGCAGTGTGCTTAGTGCACCATAGTGAAGAGTGGGCATAGTTTTTAATATGCCCGGGTTGTTGCTAGGATTGTAAAAGACCTTTGGCCACATGGAGTAGAAGAGCAATGCAGTGTGCAGCACTCCGTGGCGATCAGTGGGTGTGGCCAAATTGTGTTAACAGTGAAAGGGACTTAAGGGACATGGTTAAATAAAAAAAAAAGTCAGTCTGTCCCCCAGTGTATTCCTCCCCAGGTCAGTCTGTCCCCCAGTATAATACTTCCCCTCCCTTCAGGTCAATCTGTCTCCCTGTATAATCCTCCCCCGCCCCCAGGTCAATCTGTCCCCCAGTATAATCCCCCCTAGGTCAGCCTGCCCCCAGTATAATACTTCCCCTCCTTTCAGGTTAATCTTTCCCCCCATATAATCTTCCCCCAGGTCAATCTTTCCCTCAGTATAATCCCTCCAGGTCATTCTGTCCCCAGTATAATTCCCTCCCAGGTTGGGCTATCCCCAGTATAATTCCCCAGGTCAATCTGCCTCACCCCCCAGTATAATCCCCCACTGGCCAGTCTGTCCCCCAGTGCAATCCTTCCAAGTAAGACTGACTTAGGGAGATTGCATTGGGGGGACACTGACCCCCAGTACAAGCCTGGCAATAGTTAATCTTTTAGGCCCTGCAATAGTTTCGCAAATGTTTATCAAAGCACAAAAAATATGCTAAAATCTTTATTAGCACACATAAACACAACATAACTTCAAAATTCCTGATGATAACTGAAGTCCATACACACACACACACACACACACACACACACACACACACACACACACTGGAGGTGGAGAGGAGGGGAAGCTGGAAGCTGCAAGGGTTTCACAACGGATCCATGCAGCGGGGGGGGGGGGGTGGACAGGCAGTGTGTAACATGGCACAGTTGGCCCCCCCTTCCTTGGGGCCCGTGTTGCTTGCATACACTTGCACAATGGATGATATGCCACTGTACATAACTGAAATTCTTTCCTGGTGTTACATTGTACATTTAAATGGATTATTTTCAGAAACATTTGTATTCCTTTACTATTATACTACATACTGTAGCATCCATGGTGAAATATTGCTGAAAAGCATTCTGACGTAATACTAACTTGAATGCAAGAAGGCATGGAATGAGTATTGACATATGCTTTTTTTTTCCAATAGTAGGTCCCAAATCAAACATTACAGAGTTCTTAAAACAGACCATGGTTTCACTATTGAACTGGACAGGCCTGTAAGTATAACTAGTGTTAATGGATTTTACTTATGTCAAGGCCACAAAACAGCTAAGACTGCCTGAGCCTGAGAAATTAAAGTGTAACTAAATGCATTTTTTTTACGTTTTGGATAGAGTAGAGAGGGATTAAAGCACCTGCCAGTTTTTATTGCTGTCTGTGCCTCCATTAGGGAGGTTCACTCTCTCTATCTGTCCTGTTTACTGCTATTATCAAAATGTGAACGTAAACGAAAATCTCAAATTTAGGGTTCACACCAGAACTGTAACAGAGGGGAAATCTTCCAGTAGGGATACTAGTTCTGGTGACCCTGATGACACCCTCACTTTGGAGGGATCTCTACTCACTTCCCATTTTGGCTATGAGACAGGAAGTGAAGGGAAAACTCCTCAATGGGACACATTTGGCAAAAATAACTGACATGGGATATAATGTTTTGCCTTTCATTGTACTTTAAGACAAAATCAGAGAATCAGACCACATGAAAGTTTATAAAGCTTTGTGTTGTTTGTCACTATCAACATGAGTTAAGAGAAATACTGTTATAGCCAGTGTTACATCATCAAATGCAGGGTTGCCAACCCTCAGTAAATGTACGGACAGTAAAACAAAAATGGGATGCGCTAACTCCTCAAAATGTGAAAACATAAGCTTTAAAAACATGCAGTATCAGTCCACAAAAGTGCAAAGTTGTATCAGTCCAATCCAACATATGTTGTACTGTCATCCAACAATATCCAACGCTGTGCTTGAATTATAGCCCCAATCCTTGCTCCCCTTGAAGTTTGACCTATAAATTATAATAGGCCAAATGTGCTTTTAGAAGGACAGTGTAGCCTCCAAATTTCTAATCCATGTAGTGTTCCTTTCCACATGCAATATCTTCATTGGACCTTTAGCTCCAAAATCGTGCAGAAAAAGCAAAAATATATATTGTATTGCAACACCGATACTCAGTATCAACACAGATATTCACTCACATTAAAAGAAAGAAAATGTGCTCCAAAATGCAATGATCAAATGGTCACATTTCTCCACCATGCAGGCTAAACCGTAGTGTTTTCCATCACCAAATAGGTGCACCATACACTCACATTCTTCCTTGACCTATCAGGTAGGTCATAAACACTTAGTGATACAGGGTCCAGTATCCCTGAATGCACACGTGAGGTCCGTCCTATGTGCACAGCAGGACCCCATTCTGTTACTGGGAGTAAGGTGACACTGGATGAGTGGAGAGGGCATAGGTTCAGTAGTGTCCCTCCTAAATGCAACAACTCACAGACAAGGTGTGCAGTGACACAGGACAGCATGCTCTACAGGAACTCACCACATCACTACACACGGTGCACGGCTTAGATTGATTTCACAGTAGCCCCGCCTGGTCCCTGGCATTAATGAATGCGCTCACGTAAACCAAAGGTACTCCATGTGCAGGGCGAGTGGCCGCAACCTGGCGTAATCCACCCTCTTACAACTTGCCGGAGCCGGTGTGGCTCTTCCAGCCCACATATGGACTGTAGAACATATGGACTATTGAATTTACAGCACAGTGTAGATATTGGAGTTGTGTGGAATTCTGAAAATGTATTTGCATGCATATTAATGTTAAGGTGTTAATCTACCCTACTCTGTCTTCATAACCCTTTCCCCGTTTTGTGAAGTGAAGGCCTAGCTTTCTGCCCCAGCCATCACACATTGAGGTAAATAGGTGGAGTTTTATTGTAAGGGGCAGAGCTCTATGAGAACAGTATTCAGGCACATCATTGAAACATTTCCTGGCATTTAATTTGAGCTGGTGATCCAACAGTGGTGTCATCAAACCACACACCATATGTATTCTTCATAGTACTTAACCATTGTGACGCATTGGGTAGAAGACAGAAAACTCATCATCATATATACAGTGTGTAGGATGTTCTAAATGATTATTGGGAGTACATACTTTTGGGAAGCAGATGTATATACATTAATCATAATGTCAATATCAAAACCTGCACACCAGTGGCATCTATTTGTTCTAAGGTGTGAACTGGCTGTAATAGAAGTGAATATTTTCATTTATATATTTAATTTTATTGGAAAAGGAAATTTCACTTAGTGAGTGAGGTTATGTTGTGCTGAGTTCAATCGTGTGCAAGCAAAAATCCTGTTTTATTTATTTTTCGTTGTTCATTGTTGAGTATTTTCAAAGTGAATTTTCATTTTGTTTCATCTCATTAGTGCATGCAGAAATATAGATAGATATACTGTATAAATAAGCGAACACTCATTTTGAAAGTGGACATGCTCTACTCCTTTAGGAAGCCGGGTCACTGTATCTATTATGTTATGCTATATATTTTGCGTACAGGCCACTTTATGTCAGTTTCAGTTAAATTTTTCCATTTTCTTCCTTCCCTAGGTCACATTGAACAGCCTTGAAGATGTTGTGAAGCACTTTGTCAATGAAACCAGAGGGAAACTGACACCATATGTTCCAAATGAATATGACACAAATATTGGTATGAAATCTTTATTAACCAGATATGGTCTTCTTATGCTAGCATGAAAAACACATTTTGGAGCCTAAAGCATAGTTGCCAACTGTCCTGAATTTGCTAGGACAGTCTTGGATTTTAAACAGCTGTCCCAACACAACCTTTTCCCGGACTCTGTCCCAGAAATCAAGGCTGATCACAGACAGTCCGCAGAGTCAGTCCAAGGACTGTGTTACATTGGGGCATTCATGACAGTCATGAGACAGATCACTCCCCTTACCTCCTCCCCCCAGCAGCTGATGTTCAGGTGCTCTAATTGGGGACCAAGGCAGAGCCCACAAGGCTTTTAGTTTGATTGGGCATGGCTCAGGAGGGGGTGAAACCAGCCTCAAAGATGATTGTGCCCGGCCCACTTTCTTCTGCTGGTGGTGGTGCACATGTGAGGCTCAAGCGCTGCAGACTGTAAAAGCAACCGAATGGTAATCACAGAGGTGTGCTGGGGAGGGTGGGGGTGAATTGGAGGCATAGGAGTGCTGGAGGAAGGGGGGATCATGGAAGCAGAGTTGTGCTTGAGGAATGTGGGGGATGGAAGCAGAGGTATACTGGGGGGGGGTTGGTAATGGAAGCAGAGGTGTGCTGGAGAAAGGTGTGGGATGGAAGCAGACGTGTGCTGGGAGGTGGGGTAATGGAAGCAGAGGTGTCCTGAAGGAGGAGTGGTGGAAGGGGAAACAGAGGGGTGCTGAGGGAGGGGGTTTGGAGACAGAGATACGCTGGGGGGAGGAATTGGAGTGGGGGAAGGGGAAACAGAGGTGTGCTTGGGATGGAGGCATTGGAGGCACTATAATAGGGGGCACTGGAGAAGGAGGAGTGCTGGGGGGAATGAGTGACAGAAATGTGCTGGGGGGAGAATAGGAGACAGAGGTGGGCTGAGGGGAGGGGAGAATTGGAGGTAGAAATGTGTGGGGGAAATTGAAGTCACAGGTGTAGTGGGGAAATTGGAGACAGAGGTGTGCTAGAGGAGGCACTGGAGATAGACGTGCTCTGAGGGGCATTGGAGGAAGAGAAGTGCTGTGGGGTACATAGGTCGCATGGGGGGGGGGGGTTCTGTCTCTCCAATCTAAGCATTGATAGGGTGATCTCTGTAACTTACAGTTGTGATGAGATAATGATAACTCCAACCTCAGTTGTATACCACAGTCAGTGACTCAATTAAGATGATATCTTGTAGATCTTGTGATGTTTATTCCATAAACTGAGAGAATCTTTCAACAATAAACATCTAATAGATCAAAAGATCATAATGTGTCCTGCTTCATGACATGAGGCTAGAGCTGCAATGCATTTCTGGGAAAAGGGGTGGGCGATCTATACAGCATTAACTAAACCAATATGACAGTCATGTGAAACAAGACGGGGGGCATTGATGGCAAAGGTGTACTGGGGGGTAAAGAGGTTTGCTGTAGGGAGGAACTCGGGAAGCAGAGGCATCTATAAATAGGGGACCGTCTGATGAGTCATAAGATTTTCACCCCCATTCCCAGAACGTGTTACAGGCAGGAGAAACAATGAAAGGACCTCATCGGGAGGTGAATGTGTGTTGGGGGGCACTTGATGCATGCAGAAGTATATTGAGGGTGCATTAGTGGCAGAGTAGTACTAAAGGAGGCACTGGAGGAAGAAATGTGCTGGGGAGGAGACTGGAGGCAGAAGCATTGGAGGAAGAGTGTGCTGGAGGGGGTGGTGGAAAAGGTGTGCAGGGGTGTTCTGGAGGAGCCATTGGAGGCAGAGGTGTTCTGGGGGAGTCACTGGAGGCAGAGGTGTCATTGGAGGTAGAGGTATTCTGGGGAGTCATTGGAGGCAGAGATGTGCTGGGGTCACTTTGATGGCAGAATAGTGCTGGGGAGTACAGCAGTCTGGTGGGGGGGGGGGGGGGGTGTTGTGAATAGTGGGGGAGCTTCACAGAAGACTTAAAGCTATTTAGAGACATAAAGAAGATGGAGCATCTCTTCACAAAAGATTTTTCCAGGATCCAGCTGCTTGGGATAACCTTCACTACTGGTAGGTAAGCTCACTAAAGCTATAGAGATTTTTTTTTCTTTTAGCTAAACATCAGCTTCAACAATATGCCTGTATTAGAACAAAGCCCACTTTAAAGGAATGCCTTTATTAAAGTTTATTCTCTTCCTACCTACCTGTAGTGTGCCTGGAAATTTTTGGCAACTAAGTTATTAGTTTGATCTTAGGTTCTAGGTGTGAAGTCCCTTTCAGTTTGTAGATACTTGGAAAATGACAATATCTGCAGCAAACCCAGAGTGTCATGTAGTATACATTGGTGTGCCGTAAATGAAGCCAGCAGTTACAGAAACAAGCAATCCTACGATTTTAACAATCTCTCTGTATTATATGGAGAGATACAGAAAAGGAAATATCCAAGGGAGTGGAACTTTTCAAGTTCTAATAATTGAATAAAAATAAATATTGAATAACAAACAACAACAATAAATAAATGTTATCTTTTATAAAACACATTTATTTTGCCCAAAAGGGCAGGTATAAAATGACTAAAGAGCTCAATAAAAGCATATTATTAATATCAAGTGTGTTAAAATAAAGTGTTTAAACAAAAACATCTGCAAATCACATCCGCAAGCATTACCCACATGTACACCCCAGAGTCATATATAGATTTAAGATAAACACAAGATTCAGCAAATTCCAATAATACAATGTTTATATTCAGGGTGGAGGCAAAAACACTCCTTAATGCTTTTCGTAGGATACCCTGCTTTTTCAGGAGCCTTCTAGATCTGTGATATGGCTTTGTGTCCCACCAAGTGTGTGCCCCAAAGTTTTGTGGAACAAGTGGTTGTGCAAGCCTCTGTAATGAGAGAAAATTTGACTGCAGTGGGGGATTTGTCCCTGATGGAAATTAGTTGGAACATTCATTCTGTAATTGTGGGGCACCTACTGTATGTTCAACCTGTAAGCAGCTTCTTCCACAGTTAACCGTTTTCTAGCTTTTGTGAGCATGCCCTGGGGCTACTCAGGTCAACTGTGTTTATGTGTTAAGACCAAATGTTACAGTGTATCTGTTTACAACATTTGTCCTTAGGTTGATATGCTAGGTTGGTGGATCTGGGAAGGAAGGGTTAAACCTGTTGCCAGGTTTCCTGCTCCTTTCCAGAGAGTTTGCACCCCTACAGGTCATACAATATAAATAGGAGCTCATTAGTGCCCCAAGAGAGGCTATGGAGTCTGTCCTGCAAGATGTAACTGTTATGCTGTCGGTCTGTGCCCCCAGTCAGGGTTCCCTATGTGGTATGGAACCTGAGGACTTACATCAGGGGTAGGCATTCTTTGAGAGGTGGAGCTCTACCATGACAACATGGAAGACAGCAAAAGCAAAGATCACTGGGGTGCTGCAGCTTTTTTATTTTTTATTTTAACTAGCAAGCCCCCAGAGATCAGTAGTGGGTATGACACTATACAAAGGTCAGTAGTAGGTTGGGCAATTTACAGAGGTCAGTAGTAGGTAGGACAGTGTATTGAGGTTAGTAGTAGGTAGGGCAGTGTACAGAGGTCAGTAGTAGGTAGAACAATGTACAGGGTTCAGTAGGGCAGATAAAAGGGATGAGCATGACAGTGTAAAGGGGGCTCAGCAAGGCACCGTACAAAAGGTTCAGGACGGCCTGGTACAGCAGGGGGTCAGAGGAACCCGGTATAGTTGGACCAGTTACTGAAAGTGAGGTGACAGGAATAACCGAGTTGGTGGAGACCAGTACCGGCTCAGATATGCTGCACACCTGAGGAAGTGGTGTTCTCTAACAGAAGTTGTGCTTGAGGTGCTTAGTGTCAACAGTGAGAGAAGTTTAGGCATTAGTGAGTGCAGTTCCAGTGTCCCCACTAGGGCGCCTTAAGCCCCACCCACAAACTCACTCCCAACTTAGCCTGGTGGGTCAAGCAGTCCGCATACCTTTTGGGTATTACTTTCCCCACCCAGAGGGGAGAAAGCCAAAACATTTTTGTTGAAGGACAACTGACCCACCTTGGTACCAGACTAAGTTGGGAGTAAGCTGAACATACAGGTGCTCCACTAATACTAAATGAGTGTTGTACATGTAACCAATGTTTGTGGTTATGATATGTGGATGGTTTTGTTTAAACACTTTAGGGTGAATTTTCATGTACTTATTATTAATGCACTTCTTTTGAGCTCTTTAGCTATTTTATACTTAAATATTTGCCAAAGATAAAAGTTTATTTATTGTTCGTTATTCAGTACATCTTTTTATTTGATGATTAGGTCCCAGTCCCTCGGTTTTTCCCTTTTTGTTCTTGTCAGGGAGGTGGAACTGTTAGGGCTGGGGCTAGGAATCCATTTTAGGTCATGTTATTTGAGAATAAGCTGATATTACACTGTGTGAGTGATTGTAAGCCCATAAAGGCTCGGCCCATGTACATTAGAGTAGGAGAATATACACACGCATGCACATGTACACAGCATACAGTGAATACACAGAACAGAGAAGACACAAAAGTTTGTACACAGCACAGAAACTGAAGGAAACATTACTTTTGGTTTGGCAGGTGAACAATTGGAATCCGTTTATATTGTCTTTTGATTGATGTAAGCATACAAGAATGCATAAGAGATTTTTTGCGAACTTAATATCTGACATAAAGCAGTTCCGTGTCTTAAAGTGTCACTAAAGGCCAACACTTTTTTTTTTGTTTTCGGATAGATTGGAGAGGAATTAGAACTTTTATTGCTGACTATGCCACCACTAGGGAGATTCACCCTTCCTATTTGACCTGTTTATAGTTTTTGTTTTTTTTTTAATCTTTTATTTATTTTAAACATATGATTTTGATAAAAACATACAGTACATAATACAAACAACAAAGGACAAAGAGTGAACATAAAACAACAAAAGGTTCAAAACAACCCAATGGAGAAAAACAAAAAGATGGGGGGACCACATATGATATTCAAGGCCTAATCATTTATAGACAATATAACAGAACCATACCAGATAAAAGGGAACCCAGCTCACAACAGAAAAAAAAGAAAAGAAAAACAACGCCCTGGGTGACTATACGTCAATCGATTCCCCACATCAGCCGCCACAGTGGCGGTAGAAATATCATCAAGCCAACATGAAAGGCAAAGAAAGTCCCAGGAACACTAACAGAAGGAAAATCTTGCAATGACGACAATAGTTCAGCTGGCCCTGGTGACACCACAGGATTTCCTAACTTTTGAGGGGTTTCTTCTCTCCCTGTTTTGGCTTCGGGACAGGAAACGATGAAATGGGACACAGATGGAAAAAAAAGACTGGCTGGGGTTATAACCTTCCTTTAGGCTACGTTCACACTGATCCGCCACAAAAACAAGGCAAAAGCACATATGTGTTTTTGCCATGGGTTTACCGCACTTTTGCCACCCTTTCTAAGTGCTTTTTAAAGGACACTTGACTTAAAAACTGCACCAAAAACTTTTTTTAACTGAACAAACATGCTGCAAGCAGGAGCTTTTACACTGCAATGGAAGCACAACGCCCCAGTGTGAAAACATACAGTACATATAGGGAAACATTTTTTCTTGAGCTTTGCAGATGCTTTTTTTAATGCAAAAGCGCTTCAAAAAAAGTGTGAAAGTGGCCTTACTCTATCCAAAATGGAAAAAAGTTTTGCCTTTAGTTACACTTTAAGAGAATGCCCTGACAACATTGCAAGTTAATATCTTGTATACAAGCACTATAATAAAAAAATATTATCACATGGTGACAATTGCAAATAGTTGTTATAATGCATGTGGGGAGCTATAGAAACATGGCTTTGTATCACCCATAGTTCTATAGTATTATGCCTGTGAAGCTTTGCAAATTTTGAGAGTCCTATCATTGTATATATAGACCATGCTGCCAAAAAATGTGAATCAATGTTACTAAACAGTTTGCCACATGAAAACGTGCAAAAAGTAAATAAATAAATGAACAGCAATAAAAAATACAACTAATATCCAATGTATCAGCAAGTCCAATTCAAATAATAGTTGCTTAACCACATGCACTCCAGAGGATTTATCCCCGTTCCTGACCAGGCCATATTTTGCATTATGGCGCTGCTTTACCATAACTGACAATTGCACGGTCATGCAACGCTGCACCCAAATGAAATTTACTTCCTTTTTTCCCACAAATAGAGCTTTCTTTTGGTGGTATTTGATTGCCTGTGCGTTTTTTATCTTTTGCGCTGTAAGAAAAAAAAAAAAGACCGACAATTTTGAGAAAAAAACAATATTTTTAACTTTTTGCTATTAAACATATTCAATAAAAAAATAAAATTTAGGCCAAAATGTATTCTGCTACATGCATTTGCTAAAAGAAATCCCAATGCATGTAAATTAATTGGTTTACATGAAAGTTATAGTGTTTAGAAATGGCGGTATATATACTGGGATTTTTTTTTTTTTACATTTTTACTATGGTGGCGATCAGCGACTTATAGCAGGTCTGCAGGACTGTGGTGGGCTTCTAACACTGGGGGGAACTGACTTGGTTTCACTTACATCCCCAGTGACACCAACACAGTGATCAGTGCTAATAAAAAGCACTGACACTGTACTAATGGCACTGGGCAGGAAGGGATTAACATGTGGGGCGATTAAAGGGTTAACTGTGAGCTGTGTGCCGTTTTACATACTGGGTTGTGTTTGTACTTCACTGTATGCACACCGTTTTGCATGGCTGTGCTGTGCACAGCCATGCAAAGCTGTGTACAGGAGCCACAGTTGTTTTCCATGGTCTTCCGGGTCTTTTGGTGTTGCTGAGCTCACCGGTGCGTTCCTTCTTTTTAAGAATGTTCCAAACAGTTGTTTTGGCCACGCCTAATGTTTTTGCTATCTCTCTGATGTGTTTTTGTTTTTTCAGCCTAATGATGGCTTGCTTCACTGATAGTGACAGCTCTTTGAATCTCATCTTGAGAGTTGACAGCAACAGATTCCAAATGCAAATAGCACACTTGAAATGAACTCTGCACCTTTTATCTGCTCATTGTAATTGGGATAATGAGGGAATAACACACACCTGGCCATGGAACAGCTGAGAAGCCAATTGTCCCATTACTTTTGGTCCCTTAACAAGTGGGAGGCACATATGTAAACTGTTGTAATTCCTACACCGTTGGATGTAAATACCCTCAAATGAAAGCTGACAGTCTGCAGTTAAAGCACATCTTGTTCGTTTCATTTCAAATCCATTGTGGTGGTGTATAGAGCCAAAAATGTTAGAATTGTGTTAATGTCCCAATATTTATGGATCCGACTGTATATAGTGTTTCTCATTTAAATTTTTTTTCCTTGCTATATACCTTTGTATTTGCAAAAACATTCCCTAGCACAGCTTCCTCCAACCCTACACATCATAGTCCTCTCCTCCTCTGGGAGTGTCTAATTACTGTGTATATCGGCCCATCTCCTCCACCCCTCCCTTCATCTCCCTGCATTACTTTTTAGGTAGCTGTCAGGGATTGGTGTGAAGGGGATTACTATATAGCAATCATTTGCAACCATTTTAACATGGAGGAGCCCTTACAATAACTTTTGTGTCTCTCTGTTAATAATTAGTGTAGCTACAGCTCACGGTACACTGGCTGGAACAAATAATGTGGCATTCTTAACCTGACACTATATAAAACAAAATGATCTTCAGTAACAATAATGGACACATGGCTGCTGGTGTACACTGGGAGGAAACAGCACCAATCCACCAATTTTCACACTGTTTATATATATTTTTTTTTTTATTCTGTTGGACAAGTGACATTTCATACAGTTCTGTTGCCAGCAGCGCAATGTGAGGTGGACTGCACTGGACAAGGGTGGTGTTAACAAGTCCATAATAGTTTTGTATGCTGAATTGCATTTAATATGATTTAATATGATATGCAACAGGTCTTTTTTTTATATTCTGCATGGGACTGACAAGTCTGGGAATTATTTGTTTTTTCTTTTATTTGTGGTTCATTGTTAGTTGAGAAAATATTTGTAGTATTCCTGTAAGTTGTTGTAAATGGATTATTTGTTCCTGACTTGTGAATTCCGTTCATTTGGTGAGTTGTTAAATGGAGCTCTTGTTTTATGATATTGCTATGTAACTTTATATACAACAGTCTGGTTGATCCTAAAATTTTAAATTGATCAGGTGATATGGTTGTGTCACTATTCAAAAAATAACGTGATATTGTGGACTATGGAGGATATATCTACTAGAAATGTTTTTGTGTGTAGCAGTGTAGAAAGTTCTTTCACTTTCTGTTGATTTGAATGGGATTGCTAATTAACCACTTGCCAATTCTGACATTTCTCACATATATAAAAAAATCTACATTTTTTTCCCTAGAAAATGACAATGTACTAAGAACAGACAATGTTTTAAAGGCTTTTACAGGCTACCAGTTTAGGCTCCATGTACACTGCAGCTGATAAACTCACGTTTAGGAGCTTTTCTGTTTTTTTCAGCAGCCTCTGAACTCTCCCTAATGTTTTCCTCTGTGTCCATGTACAATATGTCGTTTATAGGCAGTTGAGTTTACAGTTGTTTTTTTGAACGCACCAAACTTGCGTTCAGGAGTAGGTTTTATCTGTGTTTCAAACGCCAAATGCTTGTAAACGCGGCTAACCGCGTTTTTAACCGTTTGCATTTGGAAAATGTTTTTAACTGTTCCATTTCCAGATGCTGTCCAGAGCCTTTTTTCATCATGAAAATTGCATGCAAAGCGTTTTCCCGGTACTCAAATGGACCTGTACACCATAATTTGAGGTTTTGCATGAAAGAAAATATGTTAGACACTGCTGCAATAATTTCTGCACAGAAAGGAGCTGGAACACATTCCAAACACCTCAAAAAAAAAAGACCGCTAACAGCTTTGGAAAGTCTTTTGAGGTTATCTTTAGAAAACACTTCTAAACGCAAAAGCTTATAAACGCGATATGCAAACACGGCTAAACAGATGTTTTTTTAACTTACATTTTCCAGCAGTTTCCATTGTTCAGAAGTGTCCCATGTACATGGAGCCTTACAGTTAAACAGGAGGTCTGGCACTAGAAATATTGCTCTCTGTGCAGGACCTATGTGAACGTTCACATGTGAGCATGAGCATGGGTGAAGGGGTGCTTTAAATTTTTCTTTTAATTGTATTATTTATTTTATTTAAAAGCATCCATTTGATCAGATTGTATGGCTGGTGACAGCTTGTAAACAACAAACTGAAAGTGACAAAATCCTTCAACACCCTGTAAAAGTGATCGGACATCTATAGAGCTACTTGGATCACTTTTACAGGAAAGGTCATTGCCGGCTGAAAATATAATACAAGCAGCTGCATCCATAATCCTGGTATAACCACTGCCACTTGAGGATGTGTGGGTACAAACTAAGGTCTCAAAGTGGTTAAATGATTAATGGAAACTCACCCAGTTCATTGTTCCAGATTATTCTGCAAAGAATCCACGCTTTTGGAATAATAAAAAAAGTCTTTAAAAAAAAATGATTAAGAAATTATCATAGAATAAAAAATAACTCCGGTTCTTAAAAAAAAGGGCTATTGTCTGATTGAGCCAATTTCTTTAATAATCAGGTCAGAGATAATTCACTGCTATTTGTCAGACCACTGTATCTGTTTTTTAGGTTCTTGCTTTCTGGTATTTTTTTCCAGAAATGTATCTTTTTTGTTTTTTTTTCTTTGCAACATAGTCATTTCTTGGTCTAACCAAGTGAAGAGTTATAGCCAGTATAGTGATGGCAACACTGGGCCAGTTTTGAATGTAGTCCCATTGCTACAAAAGCTCTGTTATATAAGTTAACATTTGCTATTTTTTACCAGCCAAGCACAAAGTTAGCACCTGTAATAAAAAAGTAAAACATAAACCAGGCCCTGTCTGAGTTGTTGACTGAACAGTTATCCTACTTTTATGATTATTATACAGGATTTATATAGTGCCAACAGTTTGCTCAGCGTTTTACAATATAACGGGAGACAATACAACAACAATACAGTTCAATACAAGAGGGATAGGAGGGCCTGATCCTGGGAGCTTACGATTAATTTGTCTTATTAGAAATTTAGTAGTATACAATGTTGCTGTTGCTATAGAGAAAAACAATGTTTTTTTTTTCTTGGGCTGGAAATTGAATTATAAAGGTTTATACCATACAGTTAGGGTCACTTCCCATATTTTAACAGTGTTAAAGTTCAATTATTAGTTTAATAATCATTAGCCATGTATACTATTAAAGTGCATTATTTGTTTTCAATAATAGCATGTATAATACTCTATAGAATTCTTCATTACAATAACAATTAAAGGCCATTGAAGGATGGTTAGATATGTAAGCATAAACCAACCACTTTCAGGCATCTGTGATGGCCACCTTGTGAGCCCTTGGAGAGACTGTAGAAGGAATTTGCATCTAAAACTATCAAAAGTCTCCATTCCGATGAAAACATTGGTTATTTTTTTTTTCCTTTTTCTTATCAGGTTTACCTACATCCCATGTTATGATATGGCAGTATATTTCAGCCCAGGATTTGGCACCCTAAAAACCTTTTCTGTGTATACCCTCTCCTACAGTTGTGTTCAAAATAATAGCAGTGTGTTGAAAAAAGTGACTAAAGCTCAAAATCCTTCTAATAGCTTTTATTTCCATGCACACAAATGCATTGGGGACACTACACATTCTATTCCAAATCAAAACATGAAGAAAAATATATCAAATTTGTGTTGTTCCTCTACAAAAATTGAAGAAAAGTGAATATTAGACTGTTCAAAAAAATAGCAGTGTTTGTATTCTTTACAAACTCAAACATTCACTATATAAACTGAAAAATGTTTGAAGATTTTGCTTTCCTTTGAATCACTTAATTAATATTTAGTTGTATAAGCACTGTTTCTGAGAACTGCTGTACATCTGTGTTGCATGGAGTCAACCAACTTCTGGCACCTGTGAACAGGTATTCCAGCCCAGGATGATTGGACTACATTCCACAGTTCTTCTCTATTTCTTGGGTTTGCCTCAGAAACTGCATTTTTGATGTCACCCCACACGTTTTCTATTGGATTAAGATCCAGGGATTGGGCTGGCCACTCCATAACGCCAATCTTGTTGGTCTGGAACCAAGATGTTGCACGTTTACTGGTGTGTTTGGGGTCGTTGTCTTGTTGGAACACCCATTTCAAGGGCATTTCCTCTTCAGCATAAGGCAGCATGACCTCTTCAAGTATTCTGATGTATTCAAACTGATCCATGATCCCTGGTAAGCGATAAATAGGCCCAACACCGTAGTATGTGAAACATCCCCATATCATGATGGTTGCGCAACCATGCTTCACTGTCTTCACAGTGCACTGTGGCTTGAATTCAGTGTTTGGGGGTCATCTGACAAACTGTCTCCGGCCACTAGACCCAAAAAGAACAATCTTACTTTCATCAGTCCACAAAATGTTGCGCCATTTCTCTTTAGGCCAGTCAATGTGCTCTTTGGCAAATTGTAACCTCTTCAGCACGTCTTTTTTTCAGCAGTGGGACTTTGTGGGGGCTTCTTGCAGATAGCTTGGCTTCACATAGGCGTCTTCTAATTGTAACAGTACTCACAGGTAACTTTAGACCTTCTTTGATCTTCCTGGAGCTGATTGTTGGCTTGGTCCTTGCCATTTTGGCTATTCTTCTATACATTCGAATGGTAGTTTTTCGCTTTCTTCCATGTCTTTCAGGTTTTGGTTGCCATTTTAAAGCATTTGCGATCATTTTAGCTGAGCAGCCTATCATTTTCTGCACTTCTTTATATGTTTTCCCCTCTCCAATCAACCTTTTTAATCAAGGTACACTGTTTCTGAACAATGTCTAGAACAACCCATTTTCCTCAGAATTTCAGAGAGAAATGCACTGTAACCAGCATGTACAACATTTGCTGCCTTCCTTCCTTAAATAAGGGCAATAATTGCCACCTGTTTTTCAAAGAATGAATGACCTCACTAATAGAACTCCACACTTCTATTATTTTGAACATCCCCCTTTCAATTAGTGATGCAATTACACAGAATCAGCAGCATGCATGTCATGACTGTTGGGTCTGTTGGATTTCTACTACTCTACTATACCTGCTAGTAAATTATTTGCCATGTAGAAATATAATTTCTACCAAACACAGTGATTGATCAGGTTAGTGATGTCTGACTGCTATTATTTTGAACACAACTTTATATACAACTTGCTGGCAGTACAGCTTACATTACAAAGTGTACATGTGTTCGTGATGCACACTTTTGTAGCTGTAATATGCTGTAGAATAATGACCAGACAAAGGGCCTTATCTTATTCTTTTCACATGTGCCTTGTGAAGTAGCCATAAAAAAAAACATAACTGCAAAGTATTTAAGCACAGGTTATGTTTCTTTATCATCCATTGAGGGACACAAAAATTGTAGATTATGGATTATACTACCACCCACAGCAAGTTGGGATACTGGCAAACCAAAAATGTTAGGCCGCACCCTGTATAACACCACCTCTATCCATTATGTATGTAATAAGTACCTGTAATAATTATGCCTCAGCTTTTTGCTACTGTCCTAGGAGGTTGGATGCCTTTATCTGTGCTGAGAACTCTTTTATTTTTATTTTATCAACATGCTCATTTATACATATATTTTTATGTTCATCTATCAAAATGCCTGTTATGTTGTTTGAGTTTCTTTCTATACAGTAGCTATCTGGAGCAGTGTTTCCTCAGCAATAGGTTTGGAGCCTGTAACTGGAATGTGCCTGTCCAAAGTTTGTGGACATAGCCTGGAATGTGACGTCTGAGCAGTGAATTTTGCATTATGGCACTGTCCAGACCTTAGTGTACTGTGCTAATTAGCTGCAGCGTGCTTGCAGTTACAGAGCTGTGGCACAGTCTTTGATGTGACCTAGTCTCTGAAGGCTTACTCTATGGCTAACAAATTCTGGTAGATAGACACGAGTTCTGCTTTATGGTACTTCTCAGACCTTCCTGTAATGTGCTAGTTAGCAATTCAGATCTCACTTTGGGCCTAGCTGTTATTCCACTATGTGGTATTGTAGCGGCAACTTTGGGAATACCAGGTAAACTCAGGTGTTATGATCTGCCAGGTGGTGCCCCTGGCTGTCCACTTGACAGACCTACCCAAAGCGTGGAGTCTAAATCCCGGTCTGTGCTTTCACCAGGGCCCCTGATGGTGGGGATGGACTTGAAACAGACCGGGACCAGGTCACGACCTCCGAGCAGGCCCACCAGTGGCAGGGGGAACCTCCGGGGATGTATTGGTACCGGGAGAGCCAGATGTGAGGAGGACGGCAGGACCTAGCAGGATGGATCACGAGCAGGGGTCCCGTGGGGTAGGCGAGGTACAGAATCGGCAGGCGGAGAATCGTCAGGTCACACGCAGGGTCAGCAGCATAAGTCAGTCCGTAGAGAGGTCAAAACAAGCCGGGGGTCAGGATGGGAGAAGGCAGAGTAGTCAGGACAATCCGGGTCAAACACAGGAGTAGGCAGCGTAGTCAGGGTCAATCAGGGTCAAAAACACAGGTACAGGACTCAGGAACTCAGATAGACCTTGCGGCGATTACTGACAGTGCAGGGCATCTTTAAATATTGCGCCCTGCACTGTCATTGGCCGCCCAGGATGCACCCCCGGGCTGTCATTGGCCGCCCGAGGCGCGCCCGTGGCTCCCACTGTGCATGCGCGGCGTCCTGTCATCCACGGCTCGCCGGGACCTGGTGCCTGTGTCCCGGCGTGAGCCGTCGCCAGCGCGCATGCGCTGGCCGGCAAGACGCCGCGATCCCTGACATTGCCCCCCCCCCTATGGCCACCCTCCGGGAGCCCCACTGATCTCTCCACCGCGGGTGGCCACGAAAAAATTCCCGGATGAGCCTGGGGGCGTGAACATTCTGGATGGGTTCCCAAGAGTTCTCCTCAGGGCCATAACCCTTCCATTTTATCAGGAACTGCGTCTGGCCCCCCCTCTTTCGGCAACTGAGAATAGTTTCTACCTCATATTCCTCTTGGTCACCTATGGTGACTGCCTCAGGAGGTCTGGATTGGCGATCCGGGAAGGAATCTGGTCTGGATGGTTTCAGGAGAGAGACATGGAACACAGGGTGTATTTTGAAAGACTCCGGGAGCTCGAGTTCGTAGGCCACTTCATTGATCACCCGTTTAATTGGAAACGGACCAAGGTACTTCGGTCCTAACTTCCTGGAAGGACACAACATTTTCAAGTTGGTCATAGCCAACCAAACCTGATCCCCCGGCTGGAGCAACAGCTCTCCTCTTCTCTTCCTGTCGAACGCCTTTTTACTATCTTCTTGGGCTTTAGTGATGGCCTCCTGAATCGTCTTGTTATTGACAGAAAAGAAATGCAAGACATCTTGAGATGCGGGTACCGGACTTTCGGGCATTAGGTTGGGGAGAAACGTAGGATGATATCCGAAATTGGTAAAAAACGATGATTGTCCCGTAGCTGAGTGGCTCGAGTTATTATAGGCGAATTCTGCAGAAGGCAACAGTGTTAGCCAGTCGTCCTGAAGATAGGAGGTGTATCATCTGAGGTACTGTTCCAACGTTTGATTGGTCCTTTCCGTTTGCCCGTTGGTCTGTGGATGGTAAGCGGATGACAGTGACAGTTTGATTCCTAATGCTTCACATAAGGCTTTCCAGAATCTTGATGTGAACTGGACTCCCCGATCCGATACTATGTCTTCGGGTATCCCATGTAGCCTCACTACTTCCTTGATGAATATCCGTGCAGTCTCCAGTGCCGACGGGGTTCTTTCCAAGGGCACGAAATGAGCCATCTTTGAAAAGCGATCCACGATCACCATTATAGCAGTGTAGCCTTGAGACGGTGGGAGTTCGACTACAAAATCCATGGCAATCATTTGCCAGGCCCGTTTGGGTATCGGCAATGGACGCAACAATCCCCAGGCCTTGCTTCTGGAGGGCTTGTTCCTTTGGCAGGTGGGACACGTCTGGACGTAGCGCTCGCAGTCTTTGACCATGTTTGGCCACCAGAATGAGCGCTGCAGTAGCTCCAGAGTCTTCGTCACCCCAAAGTGCCCTGCCATTGGATGGTCGTGGCAATGCCCCAGGACCAAAGTTTGAACTCCTTCTGGCACCACGATCCGATTTTCCTTCCAAAGCAGACCATCGCGGTTCTGGAGAGGCGACCCAGGCGGGACTGGCAGTCCAACGGAAGCGTCAATCAGTCTGGAGCGAAGTTCCGTTTGCAGGACGAGGAAGCTTCCGGATGGCAAAATTGTGTCAGGTAACACTGTATCGTCGGGGTCCTCAAACATGCGGGACAGAGCATCTGGTTTCGTATTCTTAGACCCAGGTCGGTACGTTATATGAAAGGTAAACCGAGAGAAGAAAAGAGCCCATCTCGCCTGACGTAGTCTCAGTCGTTTCGCCGTCCTTAAATACTCGAGGTTCTTGTGATCCGTGAATATTAGGATTGGGTGTGTGGCTCCTTCCAGGAGATACCTCCATTCTTCTAGAGCGGACTTGATGGCCAGGAATTCCCGATCTCCAATATCGTAATTGCGCTCCGCCGGAGTCAACTTCCTGGAGAAAAACGCCACAGGATGCAGTAACTCCTTGGTACCACTTCTTTGGGAAAGAATCGCTCCTACCGCGTTTTCGGAGGCGTCCACTTCCAAAACATATGGAAGAGAAGAATCTGGATGGCAGAGAATGAGAGCAGAAGTAAACAATTTCTTGAACGTGTCGAACGCGGTCTGGGCTTCAGGAGTCCATTTAAAACGAATCCCTTGTTTAGTCAGTTGCGTGATTGGGGAGACCAGCCCTGAGAAGTTCCCGACAAACTTTCTATAAAAGTTTGCGAATCCAATGAAACGCTGTACCCCCCTCTTATCGGTGGGTGTTGGCCAATCTAAGATCGCCGTGACTTTCTGGGGATCCATCGCGACCCCCGCGGGAGAGAGGACCAGTCCCAAGAACGTCATTTTACACTGTTCAAAACAGCATTTTTCTGCCTTGGCGTAAAGCCCGTGTTGGTGTAAACGTGCTAAGACCCTTGCCACATGCTCCCTATGAGCCTCCAGTGAGGGTGAAAATATCAGGATGTCATCTAGGTAGACAACCACGAAGACATCGAGGAAATCACGAAAGACATCGTTAATAAAGTGTTGGAAGGTGGCCGGTGCGTTACAGAGCCCGAACGGCATCACCAAATATTCAAAATGACCGAATCTCGTACGAAAGGCTGTCTTCCATTCATCCCCCTCCCTGATACGAACAAGGTTATATGCCCCCCGCAAGTCTAATTTAGTAAAAATCGCTGCTGACCCTAACCTCTGGAGGAGCTCGGGGACTAGGGGTAACGGATAGCGATTTTTTACTGTGATTTTATTCAGGTCTCGGTAGTCAATACAGGGCCGTAACGATTTGTCTTTTTTTTCTACAAAAAACAAACCAGCCCCGGCCAGGGACGTGGGCGGGCGAATAAATCCCTTCCGCAGATTGTCATCAATATACTCCCTCAAAACTCCTGATTCTAGTTCCGATAAAGGAAAAATGCGACCGAATGAAATCTCAGATCCGGGTAGGAGGTCTATGGGGCAATCGTAGGAACGGTGCGGGGGAAGAATGTCTGCTCCTCGCTTACTGAACACGTCTTAGAAATCGTGGTAGGCCAGAGGGATAACCTGAGACAGATCCGTATCACCATCCATGCACAGGAGAAACCGGGGAGGCACGGGCCCTGGGACGTGGCAGTGATCCCGGCAGTATGGTGACCGAAATTGAACCGTTCCCTTCTCCCAATCAACCTGGGGGTTATGGGCCCGCAGCCAAGGAAGCCCCAGAATGATTGGGAAAAGGGGGGATGCGATGACATCCAGACGGAGGAACTCCTGATGATGGTCAGCCATCGTGGTAAAAATAGGGGGAGTCTCCTGATCCACCACTCCCGACTTTATGCTAGACCCGTCTGCCAGGAAGATGTTAAACCCCCTTTCTTTGGTCTGGAGGGGAATCTTTTGCCGGTAAGCAAAAGTAAGATCGATGAAACAACTACATGCTCCCGAATCAATGATTGCGGTCACCGACAGGGTTCCTCCGGGGAGCTGTAACGACACAGGTATTGCCAGGTAACTAGATAGGTCACCCCTTTCTGTAGGTAAAGGAAAACAGGAAGTGGACTTACTCATTTTTGCAGGACAGGAGCGCACCTGGTGACCAGCTTCCCCACAGTACAGACATAGGTTCTGCGATCGTCTCCTCTGACGTTCCTCAGTGGAACGGGCCAGTCCCAGTTGCATGGGTTCTGAGGTGTCCCCTGCTTCCGTGCTCCGGGCATGGTTCCCTGGGGTTGGAGCTGCTTCTCTCGGTGGGATCCATGCCACCCTTTGACCCTGGCTACTCCTTTCCCGGCGACGCGCTCTCAGTCTGCGGTCAATTTGGATGGCCAACTCTATCAGTTTCTCAAGAGAGTCCGGTAGTCCTACTCGTGCTAATTCGTCTTTTAGCGACTCAGACAGCCCGATGCGGAACTGGTGACATAATGCCGCATCGTTCCATCTGGTATCTCCCATCCAACGCCTAAAAACAGACGCATACTCTTCGGCCGCCCGGCGGCCTTGCCGCAGAGAGTATAGAGTAGCCTCTGCGGAGGCAGCCCGCTGGGGGTCGTCATATAGGACGGCCATGGCCTGAAAGAACTCAGTCACGGAATCAAGATGGGGGTCACGCTTCTCCATCAGGCGGTGAGCCTAATCCTGGGGCTCATCCTGAAGGAGAGAGATTATAAACCCCACCTTAACGGTCTCGACGGTGAACGTGCGGGGCTGCAGGTCAAAAAATAAAGTGCACGTGTTCCGGAAGGCCCGAAAGCGGCTTCGGTCTCCACGGAATCGTTCCTGCAGGGGAACGCGGGGTTCGGGAGCTAGGGGTGCCGCAACTGCTCCGGATGCTGGGGCAGCGGGTGACTCCGCAGTTGCGGAACTTGGAGCAGGGGGAGTCTGGGTGGCAAACGTCTCCATGCGGTCCTCAAGACGGGTGCAGCGGCTGTGAAAGTTCTGGAAGGCCTGGGTCAGAGTCGCCAGGTGCTGGCATATATCCTCTAGGGACGCCGGTCCTCTTCCTGGCTCTGTCATGGCCGCAAGGTACTGTTATGATCCGCCAGGTGGTGCCCCTGGCTGCCCACTTGACAGACCTACCCAAAGCGTGGAGTCTAAGTTCCGGTCTGTGCTTTCACCAGGGCCCCTGATGGTGGGGATGGACTTGAAACAGACCGGGACCAGGTCACGACCTCCGAGCAGGCCCACCAGTGGCAGGGGGAACCTCCGGGGATGTATTGGTACCGGGAGAGCCAGATGTGAGGAGGACGGCAGGACCTAGCAGGATGGATCACGAGCAGGGGTCCCGTGGGGTAGGCGAGGTACAGAATCGGCAGGCGGAGAATCGTCAGGTCACACGCAGGGTCAGCAGCATAAGTCAGTCCGTAGAGAGGTCAAAACAAGCCGGGGGTCAGGATGGGAGAAGGCAGAGTAGTCAGGACAATCCGAGTCAAACACAGGAGTAGGCAGCGTAGTCAGGGTCAAAAACACAGGTACAGGACTCAGGAACTCAGATAGACCTTGCGGCGATTACTGACAGTGCAGGGCATCTTTAAATATTGCGCCCTGCACTGTCATTGGCCGCCCAGGACGCGCCCCCGGGCTGTCATTGGCCGCCCGAGGCGCGCCCACGGCTCCCACTGCGCATGCGCGGCGTCCTGTCATCCACGGCTCGCCGGGACCTGGTGCCTGTGTCCCAGCGTGAGCCGTCGCCAGCGCGCATGCGCCGGCCGGCAGGACGCCGCGATCCCTGACATCAGGACATGAACTTGAGGAAAACAAACCTTTTATTTACCAGCTGGGACTTAGCCAGACAGTGTCTGTAAAGCCAAGTGGCTTGAAAAACATCTCACAGGGTATTCATATTAACAATTACGTCACAATGCATACATTTCCTCTTTCACTTTCTGTACATTCAAAAGGCTTTCTATTTCAATGGTTTTTATTAAATTTTAAACAGTATAAACAGAGGCAATAAAACACGCCCACGCAGGGGCTATCAATTGCACAGATAAACAATATGCAAAATAAAAAAAAAGGAAAAACAATGCTCTAATGCCAACAGGGCAAAAGGTACGCCCACGCAGGGGCTATCAATGGCACATAAGTTACAAAACAGTAATGTAACTGGTTATAACAACTAAATGCAGCTGCCCAGTCACACCAAAAACAGAGAGAGAGAGAAAAAAGAAAAGAGAGAAAGAAAAGAAAGGAAAAAAAAAAAAAAAAAAAAAAGGGGTGGGGGCAAAGAGCAGGGATTCAAGAGCGCCAACACCGAACGCCATTACATCCCCAGACTAGCCGGGGGGAGTGAGGGAAGGGCATATTGCAACCACGGCTCCCATATTTTCAAAAATTTACGTTGGGAGTCGTTGCGGATACTCGACATCTGTTCGTTGAGCATCATAGTGGTCATACGATCCCGCACCCCCTGAAGAGGGACAAACGGACTCTTCCAGGCCTGAGCAATTGTTCTAGTGGCGGATAAAAACAGATAGGAAGCCAACTTCTGCTGGTGAGCTAAGAGGCCCGGTATGGGGCAATGAAGCAAGGCATACCGAGCATCCCGGCGTATGGAGAGATGGAACAAGGTGAAAAGGAGGCCAAATACACGAGACCAAAAACGAAACAGTCTCGGGCATGACCACCAGATATGTAATACATCACCACGATGACCACAACCCCGAAAACATTGATCACTACAGGCAGGGTTAGCCCGGGCCAGCCGAGCCGGAACCCAGTACCAACGAAACAATACCTTATAGGCTGCCTCCAGTGTGGTCGTATTAAATGAGCATTTAGCTATGAGTGACCAGGCCTTATTCCAGTCCTCCGGATCCACAGCCACTCCCAGGTCGCGCTCCCACTGAACAACATATGAAAGAGAAGTATGCGACGAGCGTCTGTTCAGAGCTGCATAAAGAAGGGATATAAGGCCCGGAGCGCCCGGACGCAGTTGGCAGAGCTGTTCAAAGGCAGATTTCTGGTACGGGAACGCAGAAGTACCCCGCAGCGAGAGCAGCCAGTGTCGCAATTGAAGATATCGAAAAAATTCCGCCGGGGGGATATTCCGGGATTCCCGAAGAGAGTCCCAGGTGGGAAAGGACCGAAAAATCAAAAAGTGTCGCACCTGCGAAAAACCATTAGTCACCCACCAAGAAAACGCCCCTGGGTGATCCAAACCCGGCGGGAAAAGAGGGTTGTTAATAATTGGGAGCAAAGGCAGAAAAGGTGACATCAGACCACCAGAGTAACGCACCGAGTCCCAAACTTGTAGGCCATGAAGTAACATCGGACTCAGTGCCATAGGGCGCAGGGCAGGGGGAAGCCATAGAAGCGTCGATAGTGCGATAGGGGCACAATTAGGTAGTTCCAACAGGACCCAGAGGGGGACGTCGGAAGAGGCGTGCAACATAGACAGCGGGGCAATCTGGCTTGCTTGATAATACTTAGTCACATTAGGCACCCCAAGACCACCCTGAAGTCTATGGGCAAAAAGCGTACTTTTGGATACTCTGGGGTGCTTATCGGCCCAGATAAAACGCATTAACTTCACCGAAGAAAATGAGGGGGAACCCGCACCGGGAGTGTGCGAAAATAATACAACAATTTCGGCAAGATGGTCATTTTCACCGAATTAACCCGTCCTATCCAAGACAGGTGCGGAAATTGCCAAGAATGCATAAGAGAGGATAGAGAGCTAAGCAATGGATAGTAATTCGCAGCAAACAAGGAGTCATAAGTGGGGGTCAAGCGAATGCCTAAGTATTCAAGAGAAGAGGAAGCCCATTTGTAAGGGAAGTGGGATTGTAGGCGCGAAACCAAATCTGAAGCCAAAGTAATATTGAGGGCGACAGTCTTATCCAAGTTGATACGGAGACCCGAAATCAAGGAGAAGCGCTCAAGAACCTGTTGCAAATTAGGAAGCGTCGTCAGGGGGTTAGTAAGAGTCAGGAGGGCATCATCCGCAAAAAGGTTCAGTTTGAATTCCTGTCCCGCGTAAGGAACCCCCGATACATTGCAATCGGTCCGAAGCGCCAAAGCCAACGGCTCAAGCGCCAGGACAAAGAGCGCTGGGGACAGGGGGCAACCCTGTCTCGTCCCTCGCCCAATAGGAAAGGGATCTGAAAAATACCCAGCGTATTTGACGGAGGCCGAAGGAGAAGAATACAAGGCCTGAATCCAAGAAAGAATAGAATCCCCAAAACCCCAACGAGACAGCACAAACCGCAGATATTCCCAGGATAGAGAATCAAAGGCTTTATATATGTCTAAAGACAGTAAGAATCCCGGGATTTTCCGCTGTTGCAGAAAATGTATAAGATGGACCACCTTACGAACGTTATCACCCGCCTGCCTCCCGGGGACGAACCCTACCTGGTCCCTGTGGACCAGGCTACGCAAATATTTATTAATGCGGAAACTAAGGATCTTGCCCAATATCTTCAGGTCTTCATTAAGAAGAGAAATAGGCCGGAAGGCTTGCGGTTCCTGTACATCATCGGTCGTCTTAGGAATCATGGCGATATGCGCTCTAAGCGCATCTGGGGAGGGCGAGGAGCCCTGTCGTAACGCATTAAAATACTCAGCCAAAAAGGGCGCCAACAAGGCTGAGAATTTCTTATAATAAAGACCGGAAAAGCCGTCGGGACCTGGGGCCGCGGTGGACCGTAAAGATTTGATAGCTTGGAGCACTTCTGGTACAGTGACACCGGCGTTGAGTGCCACCTGTGCTGCCTCGGATAACCCAGGAAGTCGGAGATCTTGAAAGAATGCCTCTGCTTGAGCCACGGGGAAGGGATCTGGTTTAGCGTAGAGGCGTGAAAGGAAGTCTGAGAAACGGGAAACAATCTGCTGGGGATTAGAAGTACAGCCACCTGTAGGAAGTCGCAGTCGAATCGGTTTATGGGGTTTCCCCACAGAATTGAGTTTCCTGGCCAGCATCGGGCCCGGCTTATTAGCACAGGAATAAAATTTGTGTTTGGTCCAACGCAGGGCCCGTTCCGCCTCTGAAGAGGCAAGTAGGTCTAACTCTGCCGCCAGAGCGTCCCGAGCGCGTTTATGGGCCGCAGATGGAGAGGACTTCCAACGCGCATCCGCAGAGGCCAGGAGAGAATGAAGCTCCAAAAGTCGGCGCTCCCGCTCCCGCTTCCGGACCGCCGCCAGCTGTATAACATGACCCCGCACCGTGGCCTTATGCGCCTCCCATAGGGGCACTGCCGAGGAGACCGATCCCGCGTTTTCCATGAAGTATGTTCGTAAAAAAAATTCTATTTGTTGGCAGGTAGCCTGAGTGGTCAATAAAGAATCATTGATGCGCCAATGA
This sequence comes from Staurois parvus, assembly GCF_062004578.1. NCBI lineage: Eukaryota > Metazoa > Chordata > Amphibia > Anura > Ranidae > Staurois > Staurois parvus. The sequence goes on from NW_028317882.1 coordinate 5,134,920, forward strand.
AAAGGGCGCCGTTCTGACCCAGAGAGGGCAAGGAGAAGTACCAAGGGATCGTGATCCGACCAAGGCGAGGAGGGAATAGTTATCCGCCTGACCAAGGGAAGCTGCTGAACCTGCATAAATATATGATCAATTCTACAAAAACTATCATGAGGACTGGAATAGAATGTAAAGTCGCGTTCCGTTGGGTGAAGCTCCCTCCAGACGTCCGCCAGCCCTGCTGTCCGCAGGAGAGAGCGCATACGTTCCTCCAGCACCAAGTCATGAGAAGGGGCCGCCCCCCGTGCACAGCGCTTATCCAATGCGGAATCCAAAGTAACATTTGAATCCCCCAAAACAACAAGAAGACCCTTGGAGTGTCGGGAAACAATGGTGCAAAGATGTGAAAAGAATTTATCCTGAAAACTATTCGGCGCGTAGTAAGAGACAAAAGTAACCTCCTGATCCCAGAGGGTGCCTTGCAGAAACAGATACCTGCCCGTGGGGTCCGCTATATTCCTAGCACAGACAAAGGGGAGATTGCGTTTAAAAGCGATCAGGACACCCCGACGCTTCTCAGGGGCCGAGGCCGTGTAAAAGGTGGGATAGTGAGGTGAAAGATAACGCGGGGCGGAGGACTGAGAAAACCTGGTCTCTTGTAAACATACCACGTCAATTTGTTGTGATTTGAGGTGATGAAAAACTTTAGCCCGCTTCTGAGGCGAATTAAAGCCTTGAACATTTTGCGAATGAATTTTCAAAAGGGGCGAGGCCATGGCGGCATCAGGGCAACACGCTCAGCAGAAGAAACCATAAAGCAGCTAGCAATTTCCGCTCCCAATGGCGATCGGACCGTGGCGTCCCGGAACCCTGCAGAAAACAAAAACAAAAAAAAAACAAAGGAGAAAAAAAAACAAAGAAAGAAAGAAAGAAAAGGACACAAAAAGAATATACAATAGTGCAATCGTGTCACGCCAATGGTGACGTGCATCCTACAAAGGAAGGATACCAGTTAGGGGTGGCTCTACCACCGGACACATGGCTGCAAATGGAAACATCAGAAACATAAGTCCCCAGGGGGCAAAAGGGCAATAAGGCACTAAACACAATAGGTACCAAAGCAATAAAACTAAAGGAGCTAGGCCACCGTGATGACCTCCCCATAGCAACCCAGAGAACCATGGGGCTAACCCCCTCCCACCCAACCGGGCCTACCAGATCAACCTCCCACCCCGAAACCAGAGGGAACCCTCACTCCGTGCTACCAACAAAAAACGGAATACCATCACCCAGGCCCAAAATAGGCTGCGGCAGCAGAAAGTCATAATTCTCGAATCCATGAGGAGACCCCCCCAACCAGGGAAGGAACCCAAGGGGGCACACTGGAGCAGTCCCAACCCGTAATGCTGACAAACTGGGGGAGCCCTAAGGGCCAAACTCACGGTCCCGTCAAGGAAGTCCATCGGTGAGATGATACATGGGAAGTCCAAGACACATCTTCAGCCCGGAGAAGAACAGGCAGGACTTGATCGTGAAGAGGTCTGAGGGAGGGCCCTCTTCCTATTGGATGACCGCTCCCAGATGCAGCTTGGAAGAAGCGGCCTTGCCGGGGATCCAGATGAATGAGCTGGGCTCCGATCCGCAGCCTCAGGCGAAAGAAGGTGTAAAGATTCCAGAAGAGAATGGGCCTCCTCCGGCGTAGCCACAGAATGACTGCGGCCCTGGTAGGTGAAGGTAAGGCGAAACGGGAAGCCCCAAGCGTATTTGATACTGTGTTTCACCAGGACCGAAGTGAAGGGCTTCAATTGGCGACGCTTCTGAAGAGTGGTCTGAGAGAGGTCCGCAAAGAGCTGGTAGCGATGCCCCTGGAAGCTGAGGTCAGGGTTGTTTCTGGCCGCCAAGAGGATAGTTTCCTTAGTGCGGTAATACGTAAACTTGATGATAATGTCCCTCGGGGGCCCATCCGGTCGTCTGGGGCCCAACGCACGGTGTATGCGGTCAAATTCAAGCCGGTCAATGGGAACAGCGGGTGTCAGCTCCTGAAACAGAGCTGTAGCAGTGGAAGTAAGATCCGCGACCGTTTCCGGGATACCCCTTAACCGCAGATTGCCACGGCGGGAACGATTTTCGAAATCCTCAAGCCGTAGCAGCGCGTCCGCCAATTCTTTCTTGAGGTCGCACAAATCCTGTTCGTGATTTTCCATGACCGTGGCCGCAGCGTCCATCTTATCTTCGAGGTCGTTCGTCCGGTTGCCCAACTCGCGAATCTCTTGCGAAAGACGGTCGGCCAGCTTGGAGGTAGCGGAGGACAACTCGGACTGCAGCATACATTGGAATCGGCGCAGGAGCTCAGCATCCCGCAGAGATGGGATGGGAGACTGCAGGGATGGCTCTGGTGCCGGGTCCTCTACACTGCCAGGGTCCGACCCACCTATGGATGGTGACAGCGGGGGACCCAAAATCGCGGCTGGGGCTCCATCTGAGGTCCCGGGCGGGAGCCGCGAACCCGTGGCCGGGGTCCTGGAAGTCCGCGGCGGCCGGCCCAAAATCGAGGCCCCGGCTTCAGCCGCGATCTCCGGCGGGTAGGCCGCAAACTCCGGAGCAGCCTGCCGGGAGCTGGAGGCACGGGCGGCCGGCGTTTTTTTGCCCATCAGGGCACCAGAGAGACAGGGGGCCAGGGAGGAAACAGGGGGACCCCCCCTGAGGAGAGAAAATTGGCCGATGTGTCCGGCGGCCGAGGAGTTAATTTACAAAGCAGCCATCTTGGTTGCTGCTCACGAGCGCCCCCCCAAAAGGCTTTCTAAACTGTGCAAAATATAGCCTTGAATACCAGCTACAGATAAGAATACTAGCTACAAGCTGGAACACATTACTTCACAGGAAATAAGGGATGGGGGAAGTGAGCTGGTGACCTTGCTTTGCAAGCAAAGTCTCATAAAAATAATAAAGTTTAAAGGAGAACTCTGCAATATTTGGGTGCTGCCACAGTATCTTTTCTGAGTAACTCAGGGACAGCCTGCTGTAATGGGTGACTATATCCCTTACTCTCTTACTGTTTCTGGAGTCAATTCTTTGGTATCTCCAGAAGAAATTGATGCCTGTAACTTGGATCCAAGGACCCTTATTTCTATAGGACCACCCGAATCCGCTCCGCTGAGTGAGCCTGAACTTTAAACTGTGCCTGCAATGCTTCTTATAGCCACTGCAGATTTGGTATCAATTTGTGCACAAATAATAGAGAAATTTGTACACGGAAGCTCTAAATGCAGTCCAGTGCCACCCAAGGCACAGTCCATCTCTAGCCTTACAGGACTTTTACCTCTCATCGTGCCTGAGGCCACAATTATCATTGCCGACTCAGAGTCAGAAACTTTACATTCTAACTCTGTAGGAAATAATTTTAAGCAAGTTTCATATGACTCAGACTTGAAATCTGTTTTTTCCAACCTGACTATTTCAGTATACTCTACTATGCATCCAAAGCAGGGATCTCCATACTTTTCAGTACAAGGACCACACTGTATAGTTTACATATATTTAAGAGCAACCCCCCCGCCAAAAAAAAAAAATCAGCTTTATAAATGAAAAAATCAAATTTAAATGAATGTATTTACTCAGAGTTTTGTTATAATCAGCATGTGATTTAGAACAGAAAAAAACTTAAGTAAAACAAAGTAAACAAAATTCAAATAAACTTAAGCCGATCAGAATCCCCATCAGAGCCCCCTTACAACAAAGTCCCCATCTACTTACCTTAGAGTGCTGCATAAAGTATTGCAGTGGGCCACAGCTTGGAGACCCCTGATCTAGAAGATCAACGTACTGTACCAGGCATAAGGTGTTTTAGAACTCATACTACTTCAAATACCTTTCTAATACATTCAGCATCTGAAACATTGCTCTACGAGGACTGGGAACAACCCTTGCAATCTTGGCTTCCTTCTGACAGTTTGATGCAGTATTATACTGCTAAAACATCTCTCCCTACTGTGAACCTTCCTGTTAGCCACCTTAACAGGCATGTAGCTACTCAGGTTGATGGTGTTTCTACCTTTTGGGTAGACAGCTGGACTTCTCATTAAATTCTCATTTTGACTTAACTGGAATTGCTCTCCAAACATTGCTGGCGGTGACTTTGATTTGTGAAACCATGTCACAGTGGATCATGTCCCTTAAAAAGAAACTTCCAACATATGGGCAAACCCTTGTGTCCTTAAATGTTTTGAGCAAATGTTTGGAGCCCTATGCTTCATCTGTAATGGACTTTTACATGCATCTAAGCTAATCTCTCACATAGGGTAATGCCTGTTTTAACGCACAGAGCACTATGGCTACATCCATGGGACTTAGAGGAAGTGTTTAAAGAACACTTATTGATTTACCCTTTCAGGAAAGTCTTCTATTCTGTCATGTTCTTGAGAATGGCATTTGACTCAATGCAGAAGACCTGTAGATGGAGAGGACGTATATACCGTTTTTTAACTATTACAGCAGTAGTGACTTGCAGGTGATCGGAGTCTGCCTTCTCCTCAAACTGCAGTTCTTGTGGCCAGAAACCTTCTGTTTAAAATTGTGTTCCCATTGCAAGTGGGTTCTTTATTAGGAACCTTGTAAACTACATCCTCTTAGTTTGGTTGCTCAAGCTGTTCCCTGTAGCTTCCACTCTAGACCCTGAAATCAGCCATTTTTTTCAGTTGACCTTTTCTGGTCTTTTGGAGTTATTTTTTCCATGTATGCATCTTTCCTATTGTTTTGGTTCCTCTGTTGCCTGGGACCTCAGTTTCTACATTACTAGGTGTTTATGGAGAATACTCTATCTCTCTTACTCTCACTCCTTCTTACAAAGGAGTTCATTGAATTTAACCATTTCAGCAGTAGCCTGCAATATTTCTTCTGTCTCAATAGACTTTATTAAGTTTTTGCAAGTTACATAACAATAATAAACCAGAGACAGCAAAAGACCCGTCAATAGCCAAAACCATGATCACAAACCAAAAGCTTCATTGAAAAAATTCACTATGTGGCCACATTGGTTAGATTATCAATAGACGTTATACACTAATTAGATATTGGGGTGATACAACTACCCGATCATTGTCTAGCTTGTAATAACTCTTCATTTCTAGGCCAAATTTCAGTTTTCGGTACTGTGATAGTTTGCTATAAAACTTATAAAATAAAAACACCATAAAAACAGTATGAAAAGCCCCCAAATGACTCATTTGTAGAAAGTAGACACCTCAATGTGTATTTTTTTTGCCATGATCTTTGGAAATGATGAAACATGCTGGTATTGAGGAAGTTAACCCATGGAGATTGGTAACGGTATACTAGATATATTAAATATACAGGTCATACACAGAGGGAAGAGAACAAGAAACAATACCCTTAGATGTTTTGCTTTCTAATCCCTGTTTTTGGCCCACGTTGTATACAAAAGTTGATTATCCCTCTACCTTATAGGGGTAGTTCTCTTTTCAAGTTTGTCTTTCTTGTATAACATTCTTTCTTGTCATGGATCTTCCTTTCTTTAAAATCAAGGGCTAGGTATATCCTACCCAGCCTTAGCAGCTTTCTAATTGATTTTTCATTTGAACAGAAACACTAGGCTTGTTCCATTTCTTTAGTTGTCCAAACAAAATTTACTATTGGACAAGTCTTCTATTTTCTACTGTTGGCCATGTTGCTACTTGGTCTAAGTTCTCCTTTTTTTTCTTCCATGCGTTCTACTGTTCCACCTGTATTTTGGTGGAATTCTTTTCTTGGTTTCACATTTCAATCTGACCCCAAAGTTCTTAGGTGCGGTTTCCCCCTTCAAGTGGTTTTCTGTCCTGATTTGTAGCTTCAGGTTCTGATCAAAACTATATCTTTAGTCATGGCTTCTCCATTTCAAATGGCTCTTTTACATCCGGCCTTTCTTTTAAGGGTTGATTTTGTCTATTCTGTATATAGTAGGATTCCCCCCCGTAAATCTCTCAGTGGCTTTTGCATGTCCCATTTGTCTAAGATTATCCATAATTTATTCAATGAATGTCAAAGAAAATGTTTGCACTTACTGTAAAATCTTTTTCTTGAAGCTAATTGGGGGATACAGGTATCACCCCTCTGTGCTATTGCCTTATGTACTGCTTGCTCATAAAACCTGAGACATGACAGCTGGAGGAGGGGCTTAAAGTGTTACTTAACCCACAACAGTAAAATCAGTCTGTATATGCACTAAAGTATGCTTGTTATACTCATTGTGGAACCTAAAGGGGTTAATCCTCTTCACTGTGTAAAAAGGCTGTTTGATCCTTTCTTCTCCTCTTTCAAGTGACCACCTATTATCTCCAGCCTGAACCATAGGCATGGACATGCTCAGTTTGGTGTGTATTGCTAGAGAGGTTTTTTTTTTCTTGGGAGAGTGCATGTGATTAGCACAGGGCCAATCAGCACTATCCAGGCAGAGGTCAGGGGATTTCCATCCTCCTAGAGGAGAAAAAAAACTCCTCCTACAAGCTTTAGCTAGTGGTGGGCTGGAGACAGATAGAAGTCACAAGACTACTCTAACTGCTGATGAGAAAAGATATTTAGCAGTTTAGATTTACTAAAATAATTGTACTGCCATGTTCTGTGTACTGGGGGAGACCAGATATAGCGGATACAGGGTCCTGGGTTTAGTAACACTTTAAACAAGGGGTTGGCTTAACATTGTTTGCCAGTGTCTCAACCTGCTGTAGTTGGCAGCATAACCCATTTGTCTAAGAATATCTACAACTTCTGTGTTCCTTAATGATCTTCAAGAAAACGTTTTTATAGTAGATACAAATATCTTTTTTTGGTTGTCATGTGGTTATTTAGGATCCAAAAGTATGTAGTTTAGTTTTTCATAGGCCTGGGGGTATAGGGCTTTAGTTTAGAAGAAGATTTTGAGAGCATATATTTTGGTTATTTGTCCCCAATACTACTTTTATGTAATATTCACAGTTCCAGATACACTAAAATATTGTCTAAAACTGTAAGCACAAAGATATGACAAGTGTGAGGTGGTAAAGCAAAATCAGCATTTGTTACTGAATGCCCCTTTTATCTGCTCAGCAGAAATATATACGGTGCAAACGAATCCACAAATAAATACATGACAGACCTTTGTTTTACATAAGAAAAAAGGCGTGTCTCTAATAATGCAAGAAGCATTTCTCTTTATTTTTCTTTTTGCATAAGTGGGATACACTCAAAAATGTTAGCAATTTTCACCAGCTCCTCAGTTTAACACAATGGAGGGGATTTACTGACACATGAGCACTCAGAAACTGGTGCAGCTATGTATTTTAGCCAATCAGCTTTTAACTTCAGCTTGTTCAGTTAAGCTTTGGACAATAAAACCTGGAAGCTGATTGGTTTACATGCAGAGTTGCACCAGATTTTGCACCATGCAGTTTTAGTAAATAACCCCCAATGCTGTTTTTCTATTATTAAAGTGGTGTTCTTAATTTGCTATAAATTTAATATAAAATGATAGATTCTGGTGTCAATTGTTCACTTATGATTTTGTTATGTAGTTCCCTGTATTATTGTTTTACAGATTATGCTATTAAAGAGGAAACTAAGAAGAACACTCCTCAATCTAATGTAAGACAAATAGTGCACCAATTGTCTGCAGAAAGATTTATGCCAGCACAGTGTGGAAAGGAAAACACCTATGTGAATGGTGATTTTTTTTTTTTTTTTTTTAAACTAAAAATAAGTACATCAATTGCATGAAAATTTAGAATTACATTTTTACAGGTATTATTTTACGCGTGGTATCAAAAGACAAGTAGATAATGTAACCGATTTAAAATGTCGTAATGACCTTGTTAAAAGGAAGTAATGCATTCAAAAATCATGCTACTTTATATAATATATTGTCCAGCTTTAAGTATAACTAAAGGTAAAATTTATTTTTTTTCCGTTTTGGATAGGGAGGAATTAGAATACCTTTCAGGTTTTTAGTGCTGTCTGTGCCTTTGTTAGGGAGATTCACTCTCTATTTCTCCTGTTTACCATAACCACTGAAGGTAGAAGCAAAAGGCTGACATCTAACAGGCTGATGGTAGACTACACTTTCCACTGCTAATGCTTTCCTATGAAGAAAGGAAATTCAAGAAAACAGCACTGATAACAGGATCCATCAGCATTGAAATTTGTAAACTGAAAGTGCTAGGTTAAGAGTTTTAATAAGTCATTTACTAATGATTTTTTTTTAATTGTGCCCAATATATTAAACTAAATATGCTGAGGGTTTAATACTGCTTCAGGCCTCTTGCACACTGCTGCCTAAAAACACAACATTTTTAGGCATATTATTTTATTTTGCTCACTGTGTTAAACTAAAAAATGCTGAGGGTTTAATATTACTTTAAGGCATCAGGTGAATGCTTAAAGTGATATTAAGAAGTTTTTTTTCTTTTAATATCAAACAAGTTATACTCACCTGCTCTGGGCCATTTGCTGACCTCCTCTGGGAAAAAAGTTACCTGTCTGTTATACTGACCAGGGGCGGACTGACAACTCATGGGGCCACCGGGCAATAGGGGATCATGGGGCCCCTGTGTCTATGCACAAACTCAAAAAAGCCTATGAAATGGTACCAGGGTCATCTGATGGGACCCCCTACTGACCCCGGGCCCTCAGGCAGTGCCCGAGTTTCCAAATAGTCAGTCCACCCCTGATACTGTCCAAGTAACTTTAGTAGTCAGAAGCCACTCTCTGTAGGCTTGTTTCATGTGAATGACTCACAGTACAGAAGCAAGAGGGTCCACCTCCAGTCAAGTGGCATTTTCAGAAGGAAAGGTCTGCAATGGAGCCTTTGTACATATTTTTCTCATAACAGATAATAATGCCAGGTTTCCCACATCCACAAGGACTTCAAACTTCACACAACTTTTTTATGTCTCTTGAAGTAACAGAACTCTTGAGCTGTGCATACTAACAACTGTGGGTGTTTGCTGTGTATTAATCGGTGTCATTTATAGACCTATTTCTGTGCGGTGCTGCTATGCATACTAGTCACTATGTCTTTATCTTGGAAAGTGTGGTGCCTTGCTTTGTTCACTTACTGCATGGGATAGGTTATGGTATATGTGTGCTCTATATGTGTGGCTAACATTTTGTAAATACTCACTTTCATTATTTAAAACGATAATATACAGTACATTAACCACTGCAGTGGGGCTCTGGTCTGTGTTTGGTGTATTTTGCCTAACAAAGGAGTTTTAATACTTGTTGCCAGAATGATGTATCTTTACTAACCATTTCCTTCTCCGGTGGTTGCAGTGATGATCTATCTTTGCATGCTGTTTCCTTGATATATTATATCATTTTGCAACTTGTGATAAAAATTACAGAAAACAGAAAAACCAATAGAAAGAAAAAAATCTTACTGTAGTATTACCTAGACCCAATAAAGACAGACATGAGTGCACTAAGCCTGGGTCCCCTCTGATGCGGTGCACTGGTTTCTGTGCGTTTTCCACACTTCATCATAATTGCACCACGTTCATAGGAACCACTGCGGGTGTGTATTTTAAGTTAATGACACTCCAAAATCAGTTCGCAAAACGCAGTGCGGTGAGCAGAATCGGATCGCATGGGTGTGAACACCTATGCGATCCGATTCTGGTGTGGAATAAAAAAAAGGTCCTGCACTTTTTTGGTGCGGATGCGGTGCGATTTGAGCCATACAAAATGTATGGCTCAAATTACACAACACAGAAATCGCATGTGATTTGCGCAGGAATGCGGTGCGATTCATGTGCTAACCACATGCGATGTGCTGCACCAAATCAGTGTGAACCCAGGCTGAATGTATATTGTTTGCATTCTGCAGAAGTTTTTAATCTGTTACCTCCCAGAGGGATCAGAAGACTAGTGAAATTTTTTTATTTATCCATTAATATTTTTCCCTACGTCATTACAGTTTGATGTGACCACTATGATTAATGTCCTTAAAGCATTATTAAACCTGAAAACAAAAAAATATTATAGTGCAGCTTACCAATTCTTAGGTATAGTAACTGCATTAGTTTTCTTTTTTTTTTGCTGTATTTTCACTGGTCAGTAAGTCTGTCATTTTACAACTACCTTTAACAGGCCAAGCTTCCAGCATAGGTGGCAGTTAGAGGGTTGAGACAAACTATTTAACACTGGGGTTTTAACAATGATCAGCTTTCTTTTAATTTAGGATAGACCAAAAAAAAAACTGTTGCTGTAGCTGCATAAATAGCACTTGGCTTTCATTTGTTATTCAAGTCCATCTAAATTTGCCAGTGCGTCAAAGATACACTGATCAAAATTTGGCCGGTTTAGCAGGCACTGCCTGAATTTCAATCAGTGTGTGGCTATCCCTGATTGTTTGATTGACTTCTGTTAAAGGGACATGCTGGGAAACTTATGTTGATCAGTGTATTCTGCTTGTGGCAAGTCCCGCTATCAAAATACAAAGTCGCAGCTGAGTGGGGGATTCCTTCATCCACCTTGCTTGTGTGGATGGAGGAATCCCTTTGTATTTTCCATTCAGCCCGCTTAAAGAGAAGATCCAGGCTCCCCCCAAAATTAAAAGTTAGCAGCTACAAAAACTGTAGCTGATGACTTTTAATATAAGGACACTTACCTATCCAGGGATCCAGCGCCATCATCACTCAGGCTAGTTCTTCACTAGCCTCCAGGTTCCCGGCGGCAGCATCGCAAGTAGGGGAAACCGGAAAGGTTTCCTACTGTGCATGTGCGAGTTGCGCTGCGGCTTGTGATTGGTCCCGTAATGCTACCTGTGAAGTATCCCAGAAGACTGCGGGGGGTGGCGGTTGGGCTAAACTTCCGGCTCAGTTTGCTGCAGCGAGCCGAGTCAGAAATGGGAGCCTGTCAAAACCCGGTACCCGCTCCACCCCAAAAAAGTGCCAAACGTGGCAGTGGATAGGTAGGAGGGTGCAAACAAGCGAAGCTTCCACTTTTCCCGTTACCCCATGCTGCTGTCCAAAGCTGTCCTTGTTGTGCTTTCATCCAGAGTGGAGACAAGAAACTTCAAATTTTGGGTTGTCTCCAGAAAAGTAATAGAGAGGAAATTCTCCAATGGGGACACTAATTCTGGTGACCTGGGGGTCCCCAAGGAGTTTGACTATGGGACAGGGAGTGACATTAAATCTCTTCAATGGCACACAGATGGCAAAAAAATAAACCAACAAGGGTCATAATCCTCCCTTGCTCTGTCCAAAATGAAAAAAAAAAAAAGGTTTGCCTATAGTTCTACTTTAAAGTGAGAAGAAACACCTAAACCTCAAAAACTCTAATATGCAGTTACCCTATGCAAGAAATTGATTGTGAACCCTTAGGAATTCTCAAGATTTTTGCATCGCTTTATTCTAAAATTAAATTTTTTTCTTCCAAGTCATAAGAAAAAAAATAGGGCAGTCTTATTTAAAGGAAACCTGTGCTAAGAGAAACCCAAATAGTTTCTACTGCAGATATTTTGATAAATTCTATTGTCTCTGATTTTAAGACTTTCTGTGCTCACTGGGGTTGATTTAGTAAAGATAAATATGTTGTTCACTTTACAAGGCACGTTGAACTTTGCAAGGGAATTTTCCACAGAGATTAGTAAGTATGGTAAAAAAAAAATCACTTTGCAAATAACATATGACATTCAGAAAAAAAACCCAAAAAACAGAATGTTTGTTTACACATCACTTCACTTCGATCAATAGGTTCTGGGAATAAATCCCTTGAAAAGTGCAAGTTCCCTTGCCTTTAGTAAATCAACCTCAGTGACTCCAAACAAATGTTGCCTGGGAAGTTAGCGATAACTAAGAACTCCTTATCTGTATTCTTGTTCTAGGACAGTTATATGGAACCTTTTGAAGCCAAAAGGGGAAGTCAGCAGTGCAGCAAGTGTATCAGCATAGGTTTCCTTTAGCAAATAACTCACATCTTAGTTTACATGCCTATATCTTTATTTAGCTCCCCGCCAAGCTGATTTTAACCTTTTTTTCTTTCTTTGGAGCAAGCCCCAGGGCAGTGTCCATCCGCCTGTGCCATTTGTTTCACAATCTCTTGACTGTTAGCCTAGAAATTTGGCCATTACTGTTTTTAAACATTCTGCTCCCATTGACTTTAATGGGGTTCGGATTTGGCACCCTAACTTTAGTAATGTTTACCAAACTTGCCTTGAATCAACCCAGGTATGTTCAGCTCATTACTATATTCTGGTGTTCATTCTCAGTTTATTATTAATTACAGGTACTTATATAGTGCCCTCAATTTACACAGCGCTTTACATATAGTGTATAATGTACATTCACCTCAGTCCCTGCCCTCGAGGAGCTTACAATCTAAAGTCCCTAACTCACATTCATACATACTAGGCTTATATGCGTTTTTGAGTATTTACATTGGCTAATGTATGGAAGGTTTTCTAAAATATGTCTCTTTGTGATCTACAGTAACTAATTAAACCATTTTCTTTATCAGTATTTCCAGGAAACTAGGATTCATGTGATAGAGATATAGATGGGGAATTCTGGTAAGTTATGCTCATGTAAAAAAATAATCCTCTTTTATTGCAGCATTTCATACAATTCTTGCCCTGTTTTACTATCACAAAAACATGCTACATACAGTGGGGCAAAAAAGTATTTAGTCAGCTACCAATTGTGCAAGTTCTCCCACTTAAAAAGACGAGAGAGGCCTGTAATTGGCATCATAGGTAGACCTCAACTATGAGAGACAAAATGAGAAAAAAAACCCAGACAATCACATTGGCTGATTTGGAAAGAATTTATTTGCAAATTATGGTGGAAAATAAGTATTTGGTCAATATCAAAAGTTCATCTCAATACTTTGTTATATATCCTTTGTTGGCAATGACAGAGGTCAAACGTTTCCTGTAAGTCTTCACAAGGTTGGCACACACTGTTGCTGGTACCTTGGCCCATTCCTCCATGCAGATCTCCTCTAGAGCAGTGATGTTTTGGGGTTGTCGCTGGGCAACACGGACTTTCAACTCCCTCCAAAGGTTTTCTATGGGGTTGAGATCTGGAGACTGGCTAGGCCACTCCAGGACCTTGAAATGCTTCTTACGAAGCCACTCCTTCGTTGCCAGGGCGGTATGTTTGGGATCATTGTCATGTTAGAAGACCCAGCCACGTTTCATCTTCAATGCCCTTGCTGATGGAAGGAGGTTTGCACTCAAAATCTCACGATACATGGCCCCATTTATTCTGTCCTGTACATGGATCAGTCGTCCTGGTCCCTTTGTGGAGAAACAGCCCCAAAGCAGGATGTTGCCACCCCCATGCTTCACAGTAGGTATGGTGTTCTTTGGATGCAACTCAGCATTCTCTCTCCTCCAAACACGACGAGTTGTGTTTCTACCAAACAGTTCTATTTTGGTTTCATCTGACCATATGACATTCTCCCAATCCTCTTCTGGATCATCCAAATGCTCTCTAGCAAACTTCAGACGGGCTCTGATATGTACTGGCTTAAGCAGGGGGACACGTCTGGCACTGCAGGATCTGAGTCCCTGGCAGCGTAGTGTGTTACTGATGGTAGCCTTTGTTACGTTGGTTCCAGCTCTCTGCAGGTCATTCACTAGGTCCCCCCGTGTGGTCCTGGGATTTTTGCTCACCGCTCTTGTGATCATTTTGACCCCACGGGGTGAGATCTTGCGTGGAGCCCCAGATAGAGGGAGATTATCAGTGGTTTTGTATGTCTTCCATTTTCTAATTATTGCTCCCACAGTTGATTTGTTCACACCAAGCTGCTTGCCTATTGCAGATTCAGGCTTCCCAGCCTGGTGCAGGTCTACAATTTTGTTTCTGGTGTCCTTCGACAGCTCTTTGGTCTTCTCTTCACCATAGTGGAGTTTGGAGTGTGACTGTTTGAACTTGTTATCAGTATAAAAGACACCTGTCCACAACCTCAAACAGGTGCCATTGATACAGGTAATGAGTGCAGGACAGAGGAGCCTCTTAAAGAAGAAGGTACAGGTCTGTGAGAGCCAGAAATCTTGCTTGTTTGTAGGTGGCCAAATACTTATTTTCCACCATAATTTGCAAATAAATTCTTTCCAAACCTGCCAGTGTGATTGTCTGGATTTTTTTTCTCATTTTGTCTCTCATAGTTGAGGTCTACCTATGATGCCAATTACAGGCCTCTCTCATCTTTTTAAGTGGGAGAACTTGCACAATTGGTGGCTGACTAAATACTTTTTTGCCCCACTGTACCTGTGCGGTATTAAATGTTGTGCATACATCTGCAGAGATATTCTTTTCTGTCTTGAGGTATCAATGCATTCTAGATTAGGACATGGGAATACGGACATGTATAATTATGGCTTAAACATGCTGGGGCTGGATTCAGAAGCTTGGAACCATGTTCAGTCAAGCATTTAAAGTGATATTAAAGGCATTTTTTTGTTTTAAAATAATAAACTGGTTATACTTACCTGCTCTGTGCAGGGGTTTTGCACAGAACAGCCCCAATCCTCCACTTCTTTCCATTGGCGCTCCTGGCCTTTCACTCCTGCCAAGTGCCCCCAGAGAGAGCAGCCTGCTATGGGGCATCCATACACACACAGAGCCACAGCTCAGTCCCGCCCCCTCTCTCTCCTCATTGGCTGAGCCAATGAGGAGGGAGAGATCCTGGAGAGCTGAGGCTCTCATGCACATGGATCGTGATGGGGCCCAGGTAGTATTAGGGGGGACTGGGGGGACTGTTGCACACAGGTTTTTTTACATTCATACATAGAATGCCTTTGCAACCACTTTAATTCTGAACCCTAGGCAGATATAAAAAGGCACAAATGAATGCAGTTCTGTAATAATTAATACATTATTAAATATATTTTTGTAAGCAATGTATCTTATTTGGACCTGGTATCAGTGGCTTGCAGTCTGCTGTATCATCTCTACAGCACAGCTCAGAGATGGGGAGGCAAAAGCAGCAAAAGAAGGCAATCAGGTGTGCTGCAGTATAAGAAACATGCTGTTAGGAGCAGAGTAGAGTAACAGAGAGATGAGTTAATCAGGGTACCGCTTCTCCTTTCACTGTCCAGTCACAGGTGGGATTGGGGACTTGTAAGTGAAAGTGAAATTGCAAAGAGAAGGATCAGGTCCCCTCATGCCAGGGAGGGATGTGCTATGTGTCAGAGCTGTGTATATCTCACAATAGGATGGACAGAAATAGAAAGCAGTTGGAGATTGTTTACACGTGCCTTTGCCACCCACAGCCGATAACTTGTCAGAGGTGAGCTGACGGGCAGCTGTTGCCAACTCATTGCCTGTTTAACCTTCAAAAGTCTGCACAACACACCGCAGCAGTTGGGGAAGAACCCCACTTTGGTCATATGAGGTGGTGGCACCGCTGGCTGAATGCGACAGAGGGTATAATTTACTTTGCAGCCATGAAATCCACACAACCCCATCTGGCTGCTAATCACAGGTGCAATGCTTTACAGTCTCCTTTGGACAAAAAAAATAAATGCACATTTTTTTTGACCTTTGTCCAAAAGGTGAACTTATCCTTTAAGCTAAATAAGCTGAAGGTTTAATACCGATTTAGGCCTCTTGCATATTGCTGCCTAAAAACACATTTTTAGGCATACAGGCATTTTTTTTTTTACTGATCTAAATGCAGGCCATTGTTTTCAATGTGCCTGTACACACAGGAGCATAAACATACGCTACATATAGATCAGAAAAAATAGATACATCTTTGTTGCCGGTCAGTAGTTGTAAACACATATGCACAAATACGCACACTCACCTTCCTTTATTAAAATAAAGCTAGAATAATTTTTACGTTTTTGTACAAGTACATGCAAATATGCATGAGTGCTATACAGCTCATCCTCACGGTTTTTTTTTCTGCCAGGAATGTCTGATGTTCATGCATCAGTACAATGTGCAAGTACTCTTAAGCTGGCCATAGATAGATCAACTCTCAGCTGGCTCAGGAGGGACTGGCTGAGCTTTCCTCCATCTATGGGCAGATTAATTATACCCAAGTTGATCCATCGATTGATGTTGGATTGTTAGAATGCGATTACTGCCAGTGGCTATAGCTGCTAGCTATAATCACTGTGCTCTCCCCATACCCACCCCCCACCTTCCCTCCGGGAGAACACAATCACTCCGCTGACTGTGTTGATGGGGAAATCGAGTGATTTTGTTTCCTCGTGATTTTAAGGAAAGAAAATTGCATAATCCTGCATGGCCTGCCTTAAAGTCAGAGGCGGGTAGCATTTACAAAGGAAGGTCATCCCATATACACTGCTCAAAAAAATTTAAGGAACTCTTTGAAAACATATCAGATCTCAATGGGGAAAAATCTCATGCTGGATATCTATACTAATATGGACCAGGTAATGTGTTAGGAACATAAGGATACCCCATCACAGGCTGAGGTACAAACTGGCGGTGTCAAATGGACCGAAACATGATATCCCAGAGGTGTTCTACTGGATTTAGTTCAGGCGAGCATGGGGGCTATTCAATGGTATCAATTCCTTCATCCTCTAGGAACTGCCTGCATACTCTCTCTACATGAGACTGGGCATTGTTGTAGACTAGGAGGAATCCAGGACCCACTGCACCAGCATAGGGTCTGAAAGTGGGTCCAAGGATTTCATCCCGATACCTAATGGCAGTCAGGGTGCCGTTGTCTAGCCTGTAGAGGTCTGTGCGTCCCTCCATGGATATGCCTCCCCAGACTATCACTGACCCCCCACCAAAACGGTCATGCTGAACGATGTTATAGGGAGCATAACGTTCTATATGGCTTCTCCAGACCCTTTCACGTCTGTCACATGTGCTCAGGGTGAACCCGCTCTCATCTATGAAAATCACAGGACTCCAGTGGTGGGCCTGCCAATTCTGGTGTTCAATGGCACATGCCAATCAAGCTCTATGGTGCTGGCAGTGAGCACAGGGCCCACAAGAGGACATCGGCTCCCTCAGGCCACCCTCACAAAGTCTGTTTCTGATTGCTTGCTTAGAGACATTCATACCAGTGGCCTGCTGGAGGTCATTTTGTAGGGCTCTGGCAGTGCTCAACCTGTTCTTGAACAAAGGAGCAGATACCGGTCCTGCTGATAGGTGAAGGCCCTTCTACGGCCCTGTCCAGCTCTCCTAGAGTAACTGCCTGTCTCCTGAAATCTACTCCATGATCTTGGGACTGTACTGGGAGACACAGCAAACCTTCTGGCACTGGCATGTATTGATGTGCCTGCCTGTTGGACTACCTGTGCAAACTCTGTAGGGTCCAGGTATCACCTCATGCTACCAGTAGTGACTCTGACCCTAACCAAATTCAAAACTAGTGAAAAACACTTAAAAAAGATAAGTAGGGAAAAAAATGTCAGTGGCCTCCACCTGTAAAACCATTCCTGTTTTGGGGGTTGTCTCATTGTTGCCCATCTAGTGCACCTGTTGTTAATTTCATTAACACCAAAGCAGCTGAAACTGAATAACAACCCCCCTTAACTGACCAGATCAATATCCCAGGAGTTTAATTCACTCTAATCCAGTTATGGGCTATAAAGAGTTATTCAAGGTGAGAAGATTTCAGGACAAAGGTAAACTATTGCAAAAGATTTTGCAAGTGAAAACAATAGGAGAAGGAGTGGTGTACACACAGACTCTGGTGCTTGCAGTTTGTCTTGGCTTTCATGGCAGTTTTTATCACTCAACTGTTTTCATCATGAAACAAAATAAATTTACAGTGTGAAACAGCTATTATTACTAATGCTAGTTTAATTAAAGTGGAACTTTAGTCAGAATATTAAGCCCAGCTAGATCACTTCCGGCTGGTCCCTTTTGCAGATATAGTGATGTAAAACATTAAAAATAAGTGCATATACTGTTTAAAATCCAGTAATACACTGTCCCACCCTGCTCTGCACATGCTCAGTTGCTCTCTATTTTTCGGCACTGGCAGAGATTTACTAAAGCTGGTATGCTCAGAATCTGGTGCAGCTGTGCATGGTAGCCAATCAGTTTCTAACCTCAGCTTGTTCAATTAAGCTTTATCAATATAACCTGGAAGCTTATTGGATTCCATGCAGAAGTGCACGAGATTCTGAGTGAACCAGCTTTAGTAAATAAACTCCACTGTGCCTAAAATCAGAACCAGAGGCTGATCTGCAAGATTGCCGAAGATTTAATGATGCTCAAGGGCTCTGGGCTTCAGCAAAATAGCAGTCTCCATCAAGAAGAAACAGGAACAATCCTGGAGACAAATTTACAGCACACACTAATTTACTGTTTTTAGAATAATTATTAATGGGGGAATGTATGTTCCTTGCTTAAGAGCATGATTTTTATATAGGTCCACTTTCATTGAGAAAACATGCATTAAAAAAATCCTTCCAGTCTTTTATAGGAATTAAAGTGTATCTAAAGCCAAAGCTTGCGTGAAAAGGTCCCTTACAAGTCCTGTCTGCCATGGTATGAGTGTTTAGGATCTAGTCACATGTTACACCCTAAATACATAATATGTTCCAAAGGGTGAACTTGGCCTTTAAATGGAGAGGGAAGAGGTAAGGAAGAAGAAGCTGCAGTTTGTCATGGAGAAACAACAGTTATAAGGAAAAGTTTCATTTTGACTCACAAGTCGCATGATAATTTGCAGCAGTATGAACCTGGGCTTATACTGTATCAGTCAGTTCTTGACATGTGCAACTGTCCATTCTCAACAGCAATAACAATGTATGTTTGTTTTACAGATCATGTATTACCATGGACAAAGCCTATGGACAACTGATATGGAATGGAATTAATTCCTTTTTGTCTAGTTACATATTGAAGAATTTTTTTTTTTATTAAATGGAACAAAAAATGAAAAATCATATGGAAAAAAAATCTAAGAAAAAACAAGCTATCAAAGCTGATAACATAAGTGAGCTTTGGTCACCTAAGTACAAACCTATCTTCACACTTTCAGAAGGACCCTAAAAGCTCATCAACAGCTGCTACAGTTTAACATACATCTTTTGAATAATATAGACTTCAGTAGGCATTAGAATACGATGTTGTAGTTATCTTTTACATATTTTAAAATGTTTTTAAATGTTATCTTTTACATCTTTTTAAAAATGTTCTCTCTATCAGTTAACATGATACTGAATTGGAGAGTCTAGAATTAACGTCCTCATTTCAAACCATGATATATTTGGTTTATGTTTTTGTGCTACATCTGCAAAGACTTATGTGAACAAAGTTAATTTTTAAGGATAATGTTTAGAGGGAACAGTGGTATATTTTTAACAAAGGTCACTTTATATTAATCCTTTTTTTATGAATAAGCATGATAAAAAAAGCTTAGCGCTGGATATTGGACACAATAAGGTGCCAGATGGTAGTTCCATGTTCTTCAAAGAGTTGATAGAGTCCACAAAAGTTCAGACACGGACTTTCTGAAAATTAGTATTTACAGGATCTTAAATATAAGTTCACCTTTTTGTGAAAATCCCACTGTGCAATTTCAGTTCCCATAAATAATATACACCATTGGCCCTCATTTTAAGATGCTGCTCCTGCTTTCTTTCACAAATGCAAGTGTGGCGGCTGAGCTCACCCACTGCAGTTAGAGAAGGAGAGACTGCAATGTGCTTATGTGAACAGTGAGTGGGCCAGAGAGCTGGCTAGGCGGCCAACACTTGTAGCGTCCAGAAAACAGTAGGACAGAGGAGAGTCAAGGGGCCAGCAGTTTTTGTGGAAGGTCCAACATGGCAATGTAAAGGAAAGCAGGCGCAGCTTTTTTAAATGAGGACTGATGGTCTATATTATTTATGAGATCTGGAATTGCATGGAGGGTTGAAAAAGTTACTGAAGGTGAACTTACACTTTAAGCATGTAACATTGTTGGTTGCTAAGCTGTCACTGGAGAAGGTAGTATTCACTTTCCACATTCCACTAAAAAAGTACGTATCTGAGAAGGCTTGGTTGGTCTTTCAAGAGGAGTGTTATGAACACCAAGGTACCATCTGGAGATGAGCTTAGTTAGGGACAGTTCTTCAGGCTTCAGGTTAGTCTAAATATCCTATGTCTTTGGGCATAACAAGTGAGTCAGTACTCACAGGCATATCTTCAGAAGAAAATGCACCTCAGAAATTACAAAGCCCTAGGTACATTCTTTAATGAAAAAGTATTTGTTATGTATTGCCATCTGTTTTGCCAATATACATCCTGTGTTTGCACAGAGAGGAGGTAATAATTCAGAACTAATTTCTGCTGTTAGTGCCATGAGCTTTTGGCATGCACTTGCATCAATTTTTTTTAGGACTTTACTCTCACTTCAAGACCCTATGTGCTGCCAGAAATACTTTTTTTTTTTTTTAAGGTGTTACTAAATTCTATATTGGTTCCCTGCATAAAAATCTTGGTCTGTTAGTGCAGCCTGGGATAAAACATTGTCTAGGGTACAAATAAACATTCTTCCTGTTTCTAGATGCACATTTAGGGGTAGATGTAAGGCACAAATAGTAACAAACATTCTTCTATCTCGGAATGCATGTTTTACAAATCGCAATGAAAATAGTATTTGTGAAGACTGTTATACATGCATGTAGTAAAACTTTGCTGTTTTCCTTATAAAGATTGTTTTATTTTAATAAATATACTTCATTATGTATATTATATTTATCTCTTCTTCTTCTTTGTAATATGACTGGATTGCTTTAAAGTCAACCATGGTTTTTACTTCAGGATTAATAAAGGTGAGTGTTAACGGAAGGTTTATGTTCGCTCATTATGAACTGGAAAACCAGTAGACTGTAGATCAGTCTCTCAACCTTTTCAACACAGAGGAACCCTTGAAATAACTTTCCAGGTGCAGGGAACCCCTGCTAAAAATGACTATCTATAACTTCCTTCCTTTAGATTGTAAGCTGCACGCACAGGGCCCTCCTATTCCTTCTGTACTGAAATGTATTGTAATTGTACGGTCTCCCTTATATTGTAAAGCGCTGCACAAACTGTTGGCGCTATATAAATCCTGTATAATAATAATAACTCACGATACATTCGTTTGATGGTCAGTGGGAAGAATGCTCCTTACACTTGTGGTCACTGTGGAGAATCTCACCCTAACAGATAGCTAAAAAGATCAATGGTGTCAGAGATGCAGTAACTGCTCATTACTCAAGGAACCCCTAGCAACCTCTGGTGGAACCCTGGTTGAGAAACCCTGCTGTAGATTATTAAAAAACAAGTCTGCTTGTCCATAGGGCTTGTTTTGCCCACAGCAAACAGTTTAATTTTTAGACATGCACTGTGCAAACAGTGAAGATTATTAGTTGCTATGGGCAATACAGATACTTTTCATATTGGCGTCATACATAAAATTCAATCTATATGAGTGGTTTTTAAACTTCTTTTTTAAAGGCTCATGTACACTGCAGCTGAAACTCACGTTTAGAAGCTGTTCAGTGTTTTTTTCAGCAGCCCCTGAACTCACCCTAATGTTTTCCATGTACACAGCTTCATTTACAGGCAGTTGAATTTACAGTCGTTTTTTTGAACGCAACAAACTTGCGGTCACACGTTGATTTTCGCAGCGTTTCAAACGCAAAATGCTTCTAAACGAGTCTAAACATGGCAAATCGCGTTTACAAGTGTTTGCGGTTGAATTATTTTTTTTTTGTAACTCTTCCAGTTCCCAATGCTGTCCAGAGCTTTTTTTCATCATGAAAAATGCATGCAAAGAGTTTTCACTGTGCTCAGATGGACAAAACACTTAACACAGGATGTTCCTACCAAGCTTGTCACACATTGTAATGACCAATTCACATCTCAGACCTCTCCCACCCTTGGAAACAAAAGATATGTTAATGCCCATTCACACCTCAAATACTCAGGAAGACCCCCTGCCAGGTGACCTTGATGACTCACTCCAGCAGATACCTTCCCACCCTTGGAAACAAAAGAAATGTTAATGAGCAACTCACACCTAATTATCTCAACATATACTTCTGTCTCTGTTTCTACTGTGTGTATTTCTCTGAAACAGTCTGAAATAGTTAATAATTTACCACTTTTCAGTTCATTCTGGGCATTTGGGAAGTTCTCCTGTGCCTATCTTTCAAAAACGCTTCTAAACGCAAACGTGCATAAACGCGTTATGAAAATGCAGCTAAACAGATGTTTTTTAACCTACGTTTTCCAGCAGTCAGTTTCAATCTTTCAGAAACGTCCCTTGTACATGGGGCCTAAGAAGCCCTGACAACCCCCCCTAAACTTACATTTTGAAAACTTCACTCCAGATGTAAAATATAGATCTTTCACATCTATTGAGGGGCACCAAAAGTCTTGTACTGTTGGGTAATACTACACCACCTACAGGAAGACTGGACACTGGCAAATAAAGATTCAATACAGTTCAGGATAATACCTTCTACTCAAAGCAAGCCTCAATTTTTTTTTCTACTAGTGTAGGGGTATGAATGTGTTTCTTTCAGTTCTGCTAGCTAATTTATTTCAATCAACATTCCTGCTACACCATTGCTGAGCTACTCTCTATATGCAGCCATCTAGATTGGCTTTTTTCTAAGCCTGACTTTGCAGTACCTGTACCATCTGGGTTAATCTGGTAGTAGGGGCCATGTACTGGGAGCTATCTCGCTACTTGGACTACTGATCTGTCAGTCTAATTTTGAGAATTTGAGCACTGATGTCATCCTCTGGGTGCCTTTGTAACATCCACTGGGGAAGAGCCAAGTGGCAAAAAGGACACAGAAGGCGGAGAGCCATACCTGTGAGAAACCAGTAAGGTATTACAGGGCTTGCCACCTCTGAGTGTCATGCTACTGGGTTTCATAACCAGTGTATGATAAAGGGAGATGGGTCTAGTGATTGGCAGGTGGTTCAAGGAAGAATGTAGGGAACCTTGATGCTCTCTGCAGCTTTTCTGAGGGTCATGAGCAGATCAACTGGACTACATGTCTCTTATCTGCTTTTATTGTTAAACTAAGGTGTGATAAGAAGTTAAGAATACTGAAAATAAATGAATTAGCCCTCCAGTGTCAATTTGTGTACACGGAGTGCGATGTATGATTAATAAGGGTCAAAAGGAGGGAGTAATGTAGAGGGATAAAAGGTGATCCTTACTATATCCTACATCATAATTAAATATTAGAATTAAAGAACAATAATTAGGCAAATTAATAACTATATAGTGCTTTACAATAAGGTATATTATAATAAGACATGGCTATTATCGTTAGCATATTTTGATAAGTGAATATATATATATATATATATCATACTCCATTAGCAGCTAAAATGGCTTCTGTTGCTAAAAAGGCTTATTAAAAGATGTTTTTTGTAAGTTGTTAAATTCATTACTGAGTAATGATGAATGTTTTATAAAGTGTCTCGATAAGATATTCTGAAGTGTAGTAGACAAATATTCTGGACTGTAACTGATAAGCATAAAGGTGGGCAGCCAGCCATAAAAACCCTATAAAATGTGGACTGTAATCAACCTAATCAGAGCATCTGATGGGCAGGGCATGGGTGCTCTCATACAATTATATTATCGCTAATAAACATATGATTCAGAACTCTCGTGCTGCAAGGTTATTTGTTTCAGGTGTAAAGCCGTAAAATCCCTAATCAGAGTGTCACACACATGCGCTATCTTCCCGCCATTCAGCATGAAAACATTGTCTTGCTGTTCCTGCTACCAAAGCAGCTTCACAAGCACAAGGAGATGCCTTGTTCCCTGAGTTGCATTGCCTTCTGCTGTGAAGTGCACACGTCTGTCTACCTGTACCAGATGCTCCCTGCTCATTGCTGACATTTACATTAGTGAGTGCCTTTAGAATTCCTCCTGAGGTGCCTGGACCTAGATTGTGTCCCTCTGCCAGAGTCTATATCTTTTTTTTTAGTTTTTCAAAGCTTCATCCGTGTGGCAAAAACCTTTGCTCCATCTGGGGAGGATTTTACTGTGGTTATGCAGGAAGTTTTGGGCGAGATAGCACAAATGATTGGTGACTGACTTCAGAGGCCATAAGCATGCTCCTGCACCTTTCCCAAAGAAATTTGGCTGATTTTCTCATACCCTGAATGGTCTTTGAGCTTTCAGCTGTTAAGACTCTGAAGCTGGGTCATTCCACTCCCTGATGGACAGCCTTGCACTTGAGGAATTGCAGTCTTCTGTCATTAGTCCCAAACTGAGAACATTTCAGCTGTTATTGATGACATATGTACCACTTTAAAAATGGAGGAACAACCCATAAACTGTACCAGTGCTGCCCCAGTCTAGGATCCTTTAGGGCTCCTAAGGTTGGCAAGACCTCTGCGGTGCACCCACTGTTTGCAGTTTTCCTTTATGAAGACTGGTAAAAATCCTGAGAAGATTTTTATACCTTCCAAGTATCAGCCTTTTACCACCATGAGGAGCATTTTGTTAAAAAGTGATTTGCTCCTTTTTGAATCAGGTGGTATGCCATCTTAACAAAGCATTCACCATCCCATTGGAGAATTCACATGACTTCTTAAAACCACTTTTACGTAGCGACATGGTGGTTTACTTCTCCCAAAATGGCTGACAGCCCTGTACCCATTTGTTAACTTTTATAGAAAGTGAACAATTCCTTCTAAGTATTCAGCAGTAGTCAGTGGTGGAAGTGACTCTTCACTTAGACACAGCTAAAGCCTAGGATTTCTCACTCTGGAGGAACCTCAAATTACAAATCTTTAAGGCTAGGAGGGAGTCCTAGACACCTTGTTGATGCAGGGGACTTGGTTGTCAGAGGAATATCTCCTGATCAACATTCTGGAACTTTGTGTGATTTGGCTGTTCCTGCAATGCAGGACATTCTGACTGAAGGATCAGGATTCACTTGGACAGTGGCATATATCAACCATCATGGGAGGAAATCAGAAGTCCTGCCATGGCAAGACAGAAAGACAAAATTCTGTCCTCAGCAGAACTTTAGGGTCCAGCCTTGTCCACCATTTAAATCCGTGATGTGGACATTTGGCTGGAAAACTGCTTCAGCTGGCAGTACCTGGGCCCAGGAAAGTGGTCTCTTCATCCAGCGGTGTTCCAGGCCCTGTGCCACAGATAGGGAATACCATATTGGGGCTTCAGTACAATCTGATCTATTCCTTTCCTCCCATAACCTTTTCCCTCTTCTGCTCTGCAGGATCAAGGTGGAGGGCATTCCAATGATTGCTATAGCACCAAATTGGCCCAGGTGGATGTGGTACTCTGGCCTAATGGTACTCCTGTCAAATGTTCCATGTGCTCTTCCAGATCTTCTGTCTCAAAGACCATCCTTCTTCTCAGTTGTTGGTTTTAATGGCATGGCTGTTGAAGCCCACTTTCTGAGAGACAGGGGCATATATGACTTGTTGATTCCCACAATAGTGAAGACTAAGAAGTCTATTTCCCATAAGGTCTACCATTGTTCACGAAAAGCTTACTTTGCTTCGTTTGAGACAAGGAACTTTCAATCCAGAAAATGCTTTGGATGCTGTTCTTTCTACAGGTGGGTCTGGATAAGCAATTGGCCTTGAGTGCCAGATTACAGTGCTTTCAATCTTGTTTCAAAGACTGTACTGTACTAATGAGCCCTTACTGAGAGGGAAAATTATGTCCTGCCAGCCATATTAATCCGATATAGGCGTTTCATGACTAATTTATAAAGGGTCATGAGAAACCGGAGAGCCTTTCATCTACCTTTATCACGAAGGTGGACAGACTGTTTGGAAACTTTTTTCTTTTTCAGTGATTTTGTATATTGTTTTTTGGGAAATACTGGAAATACTTGGGCCCACGGGCCACATACATACAGTCCAAGATAGCTGTGAATGCAGCCCAACATAAAATGGTAAACTTACTTAAAAATGTTGTGGGTTTTTTTTTTTTGCTTTTTATTTTAAATGTGTTTACACTAAGTGGACACATGCAGCCGAAGAAAAAAGTAACAGTGTCTCTTTACTGCAGTTTTATCTTCCCAAAGAAAAATATTTCACTCTTCACAATCAAGCCTTATTCATGTTATCAGTTTTCGGCAGCACCTATATTTGTGAGCAACTATTGTCAAGAATGAAGCGCACAAAGGGCAAAATTAGAACCAAAATATCTGATGAGTGCCTTGAGTATTCATTGAGAATTGCTTCTAATTCCATTGATCAACATACTGATGTGTTAGTTTTTCAGTGTCAAATATCACACTAGTTTTATGTTGCCCCTTTTTTACAATAAAAAAAAATTGCAAAAAAAAATACGTTTTATTACTCAGAATGGAACATTATCAATGTTGGTGATCATTAACTTGTGATCAGCCCGACTTTCTGTTCATCAGCTATCAGTATTAATAGTGTATTTTATGTGTGGCCCAAGACAAGTCCTTTTCTTCCAATGTGGCCCAGGAAAGTTAAAAGGAAGAAGGGCAATTTCTTCCACTGTATGAAAAGACAACCTCCAGTTCATTTGGCTTGGATATGTTACAACAAGGTAAGATTTCTGGTCACAAACCTGCTGAGAGGCAGAGATAAAGAAAGAAAGAAAAAAAAAAACAAAAAAACCACAGGCTCCCTTTAGAGTTAAAGCAAGAAAGGGTGGTACAGCCATTATTGCAGAAGGGAGAGGTTATTTTTACATGCATGTGTTTGTGAGGGAAAACCAGCAGAGAAGTTTTGTATTATTTAAAATGTACCAATCAGCAAGTTGTTTCATATATTCCTAAGACATTTACAAGTTACTTTTATCCCATTTGTCCTGTCCTCACTGAGGATATTTACCACGGTACTGGCGGAAGCACTAGCAGCCCTCTGACTGTATGCCATATTGTTGGAAATATATTTAGGCAACCTTTTTTTATAGAGTTATGCAGTCAGCTAGAAATGGATACTCAAATGGCAATACAACCCCTACACATGCTCGGATGGATCATAAACCTTGTGAAATCACAGATGAAGCCTACACAGAAAATTCTTAACCTAGGATATGTAATGGATTGGGCAACACAAACAAACTTTTTTGTTTTTAACAAGAAATTGAGGTGCAAGCCACAAAGCAAATTCAGATAGACAAATATAAAACTCATGAAAGTGGTTGGACTTATGGCTGCAGTACACTGGGTATAACTACAGTCCATAAGAGTCAGATTGAAAATTTCC
Source organism: Staurois parvus (assembly GCF_062004578.1). Lineage (NCBI taxonomy): Eukaryota > Metazoa > Chordata > Amphibia > Anura > Ranidae > Staurois > Staurois parvus. Next base: position 5,162,042 of record NW_028317882.1, read on the forward strand.
TCCTGAAACACTGGGATGAGATAGTCCATAGATTCAGATATTATTCTACCCCACCAGAACTGTTCAAGCCTTGAATGGTAGACTAACAAAGGGTACCTCTCCAAAGTTTAGCATCCATCTCAACAGCTGCACATTGCAAGGATGTCATTTCACAGGGGCGGGGACCATCTTGGAATATGCTGTGGTGCAGGGCACCTGGAACTAGCATAGTGCAATGTGTGCAAGTAATGCTCAAAGCCATCAAGTACTTTCATTCAACCATCATACTCTAAAACTGGCAGCCTGAGTACTGAATGGAAACTACTGAAAAGAAAGTTCTCTCAATTATACTGGCTAGCCATGAGAAGGTATCAGCCAAAATGTGGAAAACACTCTTCTTATTGCTACAAAGTAACTAGGACCCTTCCCTTTTAGGATTGAGTAATCATAAAAATTACAACAACTGCACCTTTTAAAAACGTTTTGTAATGGGAATCTACAAACAGTAAATAATTGCAGGCTTTTTAATCTTTGCATACCTTATTTTTTTTCCTACCCATTATTCTCACAGTGGCCATTTTTACTAAGGACAGATGAAAACATCTCTCTTTACCTTCTGGAACTCTGCCTAGAATTCTGGGTCTGCTTCATGGAACATGTGACAGGAACTACCCAGGATGCAGTTGTAAGGTCAGAGTGATATCACCAGTGCCTTAAAAAACAGGAAGTGGAAAAACAGTAATTGTAAGCAAAATAATTTTTTTTTTTATGAATGTAAGATGTTTTCAAATCAGCAGGCAGAGCTGTATCCTGTGATTTTTATTTAAAGGAGGAAAGGTCCATTTTAGGAGACCAGGGCCACCACTGGTACTGGGTTTTCATAAGTGGCATTTGTCTGATTCTATGGGGGATCTCCAAGAAACCATTTTTTTTTTCTTTTTTAATTTAAATATTTATTAGTTTTTCATATTATTACAAAAAATTCCATAAGAAGAGACACAAAACATATAAATAATCAATACATTTCTACTTTGCCCCCTTCTAATTACCTCTTTTCTTTCCCTCCCCTCCCAACCCACCTCTACCCCCACCACCCCCTCCCTCCCCTCTGCAAGATCTCCAATCTCTCAAGACCCAATAACTTTAAATAACTTCCTAGTTTAAAATTTCAAAATTTTCTATATTTCTCTTTCATTCCTGATTTTTCCCATTTTTCCCATCGCGAATAGTATATTTCCAACCTGTCTTCCTGCATATAGTATGATTTTTCCATTCTACTAATCTGGTTTACCCTATTGATCCAATCCTCCTCCATCGGCACCTCTGTCTTCTGCCAAAACTTGGGTATCAACCCTTTTGCAGCACTTAAATAGTACCATACGCCTGATTCTTTATATTTATTTACTGTTGTCTCAACATTATGTAGGAGACACATGGTTAGGTCTAACCCTATGTCATTTCCAGTTATTAATTCTATTAATTTAACTATTGTCTTCCAGAAAACCTGAATTTTTGGACATTGCCACCATATGTGAAACACCGTGACCTCCTCCCCACATCCTCTCCAACACATTTTTGAATTCTCCCCCCACATCTTGTGCTCAGTGCTCGGTGTAATATGCCATCGTGTCAGACATTTATAGTTAATCTCAACATCTCTCATACTAACACTCTCGTGTACCAATCTAAATATCTTATTCTGTTGGTCCTCATCTATCACCTCCTCCAAATCTCTTTCCCAATTTGTTATAAAAATTAACTTTGTGTCTGTGTCTAATTCTGTGAGAATTCTATAAATTTTTGTAACACCGTGTTTCCCATCTCTACGTGTTTCTAATAGCCTTTCAAACAAATTCCACTCCTTTTTTAATCTCAAGGGTTTTGGGAGATTTCCAATGAAACATTTTAATTGGTGATATTTCCACTCATCTATTCTAGTAAACATATCTCCCCCCCCCCCTCTCTTTTAATTCTTTAAATGTTCTCAATTCCCCCTCTACCAATACATCTCTCAATTGGATATCTTCTTTTTTAAACCATCTCCCTGATATCTCGTCCTTTCCTGGCGGGAAAAACTCTGTGTTTGCAAGAGGCATTAATATAGAGTTGAATTCCCATTTCATATGTTTATGTAAGTTATCCCATGTCCTTAAAACATTTAAAGTGAAAGTGCTTGTGTTTTCTTTAATTCTTCTATAGTGTGCTGGGACCCATATCATCTTACTCAAACTAATTCCACTCAGTTCGTTTTCTATTTTTACCCAACTTTTTCCCTTATGGTTAAATGTCCAATCATATATTCTCGCTAAAATTACTGCTTTATAATATCTCTTGACATCAGGTAGTCCCATTCCCACTTTCTCTTTAGTCCTACTTAATGTTTCGTATGATATTCTTGGTTTTTTATTCCTCCATATATATCTTATTAACATTCTTCTCATTATCTTAAAAAACGCCTCTGGGAGTTTAATTGGGACCATTTGAAATCTATAGAGTATTTTAGGTATAATTACCATTTTAACTAGGTTTATACATCCTAACCATGATGGATTTCCTCCTTCTAATCTTTTTAATTCATCCTTAGTCTATTTATCAGAGAAATATAGTTTAATCTATACAGTTGTTTATATGAGGTAGCCAGTTTTATTCCTAGGTATTTTATATCTTTTTCTCTCCATATAAAGGGGAATTCTTTTTGTAACTTTTCTTTTTCGCTCTTTGGTATATTGATGTTCAGAATCTCTGTTTTTGTTGGGTTAATTTTTAAATTTGATAGTTCACCATATTCTTTCAGGGTCTTCATTATACTTGGTAATGTTATTCGGGGGTTGCCTACATAAAACAATAGGTCGTCCGCAAAGGCCGCTACTTTATGTTCTATATTTTCTATCTGGATTCCCTTTACCGCTCCACTGTTCCTTATTATTGACAACAGGGGTTCCAATGTCAAAACATAAAACAAGGGGGACAATGGGCAGCCCTGTCTTGTTCCATTGGACATCCCAATGGATTCCGACCTCTCCCCATTTACCGTGATGATTGCGGTGGGCTCCCTATATAATTTACCTATCCACTCACGCATTCTCTCTCCAGTCCCCAACACTTCCAAGTTGTCCATCATAAAGCCCCAGTCCACTCTATCAAACGCCTTTTCGGCATCAATCGACAAGAGCACCACCGGGGCTTTCCCTTTTCTACTTTCCTGAATAAGCATTAAAGTTCTCAGCCCGTTATCTCTACCCTCTCTCCCTGGGACAAAGCCCACCTGATCTCCATGGATCCATTCAGGCATTAGTTCTTTCAGCCGGTTTGCTAGAACCTTTGCGTACAACTTGGTATCAGTGTTCAATAATGAAATTGGTCTATAGCTAGAGCACTGAGAAGGATCTTTTCCCTCCTTATGAATGAGAACGACATGGGCCTGAAGGGATTCCCACCTCCCAAGTCATTCATATACTTCTTCAACTTAGGTAACAGTAATTCACTAAATTTTTTATAGTACTTAACTGTATAACCATACGGGCCAGGGCTTTTCCCACCCCCTTTACTTCTTAATGCTGCTTCTATTTCTTCCTGGGAAATTTCCGCGTCCAAGGAATTCAATTGTGTTTCACTGAGCTTTGGTAATCCCGCATTTTTAAAATATATCATCCTTTTTTCGTTAATACCTTCTCTAATTTCTTTTGGTGAACCTTGGTGACTAATGTTATACAACTTTCTATAATACTCCGTGAATACTTTAATAATTTCTTTAGTTGGGTGGACCAACTCCCCCTTAGGACTTTTTATCTTTTCTATATAATTCCTGTTTTTCTTTTTATTCAGGGCTCTCATTAAGTATTTTCCTGGTCTATCTCCCCATCTATATCTTTCACTTAATACTTTGTTATATACTCTTCTCCTCTCCTCTTCCATCAATCTCTCTAGCTCGTCTTTTTTATCCATTAACTTCTGTCTTATTTCTATTGTTATTTTCTTCTTATGTATCTGCTCCAAGTCCAGGATTTCCTTTAGGAGTCCACTAACCCTCTCTCTTCTTTCTTTTTTCTTCCTTGCTCCCATCGCAATCAAGATTCCTCTTATATATACCTTATGGCTTTCCCATACTGTAGCTGTCGATACTTCCTTTGTCTCATTCTCCTTGAAATATACTTTAATCTCTTCCCTGATCTTCTGCGCAATATCCTCATCCATGAGAAGAGCCTCATTTAACCTCCATCCTAAGCCTCCCGTCCACCTTCTTCCCCATCCTATTTTCATTATGACAGGGGCATGATCCGAGAAAGTTCTTGTCTCTATTTCTATTTTAACCAGCAGTTCAATGAGTTGATGATCTATCAAAAAGTAATCCAGTCTCGAGTATATCTCATGTGCATTAGAGAAGAAGGTATAGTCTCTGTCTTTCATATGCATTATTCTCCAGGTGTCCACCAGTTGGTACTCGTGGATCACCTTCTTCAAAGCTCTCAGAGACCTACCCCCCTCTCTCTGCACATGGAGATTGCATCCTTTTGTGGTTCCATACAGAGATTTAAATCTCCTGCTATTATCAAACGCCCTTTTTTAAAATCTATCAATTTTTTCAGCAGGCCCTTCAAAAAGATCTCCGGTTTCTTGTTGGGGCAATATATATTGGCTAGTGTACACTCAATTCCCTGTAGTTTACCTTTCAAAAACAGGAATCTCCCCTCCGGATCAGTCTTTCTATCTTCCAGCTCAAATCTCATATTCTTTGCCAAGCCTATTGCCACCCCCTTTGCTCTTTTAATTGGAGAGTCAGCGTAATACCATGTTGGATAATATTTACAGTTGTGACCAAAATTATTCAACCCCCAATGCTGTAAAGGGGTTTAGGGACTATAGTGTACATTTGGAATTGTATTCAGAATCAAATCCTACAAGGACGTTGTAACTACCCAAATGCAACTAAAATGACATCAATTGTTTATGTAATACAGTAGTAAATGGTTCTTATGTGGTTTCTTCATTGCCACAATTATTCAACCCCTTAAAGACTACCACTCTGAAGAACAGAGGTTCATACAGGTGCTTTCCATCAGGTATTGAAAACACCTGTGGATGTCACCGAGCAGCAATCAAGCATAATAAGCACCAATTAGGCAGCTTTAAAATGACTGTGATACTCAGCTCCTTCTAGACATTTACTGGTGTGGTTACAAACATGGTGAAGGCAAGAGAATGGTCCAGGAAGACAAGAGAAGAGGTGATTTCTCTTCACAGGAAGGGCAATGGCTATAAGAAGATTGCAAAGATGTTAAACATACCAAGAGACACCTTAGGAAGCATCATTCGCAAATTCAAGGCAAAGGGCACTGTTGAAACGCTACCTGGTCGTGGCAGAAAGAAGATGCTGACTTCGACTGCTGTGCGCTACCTGAAGCGTAGAGTGGAGAGAAGTCCCCGTGTGACTGCTGAGGAACTGAGAAAAGATTTGTCAGATGTGGGTACAGAAGTTTCAGCCCAGACAATAAGACGCACACTGCGTAATGAAGGCCTCCGTGCCAGAACTCCCAGGCGTACCCCCTTGCTGTCTCCAAAGAATAAGAAGAGTCGACTGCAGTATGCCAAAAGCCATGTGGACAAACCACAAAAGTTGTGGGATAGTGTTCTGTGGACTGATGAAACAAAATTAGAACTGTTTGGGCCCATGGATCAACGCTATGTTTGGAGGAGGAAGAACAAGGCCTATGATGAAAAGAACACCTTGCCTACTGTGAAGCATGGTGGAGGGTCAATCATGCTTTGGGGCTGTTTTGCTTCTGCAGGTACAGGGAAGCTTCAGCGTGTGCAAGGTACCATGAATTCTCTTCAGTACCAGGAGATATTGGATGGAAACGTGATGCAGTCCGTCACACACCTGAGGCTTGGGAGACGTTGGACCTTTCAACAGGACAATGATCCCAAGCATACCTCCAAGTCCACTAGAGCATGGTTGCAGAGGAAAGGCTGGAACATTTTGGAGTGGCCATCGCAGTCACCAGACTTAAATCCGATTGAGAACCTCTGGTGGGACTTAAAGAAAGCAGTTGCAGTGCGCAAGCCTAAGAATGTGACTGAACTGGAGGCCTTTGCCCATGAAGAATGGGCGAAGATACCCGTAGATCGCTGCAAGACACTTGTGTCAAGCTATGCTTCACGTTTAAAAGCTGTTATAACTGTAAAAGGATGCTGTACTAAGTACTAAGATTGAATGTCACTTGGGGGTTGAATAAAACTGATAATGCTGTGAGCACAGAAAAGACATTTGTGGTTATTTCATTATAACTGTTATGTTATATTTGTCTGACCTACAAGTGCCTCTTTAATGTAAATGTAAGCAAGATGACTGAATGATCAAAAGCAATGTCAAACTGGCCAAAACACTCAATTTCAGTGGGGGTTGAATAATTTTGGTCACAACTGTAGATTTTAGTTTCACGTTTGACTCTATCTCAAAGTGTGTCTCCTGTAAAAAGACCACTGACGTTGCCCTGTGATGTAACTCTTTAAACAACTTAACTCTTTTCCCAGGACAATTCAACCCATTTACATTATATGTTATAAACTGTATTTCTTCCATCCTTCATGAGTCTGTCTATCTTTCTTCTAATTCGTCTCCTCCTATTAGGCCCAAATATCTTGCAGAGTATTAGCCCCGTAACCCCTCCCCCCCCTCCCTCCCACCCAGCCCCTATCCCCCCCCCCACCCCCACCTCCCCTCTCTTATTTTCCCCCTATCCATTTTTAGGCTTATAAACTGCCTACAAATCATTTGTGGAACTGTTTCCACGGTTGATTTAAAATATTGGGCGTAAGCTCCGCCCATGGACGGCTCACCTCTCCTCCGACCTCCCCAGCTCCCCTTTCTCTATCAACTGGGCTCAGCAATACCTTTACTTCCCCCCCTTAGCCGGAGCTTCCAGAGGGACCTCCACTTCAACAGGGGGGATACAAGGGGGGTGAGGAGAAAAGAGAGAGAAGAAAAGCATATTTTTTACTTAATTCTCCCTCCCCCTTCCCCCCAAACCCAAGGCCTCCCTCCCCCTCCCCCCGACCCGCTGCCAGTCCTCCTTTCTTATATCAACCGTATCTCCTTTTTCTTCTTCCCACCCAGCTATCTCCATTCTTTGCAAGTCCAGTCTATCGTAAAAATCTCTCAGTTCGTCCGGGAATCTCAGATATGCTGTGACCCCATTTTTCCAGCCAATTAGAGATACTGAGGTACCCCATCTATATTGCACTGTTTTCTCATTTGCTCCAACAGGGGTCTCAGGGATCTCCTTCTCCATATAGTCTCTGATGTTAAGTCCGCAAAAATTTGAATAGTCAAATCTCCATACTTAATTAATGATCTTCCCTTGATCTTCTTCCATATCTCATTTTTGACCCCAAATTTCTGGAACTGGACAACTATATCTCTCGATCTTTCCCTCTCAGTCTCTTGTTTGAACTTTCCTATTCTGAACACTCCATCCAGTTCAATCACATCTGTTTCAGGTCTGTCTCTTATGGAGTTTAATATTTTATTAACTAGTTCATATAATGTTTCCCCTTTTACAGACTCTGGGATTCCTCGCACCCTGAGGTTACACCTTCTTTCTTTATTTTCTTGAATTTTCATCCTATAGAGCAATTTTTTCTGAGTTTTCTCCAAATGGGTTGTTTTTTTCCTTAGATTATCTATGGTTTGGGCCTGGGTTTTAACTTTCTCCTCTGTTTCTTCCATTCTCGACAGCAAACGTTTCGAATAACTGTCATTTCATGTTTTATCATTTTCTCCAAACTTTGAAACATTTCTGTCATCTCCTTCTTATTCGGTACTTGTAGTTCACCATCAAGCTCTTTTTTTCCCAAGCCATCCTCTATTTGTTGGCTACTACTGCTGTTCATACCCAATGACAATCTAGGACTATTTCCTGAACTAGTGTCCATTTCCCCTTTAGCACTGTCGCCTTGGGACCTTTCTGGGGTAATATTTCCGTATGAACGTAAATTTCCTTTCAATTTCGTGCCTGATTGAGACCCTTTGAGCCCTGCTCCCTTAGGACCTTTATTCTTCATATCCTCTATATATCTTTTGTCTTCTATATGCTCTAGATGGGGATGTACCTCTCCTTTATGGTTTATGCTCCAGAAAGGTTTGCAGATTTTCCTTATGTTTTGCTCTCCTGGGACACCTAAGGCTCTTCTCTTCTAAACCCAGTGAATCCTCCTCTCTCCTCCTTTACCCCTTGATCCCCAATGTCACTCAGGAGTCCACTACACAATAGACCCCCAACAGCTCTCACTCACCCTTCTCTTCCCAAGACAGTGGCTCCAAGCATGAGTGGAGGGCCTTCACAGCAGCTCTGTCCTGGGGGGGGGATTCCTCTGGTCTTCCAATGCTATGCCTCGTTTTTCCTCTCTGGGCTTCGTCCCAGGGATGCAGGGTGGGTCTCCTAATACTCCCGGGTCTCCCCGGATTGAACAGTCTACTGGCCAGGGGCCACAGGCAACAGCACACCAGGAGCTACAGCCAGTAACAAGCCGGAGGTTGTAGGCAGCAATAAGCCGGGGGTTGTGGGCGACAGAGAGCCGGTAACAGTGAGCCGGCGTCTCCCTGTCTCATCAGGCTGCCGGCCAGCTTCTCCCAGAGATCCTCCGCGGCTGATCACACACCCCCGCCGCGTCACCTCGCCTCCCGGCCGTCCGGATCCCTCTCTCACAAAGCGCCGGAGGAGCCGGCGCGTCACTGCAGCCTCCGTCCAGCTCCCACCTCCGTCTCTCCGGGCTCCATTCCAAGCCTTCCAGACTACGGTGAGTCGTTCTCTGAGGGTCACTAGGGAGGTCGGGAAGCGGGACCTAGCCGAGAGCTAGTGCCGCTCGCTCCCCACAGCCGCCATGTCCAGGCTCCACCCCAAGATGTCCAAGAAACCATTTAACCCAATTACAGAAGCCACGGAAAAATATCATTAAACACAGCCACTTTAATGGTGCTAGGGTCAGAAAGTCAGCAAAATCAAATCTCTGCCCATAGAGTATACAAAACGTTTTTACCCAAGGTAGCATCTAGAGTTCACCAAGCACAGGGCATTGTCTTCCAATGCTTTTCCCCTAGTCCTTCTAACACTGAAGGATCATTTAATTCCGTTGGAATCAAAAGGTGCTTCTAGAAATCTAAAAACAACAAAATCTTTTTAACAGACATTTTGTATTTATTTAAAAGGTCCACAGCAAGACATTAAAGTGTAAAAAACCCTACTGCCAGATGGATGCATTGTGGCACTGAACACTGTCTCCTCCCTTCAAGTACCTGTGCTGTCTCTATCCCTGCTTATCAACATAAGGCTGCTAGACCATCCTACACTGGCGCTGACCTCAAAAGCCTATTTTCACTAACATGCCCTGACTCCACTCTGATTACCATGGATCCTCCAAGGAAAGCCAGATCAGCCCGATCTGCTAATAACAAGGCACTACTTTTTTTGAACTTCATTGTAGATATAAGTTGGACTTTCTGTGCTTAACTGATACCTGGCACAAAAAAAATGATGGCATCCTTTTCAACCAACTCACCCCTCCCGGCTACGGATTGTTTGACCTCCCACGTCTCTCTGGCTAAGGTGGAGGCATGATTGTCATTTGCAGCTTGCTGCACACTTTTTCCCCTGTTAATGTACCCTCTTTCTTTTCCTTTGAATGCCTTGTTGTCAAGGTCTACGTTCCCCATTCATCTGCTATTGTTACTGTTTATCGACCACCCATGTCCTGTGGAGCTTTCTTAGGTGAATTTGCTGACTTGCTTTTATTTTTGTGCCTTCGTTTTAATAGAATCCTTATCCTTGGGGATTTTAATATACACGCTGACTCAGTCTTCTAGTTTAGCTAAATATTTTTTGGCTTTACTGGGATGCTTTGACCTAACTCAGATTTGTTTGCACCTCCCTCTTCCCCCCCTGCATATCAAAAGATACACCCTGGGCCTTATCATTAGGAATGGCTCTTTTGTCTCTGACTGCTCTTCCCTTGACTAATGCCCCTTACACAGTCAGATATTTTTTTGTTCAACCCAGCAGGCTGAACAAAAAAAATCTGACAGGTTGGTGCACTAACTCTTGTGTTCTTACAGGGGGACTGCCCCCCCTCTGCCAGAACACACTGATCAGCACGCTCAGCCAGAGCGCTGATCGGAAGCTGATCAGCAGACCTTTTTAGGCCAATCCCTTTCAACAGAAGCTTGGCTGGCTGCCGTACACATGAGCAGAATGTCAGCTGGTTTCTGTTGAACCAGCCAATAACGCCCAATATTTGGCCCATGGTATTGTGTATGTGTGTTGCTAGCTATTCAATGCAATCTGGATTAGGTGTTTCTAACACCTCCCTTGTCTCAATCTGTACATTTTTGAAACTGGGCTTCTATTGATCAGCCCAAATTAGCAAATTCTGTTGCTTCCTCCCTATCATGCATCTCCTTCTCGGACACCCTTGTTAACAAAATAGATACCCTTAAACATACGCTTTCATCTTCCCTTGACACCTTTGCCTCATTAAAAGATCAAACCATCTCTTTCTCCCATAGGGCTCTGTGGTATAATTACCACCTTCGATCAATGAAGGCAGTCTCAGAGACTTGAGCATAGGTGGTACTGTTCTGACCTGACTGTTCATTATCACATTTTTACCACCCCATATATTTCTTTCACATCACTTCGTGACCCACCCAGTTAAATTGGTCTCTAATATGAAATCCTCCACCTGCATACTCAATCCCATTCCCACACATTTCATTAAATCCTGTTTTAGTTCTCTATGCCCCATTCCTCTCTGTACAAAACCAGTGCTAAAGAAGTAATGTATGATACTAACAATCCTCAAAACTGCGGCGATCACCCCGGTACCAAAAAACCCAACATAGCTCTGGACAATTTAAGTAACTTTCACCCAATATCTAATATATCTTTCCTTACCAAGATCCTCAACCAGGCTGTAATATCTCAGTTACATATCCACCTGACTTTAAATAACCTATTTGAACCCCTCCATTCTGGTTTTCGACAACTGCACAGCCTTGGTCAAAGTCACTAACGACCTTCTGTTAGCTCTCGATTCTGGCTCACTAACTATTCTTATTCTGCCAAATCTTAGTTCTGCCTTTGATACTGTAGACCACAATCTTTTACTCTCTCACCTTGAAACCATATTTAGAGCCTCAGAATTGGCTCTGAAATGGATTAAGTCACAACTTAAGCCTAGTATACATGATCAAAAAAATCGTACAAAAAATACGGCTTTCAAAGTGATCGTACGATAATCTGATCATTAGTACACAGCTTTCGTCGGATATTATTAGAAGGGACAAGCATTAAAATTTTTCTTGTATGATACCAAATCATACAATTTTCATTTAATCAATACAGTTTTTGTCTGAAAATACAAATACATGACATCACCAGTTTTTTCTGTCCTACGATAATTTTTGTAGTTTTAGTAACCTTTTTATTATCGATATGAGACTAGTATACAAAAAAAAATAAAGAACAGACGATCATTCATCCAATATTGTCTGTGTGTATATGGGGCTTTACACATCCTTGTCACTTTGTTTCTCTTGGCGGATTCCAATCTGAAGTTGGTCCAGTCAAGTTGGATGTTCCTCAAAGCTCAATCTTGGGTCCCTTACTTTTTATAATTTACATATTTCCACTTGGCCAGCTGGTTAGATCACATGGGCTCAATTATCACTTCTATGCTGCCGACACTCAGATATACATCCACACTAAACTGGATTCTACATTGGCTGCTACTCTCCTATCTAACTGTATAGGTGATATAAAAACATGGATGGTGCATAGTTTCCTTCAATTAAATTGTGGCAAGACTGAAGTCATGCTTATTGGCACCCCCCATCAATTATGTAAGACTTTGATAGCCTATCTATAGATGGCACTGTACGTGAGCTCCAGTCTAATTTAAAAAATCTAGGGGTGATATTTTATGCTAGCTTAACCTTTGATCCACATGTACAAAATGTTGTCAGAACATCTTTTCTCCACTTGAGAAATATTGCTCATCTGCATCCTATGCTATCATACACTGTAGCTGAAATGCTGATCCATACATTTGTGTCCTCCTGACTTGACTATTGCAATGCTCTACTCCCTGGTGTACCTAAATCCACTATTATTTGATTAGAATATGTTCAAAATTCTGCAGCCACAATCCTAACTAGATTGTGTACAAATGACCATATTACCCCTATCCTGGAGTCTTGCACTGGCTACCTGCCAGATTTTGCACAGACGTTAAGATCCTCTTGCTCAACTATGGGGCTCTTTATCGCTTGGCATCCCATTATCTGTCTGAATTTTTATCAACTTACTCCCCAACTCGTAACCTCTGCTCCTAAAATTCTGGTCTTGTGCGTGTGTGTCCACTACTCACCTACACTCGATAGGAGACAGAGCCTTCTGCTAAGCTCCAAAACTCTGGAATTCACATCTAAAAACTTTTTTCTTTAGACACATTTTCACATAATTGTTCCTTTTTTTTTTGTTTTATCCTGTGTATTTCTTATGTTTTCTTTGTAAAGCTCTTTGAGAAGCTACCTTCAAAGGCGTTATACAAAATAAAGTTTATTATTATTATCTACAAGGGGTGAAGTGGATAATTTTCTCACTTTTGTCAAACGCTACCACCTGGACACTCTTTCCATCCAAGCTTTTGGCAGGAAAGTCCAGGTTAACTTTAGTTAACCTGGACTTTCCAGGTTATGTTGGGGGACCATTTTTTTTTTTTTACTTGTGAGCCTTGTGTTTCCTATCGTAAGTGGGAGGAGCTTTTCTCTCATGCTGTCCAGGAAATAGAGTTACCAGTTAAAATAACTTTTTTTTGTTCTTTACAGCACAACTCATGCACCAACCTCTAGCTGTCTGCAGAGATAGTATTATTTATTCCAAAGTCTGATTTTTGGAACATGGTTAGTTTTAGGGCATTGTCACACTAATGCATGCAATATAGTTATTTTTCTGGCACCAACCAATAGCAACATATACAGCATGTTGTAGTAGCAATAACACATGTATGCTGCCATTAACTGGTGCCAAGAAAGGAAAATGATATTAACCACTGAAACAATTTCCATATACCTAGCATACAAGTGGTATGGGTACTAGTACATGTATGCTACCATTGGTTAGTGCCAGGAAAGGAAAATTGAAACAATTTTCCATATTTTTGTTTATTAGGCGGGTTAAATAGATGAATTATGAAACTACTAAATTAAGAGTATGATACTTTTTACCAAAGTACTGTTCCATTTTTTTATTTGTAATAAAGCTCATTTGTATAACCATAAAATTGGGTATGTATGGTTTTGGTTTGTACAGCTACACTAAAATTCACAAGTAAGATTGCATTACTCTGGAGGGAACATCCTGGTATTTTCCATACTCCATAAACTAGTTTGGAAAATCCACTAGGGCTGGTAACCATGCCAGTCAGTTTCTGGTGTATTGTTCATAGCAATATAATCCAATATTGTACCGCGCTCAGAATAATACCATCTCTATTCATTTAAAGGAGAACTTTCATTCCCACTTTATAAAATTAAATTTCTATGAATGTGAAAAAACAAAAAATAAAGTGGGAATGAAAGTTCTCCTTTAAATGAATAGAGATGGTATTATTCTGACTGGGCTGTATTAAGGATCTGTGTCCACTGCGTGAACCTCTCTCTCCTCAGCTCAGCCTTCTCAGTCAATCTTCCTCCGCTGGCTGCTTGATTTAATCCTCCATATATGAGACATGAAAAGAAGGGAAAAGAAACATAGTGTCTTATCCGGGATTTCAGTTGTTTAATGTGCTTTGATTTCTCACTCACATTGCGAAAGATAAAGTAGCGCTTTACATAAAATGTATCCAAATCGTATTTTGGTCAGCCTTATAGGTGTGGCTGCCTTCAGTGTGTATACTCGCCGTTCCTCTGTGGATGCGTGATGACGTCACCGCCCCTCCCCTACGCGTTACGCTACAGGGACTCGTAGCTTCCTCTGGGGGATGTACATCATTAAATCAAACTACATCCCCCAGAGGAAGCTACGAGTCCCTGTAGCGTAACGCGTAGGGGAGGGGCGGTGACATCATCACGCATCCACAGAGGAACGGCGAGTATACACACTGAAGGCAGACACACCTATAAGGCTGACCAAAATACGATTTGGATACATTTTATGTAAAGCGCTACTTTATCTTTCGCAATGTGAGTGAGAAATCAAAGCACATTAAACAACTGAAATCCCGGATAAGACACTGTTTCTTTTCCCTTCTTTTCATGTCTCATATATGGAGGATTAAATCAAGCAGCCAGCGGAGGAAGATTGACTGAGAAGGCTGAGCGGAGGAGAGAGAGGTTCACGCAGTGGACACAGATCCTTAATACAGCCCAGTCAGAATAATACCATCTCTATTCATTTAAAGGAGAACTTTCATTCCCACTTTATTTTTTGTTTTTGTTTTTTCACATTCATAGAAATGTAATTTTATATTTACACAAATTATGGATTTAAGTATTTCTGATTGATGAAATTGTTTGGCAATTGGTGGCAAACACAGGTATTCAATATATCACAAGAGGTAGAACCTATTAGAGCGCGGTACAATATTGGATTATATGGTTAACACTTACACACCTAGAGAGGGTGTATGAAGTACCTTGCGATCTAATATCAAATCAATTTTTTAAGTACACAAATTAAATAATTATTTTCTTTTTCTTTTTATGCACGCAAACAATTGGTATTATAGTTTGTATACAGAAAATAACCCCCAGTGGCTCACAAGTAATTATCCAATTGTTCATAGCAATGTTTGGATTTGTTAACCCAAAAATGTGCATTGCAGTGCATTAAAGTGCACAGATGGTTGTGATGTTTTGAAGAAAAAAAAAAAATATATGTCTGGTTTTAGGTGTGTTGTATCTCCAGGTGCCCCCTATCCCCACTGCCCATCTTCCCTTGGAGGTCTCCACAGTGTCTATTTTTGGCCTAGAATTTATACTTAACTATTACATATATTTTCAGGCGTGGTGTGGTGTGCAGGGTCCTGTTCAGATTATTCCCAGCAGTGGGTTGTTCTCAATGCAGAAGGAAGCACTGATGTGATGATGTCACGGCCGATCTCTAGCATTATTACATTACACATTCAGGGTGCTTTTGTGACATCACCTCAATTTCAAGATGCACCACACACTTCTGGGTGAAGGATGTGGGACACATGCTGAAAAGGAATATTAGGAGGGACAACAGCACAGAGAAGGTGAGAATGGTACAGCTGCTTTTTATGCTTTAGCTGATGAATGACCTTAAAAAAAACAAAAAGTGCATAGTTGGGCTTTAATATAAACACACCTTAACATGTGTAGCAACACACAGCAATGCACTTCACAACATTTTTAGCTACAAATACCATAAATACACTATGTTGCAAAAAAATATTGGGACGCCTGCCTTTACACGCACATGAACTTTAAAGGCATCCCAGTATTCGTAGTCCGTAAGGTTCAATATTGAGTTGGCCCACCCTTTGCAGCTACAACAGTTTCAACTCTTCTGGGAAGACTGTCCACAAGGGTTAGGAGTGTGTCTATGGGAATGTTTGACCATTCTTCCAGAAGCACATTTGTGAGGTCAGGAACTGATGTCGGATGAGAAGGTCTGGCTCACAGTCTCCGCTCTAATTCATCCCAAAGGTGTTCTATTGGGTGCAGGTCAGTCAAGTTCCTCCACCCCAAACTCACTCTTCTTAGTCTGTAGGGACCTTGCTTTGTGCACTGGTGTGAAGTCATATTGGAACAGGAAGGGGCCATCCCCAAACTGTCCCCACACTGTTGGGAGCATGTAATTGTCCAAAATGTCTTGGTTTGCCGACGTCTTAAGAGTTCCCTTCACTGGAACTAAGGGGCCAAGCCCAACCCCTGAAAAACAACCCCGTATCATAATCCCCCCACCAAACTTTACACTTGGCAATGTAGTCAGGCAAGTACTGTTCTCCTGGCAACCACCAAACCCAGACATGTCCATCGGATTGCCAGACAGAGAAGCATGATTCATCACTCCAGAGAACACGTCTCCACTGCTCTAGAGTCCAGGGGCAGCGTGCTTTACACCACTGCATCTGACGCTTTGTATTGGACTTGGTGATGTAAGGCTTGGATGCAGCTGCTTGGCCATAGAAGCCCATTCCTTGAAGCTCTCTACGCACTGTGTGCTAATCTGAAGGCCACACAAAGTTTGGAAGTCTTTAGCTATTCACTCTGCCGACAGCTGGCGACTTTTGCACACTATGTGCTTCAGCATGCGCTGACCCTGCTCTGTAATTTTATGTGGCCTACCACTTCGTGGTTGAGTTGCTGTTCCCAGTTGCTTCCACTTTGTTATATACCACGAACAGTTGAACGTGGAATATTTAGTAGCAAGGAAATTTCATGGTTAAACTTGTTGTACAGGTGGCAACCTATCCTGGTACCATGGCTGAATTCACTGAGCTCCTGAAAGTGACCCATTCTATCGCAAATGTTTATAGAAACAGTCTGCATGCCTACGTGCTTGATTTTATACAACTGTGGCCATGGAGGTGATTGGAACACCCGAATCCAATGATTTGGAGGAGTGTCCCACTCCTTCTTTCAATATAGTGTATATACATTTTAATGCAGAGAAAAGCAAATATGCAAGAACTACTCTGAACAGTTAGAATATATTTACTGTTCTTTTATTCAAATATGGACTACCTTAGTTGTACTATGTACTGAAAAAGGCAGTCAACCAAAATATTACATATTTAAAACACTTTTGTTTTTTTTTTTTTAGCTGCAGACTTGTCATTGTTGCAATGGTCTTGCTTGCATATGGCAACGGACACCCCTGAGCACAAAGGAAATAAAAAACAACAATAAAAATGATACAAGGAACACAGATATTAAATGATAGTCTCTGGCTCATGTATCTGCTTTCCATGCTGAATCCCTGGACTGTTCCAGTAGTGAAAAGATTGATTCAGTTCAAGTCACAAGCAAGATAGCATTAATTAAACAGAAACCTCAATGTGATAGTTAAAAAGAGTACAATTTAAATACTAGGCAAAAAGTAATATGATACCAGCTGTCATTGTCTTTAAATTAGCAAAGAGATGCCATAATTTAGTTCAGTTGCATTCAGGTAAACCATGGGAATCTGTCCGTTGTCTACACAGAACTGTCCATTAAATACAGCTGTCAAGGACTGAGCTTATAAGAGAAACATGGAGGTTGCCACTTAGGATTTCTATTTCTAAAATACTATTTGGCTGGTTGTCATGTTGACCCTGTTGCTTAAATACTTTCTGTGACTGTGAAAGCACTGGAAATAGAGTGCCTGCATAACATACAGAAGCCAGCATTTTAAAAGGAGATGAACAACCCTGGACTCTCTACTGTTCTTGTATTGATTCGTATATTTAAAGCGAAACTAAACCCACCGATTTAATGGTTTGAAAAAACAGTTACATTCCAGGCATGCCGTGAATATAACTGTCACATTTGCTCGGGAAGTGAAGTTATGGCTGGTGTCATAAATGATCACATGAGCAGCACCATGGCAGTTGCAGATCAAACAGAGGCTAAGATGTCAGCTTCCTTGGTTTTAAAAAGGACAGGAGGGTTTAGTTCTGCTTTAAATTAAAGAACCAGTAATCCTAAAATGCATGTTTCTTTTATACTACTCAAATCAAGCAAAAATATATACGTAATGGCTCACCTTTTCTATCGAACAGGTACTTTTTACTTTATCTAAATGCTTTTAAACCTTACTTTAGGATTCTTTATAAGGAGACTGAATTGGACAAATGTCATTAGCTGTCTATGGCCTGCTTTCTATAAACCTGCAGGCATAAGTAATTCAATCTGAACATATGAATAATGCAAAATCGGAGTCTACCACTTGTCAAAACCATGTCAATTTATAGTCAGCTGAGATTATATGAAAGTTTTGGCTTTGTTGTAAATTTTAATGCTTGCCCCCAACCCTTCTGTGTCAAGAAACGTACTAATGTTTAGTGAAGCCACCCAATATATGAAAGCATCAAAAGGGAGGCTTGGTGAGTGGGAGGGATGGGGTCTACCTCATCTTTTGCATTAAATGTTAAGATGTGCACCTGAGATCATGCCTACATCTTTAGAGCAACTGAGATTTTTGACCTGTGTTGCTGCATATTCTTCACTGTATAGTTTCCATTGCCCAGGTTTTTGACAGGTCTACGTCTAAGGAAACCTGTCCTGAAGAAATGCGGTAGCTGCACTTATTGACATCTGCATCTGAAAAAAAACACTAGTTCTTGGCTGCCATACTAGCACAATGCCATCAGTACACTCACCCAGAAAATATGCACTTCATTCTGATTTCACTATCTTCATACTTCATGCACGCCAGCCACTCAAAGTGTGGAACTCAGAGACAGCAAAACAACTATCATGTTCAGCAGCAGCTCAGCTTCCATGCCTCTTGGTACAAATTTCCTTTATGGCTGATCATACAGTACGTTAGCAAAATGTCATTAAGATGGAAGAGCTGCCTATTTATAAAACTAGCTGCACTGAGGAATCTACCACAACATCAGACCCTGACTTCTAACTGCAAGGCAAAGTCCTTTACAGCTCATGGTAGAGAAGCTTTTTGGTCTTTTTGCCTTGGGTACTAAACTACTTTAGCAGCACAGATTGCAAGTTCTGCCCCTTTTGTGCCCCCCTGCTGCTGAAGTGCCCAAGGCAAACACCTCTTCTGCCCACCCCCTGACCTGACCTTACTGCAGGGGATGCAGAAGGAATAGCCTGTTTCCTTTCCTATGAAGAAAATGGAATGGTTGCGATTAGGATCCAGACATACTTAATATTTCTCTGAAATTCTCTGCAAGTGGTAAGGAGTACATATGGTGCACACATGTGCCTTAGTTATCTAAATAAAATACCCATCAAGTGGATATTCCTCTTTCCCAGTGTTTATTATGAATCAAGTGATTTCAGTGGGGCTGAATGAGAGAAATCTCACCATGTATGGCTAGCTTACATGTAAGGTCAACTCCAACGACAAGGGCAAACAATAGATATGTATATTTTATTTAAAATGAATTTTCAAAGAACAAATTGTTCCTATGTCAATGTTCACAGGGTGTTTGTATGTCTTGCTTAAAAAAGGGCTAACCACAGGTCGCCTGCAGTGCCAGTCAGCAGAATAGATGGACAGCAAAATATAGTTACCTTAAAGCATATCTATCAGAAAACAATATGTGCTTGATCCACCCACGCTCGACCCTTATACTAGACACCATCTGAGGACTATACAAACCTTATTACCACCCTTTGCTGATCCCTGTTGTTGCTCTGTACAAATCCTACTACTTCTAAGTATGGAGGAACATGTCTACCAACATTAGTGTCCCCACAATGTTCACTGATTGCTCAAGACCCAGCATTGGATGAAGGCAGGGAGGGTGCAAGGGAATATGCATCTATCAACAACACTAGGTGTCACTAACCACTGCCACTGACTTTAGAGGGGAACTGTGGTAAAGGTAAGAAACCAAAGAAAGCCTGGGGGGGAATTGAGGTTTTGGTGGGATATCCCTCCCCAACAGGTGTAAAGCAGGTAATAAAGTGTAAATTGGCAGCGTTGCTCTTTGCGTGTTTTGCAGGGGTACAACTATTTTGTTAGTTGCCGAGATGTTTCGAAGGTATACTTACCACTTTACTTAGGCACAGCTATATTCAACTGTATAATCTAGGTTTAAAGCAGACCTATTCCTGAAAACCAAATTCTCTCCCCAACATGACTACTCTGTTATAATAAACAATAAAAAAAAGAACACTTGGGCTGTACACACAGTGCTGCTCTAGGTTACCATGGTGGCTGGTCATATAATTATGCACATAAATGTTCGGTGAACTTTACTAATAGAGACAATCAAAGTTCAGGCTGGATGAGAATCGGTATCGATTCTCTAGGCTTTTTGGTGAAGACCATGTGACCAGCCATGTGAAAGCTTGAAAAATAGTTTCCTGCAGGACATGAACATATATCAAGGCCCCATTTTAAATCTGAGATTCAGAAATTCAGCCACTTTGATAAATTTGCTGGCATACTAGGAGTTGAGTCCAAGGAGGTGCATGCCACCTCCTGGACCTTTCTCTATTATTTACATCTGACAAGTGTATCACACTCTTGGAGAAGACACTGCTGCCCATTTACAGAAGCCTTTGTATTTTTTAAATGAGTTCACATAATAAACAGGCTTCTGTGATTGGGCAGAAGGAGGGGAGAGGTGGGCATAGTAACTGCATTGACCCTGCACTTGAAGGAGCTGAGACCACAGCATCCAGCGTCGGAGCTCTGGAAGCTATCTGCCTGGAGCACCATAATCATGCTGGGTATAAATTAAGGAGTTAAGTCCAGGAGGGGGCATGCAGCTCACTGGACGTAACTCATAGTATGCCAGTATTTTTTACAAAGTTGCTAAATTCCTGAAGTTCATCTTTCAAATAATTTTCTAAAACAAGGAGTAGGGTAGTCAGAATAACACAAGTGTGTTTTTACTACAGATTCACTCAATACCTGTAAAGCACCTAAAACATCTCCATGTAAATCTATGAATATTACACAATGAAATATTGTTCTTTTGCTCAATCCACTCTGCAGTTTAGGTGTACTGGCCCTGTAATAGGGGAATAAAATGTGACATTTTAATAAAACCACAGCCTTCCTAAAAGTAAGACTTGTACGAACCACGAAAGGAAGTTTGAAATTTCGACTGAAATGATTACAGTATGTACCAATGCTGAACAACACGGAACAAAGACCTAACATCAACATAGCTAAAGGCAGCAAATGCTTGTGGGCTGATGCAGCACAGCTCCCATGATATATAAGCAGCCAGCTGAAGGTGCAATGTATTCTGACACCAATGGACTAACCAGCAAGTGCATGTTATCTATGCAAATTGAAGTTGTACTGAAACCATTTAAGCATTTATCAAAAACACTGAAAAAAAAAATAGAATAAAGGGTGCATGTTATGCAGAAACATACTTAACAATCAGACTTACACACCTACATTACATCACTTGCTCACATCTTAAAATACTAAGGCATTGTATAGATCAGTAACTCTGCTTATAATAAATAGCAAAGGTTACATTATCTCACTTGCTCACTCTGTTTCCTGTTTGAAAAAATTACCCCAAAAAGGTAGCAATATCGAAATAAGAGGGGCTTACATTTTACATTCAGGAAACAGAGTACATATGAAATAGATACATATTAGTTTAAGTGATCACATATACATACACACACATACATACAAAGCAGAGAGCTCTCGTGTGTGCATACTTAGATAAACCTACTGCAAGGCACACAGACTTAATAGTACTAATATATACAATATTCTTCCACTTATCATTGCAGAAAAGGAGGTACAATAAGGTGAACTTGAAAATAGTCTTCTTGGTCCTCCATTCGTTTGCTTTTTTTTTTATTCATTTATCTTTTTGGGGTTATAGCATGGAGTATTGCATCCAAACAATTTTGTATTCCAGTCCACTGGTAACAAAGAAAAAAAAGTACAAGAAAGTATGAAGGAGACACTATATATATGCAGTCTTTGTTATGCAAAATATTAGTGCAAATCACTACTTCCACTTGTTTCTCTTCATTAAGGCTTCACCTAGATGTGACAAGTAGTACCAACACATAGGAGATAACACCCGCACTTGTGCCATTAATTGCTCTCTTGGTTAAAGTAGTATCTAACAGGAGGCCCAGGTAAATCCTCATCTTCATTTGATTCAGGGGCAAAAGACACCGTCAAATCAACATATTTTTTATCGACTCCTGGTTTCACAAGCTTGTGCATTCTATACAGGGAGTGAAACAAAAACAATAAAATAAATACATTTGAAAAAAAAAAAAATAAATGTTTTTATTAGACTTGCAGGTGCCATCTAAATATCATGCTGCAGTATAAAATGCTATAGCTCAATAGAAGATACATATAATATCAATGATGGCGTACAACTTGCCAAGTAATGAAATGACAGTAGATGCTTTGGTTAACAAGGGAGCTTTGGGAGGTGGGGTCCCTTCACAAACTTCTACTGGGAAAATAGGGAAGATTTAATTGCCTTCAAGTGGGCAAGTGCACAAACATGCAAATCGAATGTTATCACTTCCCTCTGACTTCACAAGCTACATCCTTGTTCCAAACAAGTGACTCAGGAAGCATTTTGACATTTTCAGAAGAGAAACATTTCTCCCAGATTTTGAGGAACTCCATCTTTGAAAATTGTTTTATACAAAGGGTTTCATTTAGAAATGTTTTTTAATGTGTCCACCCCTTCCTGAATGCTTCTGACTCCATGAAACAGTGTCATTTTTGGCTGCCCATGGTGAAATGTAATCTATCTACAGTCATGGCCGAAATTGTTGGCACCCTTGATATTTTTCCTGAAAATCAAGTATTTCACACAAAAAAGGTATTGCATTAACACATGTTTTGCTATACACATGTTTATTCCCTTTGTATGTATTGGAACAAATATAAAACAGAGGCAGAAAAGCAAATATGACATAATGTCACACAAAACCCCAAAAATGGGCTGGACAAAAGTATTGGCACCCTTAACTTAATATTTGGTTGCACACCCTTTGGAAAACATAACTGAAATCAGTCGCTTCCTATAACCATCAATAAGCTTCTGACACCTCTCACCCGGAATTTTGGACCACTCTTCCTTTGCAAACAGCTCCAGGTCTCTCTTATTGGAAGGACACCTTTTCCCAACAGCAATTTTAAGATCTCTCCACAGGTGTTCAATGGGATTTAGATCTGGGCTCATTGCTGGCCACTTCAGAACTCTCCAGCGCTTCTTTGCCATCCATTTCTGAGTGCTTTTTGACGTATGTTTGGGGTCATTGTCCTGCTGGAAGACCCAGGATCTTGGACGCAAACCCAGCTTTCTGACACTGGGCCCTACAGTGCGACCCAAAATCCTTTGGTAATCCTCAGATTTCATGATGCCTTGCACACAGTCAAGGCACCCAGTGCCAGAGGCAGCAAAACAACCCCAAAACATCATTGAACCTCCACCATATTTTACCGTAGGTACTGTGTTTTGTTCTTTGTAGGCCTCATTCCGTTTTCGGTAAACAGTAGAATGATGTGCTTTACCAAAAAGCTCTATCTTGGTCTCATCTGTCCACAAGACGTTTTCCCAGAAGGCTTTTGGCTTACTCAAGTACATTTTGGCAAACTGTAGTCTTGCTTTTTTATGTCTCTGTGTCAGCAGTGGGGTCCTCCTGGGTCTCCTGCCATAGCGTTTCATTTCATTTAAATGTCGACGGATAGTTCGCGCTGACACTGATGCTCCCTGAGCCTGCAGGACAGCTTGAATGTCTTTGGAACATGTTTGGGGCTGCTTATCCACCATCCGGACTATTCTGCGTTGCAATCTTTCATCAATTTTCCTCATCCGTCCACGACCAGGGAGATTAGCTACAGTGCCATGGGTTGCAAACTTCTTGATAATGTTGCGCACTGTGGACAAAGGCAAATCTAGTTCTCTGGAGATGGACTTGTAACCTTGAGATTGTTGATATTTTGCCACAATTTTGGTTCTCAGGTCCTCAGACAGTTCTCGTCTCCTCTTTCTGTTGTCCATGCTTAGTGTGGCACAGACAGACACACAATGCAAAGGTTAAGTGAACGTCTCTCCTTTTTATCTGCTTTCAGGTGTGATTTCTATATTGCCCACACCTGTTACTTGCCCCAGGTGAGTTTACAGGAGCATCACATGCTTGTAACATTCTTATTTATCCGCAGTTGTGAAAGGGTGCCAATACTTTTGTCCAGCCCATTTTTGGAGGTTTGTGTGACATTATGTCGAATTTGCTTTCTTTCCTCCCTTTTTTTGTTTTGTCCCAATACACACAAAGGGAATAAACATGTGTATAGCAAAACATGTGTTAATGCAATACGTTTCGTGAGAAATACATGATTTCCTGGAGAAATATCAAGGGTGCCAACAATTTCGGCCATGACTGTATATTTGCCTTCCCCAGTTCCTCCTTTCCCCCTCATCAACATGCTAATGACATTTTTAATTACTCATTATGTACAGTGCTTTGAAAAAAAGTAGTCATACCCCTTGAAATTTTCCATTTTGTCAAGTTATAACCAAAAATGTAAATGTATTTTATTGGGATTTTATGTGATAGACCAACACAAAGTGGCACATAATTGTTAAGTGGAAGGAAAATAATAAAGGGTTTTCACAGTTTTTTACAAATAAATATCAGCCCCCTTTACTCTGATACTCCTGAAGTCAATTGGTTCTACTAGATTTTAGTTAGAAGTCACTTAATTAGTAAATAGAGTCCACCTGTGTATAAATTAATCTCAGTATAAATGCTGTTCTGTGAAGCCCTAAGATGTTTGTTAGAGAACATTAGTGAGCAAACAGCATCATGAAGGCCAAGGAACACATCAGACAGGTCAGGGATGAAGTTGTTTAAAGAAGGGTTAGGTTACAAAAAAATATCCCAAGCTTTGAACATCTCACAGAGCACTGTTCAATCCATCATCCGAAAATGGAAAGAGTTTGGCACAACTGGAAAACTACTAGGACATGGCTGTCCATCTAAACTGACAGGCCAGGCAAGGAGAGCATTAATCAGAGAAGCAGCCAAGAGGCCCATGGTAACTCTGGAGGAGCTGCAGAGATCCACAGCTCAGGTGGGAGAATCTGTCCACAGGAGCACAGCTCAGGTGGGAGAATCTGTCAACAGTGCACTCCAGAAAATCTGGCCTTTATGGAAGATTGGCAACAAGAGAGCCATTGTTGAAAGAAAGGAAGATGGATGGAGCCAAATACAGGGCAATATTAGAAGAAAACCTGTAAAGAGTCTGCAAAAAACTTGAGACTGGGACAGAGGTTCACCTTCCAGCAGGACAACGAATCTAAACATACAGCCAGAGCTACAATGGAATGGTTTAGATCAGCGGTTCTCAACCTGGGGGTCGCGACCCCTTTGGGGGTCGAACGACACTTTCACAGGGGTCGCCTAAGACCATCGGAAAACACATATTTCCGATGGCCTTAGGAACCGAGACACCGCTCCTCTATCCGTCTCCAGGTGTGGGCGGGATGACATGCCGTCCCTGTCATCTAGACACACCCCCGGGATCAATCCTTCGCCGGTGATTGGCCGCTGGAACTGTAGCTCAGGAGAGGCACACAGGCGGCCAATCACCGGCGAGGAGGTGGAGCTTGGAGAGGAGGAGCCGAGCGGAACCGCGAAGATCGAGCGAGTGAAGAGGAGGAGAGCGGCCGGAGAAGGAAGACATCTGACCAGTAAGTGTCTGTACCATAGGAGAGGGAGGGAGCGAGCTAGCCCAGGCTAGAACGGGTCAGCAAGGTAAGTATCATTGGTGTCAGTGGGAGGAATAGTGCCCGATTATTGGTGTCACTAATACCAACGATGGGGCACTATTCCTCCCCCCACTGACACCAACGATGAGGCACTATTCCTCCCCCCACTGACACCAACGATGGGGCACTATTCCTCCCCCCACTGACACCAACGATGGGGCACTATTGCTCCCCCCACTGACACCAACGATGGGGCACTATTGCTCCCCCCACTGACACCAACGATGGGGCACTATTGCTCCCCCCACTGACACCAACGATGGGGCACTATTGCTCCCCCCACTGACACCAACGATGGGGCACTATTGCTCCCCCCACTGACACCAACGATGGGGCACTATTGCTCCCACTGACACCAATGATGGGGCACTATTCCTCCCACTGACACCAATGATGGGGCACTATTCCCCCCACTGACACCAATGATGGGGCACTATTCCTCCCACTGACACCAATGATGGGGCACTATTCCTCCCACTGACACCAATGATGGGGCACTATTCCTCCCACTGACACCTATGATGGGGCACTATTCCTCCCACTGACACCAATGATGGGACACTATTCCTCTCACTGACACCAATGACGTGGCACTACTCCTCCTACTGCAAAATTACGGTTATGAAGTAGCAACGAAAATAATTTTATGGTTGGGGGTCACCACAACATGAGGAACTGTATTAAGGGGTCGCGGCATTAGAAAGGTTGAGAACCACTGGTTTAGATCAAAGCATATTCATGTGTTAGAATGGCCCAGTCAAAGTCCAGACCTAAATCCAATTGAGAATCTGTGGCAAGACTTGAAAATTGCTGTTCACAGACACTCTCCATCCAATCTGGCAGAGCTTAAGCAATTTTGAAGAATGGGCAAAAAATTCACTCTCTAGATGTGCAAAGCTCATAAAGACATCCCAAAAAGATTTGCAGATGTAATTTCAGCGAAAGGTGGTTCTACAAAGTATTAACCCAGGATGGCTGAATACAAATGCATGCCACACGTGCACGTAAACATTTTTGAAAACCATTTATCATTTTCCTTCCACTTCACAATGATGTGCCACTTTGTGTTGGTCTATCACATAAAACAAAAAACATAAATGTATTTGTTATTGGAATTTTAATATGACATGTGGAAAATTTCACGAGGTATGAATACTTTTTCAAGGCACTGTATTTTGGCTGGCCTACTGAGTAGGAGCACCACATCCCTGTTTACAATAACCAAAACACCATATTCTCTAGGTTGGAACCATGCTATATACTGTATGTTGTATATTAAAATTGTCTTACTTTTATTAGAATAGTTATACATTTTAAAGCCATCATTAACCACTTCCTACTGGCCGTATGCACATATGTAGCCTCTTGGCGGGTGGGCTTTAATATTAAGCGGCCGCATAAATGTGTTACTATGTAAGCATGTCGTTTGAGAGCGCTCTTCCGGCACAGTACCTGGTGGGTACCATAAAGCTCCCAATGCATACTTGTGATCGGGAGCTTTCTGACCATGTGACCACTGTGACTCCCGGTATTTAGACCCTCAAAGGGCTGGTAGGTGGCAGGGGGAAGGGGTTAAAAAGAAGATACATTTCTTTGTGAGGCCCACAAGGTCTTGGTACCTCAATGAACACCAATGTCAAGTATTCCACAGGACAGGTTTACACATTGTACCCTGATTGCCCAATCCATCAGATCTTTCTATATGACAAAGAAACAGCGTGGAATATTCAAATTATGATTGTAACCATAGGGCCTGGGTGTACTTCTCAATGCTATTGACCAAGACCTGACAGAGATCATGGAAATATCTAATTACACAGTGATATCTGAGAGCAAAACCTAGAATCCTATTTTCAAAGAATTATTTTCTTTGTGGTTGTCTAATTTTGCTAATTGGGGTGGTGCCATATTGTCCAATCTTTAGACTATCCAAACATTATGGCATACGATACTTGAGATTAGTGTTTGTTGATGTACCAAAACCTTGTTGGTCTCCAAAATAAATCTCTTTTTTTTTTTTTTAATGAGGACTTTTAAATATTTTTAATATACTGTACAACATACGATCTATGTGCAATGCATCTATGTAGCACCTGAAAAGTCCCAGCATACTTTCAACCTATATTGTGTTTTGGTAACTTGGTTGTAAACCTCTGAAACAAAAAACATATCCTTCTAAAGTGTGTACTAGCCTCAATCTATAGCACTTAATGTGGTTTCTGACAGTCTAACTCTACACCACAGAATCCCCAGAGATGGCCACCCTCCAGCACAGAGCAGGTGATTGACCGTTCCAGCTGTGCATGTCCTCTCTGGGCTGTGCAGTGTGTGACAACAGAACCCTCTCTGCCTTCTGGAGCTCTGATATGCTGTGTTAACTATGGGGTTTATTTACTAAAGCTGGTTCACTCAGAATCTTGTGCAGCTCTGCATGGAAGCCAATCAGCTTCCACGTTTTATTGCTAAAGCTTAATTGAATAAGCTCAGGTTAAAAGTTGATTGACTACCATGCACAGCTGCACAAGATTCTGAGTGAACCAGCTTCAGTAAATCCACCGCTATGTGTTATAGGAGGCTGTGTATTAGAAATGGCGGCAGACAAACAGGTACAACTTAAGATAGGAAAATTAGTTTAATCTCTGTGCGTCACCTGAGGATAGTTACTTCACTGGGAGTACAGGATGTAAGGTTGTATAACCACTATGACATTTTTAAATACAACCGCTCCATTTTCCTTACATACCTTATCTTAGACCCTCTCTGCGTCTATGTGCTATTTAAGCAGATCCGAGCTGGTGGGATGCACCAGCAGGGAGCAGTGCATAGCTACCTAGAAATATTACAGCACCTTATCTCAGTACTCATCTCAAGAGCCCTTAGCTATGATGAGAGCATTGGGCTGGCTCTTGTTTCTGAGCCTTAAAAGGATAAGTTCACCTTTGGGAACATATTACATGTTCCACCCTAAAAACAGGTGGAACATGTAACATGTTCCCACACCTGGAGTTGCTGTCCACTCCGCCGTATCTAGTGACAACTAGTGAGGGATCTTCTCCCCCAGCTGTCACCATTTACAAAAAAAATGCAGTTGTGCGGGGCTCCTGCCACCAGACTGCTCCATTCATTCACAGAATTCTGTGAATGAAAAACTACAAGTACCGACTTTTACAGCTTTCGGCTTGTAGTTCTCAATGAACTACCAAAGCGCTGTTGAGCACTCTGGAAGCTCATTGTCTCCTCCTGTCAGTGTGTATCTGCCTGCCTGTACAAGATATGGGCAGGCAGACACACTGACAAGTCTGCAGGACTCTTGCATGGCACCCGTGATATGCTGATCACAGGTGCAATGCTTTCTAGGCTCCAAGTAAAAAAATAATAAATGCACATATTTTACCTGCAAAAAGATGTGCATTTATTTATTTTTTTATAAGGTGCACTTATCCTTTAAATAATTGAAATCCAATTCATGAAAAGAGTGAGCCAGTAACAGTAAGAATGGGGAGGAAAGGACAGAGGATACTGGACCTCTTACACCCAGAAAACGGGATGATGGGCTTTACATGAATTTCCGTAGCTTCTAACACACACTGAGACCCTCACAGTGTGCTGTGAAATCAGACTAAGCACCATCAGTACAGGAGAGAAGACTACACAGCTGCAGAAGACTGAAGGTAAGGCTGAAGTTCAACTTTAAAGGATTTCACCTTTATAATTTTATGTTAATACATGAGGAACTATTTTGCAAAAAAAGTGATGTTGAGGAGCAGGGACTGCTTAAGCATCTATGACAACAAGGTCCTTACACCTGCCTAGGTTTGTTTTTTTTACATAGCATTAAGCATCTTTAGTCTCAGAAACCCAATGAATCCAGGAGACAAGACTTGACTACTGAAGATGACCATCTCCCCAGCGACAACGTAGCATTACTCCTCATAAAGTGTTAACTTGCTAGATGAAATTGAAAAAAAATAAATTATTAAAACTGATGACTAATCTGGATATGATAAGGAGACACTATGGATGTCAGGAATCTAGGAATGACCAGAAAGGTGTGGACTGACACAGGGAAACGCAGGTTTCAGGTATAGTATAATACAGTTTATTATTAGCCATATATATATATATATATATATATATATATATATATATACACACACACACATATATATATATATATATATATATATATATATATATATATATATATATATACACACACACACACACATACATATACACATATATATATATATATACACACACACACATACGCACAGTGAACAAACCAACCTTCCACTAATCTTAGTAGGTGCAGGAACACAGGCGTAGTCAGGGCTGGAGAGGTGGAATGGTCAGGCCGGCCGTAGGGTTCTGTAATGACCGTTTGGTGGTACCTCTAGTGGTCCCCAGGACAGGATTCCCCAGGGCGCGGAGTCTAAGTCCCAGTCTGCTTATTCACCAGGGCCCCTGATGGTGGGGATGGACTTGGAGCAGACAGGAACCAGGTCGCGGCCCCTGAGTACACCCGCTAGTGGTAGAGGGATCCACCAGAGGTATGTGCAGGTACGGCTGGATCCGTGCAGGATGGATGGATGGCAGAGTAGTTAGCGTGGTCAGACGGGCCAAGTCAGCAACGTGCGGGCAGCAAGGTACCAAAGGAGCAGGCAGAGAATGGTCAAGGTCACAAGCCGGGTTCAGTAACTCACGGGCAGCGCGGTACAGGGGATCAGGCAGAAGGATGGTCAGGCAAGCCAGGGGTTCAACAGGAGACGGTCAGCAGAGGTCAGGATCAAGCCGGGTCAGCAACGAAGCAGGAACACAAGATTCCAGGTACAGAGGCTCATGGGAAAACATACACCAAGGCCCAGATCACAGGCCTGGTCATGCCTTAAATACACCTGTCTGCAATCAGCCCCAGGTTTGGCTGATTGCACGTGTGAGCTTCTGGCTGCTGAGAGCACCCGCTGGTCAGCTCTGGTACTGCAGCCCACACGGCAGATGAGTCCCACCACCAGTGCTGAGTCCATTCCTGACAATGGGGTTGATTTACTAAAGGTAAATATACTGTGCACTGCAAGTACAGTTGCTTTAGATCCGTGGGGAAGCTCTGAAATAAGGCAAAGCTCTGCTGATTTCTTTCATCCAATCATGTGCAAGCAAAAATGCTGTTTAAATTTTCTTTGCATGTGCCCTTTAGATCTAGAGCAACTGCACTTTCAGTGCACCTGGAGTGCACAGCCTATTTTCCTTTAGCAAATCAACCCCTATGTCTATAAAGAAATTTGTACACTGCAGCTAGGGGTGGACAGGAAAGTATATTCAGTTACAATATGTGAAGTAAAATTTATCACACCAAGACTACTAGTTGGTAATATACTTACGTAAGTTTCAGTCTCTTTGCATGACCAGGCATAACAGGGACGTAAAGCATTTTCACACCTTGCACAACCATTGTTGGTTCTATTCCATACTGTTCCTATAAAATGCATGGGATATGGTCATTTCATATCTATTATTTTATATTAACTCTTTTATGCAGAACAATGATTATGCTGAACCAAGCTGGTTAATTCATGATAAAATTAGGATCATGGATTTTCAATTTTAAGATCTTGGATAAAATAGATTTACCCTTGCTGTCAGTCTTACTTTTCATTATTAAGTCTTAGGTTCAGACCTAGCATAACTCCATTATGAACTATACTAGTACATTTTAACCATTTCTGAATATAAGAACCGATATCTTCTGTATCAACAAATCTATTATTCGATTTCTTTATACAGGAAAGAAGAAAAATATTGTAGAGGCTGTTGGTAAACAGTAATTGGGCAAGCAAAGACTTTTCAAAAGAAATTCCCTGGTAAACTCTACAGATAAAAAGAGTTTCCTTCTAAAAGTACCAGTAAAGTTCTGCAGATATTTCAAAACCATCATATAGTGAACATTAGAGCTATACAGGAAGAGAAAAATGTTTTTCAGTATCAGAAACAAGGAGCTTTATTGCCATAGCTAGAGATTATTCTAAAACAATGTTATACAATTATATCATCAGCTGCTTTCAATAGTATAGTGATGTCCACAAACAGATGTGTTGCAGGACTTGTGGTCAGTTTGTTTAGATATGCCTGCATTTCAAGCAGTCCTTGTAGCTGCATTTTGGACCCCCCTGCAAAATTGTTGTCTAATAAAATTGCTAAGCTGAAAGCTTGAGACAAACTATTATATTTAACTGCCATTTATTTATGAGTGCATAGCAGTACACACCATGGATGTTATCAAAAATCCAATCTCAAAATAGCTTAAAAGATAACGAAACCCAAGAATAAACATCGAATATGTAGCAGTTTGTCATTCCTTAGATGTAGAGGCTGCTTTTATTTTTCAGTCGTCCAACATTTTCAGCAAGTGCAGAAAATACATCTGGCCCTGCCAGAAATATGGTGTCTGTCATTTTCCAAGAGGTGAACCTACAGTGCTCAGCATAAATGAGTACATCCCAACAGATTTGTCAGAAAACCTTTACTTTCCTTTCAGAATCAACATTTTCTATGAGTCACTATACTACAAAATGCTCCCACAAATGCGTGCCATTGATTACAAACACGATTTGTTCATTTGCCCGCACAAAAAAAGTTTTTCCTAACAAATTCATTCAAGACCATGTTGCAAAAATGAATACACCCCAATGAAAGTCTTATGCAGGCCACACATGGGTCAAATTCCAAACAAATTTTCTTTAGAAAACCTGAAATTTTGTGCATTTCGTATTCTGATGGTGCCACTATTGATTTTGAAATTTTACCAATCAAGTCTTTAATTTTACCTCATGTTGCAACAGAAATTAATTTTTGTGTCCAAGAATTTTCTTTTCTTTGCAGGTCAAAGCTGAAGCTCATTTCTTTTTTTATTACAGTGGCTATAAAAAGTCTAAACACCCCTGTTAAAATGTCAGGTTTCTGTGATGTAAAAAAAAAAAAGACAAAAGATAAATAATTTCAGAACCTTTTCCACCTTAAATGTAACCTATAAACTGTACAACTCAGTTGAACAACAAATGGAAATCTTTTAGGTGGAGTGAAGGGAAGTAAAAATAAAAAACTACATTAATATTGTTGCATAAATGTGCACACCCTTAAACGAATACTTTGTTAAAGCACCTTTTAATTTTATTCCAGAACTCAGTCTTTTTGGGTATGAGTCTATCAGCATGGCACATCTTGACTTGGCAATATTTGCCCACTCTTCCTTGCAAAAACATTCCAAATCTGTCAGATTGTGAGGGCATCTTTTGTGCACAGCCCTCTTCGATCACCCCACAGATTTTCGATCGGATTCAGGTCTGGACTCTGGCTGGGCCATTCCAAAACCTTAATCTTCTGGTGAAGCCATTCCTTTGTTGATTTGATTGTATGCTTTGGGTCGTTGGTGTGGATGTTTTTTTTGTAAGAAAAGGCTTCCGTTTAGCCACTCTACCCCATAGCCCAGACATATGAAGAATACAGGAGATTGTTGTCACATGTACCACACAGCCAGTACTTGCCAGATTTTCCTGCAGCTCCTTTAATGCTGCTATAGGACTCTTGGCAGCCTCCCAGACCAGTATTCTTCTTGTCTTTTCATCAATTTTGGAGGGACATACAGTTCTTGGTCATGTGACTGTTGCACCATATTTTCTCCACTTGATGATGACTGTCTTCACTGTGTTCCATGGTATATTGGAAATTATTTTGTACCCTTCTCATGACTGATACCTTTTAACAATGAGATCCCTCTGGTGCTTAGAAAGCTCTCTGCAGACATTGGCTTTTGCTATAGGATGCAACTAAGAAAAATTTCAGGAAAGACCTACTTAAACAGCTGAACTTTCTTTGGGGTTAATCAGAGGCACTTTAAAATGATGGCAGGTATGTACTTACTCCTATTTAAAATGATTTTGAATGTGATTGCTTAATTCTGAACAAAGCTACATCCCCAGTTATAAGAGGGTGTGCACACTTATGCAACCACATTATTTTAGTTTTCTATGTTTACTCCCTCCCCCTAAAAGATTTCAGTTTGTTTTTCAATTGAGTTATACAGTTTTAGGTCACATTAAAAGGTGGAAAAAAAGTTCTGAAATGATTTATCTTTGTCTCATTTTTTTACATCACAGAAACCTGACTTTTTAAACAGGGGTGTGTAGAATTTTTATATCCACTGTACATTTCTCCCATCATAGATTAGAAATTAGATAGTTTCTCAAAAAATCTTCAACATGCCGATCACTCGAAAATTGGCTGTTGCTGTGGCCCACTAATGGTGGGTAATTTGAATGAAAATTCTTAGAAAAGATTTTTGGAAGAAAATTCTTTTGGAATTCGACTTATGTATGGCCAGTTTTAGGAGCAAAGCTACATTTTAGATAACAAAATCCTAATTAGCAAGAATTAAACTACAGGTGAGTCTAATTATTCATTAAATAGGTGTCCAGCAGAGAGCTGAATATAAAAGGGGGTTACTTAAAGAAAGCCCCTTCCCATTTCCTGCTGTCAGCAATGGCACCACATGAAAGATAAATGTCATAAGAGCGGAGAAAGAAAATTATTTATTTACACAGGAAAGGTGAAGGCTGCAAGAAGATCAGCAAAGCTTTACTTATCAGTCAGAATACTCTAGCAAAAGTGTTACTAAAATTTAACAAAGATGGAACTGCAACCATCTCACAGAGACATCCACGCCGTCCATGCAAGTTAACACCTCAACAGGAGTATCTTCTGATAAGGGTTGAAGAAAATCACCATGCAAGTTCACTGCAGTTAGTTAAAGAACTAAAGCAAAACTGGGGTTATCCTGTCCCGTGACACAATCCGATGTACAATGAAGAGGAATGGCATGTATGGGTGTCGTCCACGTAGGAAGCCTCTCCTAATGCCCGTGCACAAAAAAGCCCACCTAGAATTTGTTGAAAAAGAAGAAGACTACTGGGACTCTGTACTCTGGAGTGATGAGCACAAGATAAATGTTTCTGGAACTGATGGCTTCAAAACTGTATGGCGTACAAA
Organism: Staurois parvus; assembly: GCF_062004578.1. Classification (NCBI taxonomy): domain Eukaryota; kingdom Metazoa; phylum Chordata; class Amphibia; order Anura; family Ranidae; genus Staurois; species Staurois parvus. The sequence goes on from NW_028317882.1 coordinate 5,196,548, forward strand.
AAGGTGAGGTATACAAAAGAAAAATGCATGGTGCCTACAGTGAAACATGGCAGTGGCAGTGTCCTTCTATGGGGCTGCATGAGTGTTGCTGATGCCGGGGAGCTGCATTTCATTAATGGTATCATGAATTCACAGATGTACTGCTCTATATTGAAAGAAGATGCTACCAACACACATTGCCCTTGGTTGTCTGAAGAACAGGGTGAAGGTGATTCAGTGGCCAAGTATGTCTCCTGATCTGAACCTAATTGAACACCTATGGGGAATTCTGAAGAGACAAGCTGAGCATCACTCTCCATCCAGCATCCAAGCATCCAAGCTCTAAAAGAGGTCATGCTTGAAGAATAGAAAAAGATAGATGTTGCAATATGTAGCCAACTTGTTCATTCCATGCCTAAAAGACTTGGTGCTGTCCTTACAAATCATGGAGGTCATACAAAATACTAGATGGGGTAGTTTTTGTTGTGGGGTGTATTCATTTTTGCATCAACTAATTTGAGTAAAAACGGAAGATTTTGTAATCTAAGTTATATTATTAACCTTACTTTCACGTTATGAGCTAAACAAATAAAACAAATAAAACTTGGACATTGTTCATGTGTTTATTGAGACATTGATTAAAATCTTACTTTTCAAAAGGGGTGTATTTATTTATGCTGAGCACTGTAAAGCAAAAATAATCCAATGTTTCTTTTGTAAACTACTTATCCCCTTGTATCAAGTAATAGAATGAAGGGAGGACACCCAAGTCCAGCCTGTGTAGCAACCATGGTTCCCTCCAGAGATACAGTGAAGAAGTGAAAGTACCTACTCTAGGACAGGAAGTCTGCTTTCACCTGGTAATCTTGTGAATAACAAAGGAAACAGGTAAACGGCAATATAATAGGATTTTTATACTGTAAATTCCTTTTTGGAGTCCACTGAGAGACACATGAAGTCCTATAAACCCTTAATACTAGCATGTCTCATTTTATGGCAAAGGAGTACCGAGAGCACAATTATAAAAGACAGAAGGGTGAGGCCTCAAAGGATTCCAAGATGATGATTTTATGGCAAGCACAATTATCCCATTTTCTTTTTCATCCTTTGAGTGGCACAGGAAGTCTTAAACCTTTGGGAAATCCAAAAGCAATCCAAATGATAGCTGGACAACCCAGCAAACGATTGCTAATGGGTCCACCATAAGCAACACAAAATTGGGACGGATTGCAGATCAAAAATCTGTCTGAAGGGCGTTACACCAAAGGCTGCCATCCGATGAGGCCAAACTGTCCACCTACTAGAATTTAGAGAACGTGTTAACAGAATACCAGGTGGCAGCCTTAATAGGCTGCCTGATGCTGCAAAGACCAAGAGACACTAAAAGACCTAATTGAGTGAGCCTTATAAGGCTATGAGGAAAAACTCAATCTTTGAGACTATAGGTTTGAATGAATGTCTGCCTGAGCCACCTAGAAATGGTAGAATGAGAAGCTGGGGCACCCTTCTGGGACTTATCCAAATGGACAAAACGGGAATATGTCTGTCTGAAAGAAGCAGAGGCTGAGAGATAGATGTGCATAGCTCAAACTAAATCCAAGCAATGGAGGGAGATTTCTTTTTGAAGAACTGGAGCCAGACAAAAGGGATGAGAGAACAATGTCTTGGCTGAGGTGATAGACAAACACTACCTAGGCCTGAAGGAAATTCTGGGCCTAAACACCCCCTTGTGCAAGACCAAAAAAGGCTTCTTTGTAAAATACGGCCACCAGTGCAGATACTCGCCTCGCAGAGGTGATGGCTACAAGAAAAACCATCTTATGGGAGAGATTAGAGTGAAATATTTTTAATGTATTAAAAGTAGTTTCTGAAGCACAGAAAACAGCAGATTCAGATAAAAATCAATGAGGAGCGAACAGGGGGAGTCACATGGGATACCCCCTGTACAAATGTCTTAATCAGAGTGAGAGGCCAAAGGTCTGTGAAATAGAATATAAAAAGGGCAGAAACCTAACCTTTGATAGTACTAAGAGCCAGGCACTGGTCCAGACTCAGCTGTAGGAAAGGAAGAGATCAAAACCAGGGAGAAGCTCCTGGGGTCAAAGCCCCCAGACTGACACCAAGTAAACTAAGCCTTCCATGTCTAAAGCTAGACCTAATGGAAAGAAGACTTCCTAGCCTTTGTAGGAACCACACTGTTACATTAGAGGAATCAAAATACAGAGAGTAGGGTGGCAAACTGGCCCTTGGGACAATAAATCCAGATTTAATAGTGGGGCCCACAGTGTATCTGCCAAAGGTCTTACCAGGTTGGCAGAGTAAATCCATCTGGGCCTCGGAAATGAAGATTAACTAAATGTTTTCCATCTCAATGCCGTGGAGCAGACAAGGAAGAAGTTTCAGAATAGAAAAATAGAAAAAGGGAAAGATCATGGTGTGCTTATCCTATGTATCCAATGCTTCCACCTATTCCCTGCACCTGGATACAAATCTGTCCAGTCTGCGGTTGGACCTGGAGGCTGAAAGGTCCACATTCAGTGTCCCCACACCTGTAACACAGATCCTGAACATCTCCAGGTGTAGGATCACTTTACCGGGTCCAGGAGCTGCAGGCGCAATATGCTTGCTAGTTGCCTACACCAAAAATGTACATGGCTGACAAAGCTGCAACATGTAGTCCTGCCCAGGACAGAATCCCCTCTACCTCTTATGCAAGACCTCTAGTTTCTTCCAAATGGCTGATGTATGTGGCATTGTTAGATTATATCCAGATGAGAGGGCCCCACAATTTGGTCCAACACTGAAGGGACAGCTGTAGCAATTGTACGTACAAATATGGATGCGAACCTCCATTTTGCCAAAGACCCTCCATCTTGTATAATTTCTCACTCCAAATCAGCTCCCCCCTCCCTCTCTGTTGAGTGACACGTGGCCCCTGTGTGCTGGGTTCAGAAGTGCACAGGACACAGTTGGATATCCTTCATGGTTGTAAACCCAATTAGCTGATGCCAGGGTGTTTGGCAAACTCTTGCTCTGAAGCTCATCGTAAAGTTATAAACCAGCCCTTCACTGGACATGAAACACATTCCAGAATAGCCGTAAAACATACATCCCATTTAAAAAAAACACTTTTCATAACTTAAAATAGGGAATACATACAATCGAACAAAGCAAATATTCAGATAGCTCAGTTTAATGCAAGTCGCCTGATATATTACACCCCTAGTTAAAGTCTACAGGAGAGTAAGAAGCCATATAGTTCTAGCTGAAATAGTAAGATATGGCATATTTGATGTCTGGACATTCAGGATATCATTCTGCATATTAATCTACTAGTGGCTAGGCTGCTACATGTACCTAGGGAAGGTTATTGACCATGATTTAAACTGGGAGGGATTTGGTCATAGCCTGAGTTCCCCGCCCAAAACACCGCTCCCCAAATGAGGCGATTGGTTCTCTGCTTTGAGGAGACACCCTGCTGGGTTCCTAGAAAAAGTCTGTTATGCTTGGAGCAGTAAGTTGAAGAGACCTCCCTTTTAACATCAGGAACCAACTTTGGGAGATAAGGCACCCTTTTGTTCAGGACCCTTGAAGCTGCTTAAATCAAGCCTGACGGCAAGTATTCTGCCTCTCTAAACCTCTTTGTTATCTCTCGGTTGTGTTATTGCTCTTTGTGTATGTATGTATGTATGTATGTATGTATGTATGTATGTATGTATGTATATGCTACATCTTTTCTGTAAATATTTTATTTGCACCATTTTGACCTTTTTATTAATAAATCCTATTATCTGAAAAGTGTTGAACTGTTTCTAAAGCTCTTTAATGCAAACTAAGAATCCCTGTCTCTGAAGAGTGCTACTGTGTGTTTTAAACTTCTGAATACATCTGCCTGCAGTAACAGTGTGTATACAGACGCTTATGCAAACATCATAGTGTTACTGCTAAGATTGGGGAGTTTTCTCTGTACAAAAAGGAGGTGGTGGCAGTGTGAAGGGTTAATTGCATAATTAACCTGACCCAGTAACAATGGCTCTCAGGCTGCAGTACATGGATTGTGGTCCATTAGCTGGAAAATCTTTGTGCAGCTGAGCGTGGTATTGTTACGCATGTGACAGCGTGGTTTTAGATTGGCTAGTCCTTCGGTCACGAGTTTGTGAAAAGGGCTAGGGGTCTGATGCCACGTCCGTCACAACAGCCAAATTGCCTGAAGCTTTAGGATGTTTATTAGAAGAGGAGATTCCTCCTAAGACCCAGTGCCCAGGGCTCCTCACAATCCTCCTCCTTCCATCCAAAAGGTGGAAAGAAAGGACTTTCCTGACTTGACACTCGGATTCCTGAGCCTCCAAGCCAGGGACAGCTTGGTCCCTGGCTTTAACTGAACCAGCCTGCCAGAGACAGGACTGATTTGTCCTAAGATAAAAGAATGTTGCACTTTTTTTTCTTATAGTCTATGCAGAAGCTTTGAAGTGAGGAAAAAGAAGGGGCAGGGAACAAAACTCGAGCTTGTAAGTATCTAGAATGCAAGCTGCCTAAACATTTGCAAAGGTCAACAGACCTCAACCCACACTGAAAAGTGAGGATGCACTTTCATGCAGAGTAAGGCTTGTCTGAGGATTTGGCAACCTTGGAGTGCCAAACCTTGCATGTGGATGGAGAGCAAAGCTTGAGAGAGCCACAATGCTGAAGTTAAGGAAGTGAAGAAACTAAAGGGATGACTTTGCCACCTGCTTCATAGGCTTCTTCCACTGTGGAGAATGGGTTCTCTTGCTGGCAATAGCATCCTTGATATTATCAAGCGGCGCTCTGGGATGTTGAATCTAATAGGCCATGCTGATCAAATGTTTCTTGCACAAAGATTCCACAGCCAAGCACTTTAGTCAAAGTGCCCTATGCACAAGCCAAGATAGGAGGAACACGTGAGTGATAAGACAGGAAGCTTCCAGCATACTATTACAGCTGAAAGTTAAAGCTAAACAGTGTTCAATAGGCAAGGGATTAAAAACAGCAGTAGCTTTTGTCATACCTGTAAATCCTTTTCTTGGAGTACACTATGGGTTCTAAAACACTGCGATCTCCAAAAGCAATCTGACTGAGGGGTGGGTAACAGCAAATGAGACAAGAATCAAACCAATATTCTGTTAACAAGGGTGGAGTGAGGGATCCCACATCTCTGCCTGAAAAACCTCATGATCAAAGCAAGCATCAGAGTGAACATTCACCTGGTAAAACTTGACAAAATGTGTAAACTGGACATCAGGCAGCAGCTTTGCAAATCCGAGCAAAAGATGCCTGATGTTAAAAAAGCCCCAAAAGCACTAACTGATCTAAATGGAGTGAACTTTGAATGGGAAAGGGGGAACTTTGCCCCTGAGGTTATAATCTTGAATAAGGAGCTGAAGAATCCACCTAGAAAAAGTGGAATGAGAAGCAGGCTGTCCCCTCCAAGAGAAAGTCAGACTGATGATAAACTCAAACAGGGCGAACCACAAGTCTCTTTAGGATGTTTGGGCTCCATGCACATCGGGCGTTTTAATAACACTGGTAATGTTAGCTGTGTAAAGTCACGTTAAAAACTTGATTTTTTTCAGCATTTTTGTATTAGCTTTTAGCTGCGTTTTTTTTACCAAAAAAATTATTTGTCAAAAAAAGTAAAAAAAAACGCTGGTTTGCCACAATTTACCGCATTTTGCTGCGTTTTTCAGTGTTACAGCATTTTTACAGCTAAAAAATTCCCCTAAAAACCCGCCAGTTCTGGATTTTTATTTCCAGTCAAAAAATGCAGTGGGGGCACAGGCGCGTTCACACCCCGAAATAGGAAGCAATGTAAGATTATGCGCTTTGCCCAGAGCCGCTGCTCACCTGCAGGTAAGCAGTCGGCAAGTAGTTATAAAAAAAAAACAAAAAAAAAAACAACATTTTAAGGCTTTTTTTATAATTCTCAAAATGGTATTCATTTTATTTTTTTAACATGTTTTCTTTTTTTTTTAAATACTTTTATCAGAATAGTACAATGTATTGGTATTATTAGAAATTAGCTAGTTGGACATTTTGGGTGGAAGATGGACTCAAAATCAACTCCCAAACCTACTGCCAAATTTTTAGAAAACTATTTCTCCAAGCAGTGGTAGAGGAAAATGTCTGCATCTTTCATATTTATGCAGGATAATGCTCCATCGCATGCATCGAAGTACTCCACTGCGTGGTTAGCCAGTAAAGGCCTTACAGATAAAAGAATGATGACAGGGCCCCCTTCCTTACCTGACCTAAACCCTATTGAGAACTTGTGGGCCCTTCTTAAATGGGAGATGTACGGTGAAAGGAAAACTGTAAACCTCTCTGAACAGTGCCTGGGAGGCATTGGATGCTGCTGCACAAAAAGTTGATTGTCAACAGATCAAGAAGCTGACAGACCCCATGAATGGAAGGTTTATGACTTATTGAAAAGAAGGGCGGCTATATTGGTCACCGATTTTTTTTTTTTGACATGTCAGAAATGGTTATTTGTAAATTTTGAGTTGGTTTATTATTCTTACATTAACAGATGAAAATAAACAAATGAGATGGGAAAATGTTTGTTTTTCATTTAGTTGCATAAAAATTCTGCACACTAACAGTTGCCCAATAATTGTATACACAGATATTCTCCTAAACCTCACCTTTACTTTTTTGAATATTCAGGTTTGAGGTTTATTAATATTTTGGATTGAGCACTGCAGTTGTTCAATAATGAAATGATTCCTCAAAAGTACAACTTGCCTAATAATTGTGCACACAGTGTATATACAAAGGTCTTCTACTCTAAACAGAAGAGGAGACAATTTTTATACCATCTCAGAGGAAGACAGACTAACACAGACTCTGTTGTGTGCTGGGCTTACCTTAGGATTTCTAGTAATCTTTGAATCAATTATATAGAAAATCTGGTAAGAGGCAAAGTTTACCTGCAGAATAAGGAAACACAATCTTACCCTGACGGCATTAATGAAGTCCAATAGAGTGAAGTCTTCCTTGCCAAAGATTGTCCACCTGTCCCAGATCGTGAATGAAATTCCATTTCTGTGACACAAATCATAACCAAACATTCAGATTCTCTGAATCATTCAGATTCAAATCCACAAAAAGCTCACTACTGCAAAGGCCCCAATCACTTCCCTCCACTGTGGGGAACACTAGGGGCTGACCAAGGGAGATTGTGAAATGTGAAAATTAGACTGCACACTGATGATGTCTTTCTGAAAAAAAAATGACTGAGCCAAACAGTACATTCTGCAGATTCTCACCTGGAGACGTCTTAGTCACAAAAGGTGAAACACCGAGAGAGGCAGGCCCTTACTTACTGGGTGTTAAAGCCAAAACAGCAAATAAACATTGTCATTACACAGGGAGTGGAATTATTGTACATCGGAGACAAGCAGTACCAAGGATCCCTAGCATACATAATGAACATGTAACTTTCTTCTACCCTATCTTTCAAGTAGAGTTGCTCTTTAAATCCCAAATCCAGATAAAAAAAAAAAAAAAAAATCACCCTTGCAATGGGACTCCCCACTCTCCAAAGGTTATTTGCTCATTTAGTCTAGGGGCAGAGGATTAAGGAGTAAATGCTTACCTTACTCCTCGCTCCAGCAGGCTCCCTTTGGCCCTGTGACCATTTGCCTGCGGCCCATCCTATAAAGCTGCTCATTGATGAATAGAAATTCGGCCAGTTTAGCAGGAACTGGACGAAATTCGATCCATGTATAGGCACTGTGGTCTACCAATCGACCTGCATAAATCTCCCTGCTAGAAAATACCCTCCTTGTTCAGCATTTGTCCTAAAAACAGTGTATTCAGATGGTGGGGAAACCTCCCAGACATCAGATTACAATGACATAGCGGGAGGATTCCTTCATTGCCCTATGCTACCTCAAATGTGTGGAGGGGGGGGGGGGGATTGGGGTTACAGTCTTTGACTTTTCTGAACAACAAAAAACTAAATCTATGGCCAGCTTAAGCTGCAACTGGCTCTGGTTGCACTTCAGTCTCCATAGCGCACCATGTAGGGTTAATGTTCCTGTATTGTACGTGATGACGCTGAGGTTCTTGCCCACAGGCTGAAGTTTCAGGCATAGCAGGGGAGTGTTGTTGCCGGCTGGAGTGAATGAGGTAAGTGATAAAGCCTCTGGTAAAGCTCCCTAGACATGAGCACTTAAAGTGGTTGTAAGGGCTGAAGGATTTTCACCTTCATGCATTCTATGTATGAATATAAAAAACCTTCAGGGTGCAGCTCCCTCCATAGCTTCCCCTAATACTTACCCGAGTCCGATCCGGAGATGTGCACGAGAGCTGAGGCTCTTCCAGGACTCTCTCTCCTTATTGGCTGAGACACATCAGCGCAAGCAATTGCCAGCGAAGACTGACTGGGGGGCAGGGCTGAGCCACACTTGAAGTGTCTTATGGACACACAAATGGCTCAGGAGCAAGCATGCCCGAGTGCCCCCTACAAGCAGCTTGCTTGCTCTGGGAGCACTGGGCAAGGAGAAGGGGCCCAGAGAAGAGGAGGAACGGGGCTGTTCTGTGCAAAACCATTGCACAGAACAGTGAAGTATGATGTAATTATTATTTATAAAAAAAAAAACAAAAACAAAAAAAAAAAACACAAGGCTTTATAACCACTTTAACCCTTGCAGGGTGGGAAAGTCTACTGCAAGGGTGGATTTTTAATTTACCTAGAGTGCCTTTAAAACTACAATAGTAATTAAACAAATGGATTCCATAGCTTCACATAAGCACTAGTTTCAATTTCTCTTACAAGATCTGATCTGGAAATATAAATGAGATTTCATATAAAATGCCTAATATGGGAAAAACAAAGGATATTCCTTTATGACATTCCGTCGTTACATTACCTGATATGTGTTCTTTTTACTTCTGCTGTTTCCGTGAACACAATGATTGGAATTGCAAGGTTAAAGAAACAGTTCTTGTAAGCTTCAAATGGATGCCCACCAACCACTTTAATCAACTCCAGGGCAACCTAGGATGGAAGTTAGGCAAGTAAGTTCAGTAAGAATTGATGATTTGCATTTGCTGAGTAATCATACTTTCTTGTGGACTGAAGAAAAACTGGAAACCCGTTTACTGGACTTCTTTGGGTAGTAACACAGCTGAGTCCACATCACTTCCAGCAACTAGGTTTTTTCAAGACATCCCACCACTGATTTTATTTGTAAACCTACCTACTGGTGAAACCAGGCACTGCACAATAAGCATAAAGTGTATAGACCAGCAATGGTTTTACAATAAGATATATAATCCCAACAAACATTAACATAAAGTCAAGATCTGAGCTACAACTTAACCATACTATGCTACTTTAGTCCTCTATTGTTTTCAGGAGGGCTGTGGAAGCTAAAGAGCAAATAAAGCATTTCCTCATTTAAAAAATTATAGTAAGAGTAGTAGTAATGATTTGAACAATCATAGAGACATTAGGAAGAATGGGTAAGTGTAACAGATGTACGTGTTAAAGGACATCTTGCGATACTCCAGTTCACCGGACTCCAACCTTGCTTTAGCTCAAAAGGCCTGCATAAGCTTTAAATGTGGGTGCCTACACCAGCAGTCTTTAGGCTTGGTTCACATTTAGATGCACTACGGTTCATTTAACATGGTTTCCTATGGGACACGTTCAAATCTATGCGTTTTTCTGCTGCTGCGTTTTTGGAAAGAGTCAGGGCCTTTTTTTTTTAACTGCAACACGGTGCACGGTTGGTTCAATAGACTTAATGGACCCGCACCAAAAAAAAAAAAAAAAATTTTTTTTGCTGAGAGCTTCCCTGCTAACAACGGAGTGTGAACAAAAGAAATTTGAAAAAAACAGTAGGAGTAATCCCACACCAAATTTTTTTTTTAAAAAGGGTGTGGGGTATGCCTCAAAATCTAACCCCCTCTTCCCCAACATGTGCCCCCTCCCAAAGCACCCTGTTGCCATGTTGACAATGGCCTCTTCCCCACAACCCTGGTGAGTGGTTTTGGGGGTCTGCGGGCGGATGGGCATATCGAAATCTGGAAGTCCCCTTTAATAAGTCCCCTTCAATGATTCCCCCCACCCATGTGAATAAGTATGGGATACATAGTACCACTACTCATTCAGCCAAAAAAAGAAGTGTAGTGTAAATAAAAACAGGAGGCAGTTTTTGACAAGTCCTCTATTTAAAAAAAAAAAAAAATGTTCCCCAAAGAAGATCCAGCGTTAATCACAATGACCCCCTATGCATTAAGATAAAAAAAACCTTCAGGATGCAGTTCCTTCCTTCCGCAGCCCCAGCCCCCCCCCAATACTTACCTGAGTTTGATCCCCCCCCAAGATGTGCACAAGAGCCGAGGCTCTTCTGGGACTCTCATCGGCTTCCCCCATTCCTCGTCCCCCTGCTTTCTTGACCTTACCCACTCCTTTCTGTTTATAAATTGTGGTGTGGGGATCCCGTCAAAATCAATACCAGACCCGAAGGGCCTGGTAAGGATTGGGGGCACACAGTTTTTTATTTTTTTATTTATTTTTTTTTAATGCCAGCATTCTTTTGTTTGCATTCAGTTGTCATCGGGAAATCCCACTGAGAGCTAATGAGTCATCCGATGTTAAGGGCGCGGCGGCAACCCATTTAACAACCAAAACGTCAAAACGCATAAAAAAATGCAAAATGCACTGCAAAATGAGCTGAAAAACCACATCAAATCACAACTGCATAGATGTGAATCTAGCCTTTTTCTCTTTGAAGACTATGCTGACTTCAGTTCCCTAGCTCATAGCCATTAAATTATTAGGTCATAAATTGGAACCAGAGCACCATAGTTGCCTTGTTATAGCAGAGAGGTTTATGTTGAACCCTTAACATGTATTCCTATTATTTTTTTTTTTGTTTTTACAACAGAAGTACATTTTGAGTTTAGGTTTGTTTTGTAATCTGCATTTAGGTGTTTCTGTCTAGCTGCTCTCATACATCACACCATTTGTTTCTCTGCTGTGTAGTTAGATCAATTTCTCACAGTTACCCATTTTACTGCAGCTACACTCCTCTGATCTGGTTTACAATACAATTTTTATTATGAATGCTGTTGACTGTCCTTTTTTCTAGAACACGTCAAACACAAGGCACGTGGATCTGGCCATTTCATGTGACCCTCGTACCTCTTCTGCAACCGCAACACCCCCTTCGTCTCCACCCTCAGCAGTTGGCAGCAGTGAGGACAGAACTCCTCCTACAGATCCAGCACTTCTCTGTGAAGCCACTGAGAGGCTAGTCTCTGCCCGCCCCCTCTTCCCTGTCTCAGTATTCAGCAGCAGAAAGGAGGATAGAACTCCTTCTACAGATACTGCACCTTTCTGTGTAGCCGCAGCACCCCCCCCCCCCCCCGTCTCTGCCTTTTCTGGTCTCAGCAATCAGCAGACTCTGGCAGCTGACTTCAGCCCTTCTCTGGTCCTCCTCCAGACCTTGTACTTACCAGCAGCAGCACAAGGTATACAGACTAAAAAAAAAAAAGCAGGGAACCCTGCCTAGGAATAACTCCTCCCAGCTCACCAAACAATGAGGCGCACAGACAAAAGTTGGAAGAGATTTGTGTGCTCTGCTGTACAGCAAGAAAGGGATTTTACTGGTAAACCAAAAATCTTAAATTATTTTACATCACAGGATATAGGGTTTCTTCCACTCATTCATGACTGCTTGGGAAGGCACAAAGCACTGAACATGAGGAGTGGGCAACATAGTACCAACAACAAGCTTAAAACCCCAGAACTGGGAAACCACTATTACATAGCAGCATACAGGACCTTTTGTCCAAAACTGGTGTCCCAAAACACATGAACATCATCCTTGTAAAACTTAGAAAACATGTGAAGATAAGACCATGTAGCAGCCTTAGAAAGTGAAAAACAGAAAGTTGACGCTGAATAGCTCAAGAAGTACTGACACTCCTAGTTGGGAAAGAAGGAACCTTGCCTTTGATATCATAGGCCTGAGAAATGACAAATCCACCTAGAAATAGCAAATCAAGATGCAGGCTAAAACACCTTTTTAGTGGTATTGGGGCCTGCATCTCGATGGCCTGAAATGAAAATTCTGGACCAAAACCAAAAATGTAGGATGCACTTGGTCGAAAACTGAAATGGAAAATTTTTGTAAAAAATATATTTTTTATATATAATTGGATTATATTCATCTTTTTAATTAATATCATGAATTTAAATGAATATGAATTTAAAAAAATACCACCCAGTAACGTAAAATAACTTATTGAAAGTAACACAAAAATTTGGGATGAAAATAAAATGAAATATATATATATTTAAGGCGTTACTGCATTGTCAATAGGGGGTGCTTTTGCACTGGAGTCAATGGGACACAATTTTGTTGTGGGGTCAATTGGGGGGCGTTTCTCCATTGGAATCAATGGGACGCAATTTTGCATTGAAGTTGATAGGGAGGTGTTTTTACAGTAGAGTCAATGGGATGCGATTTTGCATTGGAGTCAATAGGACGCAACTTTGCATTGAAGTCAATAAGGGGCAATTTTGCATTGGTGTCAATAGGACGCAATTTTGCATTGAAGTCAATGACATTATAGGCACCTTTTTTCTTTTTTTTTCTTTTTTTTTTTTTTTTTTTTCGGAAAAACGCTGATAGCCCTATTTTCAGCCAATAGATTTCGGTGGCCGATATATCAGTGCATCACTTCTCCTAGTATAGAATTAGTGAAGATTCCAACTCCAAACCATATGAACAGATGTAATGGCACCCAAAAAAAAACCCTGGCACCTGATAAGCGACAAAGCAATCTTTCTGATAGGCTCAAACAGAGAAGTCTGTAGAAAAGACAACACCAAATTAAGGTCCCACGGAAACAAAGGGGGCCATGTGACATATTGTCATAGATACATATTGTCATAGATGCAGCTTGCGAGCCCCAGGCAAAATAAGCCTTCTGTGTACAATAGTACACCTTCCTGGAGGTAGACTTCCTTGCCCTGAAAAGGATAAGAATTACAGAGTCATAAAACACCACTGTACCTCAGGGTGTGGGCCTCATCTGCCATGCCGTTGAAGCCAGCAATTGTAAATCAGGATGGAAGATTGGACCCAGCATAAACAAGTCTGGCTGATCTGGAAGAGCCTTTGGCTTGTCTGGCAGAAGAATTACAATGTCTTAATACCCCATTCACCTTGGCCAAGCTGGTGCAATCAAAATTCTCAGACTGCCCTGCAACTTTATCTTGCGCAACAAGCGAGAAAGACGTTGCAGCATAATTTAGATCAGGGAGAACTGATACCAAGAAGTCACCAGGACATCCATCACAAGTTCCTGAGGATCCCTGGTCCAGAACACACACCTGTTCAGCTTGTTGCCGAATCTGAATGCCAGGAGATCAACATCCGATGTCCCCCACTGCACCTAAATCACTGGGAACACCTCTGGGTAAAAGGTCCACTTGTTTGGATTCAATTGCTGATGGCTGAGAAAGTCTGCATGACAATTTTTCCACACTGGGAATGTGAATGGCAGAGAGAGCGTGAACATGAAGCTCCATTCAGGCCAAGATCAGGTCCACTTCCTCTTGAGCAGCATGTCCTCATGTCCCCCCTTGATGTTTGACATATACCACAGCTCTGACATTGTCTGACTGCATCCTGATGGAAACACCAAGAAGCCAGCCAGACCAATGCCAAAAAAGCCAGCTGAATTGACTGAACTTGCAAATTGTTGATCAGTAAACTCTTCCTTCGCTGACAATGTTCCCTGAACCAAGCAGTTCTCCAGAACATCTTCCCAGCTCAGCAAGTTTGCATCCACCTTCAAAACCTTTGAAGTCATCGAAAGGAAAGATTTTTCAGCATCAAGCATCTGCATGGAATTCCATTCTAGAGCTGATCTTGCCTTGAGTGTCAGGTGCATGGGTAAATAAAAAGTGTTGATCTTTTGCCAAAATTATAGGCAATTGAGTTGTAATGCCATAGAGTGAAACTGGGCACATGAAACTGCTTTGAAGATGGCCACCATTTTCCCCAATACCCTCACACAGACACAAATCGAGGGACTCCCAACTGACCTCAGGGACTCAAAGTAAGAGAGTAGGGAAGGAGAATTAAACTGCAGAATTACCTTGGCTTGTGCCATGTCCAGGACTAAGCTCAAATACTCCAGAAGTTAACTCAAAACCTCAGGAAATCCCCCAGGTATTGCCACATGGCAGCTTCCCCTGGGTTCTCTACTCTGGAACAAAGCATATGCTTTGCTCAAACTTTAAGGGCTCGGAAAACGTTTAGGAACTGTTGGTCGCAGTGTTGCCTGAGGGCATGAAACATCTTATCTGTAGAGTTTTTGAAGACCAGGACCATTAGTAGGAAATGGCCAGGTCAACAGCTGGAGAACCCCTATTTTTGTAGAATTCATCCTTCATGGGGTACTGCTGAGCAAACAGCTTGGGTGGAAAGAACACCATCTCTGGGTGAGATCAAAATGGCATACATCAATTCCTGCAAATGAAAATGCACAGGAAAAGATTTGGGGTTCTTCGGCAGCCGCTAGCAGCAACAACTTTGAATCTGTATGTACCACAAGCCCACCGTGGTCCTTTGAGACCGAGAAATCCCTGAAATGACTCTCCAAAGATGATTCCTGATACTCACCAACTTTCACGTCCCCCTCATCCTTGTTGAAAAGATGTTGCTGACACCTCATCCTCCTGAAAAAAGGGGGTGGGGTGGAAAGCACCCATGGTTTTGTCCCAGGATTTCCAACCTACTGAGACCCCCTGACAGCTATTCACATAAACCAGAAAGAGCCCCTGAGGTTTCTTACCCAGATAGAAAGGAATTGGATGAATGTGCTCCTGAAACTGTGGAAATACCAGATAAGGTTAGAGATTTAGAAGTAAGCTGACCTTTCTTGCTGAAGTACTAGATCTGTACAAAACAGCATTGGAAAGGTCACCCAGCTGGACAGGAGTGTCTGGTAAGAACCAAGACACCTGATTTGGCCAGTGGCCAATCCACTCATCTGAAGGGGGCAGCATAGCCTAAACAGTCATAAACATGAAGAAGCCCTGTGTCCTGTGATGTACAATTAAAAAGATCATTCTTGGGTCAGCCTGTGCCAAAACATCAAATTGCTGTCTATTGTCTACCTGCATGGTTGCTATTGGCAAGTATGTGTTTTTTTATTAGCTTTTATAGAAATCAGTAAAAGTTCCAACAGTCTTCATGTTAGGTTACAAGCATATTACCACTAACCAGGCCAGAGACAGCAGCTGTGGCTGTAGCAATAGCAGGGATTATCTTTCCGGCAATACGCTTGGTCTTCAGTCGGTCAGCTGGCTCAATGTTATACATTTTTCCTCTCAAGTTGGAAGCTGCTGTGATGAAGTTGATATGTTCATTGCCGTCATCATCTTTCTCAAATGATAAGAGCTTCATATGGAGGTCATCTAGCAAAGAAAAAAAAAAACAAAACAATAGAGATGTAAAAAGGAACAATCAGTTAACAACACCCTCTATTGGTAGAGTTCCAAATACCCTGCACTTACACGCAACAAAAATCAACAACACAGTATAGGTTTGCTTGTTCCTAGAAACTATATATGTTCTAGTAAGGTCACAACGCCGATCACCAGAAATCACTGATTGAAAGTATCATGAATAATACCAAATTTGGTTAAGTAAAATGGTATGGCCATATGTGGACTTTAAGCAGGTACAGTCCAGAGCCATTTTTCACATCTTGGCTATTGGCCTCTAAATGGTAAATATATTAACTAATATTTTTCAACCCCAGATTTTCATTTTTGTGCAGTGTTCTAGCAAAGGGGGAAGGGGCCATTACTAAATAAGCAGACTTTGATTGGAGTGCAAGGTCTGCTTTAAATATATGGTTATTTGGTACAAATTTGGCAAAGGTATTTTCAATTGTGCTTTTCAAAATAGTTTTATGGTTTGTGTCCTATTAGAGAGAAGAGTTAATTGGGCTTAATTAGGGATACCAAGGGGTTACATCCTTAGTGACCAACCTGCGTCCCTTTGGCATATGATGTGCGGCCCTTTTACCTCAGTAAACTGTTGCGGAAACATTGATTAGGGGTAATAGCAGTGATGTCTACTAGCTCGGTTCAATATATCCCCAGTTTCGTATTATCTTCTGCAACATATCTCAAGCCACAAATGTAGCATGTCCACAGTCTCTGACCACCATTTACTCTTCTAGGTTTGCAGTCCCTGACAGTCCTCTCAAGCATTACATATATTTACTATATAATTACAAACATATATTACATAAAACATTATGTGAGGCCCCCCCAATAGTCCATAATTTGAAAACCACCAAGTTACACGTTTTAAGAGCAGCAGTTTACAAGCTTTATTGTGACATTTGATCATAACTGAACATAATTATTAACTATAAGTGCAAGTTAAAATCCTGATGGGTTTATGCAAACCAGAAGGCAGAAGATATCTTCTTTACTGTAAATTTATGAATTTCCAACACTCCAAGTGACATTTTCAGTTTTACAGTCTGTCCTGCTCCTGGAAGTAGCATCAATTAAATAATACATGAAAAACATTCCTGGTGCTCAATCTCTAGTCTTATTCCATCAACATTTCCACAGCAAGTCCAAAAAACAAAGGGCGTTTCTGAGAATTGCAGCAATTGCAGCTGGCAGTACCTACTGATAAAGTACTCCAATTTTTCATCTATAGCATAATATTTGTTAGAATACACGCAAAATATAAAATCTGCAGATATACAGTATCTGTCAACGAAGGCTGTCCAAATGTGAAAAGTAAAAAAAAAAAAAAAAAAAAAAAAAAAAAAAAAAAGAAAATGGTTTATAAATGGACACTTGTAATGTAATGTTTTACTAGAAGGGATTGAGTTATTTTACCCCCGAATATATTTTCAATTCTCAACACGGAGCCTGGGTTCACACTTGTGCGGTATATCGCATTTGATTCGCACAGGAACCACATCGCATTCTTGTGCAAATCACATGGGAATCATGTGAGATGTGATTTGAGTCATACATTTTGTATGGCTCAAATCGCACCGCATCCGCACCTTCTTTTTTGGTCCAAACTAGAATCAGATTGCATGGGTATTCACACCCATGTGATCCGATTCTGCACATCGCAACGCGTTTGCGGACCGATTTTGAGGTGTTGTTAACTTAACATACACACCCGCAGCGGTTCGCATGAACAGGGTGCAATTGTGATGTGGTGCGTGAACTGAGGCTCAAAGTATACAGTTGCTATGATGGAACATGGGTGTATCTAAGCCAACAGAGAAAAGACAGTTAAAACAAGGTTTAGTCTTTAGTTGTGCTGCGTGCCTTCCTGTGACAAGAAGATGGTACACCATAGTCATCTCTAGTGCCTAAACATACTGCCATTTGTTGCAGAGATTTCTTATTTCACACAAAATCAAAAAGTAGAAATTACCTTTTGATGCCCGGCCTTCTGCAAGGACCTTTTCAAGTTGCAAAACTGCAATCCTCTCATCTTCACTACTTATTTGAATCTGGTCAGGCTTCTTTGCAGTTTCATCTGTTTCAACAACCTAAAAAACAAAAAAAACCTTCTATTCTAAGTGCAATGTTAATACTTTTATAAACAATAAAAACAGTTCAGGGTCAGTTCTGCGAATGTAACAATGTTAATGCATACTTTATGTATACATGATTTCTAATTGGCTGCTCTCTGTTACTTGGCGTTTTTTTAATATTTCCATCCATCTTCCCAGGACACAAGCAAAAAAACTAAGACATGCTGGTTGTAGGAAGGGTTATCCTGTGCCCCTTAATGGAAAGAAAATGGTTTTAGAAACAATATTAGCTTGGTCCACCCTTTTTCCTGATCTTGTCTTACAGGGAAAAAAAATATAGATACCTTGTTGGAAGGTGTGAATTCTTTGATGGTCATCCCTGTTATAATTTTCTGGACGACATCATGAGCCAAATCCTGCAAGTACAGAAAAAAATAGAAATAACCAACTTTGAAATATTAAGGAACTTTGTTAATTATGTCTGAAACAAAATACAGCTTTCCCATGTTTAAGATAAACTGTGCAAAGACAATAGCTATTGTAACATGCCAGAAAATCTGAACTAAGTCTATGTCACTAAGTCCAGCCTATTCATTACAATGATAAAACAAATCCTAATGCCTGAATACAGTTTCACAACTTTGACTTGTATTATTAAAATTTTACATATTATAAGCTATTTAGTTTATCCAGGTAAGTTTTTATTATTAGCATCATCAAAGTAAAACTAGCACAAAATAGTAAAACATTTTTTTTTTAAATTAGCTGTATACTTTTTGCTATTACCATGATCTACCAATAAAGAACAAACTAAAACAAATTCACCTACTCCTGATTATCACAGCGATATCACATATGCGTATATTAATTGTTATGTGTACCCATAGTAGGGCCCAGAAACAATGTGCACATTTTGCTTTTTTCATCCTACCTGAAACACACTGTCACTGACCCCAAATTTAAAAAAAGTTTTTTTTTTGTTCCTACCTAAAATACGATGACCATGACTTTGATTCTGAACATGACCTTTGATCCTGACTTTGACCTAGATCAAACCCTGATCTAGCTAATTTATCTGCATTTTTAAATATGTTTATTTTTGTTTATAATGTTCTCCTACAGCAAGGTGAAGAAGATACAAACCTAATGCTACAGGCTATCATGGATCAGGTGGCAGACAACTGGTCCTCCCAAGTTATCAGCTGTTGGTACAAAACCCATAAGTGTTGGTGACAGCTCAGTCTGTGCTGGGAAAATGCTGTGCATCCTACTCTCAGCATAAACACAGTAGCACGTAAAATTCATGGATAAAGACCCAGGTGCATGATGCCACATATACAGCGAGGAACAGAAGTATTTGAACACCCTGCGATTTTGCAAATTCTCCCACTTAGAAGTCATGGAGGGGTCTGAAATTCACATTGTAGGTGCATTCCCACTCTGAGTGACAGAATTTTAAAAAAAATTCAGGAAATCACATTGTATGATTTTTAAAGAATGGATTTGTCTTGCACTGCTGAGCATAAGTATTTGAACACCTGAGAAAATCAGTGTTAATATTTGGTACAGAAGCCTTTGTTTGCAATTACAGAGGTCAAACGTTTCCTGTAGTTCTTGACCAGGTTTGCACACACTGCAACAGGGATTTTGGCCCACTCCTCCACACAGATCTCCTCTAGATCTGTCAGGTTTCGGGGCTGTCGCTGATCAACACGGAGTTTCAGCTCCCTCCAAAGATGTTCTATTGGATTTAGGTCTGGAGACTGGCTGGGCCACTCCAGAACCTTGATATGCTTCTTACGGAGCCACTCCTTGGTTATCCTGGCTGTGTGCTTCGGGTCGTTGTCATGTTGGAAGACCCAGCCACAACCCATCTTCAATGCTCTGACTGAGGGAAGGAGGTTGTTGCTCAAAATCTCACAATAAATAGCCCCATTCATCCTCTCCTTAATACAGTGCAGTTGTCTTGTCTCCTTCGCAGAAAAGCACCCCCAAAACATGATGTTACCACCCCCATGCTTCACAGTAGGGATGGTGTTCTTGGGATGCAACGCATCCTTCTTTTTCCTCCTAACACTACGAGTGAAATTTAGACCAAAAAGTTCTACTTTGGTCTCATCTGACCACATGACTTTCTCCCATGCCTCCTCTGGATCATCCAGATGGTCATTGGCAAACTTCAGACAGGCCTGGACATGTGATGACTTGAGCAGGGGAACCTTCTGTGCAATGCATGATTTGAAACCATGACAGCGTAGTGTTCTACCAACCTTTGAAACTGTGGTCCCAGCTCTCTTCATGTAATTGACCAGCTCTTCCCTTGTAGTTCTGGGCTGATTCCTCACCTGTCTTATCATCAGTGATACCCCACGAGGCGAGATCTTGCATGGAGCCCCAGTCCGAGGGAGACTGACAGTTGTCTTTAGCCTCTTCCATTTTCTAACAATTGCTGCAACAGTTGATCTATTTTCACCAAGCTGCTTGGCAATTGCCCCGTAGCCCTTTCTAGCCTTGTGGAGGTCCACAATTTTGTCTCTGGTGTCTTTTGACAGCTCTTTTGTCTTGCCCATAGTAGTAGTTGGCGTCTGACTGACTGTGGGGTGGACAGGTGTCTTTAAAGAGCTCAGACAAGTGCTACTAAGTTAGATTAATGAGTGGAGTAGAGGTGGACTTATTAAAGGCACAGTAACAGGTCTTTGAGAGCCAGAGTTCTTGCTGTTTCTTAGGTGTTCAAATACTTATGTTCAGCAGTGCAAGACAAACAAATTCTTCAAAAACCATACAATGTGATTTCCTGAATTTTTTTTTTTTTTTTTAATTCTGTCTCGCAGAGTGGGAATGCATCTACAATGTGAATTTCAGACCCCTCCATGATTTCGAATTGGGAGAACTTGCAAAATCGCAGGGTGTTCAAATACTTCTGTTCCTCACTGTATGTGTATGCTTGACAGTAGGGTTAAGAGCAAAATGCAAAAACTCACAAAATCTATATTTATTTTAGTGAAGGAAGATTACAGAAAATGGAATCCTGACTGTTACAGGTTACTTCATCCTCTACAGCTATAGAAATGAAAAAGGGCTAGTAACCACTACAAAATAGTGATGCATACCGCTGGCTTGGGAAACTGGCCATTCCTGCATGACCAAGGAGCCCCTTAACCTGTATTGCACAGTATGCAGTTCTCATTGGATTACCAAGGTGCTGCTATTCCAAGGAATGCCTGAACTTTGTCTTAATTTGAATAGTGCATGCAACAAAACAAAAATTGTAAACACCAAGCAGCATGTATCAGTACTCATCACCAAGTTTTGCAACCATACCTTTAGTTCATTGCATATTGTTTAAAGTGTATGTACAGACAAAACTTGTATGACTTGACATAACTGGGTTTTTTCTGCCACCTGTGCCCCTGCTAGGTAGGCCATTAACAATGAGACCAAAAGTAACCAAAAAGTCATAATATTTAGTAATTGTCATCAAAGAAATGAGGGTAGATATTCCAATGGAGATTTATTCAGTCACAGATGTCTAAAAGGGTAGTGTCCTCCAATTTATGGAGATTTCCTCTCTGGTTGTGTCTATTAAGATTTGATTGGGGTCCATTCGTATAACAACAGAGAACTATCCTTATATTCACAACTGCCTTCTATGGTAGAGTCCAGCTACTACCATGTGAGCGGCACAGGGTAGGCATATGTGGGAGCTGAGCAAATTGGAAAGTGGTCTAAGAAATGCCTCAGGTACCAAACAACCTACTTTATCACACCTTGACAGTACTCTCATCTTTTATTATTCATAGTATGTCATAATTTTATTTATGCAATACATAGTTCTTGGTGCATCTTCCCCAGGTATCTTGGGGTACCTTCAGAATACACACATCACAAAGTTAAATAATTCAATACCCAAAGGTCAAAAGTTAATTAGCGGTTGCTGAGACTTTGGTGACATGACAGACATGGGGGAGGCAAAGGTGAGAAAGATCACTTATGTCTCAGTACCAAGCCCAATGTTTTTAGGTGGGAGAAGACCTGAAAATCAGGAAATATGGAGACCATTGTGCGAGTCAGCGTGTGAATGAGTTTGCATGTGGTAGTGCGCATAGTAAAATGTGCAGATGTCTGAATGTTTGGATTGTGTGCCTGAATTAGCATTTCTAATATGCTTTGATAAAGTAAAAAGGCAACAGAAACCTCATAATCATTATTTAAACCCAGAAACATTAATATCAATTCCTTATGTTCAAAAGAATACGTTTTTTGAAAGGTGTATCTTGAAGCTTGTGGGCCCGGATGCAAAAGTTAACCTGGGGCCCCCAACCACCACATGCTGCTTCCACTACGCACAGTATGCTCGAAGTTATTTCAGATCTTTATTTACATATTGAGAGGGTATTTTCAAAAGATTTTTTAGAAGCTGTCCACATTTAGATATACCTCTCCAATTATTTTGAATACTTATAAGCAGACTCCAGTTTAGAATGTAAAACGTTTGCAAGAATTTATTATATCCTTTTATATCCATCCCCCTAGTGAAATCATTAAACTTTCTCTCTTCTCCTCTCCTATTCACTTTCCCCTTCTTGCTGTATACTCCTCTCTTGCTGTCTCTGTCTCTTAAATTTTCAAACTTTACTTCCATCTCATTCTCTCTTTCAGTCTCTCTCCCCCATCTCTCCCCTTCTCTTTCCCTCTTTTTTTGCCTTCATTTAATCTCACTCCATTAGTCCAGTGTCGGTTCACACAAGAAACTGCATGCGATATGCACAGTGACACCCTGCAGTTCCTGTGAATTCACATGCAGTTCTGCGCAATGTGATCTCAGCCCATTCATTTTGAATGGACAGAAATTGCACTGCACCACCGCAAAGTATTGCATGCACTACTTTTTAAAATGCACTGCAACAAAAAGTACCATGCGATCTGGTGTGTAAAAACACACTGTGCTTGTGACCTGTGTTTGGGGTGTCATTAACTTCTTACTTACACCCACTGCAGATCGCAAATGGAGTGTGTTTTGCATGCAGTCTGAATTGCACAGGAACGCATAGCACGTTCCCGTGCGATTCCTCTCCAAGCATGGTGTGAACCAGCCTTGGTTTCTTTAGGTGTTCATCTCGCTTTTGTCTGTATGCAAAAAACAAACAAATAAATAAATAAAAGTTTGGCTTACTGCACACTGAAGGACATTTCCATTACATATGCTCAAATAATAATAACCATTCCCAGTGCACTTTGCAGGCCAGACTGTAGTATCCACAATGTGAAAGTTAATGCTGCTGTCTAGTGAATGGCACATTAACACATTTGACCTGTACAGTTTGGATTACAGAGCCTGCTGAGGGTGATTCCTTGTCTGCCCTACACTGAGCACTGACACAAGGAGATGGGCTCTCAGCCTCAGAACAGCCACAACACTTCCTGTTCTCTTTTCATCTTGTGTCCAGTTCTACATAAGAGATCACAGGGCATGTGTGTGTGTGGGGGGGGGGGGGGGTTGTGCAGAGGGAGATAATATATGTCTTGACAGGATGACTAAGGGGTGTATATTAACTCTTTCAGCAAAGTAGAAGCGAACAGCACATTGTGATACACAGGAGAAATCTGCTTCTGCTTTAAAGAACAGGAGTTGACAGGCAGTCCCCAGGGCCCCATGGAGCAACTGTGATCCCTGTTATACCAGTGGTTTCAGTTCTGGTCCTTGAATTAGGCAGACCATACACTATACAGTTTTCTTACAAATTTCTGTCCATTTTCCTTTAGATATACCTTCAACTATGTAGTGCAAGGGCCTGCCTAAGTGGATACAATTGAAGGTGTTGTTTAGGTTTGATTTCATATTATATGGTGTTTGGTAAATCTAAAGCAAAATTCTCAAGAAAATTGTATAATGTATGGCCACCTATAGCCTTCATGATTTCTTGTGGGTAAGAATTCCAAGTAACATAGAATATACTGACCTCACCTAACCTGGTAATTGCAAAACTACTTCTGCTGTTGGGTAAATTACTATAATTCCAATCCTGCCTTGCAGCAAAAAGCATTCTCACTCCATTCTGTACATTTACCTTTTCACTGAGCTGGATTTCATGGACTTCTGCATACAGTTTGGCAGCGCTAACTATAAAGCTGACATGTCTAGAAATAAGAAACACATGGCATCAGAACACATATTTTACTAACTATATTACTAACCACTGTCTGAATTTAAATAAATAGGGGCATATCTGTAAAGCTGTGAATGTGACATTCACTAAAACACTCAGTGAATGTTTGGTGAATGTCACATTCACTACTTTATGATATCCCTTATTCTTACAGTTTAGAAACCATTAATAGCAAAAATCCTATACTTACAATGGGTCTGTTATGTCAAACTGTACTGGAGTAGGGGGTCGCTTTGGAGATTGCCAAAATAAACCTAGATAAAGCAAAGTATAAAGACATCCAAAAAATGTTATAACTACAATGTATTACTATAACACTATTCATATTCCAATGTGACATACAGATATATTGTAAACCTACACATTTACACTCACCAGCTGAAGGCACACTTTACAAAACCTATTTATACAGCTCAGGAAATGTAGAACTCAATTGTAGTTGTAGCATATAAGTATGTATTGAAAAGGAAAAGTGGGCATGTTGCTCAACTGATAGCAAGAGACAAGGTACACTCACCAGATGAAGGCACACTTTACAAAATTTATACAGCTCAGAAAATGTATAATTCAATTGTAGTTTTAGCAAAAAGCATGTATTTAAGAAGAAGAAGTAGGCATGTTGCTCAACTGATAGCAAGAGACAAGGTATCATTAACTGGTAAAATTACTTCTGCAATTAATAAAGTTTATTCATAGGAAGGATTATGCACATCCCCCACCCCACTCCGGAGATCTTTGGCAAATCGAAAATAAAACACCACAAAGGAAAAGAAAACAATGGGGGTTGATTTACTAATTACGGAGAGTGCAAAATCTGGTACAGCTGTGCATGGTAGCCAATCAGCTTCTAACTTCAACTTGTTCAATTAAGCTTTGACAAAAAAAAAAACAAAAAAACTGGCAGCTGATCTGCACAGCTGAACCAGATTTTGCACTCTCCAGTTTTAGTAAATCAACCCCAATATGTTCATAGTGCCACTGTTCCCATTTCCACTACTTACTTCCATCTTTTAACCGCGTATCCAGTGGGAATGAATGCAATAGTTGCTGAGCCTAAGGTAAAAACAAAGAAATAAAGTGAAAGGTTTGATCAAATATATGAAGGTTACAATACCAACACAAGAAGTCAAAGCCCTATAATAAAAATCAAAAGAGACCTAAATAAGAGACACAATAAAGGCACAGGTAGTTTTTCATATCCTTTTCTTTCTTTTTTTTTTTTATAAAAGCAAAGCAGTACATGACATTCATAAACCATAAAAAGAATAATTTAGTGCTTCCCATAGTGAGTATGTGTAGCAATGGTGGTACTTCATCGAATAATTGGCAATGCAATGCTATGCAGGACAAGCTTCTAGGAGATTGTGTTTGCTCTAGCATCAATTACCATCAGCACAAGAGATTTAAAAGTGATTTATACAGCAGACTACTGTGTTTTTTATGTATACCTATTTTAGAGAAGACATTTTACTGGATGCTTACTCTCAAGAGTGTAGAGTGTTACTATGAAGCGTGTGCATATCAAAACACCTAATTTTTAGAAAAAAGTCAAACTGCATTAAAGACTTTTAAAACACTGTACAAAAAAATAGTTATTTTACATTAAACAGCCTAAAAACTCCATCATCACAGGAATAACCATAATGATGTCAGCTGCATAAGGGGTATGTTTTCTCAAAGAGTATATTGAAGGGATGTTCACATGAAAACAAATACAATTAAATATATATGTGCACACACATATACACGCACACACTGACAGGCACACACAAATAAATTCTAGATGGACTCTTAGGAAGGGATATACTGTACATCTATACTGCTCACCAACCTTGTGATTAAAATATTTTTCAAACTTTAACCTTGCCAATTCTACACACTGAGACCAATTCCTGGGTTTCCTGCTCAGTAGCTTAACAATATGGAAGCAGCCTTCTAAGCTTTCACCAGTTTGTATTCTCTGCAATAAAGAATAGGAAATAAGGATGCCATTATTACATAGAACTGACAGTAACACTAAAATAAAAAATAAAAAATCATCTTTTCATGCACCTATATAAATGATACTATAAAAATCTAATAATGTAAATATATAAAGTAATAAATTCGGAAGGCGCCCTCACCCAAGATAGCCTCCGGAAGTACCTCCCTACACGTTTCGGCATCAAAAGTTGACATCCTCAGAAGCCAGGCTGACATTTTTTTTTCTTGCAAGTACAGCACAATCAGTTTTTTTACTTAATAAACATACTTTCACCTTTCTTTATATGGTTTATGTGGAAAACATCTGGCATGAGATGCAGTTTTGGGGAGATGGTATATGAATGCTAAAGAGGCGAAGGAGGATCTGCGGAAGAAATGAAAGATGCACATCCCTGGTCTTATGTACACAAGCCTATTTGACTTGCTTGCTAAAAACAAGGGGTCAACTCAATTTTGTGAGTTTGGTGTGAATCCATGTGAGCCGTCTTTCTTTGGAGGAATGTCTTTTTTCGAGCACTCTGTTTTGAAGCACTACAGTTTGTCACATTTGATACTGGAGTGATCATGATCTCATGCTGATAACATGAACTCTCCCAAGAGAAAAAAAACAAAAGCAAAACCTCTCTAGCAATACACACCAAACTGAACATGTGAAGTGTGTCTCCACAGGATAGGTCTTATCAAGAGATAAGAGGGGGGCACTGGAGGAAGGGGAGGATCAGAGAAGTCAGGATCAAATAGCGTTTTTACACAATGCAGAGGATTACCCCTTAGATTCCACAGGGAGTATAACATGCATGCTTTACTGCATATTAAGACTAGTTTTACTGTTGTGGGCTTAGTAACACTTTAAACTTTTGTTTTTATACATTTCCTCAGTTGCTTCCTGGTTCCTGGCATGGACCAAAATCAAGTCATACATCGCATTATTCTTCATGGCATTTTTTTTCCCTTGCTCTGAGGAAAGGTGCCTGTTCCCCAGAATGCGTAAGCTGACATTGTCATCTATACACTTGTGGCTTTTGGAGAGCTGACCTTTTGGAACTGTGTTTCTGTCATGCCTTCTTTTCTATTTGGCTTTTTAGTATATATGTGTAGTCTGTCACATCTTATTAAAGTGTTGTGGATAATGTGCTAGGCATTTGCACCCTTTTTGTTTCTCATTTTCTAGCATTCCCCATAAACCTATTATTACAGGTTTCATTTAAAGTGATATTAAAAAGGCAATAAAAAAAACAAACAAACAAACATGTTATACTTACCTGCTGTGTGTGTGTGTGTGTGTGTGTGTGTGTGTAATGGTTTTACACACAGCAGCCCTGATCCTCCTCTTCTTGGGTCCCACGCTGGTGCTCCTGGCCCCTCCTTCCTGCAGAGTGCCCCCAGAGCAAGCAGCTTGCTATGGTGGAACCCAAACAGGCTCAGTCCTAAGCACAGACAGCAGCAGGTCGGTCCTGCCCATTCTCTCTCTCCTCATTGGCTCACTGGCTGTGAATGACAGGAGCGGAAACCAATGTCTTAGCCAATGAGGAGAGAAAGTCCCTAGACAGCCAAGGCTCTCGTGCACATCGCTGGATCGTGATGGGGCTCAGGTAAATATTAGGGGGGCTGCTGTACACAGAAGGGTTTTCATCTTCATGCAAATAATGCATGAAGGTAAAAACCTTGAACCTTCACAACCACTTTAAGTAGCAGTTTAGGTTTAAGGTTAAGTAACTTTTCATTACCTTCCGGGAGTGATAAATGTGCATGTAAATACTATTTTCTGTACATACCTGTAAAACGTCTTCTACAGATGCATGTGTCTGCCAGAATTTGTTGTACAATGAAGGCTTATGTGAAAAAGAACTCTCAAACTAAAAATCGGAAAAGCAGAAAAAAACAAAACAAAAACAAAATAAATAGTTTAGACAATCTGTAAAACTGGTATGCTTTAAAACTTTTTGGTCTCAAGAGAATGAGGGAGCTTTTAAAGGAAAAGAATGATCACGCTGCTAGACAAGGGTGCGGTCTTGCAGTTATACAATTTTACAATATTCCTATGGAGTAAAAAAAAAATCCATCATAAATAGTAAGGTGCTCTTTTTTTGGAAAAATTAATCATTGCCAGCCTATCGTTATACAAAAAACTTCTAAAAATAAACAGACTGCACCTCTAAATTCACTTCAATTTGGGCAGCATGTCCAGACAACTTGTCCCCAGAAACAAACTTAAATTAGCCTAATCCCACCAACCACCAATGATATCACCTCTATACAGTATATTTTCTAATAATATCAGCTAATGTTAGATTACTGAATATACCCTCGGGCCTGTAATGGCACACATGGAAATATGGGGATCTCCCCATTCAGAAAACCATAATACTACTGAAGGGAGGAACTAATATACCCCCAGAGTTAAAGTCCTCTGGGAAGGATGTTACATACATATATCTTACATACTTTAAGAAAACAATTTATTAAAAAGAAAAAAAAAAAAAGTAATCATTACTCATTATCACAATACCTTGTCTCTTGCCCACTGAATTGTGTGCTCAATGGTTGCTGGAAATGACTTTAAAGTGCAAAACGGAATTTCTTCATCAGGAGGATCCCGCTACATTGGAAAATCAGTAAAATTGTTTAACATGGAACCAAGATAAAGATCTAACCTGTGACTGTACACCTTCTGGCTGTGTAAATATTTCAGTATTGTTTGACACACAGCTACAAATATGGAAACATTTTGATCCATTTATGGGCACCCTGATTGTTGACAAGTCGCACTATTGATTGGCTTGTATACAATGAGCCTGCATTTAGATCCGTAATTAAAAAACACCTCTATATGCTTTTATGGCTGTATGAATGAAGC
Organism: Staurois parvus; assembly: GCF_062004578.1. NCBI lineage: Eukaryota > Metazoa > Chordata > Amphibia > Anura > Ranidae > Staurois > Staurois parvus. Next base: position 5,225,111 of record NW_028317882.1, read on the forward strand.
CTTAGGCTCCATTCACATTTGTACGACTCCAAAGTTGTGTGACTTTGGGGTGCAATTTTGACGCAACTTTGGATGTGACCTGTCCCAAAATTGGACCCACAGTTACACGACAGGTACACCTTTCATGCAGCTTTTGAGAGTTAACATTGAAGTCTATGGACCTTAGGTTGCATGAACGTTGGACCAAAGTAAGTGCATGAACAACTTCGAAGTTGCATGACAAGTTACAGCAACTTCAGTGTCCAAAGTTGCACAAAAAGTTGCACAAGTGTGAATGGGGTCTTCAGGAGATAAACATGGGGAAATGTTCACAGATGTACCACATATGATTTTTTAGAAGTTTGCCATAACATGCTTGGCGCATATACAAAAAAAAAAAAAAAAAAAGAAGGACACCAGTTGCCTAATATCTGGCATGTAAACAGGATTCGATGGCAATCAAACAATCTATGGAATGTGGTAAATAACTTCAGATGAATTCTACTGAATAAAAAAAAAACTGGTCTGCAAAAAGCTCAATAGCAGAGGATGTGGTGGAGATCTCTAGGTCTAATCTTTTCTTCCACTATGCTATTTACATCCTATTCTTTCTTTCTTATGTTGTTTCTCCCAACTTTTTGCCTTCATGAAACTGATTATCAACAGGAAAAGAATTGTTGTTGACATGCTCTATGTTTACAGGGGAGTCTCGATTTACACTTTAAATTTGTCTAAGCTTCATTAGGTCTTCTGCTGATTTGCTCCCTTATACACTTCTAATTCATGTACCATGCTCATTGGGTTAGTTCTTTATTCTGTATGGGAAATTATTAGAACTCCTATTTTGCATTGGTATACAATGTCCTTTTCTCCTGCTGAAAAAAAAAAAAAAATAAAATATAGGATTCTCTGCTTCCTTCTGTCAGCAAAGCGGTATCAGCTGTTCGGTACACATACTTGCAACATGGTAACACTGCATATTTCATGGTCTTTGCTACCCAATATCATATATTTAGACAGCACAAATATTTGCTATCATTGCTCAATCACGGAGGAGCTACCACAATGCTAAATAGATGTTTCAAAATAGTAAGAATTTTGATGATTTATCTATTTATTTTTGGGGGAGGGGGCTATTTCCTGATGGTAAATCTGCAAAAACAAAAAAAATACAAAAAAAACAAAAAAAAAAAAAGCTGTGTGTAGAAGTCACTTTGGTCATTCAAAAAGAGAGTTCACCATAAATGTGTCAAAGTTTCTCTATTGTATAAACATCTCAAAAGTCACCTTCAAGACTTAAATATGCAAGCCTGTGCAAATGTTTACATAATCTCTGCAGACAGATAATACAGATGGAGGTGAACTGTAGACATATTACAGTACTAGCTCTAAGTAGTCAGTATTACTTTCTTGATGTGCAGCTAACTCTCCCAATCCCAAATCTTTAATTGTCTGCAAATAATTTGCTAGCTACCACCACCTCCTGTCCTTTTTCAGGCTCCATGCACATTGGTAAAAAAACAAAAAAAAAACGCTGCTCCTACAGGAGGAGGAGTTTAGCGTTTTGCCAGTAGAAACAACTAATGATATTTTGCACATTAGGTAGTCTAGAGGTGTTTTTTCAAACTCAGCATTTAGAGGGTGTCAATTAACCAGCCCAAAGGTTGAAAAAAAAGGAGCACATAGAACGTCTGTGTAAAAGTTTATCTCGGGAAAAAAAAAAAAAATTTTTCAATATGAAACATACAGAGACTCCCTGTAGAATGAGTAAGAAGAATATTGCCCTTGTCGGGACATTGTACTACACGAGAACCTAAAAATATGAAAAATCAACAAGGGATTCAAATTACTATAAAACTTTAATTAAATGCTTTACTACTTACATAACTGTTGTAGGATTCTGTTAATTGAGGCACAATCACTTCTGTGTGTCCCTTCGTCCCCATTGTTCCTGAGTCGAGAAGTGGACGAATGTTGGACACTGCCCGACTGTAAGAAAAAAAAAAGTCCATAGTTTATACCACATAACTGTGTGTATTAACAAAACCTGGAAGTATGAGGGGACACCTAGATAACAAAATGTCTTGTGCTAAACCCAGCATTATTAAAAGGCCTCGTATAAGTTAAAGCAGAAGGTGGAAGTTCCTCTCTTCCTAGTCCTCCCTCTTCTTCTTCCAGATCTGGAATATATTTTTTTTTGGGGGGGGGGGGGGAATACTTGATTTTGACAAGTACCTGCTACAATTTCCACTCTGACTGCCTAGGCGATCGAAAGTTTGAGCCCCCAAACTTCTCCCTGCAGCCCCTTGACATACGTCAACAGACACCATGGGGTGCAGCACAGCTCATGCATTCACAGCATGCTGTGGGAGCTCACAATCTGCATCAACCAATAACAGGGAAGATGTCAGGAATCTTCATAAAGAGAACATGTCATTTCTATCACGTAGAGGACTTATCAGTCCCCTTGTGATAGTAGCAAAATATGAAAATGTGCATATATTGTATATTATATAAATAATTAAAAAAAAACAAAAAAACACCACCACCACAAAACAACTACTACTAACCCTTCCTCACATACATACAAGCATTGCAAGTCAGGACACACATAGATAAACCACTTATACATTCCCACACATGCCAGGAGGTAGAAAAAAAAAATATTTCAGGGCTCCAAATGTGTTGCCCATTTAGGGTGCTTTCCATGGTTACTGATGTTTGAACATGAGTATTCCTGGTCAAAATTGCTAATGTTTATTTAATACGTGTTTGTGTGCACACATATATTAGAGTAAAATGAATTCCAGCTCTCTGAATAGAATTTTACGTCTTTAAAAGAACATTTTATTCATGTAGTTGTGAGCATATGAGTGTACACGTTTAAAATACTGATCGTCAACTCACATTTCTTTTTTTACTCATCTATACGCTGCACATGTTTACGCACCTTTGCGTCCAGGCCTATTGAAAACAATGTGTTGCATTCAGAGCACTCAAAAAAACAAAAATGCCTGTGTGCCTAAAAATTTGGTTTTTAGGCAGCAGCAATGTGAAAGGCCTTACAATTTTTTGTGTCTTTGTTTTTTGCCGGTTAGTAAACGAACACAATGTTCAGCCTAGTGATATTGTTTTTCTATTTAAACGGACACAGTTTAATCTTTTTTATTGCATATAATTTTATTGAGAATATCAGAGGGAAACTATTACAATCCTTTTAGGAATGCCTGTTAATTTTGAACACAAAAAAGAAGAGCGAAAAAAGGTACTGCATCTCGATATTATATACAAATTTGTGCAGAGCAATTAGACAACAGATGGGTGGGTACAACGAAAGCCTCATTTAAAAAAAAAAAAAAATTTCTTTATAGAAAAACTTCTTACAGTGCTGAGCATATAGCATTCACACTGGAGTCCAGTACAGAAAGTTAATAAATGCATCCTATTTCCATATTTTCAGCACATGTATGAGCTGGAAAATTGGATTACATAGAACTAAGAAACATAACAACTTGAGTCTGATACTTAGTTTTGCAAGAAGATACACATTTTAGCATAAAATACAATGTGGAGGTGACGCGTATGTGGCTGCTTGAGCAGGCATTCTGGGGGAGGTACCCCGAAAGACCATATGAACAGTTGGCAGGTAAAAGCAAAGCAGCAGCCAGGACCAGGCAGAGGTAGTACTATGTTATGAGTAAGGTAGTGGGAACAGGGATAGAGAGAAAAAAAAAAAAAAGTGTGTGTGTGTACATTTGGGATTAATATCATTGAGGGTAGGTGAGTGATCAAGGTAGTGTAAATCAGGGAACCATGTCCCGTCTTTAAAAGGTGAACTGCACTGCATCTAAGCACCACAAACCAAAAATACAATTTAATTAAATTTTAATATTCAAGGGAAACTCCCCCATCCATCCATTTCTCCATGCTTTATTTTCAAACACCCCCCATTTTGAAAAACACCCCCTGGTGTTTCTGGCAATAGCCATCTTGAGTAAGGGCAGACAATTCATGTATCATTTACTTCCTGGAATCCACCTGCCCTTAGCTCAGACATAGGATTTGCTGAGAACCCTCCCTCTTCTCTTGAAGACTCCTGAGATGTATGACATCATTTTCCTAGACATGGAAACCAGGAAGTAACTGAAGAAATGTAAAAAAAAGTTTATAACAAGTAAAAATAATATACCTTCCTATCAAATTACTAATGCCAAAAGGACCATAAGGATTATAAATAGTCCATGATGACAAAGAGTGAAGTTCCACTTTAAGCCTGTGTAAATGATAGGTGTTCATGCTATCTGAATGCTAAGCTAAAAATGGAAAATCAGCGCAGGGAAGTCTTGTAAAAGGAGAAAGAAGATAGAATGAGAGGAAAAAAGGGTGAGAGGAGAAAAAAAAAAAAAAAGTGTGTGGGGGGTTGAGAGAAGAAGAGGGGATAAGGGCTGGTGAGGGACAGGGGAAAGAGGAGAGGCATCTAGAAATGTGGGTCTCTTTGAATCATGGATGGAACTGGTTAATTCCCTGGGTGACAGAAGTAAAGTCAAGCAGGCAGGTGAGGCATGTGCTGCTTGTATAGATCAGGGTCTTTGAAAAGCAAGCATCCGTTCAGATTTTTGCACATGAGGATATGTTCTCCTTGCTCATGTGCACCAGTTCCTCCATTTCAACTACCTGGTCTATTCTACAAAACCAGTCTGAGAGTTCAGGTGTTTTAGTCAAATTTGTCTGGATATGAGCATTTTTGCAGCATTTAGTAAATTTAGATGAAGAGAGTGTTTAGTGTGACATGCCCATGTGGTGAAGCAGGAATGAGGTAGGATTAAATGTGAGCTCTGAGATGTTCTTAATCAGGTTATGGACCTGGGCCCAGGAAGGGCGAATTTGTGGGAAGGACCACCAAATATGTAGGAGGGTACCCCTATCCTGTAGGCACCTCCCACACTGGTCTGGAGTAGTAGGTAAAGTGTTCTGTGGACGTGTCATGAGTGTGATACCATCTACTTTGAAGCTCATTAATATTCATGGATCCCTTGAGAAGGTTTGTGCTTATGCTCTCCAAGTTATCTTCTGAGAGTGTCAGATTTAGATCCATTCCCCGTTGTGACAGCTAGTGAGAGATCTTCTCCTCCCCAGTAGCGTCACAATTTTTTTTAAAATGTGACTGTGTGGGGCTCTGCCCGTCCAGCCTTGTCACTCATTCACAGTATTCTGTGAATGAGAAACCTACAAGTTTCAACAACCTTTGCGGTGGTCAGTTTGTAGTTTTCAATGAACTAGTTCATTGGGCCTTCCTGACGGTAAGTATCTGCTTGCCCGTACGGAATGTATGAGCATGCAGATATACTGACAGGCCAGGGAGAGACCTGCATGGCACCAGCATTCTGTTGATCGCTGATGCAACACTTTAGAGGCTCCACAAACAAAAAATAAATGAAACATTTTTTTACTTGCAAAAAAATGTGCAATCATTTTTTGTTAAAAGGTGAATTTATCCTTTAAAGGTGTGAAGGGTGGCTCTAATCAGAGGGTGTAAATCAAGGTCAGGGGTATGTTGATCTTTCATAGCCAGGGCCTGGTATGAAGAGAAGGTCTGTTCAAGGTCTGTCCAGACTTTCAACAAAAAAATGACAGGACCAATCTCAAGACAGATGAAGGGCCTAGTAATATTTCTGGATATCAGGAAGACCTATATGTCTGTAAGATTTGGGAGGAGTCTAATTTCATATTCTTGGGTGCTTGTTATTCCAGAGGAAGGAGTGTAATCTCTGCTGAAGGGTAGCAGTATACGAATAGTTTGGAAAATACAGTGCCTTAAAAAAGTATTCATACCCCTTAAAATTTTCTACATTTTGTCCTGTTACAACCAAAAATGTAAATGTATTTCATTGGGATTTTATGTGATAGACAAACACAAAGTGGAACACAATTGTGAAGTGGAAGGAAAATGAGAAATGGTTTTCAACATTTTTTACAAATAAATATCTGAAAAGTGTGGCGTGCATTTGTATTCATCCCCCGAGTCAATTATTTGTAGAGCCACCTTTCGCTGCAATTACAGCTGCAAGTCTTTTTAGGGATGTCTCTACCAGCTTTGCACATCTAGAGAGTAACATTTTTGCCCATTCTTCTTTGCAAAATAGCTCAAGCTCTGTCAGCTTGGATGGAGAGCGCCTTTGAACAGCAATTTTCAAGTCCTGCCACAGATTCTCAATTGGATTTAGGTCTGGACTTTGACTGGACCATTCTAACACATGAATATGCTTTGATCTAAACCATTCCATTGTAGCTTTAGCTGTATGTTTAGGGCCATTGCCCTTTTGCAGACTCTAACAAGATTTCCTCTAAGATTGCCCTGTATTTGGCGCCATCCATCTTCCCATCAACTCTGACAAGCTTCCCTGTTGCTGCTGAAGAAAAGCATCCCCACAACAGGATACTGCCACCACCATGTTTCACGGTGTGTTCAGGGTGATGTGCAGTATTAATTTTCTGCCACACATAGCGCTTTGCGTTTAGGCCAAAAATTTCAATTTTGGTCTCATCTGACCAGAGCTCCTTCTTCCACATGTTTGCTGTGTCCCCCACATGGCTTCTCGCAAACTCCGAACGGGAATTCTTATAGCTTTCTTTCAACAATGGCTTTCTTCTTGCCACTCCTCCATCAAGGCCATATTTGTGGAGTGCACGACTAATAGTTGTCCTGTGGACAGATTCTCCCACCTGAGCTGTGGATCTCTGCAGTTCCTTCAGAGTTACCATGGGTCTCTTGGCTGCTGCTCTGATTAATGCTCTCTTTCCCCAGCTTGTCAGTTTAGGTGGACAGCCATGTCTTGTTAGGTTTGTAGTTGTGCCATACTCTTTCCATTTTCGGATGATGGATTGAACAGTGCTCCGTGAGACAATCAAAGCTTAAGATATTTTTTATAACCTAACCCTGCTTTAAAACTTCTCTACAACTTTATCCCTGACCTGTCTGGTGTGTTCCTTGGCCTTTATGATGCTGTTTGTTCACTAATGTTCTCTAGCAAACCTCTGAGGGATTCACAGAACAGCTGTATTTATACTGAGATTAAATTACATGCAGGTGGACTCTATTTACTAATTAGGTGACTTCTAAAGGAAATTGGTTCCACTAGATTTTAGTTAGAGGTAACAGAGTAAAGGGGGCTGAATACAAATGCACGCCACACTTATCAGATATTTGTTAAAAATTTTAAAAACCATTTATCATTTTCCTTCTACTTCACAATTATGTGCCATTTTGTGTTGGTCTATCACATAAAATCCCAATAAAGCGCATTTACGTTTTTGGTTATCACATTATTATTATACAGTATCTATATAGCGCCAAAAGGTTTGCTCAGCGCTGTACATTATAGTGGGGGACAGTACATGAGACAATACAGTAACAAAACAATACACGAGGGGTTCGAGGGCCCTGCTCTTTCAAGCTTACAATCTAGGAGGGAGGGGATAGTGGTACAGGAGGAAGTGGCTGTGGGGGATGGAGTGGTAGGAGGAGTGGAGGAGATCGGCTATTAGGTGAGAGTGGGCTAGGCTTCCCTGAAGAGATGGGTTTTCAAGGTGCGCCTAAAAAGGTGAGGAGGGTAGATGACAGTCTGATGGATTGGGGTAGTGAGTTCCAGAGGATGGGGGAAGTCCTGGAGAAGTCCTGCAGTCGGGCGTGGGAGGAGGAGACCAGGGAGCTAGAAAGTAAGAGGTCTTGTGAGGAGAGAAGAGTACGGGTTGGGTAGTATTTGGGTATCAGGTAGGTGAGGTAGTTTGGGGCAGCTTTATGAATGGCTTTGTATGTCAATGTTAGTAGTTTGAATTTAATGCGTTGGGCAATCAGAAGCCAGTGGAGGGAATGACAGAGGGGGGTGGCAGAAGCGGAGCGGTTGGTAAGGTGGAGGAGTCTGGCCGCTGAACTCAGGATAGACTGAAGCGGGGATAGGCCGGTGAGAAGGGAGTTGCAGTAGTCCAGACGTGAGATAATAAGGGAGTGAACGAGTTGTTTAGTAGTGTCTGGGGTTAGGAAAGTACGTATTTTGGAGATGTTGCGGAGGTGGAGCTTGCACGAGTTTGCCAGCGATTGGACATGGGGTTGGAAGGACAGAGTCTAGAGTGACACCTAGGACTTTGGCTTGTGGGGTGGGACTGATGGTGGCGTTGTTGGTCGTGATGGAGAGAATGGGGGGGGGGCGCGCGGTCTGGGGGGAAAATTAGGAGCTCGGTTTTGGAAAGGTTTTTAAAATTTGAGGAAATGGGGCAACATCCGGTCTGATATGTTGTTCAGTAGGTGAGTGATATGGGCGGAGACTGAAGGGGTGAGGTGAGGGGTGGAGAGGTAAAATTTGCATGTCATCGGCATAGAGGTGATAGTTGAAGCCGTGGGAGTGTATCAGTTTGCCGAGGGAGGAGGTGTAGATGGAGAAGAGAAGGGGCCCGAGGACAGAGCCTTGGGGGACCCCAACAGAGAGGGGGAGGTGGTAGCGTTATAGGTAACGCTGAAGGAGCGTTGGGATAGATAGGAGGAGAGCCAGGAGAAAACGTAGTCTCTGATGCCAAGGGAGTGTAGGTTTATTAAGGAGGAAGGAGTGGTCAACTGTGTCGAAGACCGGAGAGGTCAAGGAGTAGGAGGACTGAGTAGTGGCCATTAGCTTTGGCGGTTAGCAGGTCATTAATGATTTTGAGTAGGGCGGTTTCAGTGGAGTGTAGGGGACAGAAGCCAGACTGTAGTGGATCGAGGAGGTTGTTGTCAGTGAGGTGGGAGCTTAGGCGATTGTAGACTAAGCGCTCAAGGAGCTTGGATGTAAAATGGCAGCAGGGAGATGGGTCTAAGGTTGTTCAGGTCGGTGGGGTCCAGGGAGGGTTTTTTGAGTATGGGGGTGATGTGCGTTTGCTTTAGGGGGGAGGGGAGGGGAATGCGCCAGTAGAGAGGGAGAGATTGAAGATGTGGGTGAGGAAGTGTAGGATGGAGGAGGAGGGTGACCGGAGTAGTTGTGTGGGGACAGGGTCAAGGGGGCAAGTGGTGAGGCGGGCTTCTGAGAAGACCATGGTGATCTCCTCAGTGGTAGCAAGGCTGAAGGAGCGGAGTGTTGGGGAGGTTATAGTGTGCAGGATGCTAGGTGTGGTGGGAGGCAGGGCGGTTGCGAGGTCAGAGGAGGGAAGAGTTGAGGGAGTTATCGTGGGAGTGAGGCTAGGCGGGGAGGTAGATTGAGCATTGGCGATGTCTTTACGGATTGGTCGATCTTGTTTTGGAAATGATTGGCAATCTCGTGGGCGGTGAGTGAGGTACTAGGTGGAGGTGGGGGGGAGAGAGTAGGGAGTTGAAAGTGGAGAAGAGCCGGCAAGGACAGGTGGAGAGGGTGTTGATGAGGGTTACGAGGTAGGCTTGTTTGACGGCGTGGAGGGAGGAGATGTAGGTGAGGAAGGTGGATTTGTAGAGAGAGAATGCTCGTGGGGATCTGGTTTTGCGCCATAATTGCTCCAGCGCGCGACTGCGTCATTTAAGATTTTTAGTGTGGTCGTTCTGCCAGGGTTGAAGGGGTTGAGGTCTAATGCTGCGTGTGGTTAGGGGTGCTAAGGAGTCTAAGGCAGCTGACAGCGAGTCGTTATACGCAGTAGTGGCCAGGTCACGGCATGACAGTGGAAGGATACTGTCGTACAGACGGTCAGCTGCAGAGTGGAGAGGGGCCGGGTTCAGGTTGCGGAGGTTACGGCTGGTGATGGTTTGACGTTTGGGGGGGGGAGGTGATAGAGGACGGGGAGATGGAGAACGTAATGAGGTTGTGGTCAGAGAGAGGGAAAGGGGTGTTTGTGAGGTTGTGGAGGGTGCAGAGGTGAGTGAAATTTTCCACATTTTGTCATGCGGTATGAATACTTTTTCAAGGCACTGTATTTACCAGCTTTGGTAGAATATTAATTTTTATTATAGCTGTTCTACTGAACCAGGAGAATTAATTTTTTCCCAGGTCTTTAAAGATGAGCTCAGGAAAAAATGAATGGGGGAGAAATTGAGCAGAAATTGAGGTAGATAAATCATGAGGTACTTAATAGACCTTGAGGCCCAAGTAAATGGGAAGTTGAGTAGTTAGCAATATAATAGAATTCTTCCAAGGCTTTGTGCAAGTTGTAAATAGAGATTAAGGGTTGGGTACTGAAAATAATGCTAGAAACACATGTAAAGTTTTGGGGTTTTTTTTTGTTCAACCTAGAAGGCTGAACGAAAAAATCTGAGGAGGTTGCCATTCTATGTGATGTTAGTGCAGCGATCTCCCCTGTTGGGCTACTGTGTTTTAACTGCCCCCGCCATTGGCTGCAAACGCTGATCGGATGCTAGCTTAAATCATCTCCATATTTCTTTGGCTGGAGATGGAATGCAATGGATGTCAGGGGACAAGGGGCACCCCTGCCTGATGACACAGAGTACGGAGAAGGCATCTGATAGATGGACATTAATTCATACCCTGGTTGTTGGGTTTGTGTGCAGAATGCCAATATGTGAGCATTTTGGCTTGCAAATCTAAATGTTGTAAAGTCTAATCTATTGAACGCCTTCTCTGCACCAATAGAGAGGAAAAAGATGGGTATGCCCTTGGTGGAAGCCCGGTAAGTAAGATTAATAGTCTTACTAATACTATCCCTTTACTCCCAACTTGGGACAAAGTGAACTTGGTTGAGAGATCCTTTTGGCTGGAGCAGAGGTAACAGTCTAAAACATACAACAAATAGATGGCTTAATCACAGGTGCTCTGGCTGAGGCAGCTGACTCCTCATTCACACGATCAATTCAAGCAAAGAAAAGCCGGCACTCCAGTGTATGTTCTGAAATCTTGTATTTACATTACCTTAGAAAAGTATTCATACTGCTTGAAATTTTCCACATTTTGTCATGTTACAACCAAAAACGTAAATGTATATTATTGGGATTTTATGTGATAGACCAAACACAAAAAGTGGCACAATAGTGAAGTGGAAGGAAAATGATAAATGGTTTTCAAATTTTTTTACAAATAAATATCTTAAAAGTATGGCGTGCATTTGTATTCAGCCCCCTTTAGTCTGATACCCCTAACTAAAATTTTATGGAACCAATTGCTTTCAGAAGTCACCTGTATGTAACTTATACAAGATTGCACAGCATACACCAGAGTGCTGACTTTTCTTTGCTTGAATTGATCGAGATGTAACAGTACATTGTCTAGAATCTTGGCAAGGCGTTTCACTTCCTCGTTTAATAAACAAATTGGTCAATATCTTAAACAGAGAGTAAGAACTTTGTCTTCTTTTAGTAAACCTGAGATGTGAGCTAACAATAAGTGTCTGGCAGGGTGAGGAGTGTATAGGCAGGTCAAATGCTGCTATGAATTACAGTAGAAGGATGCCTGCAAAGGTCTTGTAGTCGTAAGGGGGGGGGGGGTAATAAGGGCCTGGGATTTTCCTTACTTTGATTTGCAAGAATAGATTACCCCATCCACGCAACACGTCGCTCTGCCATTGTATTCTGACAGTAGGGACTCCTTCACATTCAAATACACTGACCATTGCTGTAGCTGACTGGCTGCAGGTGTTGACTGAGTGAAATTTTCTAACAGTCATGTTCAGTTGATCATTAGATTGACTTAGTCTGAGTGGAAATAGAAGGATCAAAATTTGACTACTCCCTGCTAAACCAGCCAGAATTTCAATCCATCTATGGCAAGCTTAGGATTTTCCCTGACAAACTATTACAAGCACGAAAGTACCAAATGACCAAAGCACAATGACATTAAAATATTTAGGCTCTGTGGATTTTGCATACGTTGTTCTTTGCAAGTTTTTGCTCTATAGCTTCTGGCAAAATGCCTGAAAATCCCAGAAAAACTTTGCCTCTTTATACATTCTAAGGCTTGTACTTACGCAGCTGGAAAGAATTTTATTGTAAACCGTTGCTCTCTATTGTTTGTAGTGAAACTACAGATTTCAGCACCTTTTCAGGCGTTACAAAAGAAAAGCAAAAAAAAACAAAAAAAAAAAAAAAACTGATGCAACAATGATGCCTTTATCCATGGTAAACAATCACATTCTTCATGAAACCTGACTGTGTGATTCAGCCCCTATGACTGGAAGTTTATGCTGTGACTCTTCCAACAACTGGTTCTTCAACTCCAGGACAGACACAGTGCTGACAAAGTGCTGCCACATATAGAGACACGTACATATACTGGATTCCAGTAAATTGTGGAAGAGAGAGGATGGGTGGATCGTCTAGGTCAGTGGTGGTCAGTGGTGTCAAACTACATTTCATCGCGGGCCGTATCAGCATTATGGTTGCCCTCAAAGGGCCAGTTGCATCTGAGAGGCTAGATGTCCACAGCACCCCATCCCCCCCATTAGATGTCAAGAATTCCACATCCTTCCTAACATCAACATGCACCCCCTTTGGAGGCAGAGCTGCAAAGCAGAAAGTGCAGGGTCTGGAGGAGGACCAGGAGTCAGTTACCAGAGTCTACTGAATGCTGAGACCAGGGAGGCAGAGATGAGGGGGTGCTACAGCTGCACTGAGAAGCGCAGGATTCGGCAGATGCGTTTTATTCTCCTATCTGCTGCTGACTGCAGAGACAAGGTGGGGGCGGAGACAAAAGGGTACCTGCAGGAGTGGTGCAAGAGCCACATGAAATGGCCTGGAGGGCCAGATTCAGCCTGTGGGCCTTGTATTTGACACATGTGGTCTAGGTGGTTGGAGCTGAAGTGGGAGTGGGTACATGGCAAAACCAAGTACCCGCTCCACCCCCCACCCCCTCAAAAAGTGCCATTACATAAAGAGGAGGGGAGATGGAGGCCTTATTTAGAGCTTCCCTTTTTGGGTGGAGCTCCACTTTAGTAAGGGAGATTTAGGCCTCATTCACATTGGTACTCCAGCAATTAGGTTTTCCAAATGTAGGATAAGCTATCTGGGAAGTGTAAACAACTTTTATACCTCCCAGATCACCTTTTCCTGCATTTAGATCAGGATCTCCCTGGTTTACAGCAAGTTTTGATTGGTTTAGTCATGTGCACATGCCTGAGTATTAGCGGTGTTTCTAGTTGGAGCCTGGATGCACAAAATTCTAAAGCCTCTAAAAACGTAGCTAAACTGACCACACCTAATCTCAGGTAAATGCCCAGTATGAATGGTGCCATTGAAAAATCATGTGCATTTATGTGTGTTCAGCAATGACGTCTAAATGCATATAAAAACGCAGATTTTTTTTACGGAGTCAGTGTGAATGAGGCCCTACAGTCACAAAAAGGTTTTTCCAAGCCACTAGTGCACTTAGTTTTTCTATTTGTGCTTTCTCCTATAAAGTATGTGAATAATAACAGCCGAAGTAAAAGCAAATTGTTCACAACAATTTGTACATTTCTGTTTCCAATGTCAGCAAACAAACTAGAGAGAAGTTTTTCTTAAATAAATAGACAGATGGTGGAAGTGGATTAACCATGACAGTCAGGGCAGGTGTATACAAGGAATAACAACTGGGGTGGTGGAGCACTAAATACGCTATCTATAGTTCTGATTAGTGACGGAAGATCAGTGGTATATGCACATTGCATACAATGTGTTTACTATAAAAAGACAAATACAATGTCTGGCAGCTGCTAGGTGGAAATAGGCTAATGATTTGGAAACCAGAATTTCACGAAAACTATGGGAGTGCCAATAAAATAATACATTCTAGTGTGATTTACAAACAGCCTACAGTATAATACACTATCCAGGTCACTAATTCCTGACTCTTCCATCAAGGGATGCAGTAAGCCAAAAAACATGATACAACTAATATCTTCTCAAATGTGTTTTTACTTTGATAGACCATGGCTCTTTTTAACAAGATCAAGGCCTTCTGGTTCAATTCTAAATCAGGACTATTGGGGACTATATATACTTTCACTGTACTAGTTCAGAAAGAATGCAAACTACAATTGCTACAAATCTCTCCAAAAATGATTGTGGAAAATGTAATAAAAATATGATACAAGCTATAGATACAAATATCAATACATTATGAAAAATATTAAAAACATAAATTACACAGAAGAATGAATTAGTCATCTAATAAATGAAAAATCTACAATATCTACCTGTCTACATATCTTCTGGCCTCCACATTGTCCAGTGCATTCACAATGACGTCTTGTCTGAGGTAAAACTCATCTCTATAGGTATTCTCTGTGGCAGGACACACCTTATCCAGTCGCGGATCTATTTTCAACTCAGGGTTGATGTTTATGGTTGCAGCAGCAGCAGTACAACTTTTAGGTTTCTAGTAAGGTGGGAAAAAATATAACAAAGATTTTATATTCAGTTACTATGCGCAAAATCTATTTTATAGAAGGTGGCGCAGCTCTTTACATTATATATTCTGCATTCACATCAGTCCCTACCCTTAAGGAGTCACATCAGTCCCTACCCTCAAGTTCTCTAACTCCCATTCATGTATACACATACTAGGGCCAATTTAGACAGGATCCAATTGACCAACCAGCATGTCTTTGGAGTGTGTACCCGGAAGAAAACCACGCAGGCACAGGGATTCGAACCAACGATTTTTTAATACTTCTCTTTTTGTGAAGTCTTAGGCTGCATTCACACCTGCACATTGTGCATATGTTTTTTTTTTTTTCACACTCTGAGTGTTTGTTGTGCGACAGCACAGGGCAGCCCATTTACTTGGATGGGCTGCCCTACACGAAACAAAACATACTGAAGTAGCCCTTGCATCTTTTTTGTATGGTGTTACATGTCTGCTAGCTGCATTTGGGATACCATTAAAGATTTAATAGTGCTAGAAGTGTGATGCTCGTTTCTCAAGCGCTCAGGTGTGACTGGGGCCTTTAGGATAGTCATGTAATATACAGGGTCCTTTTTTTCTTAAAATGTGCCCCTGAGGTGGGCAATCCTAGATAATGCATCATTATTCTGTTAATAAAGGGGCATGCCTTCACCCAAGGGGGGGTGATATGGCCATATCGCCCTGCATTTATTTTATCTCCTAAATCTTTTTAATTTTCTTTGTTGAGTGACACTGACTCTGAAAAATACCCATGTGAGTATTTAAAAAGACAACAACAATGCCTCTATCAAGACTAAAAAGCTAAGACGCTCCATCACAGCACGATTTATACCTTCCACCATTTTCCATCTTCTACTGCTTGCGCAGTAACGTGCATCAAGGGCAGCCCCTACTTTAACGTTCAGCATAATAGTGCAGATAAAAGAAGCAGGCCACAATATAACAACTATGGGGTTGATTTACTAAAAGCAAACAGACTGTGCACTTTGCAAAGTTGCAGCTGGAAGTCAGTAAAACATCTGTTCATTTACTAAGCTCTGGAGCAACTGCTCTTGCAACTGCAAAGTTCACAGTTTATTCACCTTTAGTAAATCAACCCCTATGTCAATAATAATATAAGCAAAACATGGAAGTTCCAAAGCAAGTAGCCATACTAGATGCAAAATTCTTCTACAAACAGAACTTATTTTTAGGACAGCAATAGCCATTAACTAAATTTATCTTACATTCCCAATAACCCTTTGGTGGCCAGAGGTCACTGAAGCCTAGACACCCACATCATATTTAGTAGTTTACATAGGAATTGGTTAACTTGACAAGATCTCTGCATAAATTTTCCTACCCAATTTCTTTTTTGTATAGAATATCTGGACCCTGTAGGAGAGATTTCCATCATTTTCTGTCCTCATAGCAGCTATTGCTGGGACAGAAGAGAAGTAATTCTAGCCAACCTGGTACACACACCATCCTAACAGAAGTTCTAACTATTCTTCATTCTGAAAAGTGGTTTTATTGCTATGTAATCTTTGGATTACCCTTGACTGCAAAGAACTAAAGAGCGATTGCCTACAGAAGAACTGGCTGCTGGGAAAAGGAAAATAAACCAATTAAAAATTAGCTAAAGCCTTCTGATTGGACACTCAACAGCCTCAAAAAGGCACAAAATACCTGGTCATGAAGAGATAAAAAGTGCAAAATTGTCAGGAAATACTGAAAGTATTCTGACCCTCTTCACTTGTATCAATTTTGTTATGTTGCAGCCTGATACTATTGTTGTTTAAATACATTTTTTTTCTCATTAGTCTACACTCAGTATCCCATAATGACAAAGTGAAAACAGAATTTTAGACAAGTTTGCAAATTTATGGAAAAAGGAAAAAAAACTGAAATATCACACTGGCATAAGTATCCCGAACCTTTGCAACAACACTTGAAACTTAGCTCAGGTGCCTCCCATTTCTCTTGATCGTTGCTTAGGTGTTTCTACGCTTTGACTGGAGTCTACCGGTGGTAAATTAAACTGATTAAACATTATTTGGAAAAGTACACACCTCTAAAAAAAAGACCTCACAACTGGCAATGCATATCAGAGAGAAAGCCATGAGGTCAAAAGGAACTGCCTGCAGAACTCAAAGACAGGATTATTGTAAGGCACAGATCTGGGGAAAGCAAAAAAAAATAAAAAAATTCTGCTGCACTGAATGTTTGCAAGAGCACAGTGGCCTTCATAATTCTCAAATGGAAGACGTTTGGCACAACCAGGACTCTTCCAAGAGCGGGTCATCTGACCAAACTGAGCAATCTGGGGAGAAGGGACTTCGTAAGGGAGGTGACCAAGAATCCGATGGCCACTCTGACTAAGCTCCAGAGATCCTGTGAGGAGATGGGACAAAATTCCAGAAGGACAGCCATCACTTCAGCCCTCCACTGATCTGGACTCAATGGCAGAGTGACGAAAAGGAAGCCTCTCCTCAGTGCAAACTCCAAGCGGATGTGTTTTCCACTGGAGGAGAGGCTTCCGTCTAACCACTCTGTCAAAAAGCCTTGATCGGTGGAGGGCTGCAGTGATGGTTGTCCTTCTGGAACTTTGTTCCATCTTCACATAGGATTTCTGGAGCTCAGTCAGAGTGACCATTGGGTTCTTGGTCACCTCTCTTACGAAGGCCCTTCTTCCTCGATAGCGCAGTTTGGCCAGGTGACCAGCTCTAGGAAGAGTCCCAGTGTTGATAAACTTCTTCCATTTGAGAATTATGGAGACAACTATGCTCTTGGGAATCTTCAGTGCAGCAGAATTTTTATCACAGCCTTCCCCAGATCTGTGCCTTGCAATAATCCTGTCTTTGAACTCTGCAGACAGTTCCTTTGACCTCATGGCCTTTGCTCTGATACAGTAGATTGTCACTTGTGCGGAATTTTGTAAAGAGGAGTGCGCCTTTCAAGATCATGTCCAATCAATTTAATTTACTATAGGTGGACTCCAATCATGGTGTAGAAACATCTCAGCAATGATCAAGAGAAATGGGGGGCACCCAAGCTAAATTTCAAGTGTTGCTGCAAAGGGCCAGAATACTTATGCCATTGGGATATTTCAGTTTTTCCTTTTTCATAAATTTACAAACATTACAAAACTTCTGTTGTCACTTTGTCATTAAGGGGTACAGAGTGTAGATTAATGAGAATATAGTGAATTTAAAACTATAGTATCAGGATGTAACAGAATAAAACTGAAAAAAAGTGAAGGGATTTGAACACTTTATGAATGCATTGTACATTGTCAGTAAATCCATATAATCAAGCTGTAAAGTGTATTTATCGGTTTGCCTTGAGTTCAGTACATCCAGCATGAAAACAGCCATGGAAAACATTGGTATGGCATCAATGGTAAATGTGGCAACATAGCTCCACCAGAAGTAGGCCAAGTAAATATACCTGAATGTGGTGAGGTCGGAAGAGAAACTGCCTGTTCAAGTTTGATTTTTCAATCAAGTCGGGGTCAGTGACTGTGACCTAAAAGCAAAACAAAATAACTGAATATAACATTTTGTTTTACTGTTTATTACTGGTACAAAAAAGAAATGGAGAAATTTAGGGAACATCTGAAAATATGTGTTGAGCAAATACCCAAATAGATGTACTGCTCACTTATGTGTTTTAGGCACATTAGAAAATACAAAGACAAATATCAGCTACTAAGTAACATGTAAATTTACAATTTATACATTAGCTTCTCATATCACCAAGGCAGACAACAATCAAAAGCTGCCTTCTGTATAAGCTAGTGTTTTGGTAGTGAAATGGTGCCACCGGGTAACAAAAGATATTGTTTGTAGATGCATAATAGCTACAAAGCTGAAACACAATCTACTTCAGTGAGTGTTTGCATTCACTCCTTAGTGAACAGGAAACTGAACATTACAGGTACTGGTGCTACAGTTTCTGGGAATCCTCCACAACATCACTACCATATGACAGCTACAGGAAGCTCAAAAGATCATGTCCTACCAAACTCTAAGCCCCCTTTAAATCATCCACTGCTATATCATATTACATATAACAACAGTGGTAAATGAAATACTACAATTTGCATCACACCAATTCATTGATCTCAACATAGCCCCAAAAGGACAAAAAAAGTGGTAAAATGTAGAGATAACGGAGTCCATTTACTAAAAGGTATATACATTGGTCCCTTTACAAGTGAAATTGCACTTTGCAAGGGAATTCCCCCCCCGATCTTATTGAAAGTGAAGTGCTTAGTGAAAGTGAAGTTTCACTTTGCTAAGAATACACAATCGTGTAAAAAAACAAAAAAAAAAAAACAAAAAAAGCATTTTTGCTTGCACAAGACTGGATGATGGAAATCAAGCTTCACCTCATCCACTTGAGTCTGGGGATAATTCCCTTGAAGAGTGAACAGTATTTGCCTTTTGTAAATCAACCCCAATGTGCCCCAAAGTAAAGAAGTACTCCAAATATAAAGATGCCTAGTGTCACTAATCTGTAGGATTGGACTTTGGATCAATGAGCAAAGGAAACATCAAGATGAAGAATCCTTAAGAGAGTGTTTTGCAAAAGAGAAACTTCCCGATACTACAGGAGGAAAAAAAAAAAAGTGCATGAAAAAATTCAGTTTAGTGGAAATCCTTATTTAAAAAAACAAAAAAAAAAAAAACACACAAAAATGGCACAATGGGCCGACTAAGCCTAAAGACCAATACAAAAATACCCTCTATAGGGTCAAATGCTTACCAATCCTCTCTCTGAGCCACAGCCAACCCCAAGAAGTGCAAAATTTTTCAGCATTTCACAACCAATAGCACCACATCCAACCTGTAAAACAAACAAAAAAAATTTAGATGCAAAATCTTCTTAAAACAGACTTTATTTTTTAAGCCAACAACCATTAAGAAGTAATAACCATTAAAAAGGAGAAGTACAGCCCAAACTAATTTTGGCTTTTTAATTACACAGGCCATAATAGAATACAATTTTGTTCTCTTCACATTAATTTACTTATCTGTACAACAACATGAAGTGCTTTTTGCATAATCAACATTTGCATTGTCCCTTTTAGCCATAAGGTCATGAGGTTATTTCTTGTACATGAAATCTATATGTGAATTCAAGATTTAGATAAAATACATACCATGAAAACATTCAAGTTGTGAATCTTCTTACAAAAAGTGTCTCCAATGCAAGCTCTGAGAGCATCATATCGATCTCCCCTAAATTAACAATATAAATATTATTCCAATATCAACAATCATGGAAATGTATTTCAAAAGGTTATTACTATGAAGATTTCTGCCCTAGGCAAGAGATTTTGAAGTAATGCCCCACCCAATATTTACAATTCCCATTTTTCTTTCAGCCCAGCTTAATCAACACAACTAGCAGATTTATCATCTCATATATTTCAAGTAAGTGGCAGTCTGGTAAAACAAAATATTTGTGCTTTCTCAGATACTGCCTTACTAATAGGATTTGTGCAATGATTGTTCTGCAGTCTTCCACAGTTCACATGCATACTGTTGAAGCTATACACAAAAGGTGTTGATTTACTAAAGGCAAATGAACTGTTCACTTTGCAAAGTGCAGTTGCACTCTGCAAGTGCAATTGCTCCAGAGCTTAGTGAATGAGGTAAAGATTCACTCTGCAAAGAATACCCAATCATGTGCAAGGAAAATAGAGAAAAAAATCATTTTTGCTAGCACATGATTGGATGATGGAAGTCAGCAAAGTGTCTGCTCATTTATTAAGCTCTGGTGCAACTGCACTTGCAAAGCGCAACTGCACAGTTTATTTGCCTTTAGTAAATCAACCCCAAATTATCCATATTGTTTTTATTATTAAACTGGCCTCATTTTATGGATGCAGACTTTGCATTTTGTGAAAATCCATGCTGAAAAACAGTTTTGCATAGCCTTTCAAAACCATAAAAAATTCATTTTAAAGAATAGGGCACTTCAAAATGTAAATGTGCATATCTAGCTCACTGGAAATTGGCTTCTCAAGTACCAATCACTGTGACATGGGGCCAAAAGACACTTCATCCTTGAGAAAATTGTAAGACCCCATTCAGATATTTGTATTAGGGTACTGGGGCATCACTTGTGTTTTACCATGTGATACCACATTGCAGTGACATCAATCTGAAACAGAATTTTGCCACACAAACGGTTTTAGAGTTTGAATGCTGCTCAAAACCAATATTGTAGTGTGCAGCATACCATATTGCAACACGTGACAATGCACATGCCATGTATTATGGTATGCTCCATAAGGTGGAAAAGAAAGAAGAAAGAAGGAAGAAGGAAGAAGGAAGAAGAAGAGGTCACAGCCCCTGCTAGCCCATTCAAAATGTAAAAGCAAGTAACGCCCATGTACACAAGCGCCTACAATCCAGCACATAAATGAAATAAAGAATGGCACCTTGGAAGGAATTCTTCTCTGCTGATTTGTTCCAGTGGTTTGACAATATCCAGGACATCCAGAAATAGCTGGAGAAATACCAAGCAATGCATCTAAATAAACCAAGTACTATAAACTAAAGTTACAGGAAATGTATGTGAGTGAACATGTGAATACATGGAAAGCAAACAAGATGAAAACACAAACCTCTGCTACTCATTCAAAAACTGGTACTTGGTTTTAAGTACAGTTTTTTATGCAGCCTAAACCCTCGCTGTAATTGCAACGTACATGCTCTAAAAGAGTAGTCTTAAAACTGCAGTCCCCGGGCCAGATGAGGTCCATTACTTGACTTTATCTGGCCCTTGAGGCACTCTTCCTCTCACTGACAGCAACGATGGAGCACTATTCCTCCCACTGACCCCAATGATAGGGCATTTTTCCTTCCACTGACACCAAAATTAGAGCACTGTTCCTACCATTGACACGGATGATGGGAAACTATTCCTTCCACTGACACTAACAGTGGAAAATTATTCCTTTCACTGACACCAATGATGGGGCACTATTCCCCCTACTGAAACCAATAATGGGACACCATTCCTTCCACTGACAATAACAGTAGGTCACTATTCCTCCCACTGACACCAACTCCACAATGAGTTTCTATTCCTCCTCTCACGGACCACGGGTACAATGTAAATTTATTTACTCTCATTGACCACCAACAATGTCTACTGCCGCTGATGCTGGGGCATTGACTACTCCCAGTCCAGCCCCCCTAAAGTTTGAAGGACAGTAAGATCTTATAGATCTTGGTCAGCATGCTAAAAATAAACAGTACGGTTCAATGCATCTGCTCTTTACCAGAATGCAGAATATAATGACTATGTTTATGTGAATGTACAGCATCAAAAGCCTGGTCTCTAATGGATGTGAATGCCCTCCATTCACTGTGTAATAAAGCAGCTGCTCTCTGCATCATCAAGGATTGCTCACTGCCAGGAGAAGACCCAAAAAGGTATAGTACAGGTACAGTACCCAGCCATGTAACAGGCCTCAAGACTTCAAAAGTAAGCATGAAAAAGGAAAAAAAAAAAAAAATCAAAACATGTTAGGGGCCTCCAAGGTTGGGCTTTATGTCTTTTTTGCAGGAAGCATTTCTCACATGTATGTATGTTTAACTTTTTTATCTTATGCATCAACCCAATAAACAGATTGCTTCAACACAATCTAACTTAAATGTCTTAACAGAATGCTAATCTTTTAGTGAAACCAAAGAACATCTACATCCATATGGCATACTTGAATGCATTAAAAGTGGACATTTCCTTCCAATTACATAATCTGATGTTGCTCGCTACTAAGCACACTGTTCTGCATTCATCCACCACATTTTTTAAAGTATGTTATTTTCCTACCTATTCTTTTTCTAACACTTCAAGGTTCCCCTAGGGCTAGGCAGATCTCATTTCAAGGATGTGAGATCTTGTGAGATTTTGCTAAATCTCGCAGTTAGACTTAGTTTTCATCAAATAGGATGTGTCAAGTGAGAAAGAGGGCAGTTACATGGTGATGGATGAATAAATAAACAAAATCCTGCAAGATTTTGTAAATGTATTCATTGTTCTGCATATACCGCTTACTACCATGGCAGCATATGTACACACAAAAGGGAAACAAAACCAGGAATTCACAAGATTTCTGGCTGGATATAAAGCTAAAAGGATAGAACAAAATGTGACAAACTCCTGCGCTCCTACCTAAAAACTAATACCTACCAACAAAGGTAAAGCTGCTATATACAGTCATATACCCATAGACAAAAAATATAAATGAAACACAAATGATGCAGCGATACTACCATAAAAATTCTTCACACATAAATGAATAAGTGAAACAGTGCAAAATTAGTGACACAAATAACACAATATTAAATAGTGCCAAAAAACTCAAATAATCACGTGTGACAAGTGTCAATACGAGGTCCTAAAAGGACTAAATAACATAAATGGTGCCCCAAGTAATCCAATGGGATCCAATAGTGCTCCAAATCAAACAAGTAAGTCACAACAGGACTCAATGTGCTAAAAAACCTCCCACCGGAACTAAAAATCAGTTCCCACCATATAACACAAAACACACGTGCATCCCAATAAAACGCATAAACTAAGAACTGATCATGCAAACAAACATGAATATATAAAGTCCCGTGAGGTGTAAAACACCTGACAATATACAAAAAACCATATATAAAGTCCACAGCAATTCTTGAAGAAAAAAAAGAAAAAAAAAAAAAAAAAGTGCTGATAAATGTGCAGAGATATTCAAAAATGGCTGAATTGCCCGCCCCCCCCCCCCCTCTTGCGACCCGCACAGGGTCAAAAGGCCTTCAGGATCACTAACACGGACCCTTAATAGTAGGTAATCCTCCACAGCTCTCCACACTGACCTCCCCTCATGTACAGATTAAGCGTGACGATACGCGTTGGTGGTGACACACTTCTGGTCGGATGCCTTCTTTATTTACATTGGACACCCATGCAAGTACATCTGATCTGAGGTGTGATTTACATGTGATGTACAAGATGATTTTAAATGTGAGCATATTCGATATATACTTTGTTTGGTGAATAAATAGTTTTACACTATGCAAGCATTCACTTCTATTTTCTGAGGGATCAAGTGGCTGCAGCCACCTTATGTGCCTGAAGAGGAGATCTGCTGCCCTGTGAGCCTGTGCTTGAATCTGTACATGAGGGGAGGTCAGTGTGGAGAGCTGTGGAGGATTACCACTATTAAGGGTCCATGTGTTAGTGATCCTGAAGGCCTTTTGACCCTGTGCGGGTCGCAAGAGGGAGGGGAGCGGGCAATTCATCCATTTTTTAATATCTCTGCACATTTATCAGCACTTTTTTTTTTTTTCTCTTCAAGAATTGCTATGGACTTTATATATGTTTTTTTGTATATTATCAGGTGTTTTACACCTCACGGGACTTTATATATTTATTCATTTATTCATGTTTGCATGATCAGTTCTTAGTTTATGCGTTTATTGGGATATAACAAAATGCTTTCAATTGTATATTTAAAGGG
This sequence comes from Staurois parvus, assembly GCF_062004578.1. NCBI lineage: Eukaryota > Metazoa > Chordata > Amphibia > Anura > Ranidae > Staurois > Staurois parvus. The sequence continues at coordinate 5,248,919 of NW_028317882.1, forward strand.
TGCAAATAATAAAAATGTATTGTTAGAGTTAACATACACTTTCAGTTGTTGAGTACACTTACTTTTACACCAGAAAAGAGGAACCTGAAGTACCTCGGGGACCATATATGGTAGGGGAAGCATGCATTCATGCAATATCATACTAAAGTGCACCAAACATTTCAATACCTACTATAAAAGGGTTTATGAGTTTTATATGAAGATTACAGTACCAATAGAATACAAATTAAACCCAGCCAAAACCTAGAAAAACTTACCCACTGTTGCAAAGGTGAAAACTTTCCTGTTACTGCCTTCAAGACTTCTTGACTGGCAATTCCTCCCGTGGCAGCTGCAAGGGGAGTCAAGAAACCTCTAGATGTCCAGGACAACCATTTAACAAACTGCTCATCCAACACAGGCTGAAAGACAGAATGCACACATTAAAAGTTTATATGCTTTTAAGGCTGTGTTCGCACCTCTGCGGCTGGGGAACGCATGCAAAATGGTTTGCGTTTCCAATCAGCATAGAAACATACTGCAGTTCGGTGCGGCACAATTAAAAAAAAAAAAAAAGGGTTGGGGAATTCTTTCCCTGCATTTCTCGATGGTAGGGCAGCCCATTAAAATGAATGGGCTGCTCTACCAGCGACATGTCCACACAAACCTCCAGGCACATACGTGAACCAGGCCTAAGAGTCAATCATCTTTATTCTAATATTTACATAAAGCTTTGCTGACAGTCTTATTGGCATGAGTGAACAAGAAAGTAATACTTGAAGAAAATGCTGCTCCAGGTTTCCGCCAGTGAAATGGTTAGCATTTCATCCCTTTAACTGCACTTTATCCATTCCAGCAAGATTTACAACTTACAGTAACCTGTAGAGATCCATTTCAATGCATTTCAACTTTACTTGCCAAGGGTGAACTGGTAATTTGCACTAAAGCATCGACACCCCCAACAATTCTGCCTGTGCCTACCTTCTCTATCTCTTCATGCTGCCAAAACAGAGTTTTCGCCAAGCAGAATACTAGAAATGCTGACTGCATTGCAAACATAGGAGCATCTATGCCTTTAAATCATAATCATTAAAAATAATCATAATCATATAGTCATTTAAAAAAGTGCATCCCAACAACAAGTTTTCACTTATTATTTTGTAAATGCAAAAAAAAAAAAAAAATGTATCACTTAAAAGGCCTCATGCACACTGGATATGTTTTTACAGCTGCTCCTAGGGGCCTTTGGCATTTTTGTCCTGCCTCTAAACTCCTCTGCATGTTAGCCTATGTGTCCATGCACTCATAAAATTTTAGAAGTGTTTAGAGGCAGGAAAAAAAAACTAAAAACACTGCCAGTACATCCAGGTGCATTAGAGCTTTTAACAGAGTTAACACTAGGTACGTTTAGCACTTGAGCGATGATTCAGGTCAATGGCCAGAACTATTTATTGTGGTCAATGAAATAAATCAATGCCCAAATGCATGACGCGGTAATGAAATAAATTAACGCCCAAATGCATGACGCGGCTAAACGCGTTACACACTTTTACAAGCGTCAGGCTTTTGTTGCCAAATGCTGCTATCAGGAGGCAAGGATTCTAGCAGAGTTAAGAAAATGTTCCATGTGCATGGGGCCTTAGTGAAGGGATTAAAAATCAAAACAATAAAGCCTTTAACCTGGGAGGCAGTCTTTAGGCTGTGAAACCTACTTTACTCTGCAGAGTTTCAGTTACTGATGCTGCTAATTTCTGCATCTCCTCAGCATCCTGAAGACACCTATAGAAACAAGGGTTATCAAAGTTACAAAATCTAAATATATTGACAGTGTTATTTAGATGTACTCATTATATGGTATTCAAGATGTTAGCTGGACATTTAGAAGTGAGTTTTTCATTTTCTACCTAACACCGCTGAAAGAAATATATAAGTAAAAGATAAAAAAAAAAAAAAAAAAAAATAGAAAATGACAGCACATCTTTGTAAATACCACTTTAACAGTGTTTCCACTGAAGAAGTGAGAATAATAATACCTTATGTTAGGCAGACGACTGTGCATCTCTTGAAAATGATCCAATGCCAACACAGCTGTGTGAATGTTCAATGGTGCCTTAGAAGTCAGAGAGAATAGGTTTTCATAATCTCATTCATACACCTATAAATTTTAGTATGCTTTTCAGTTTAGTACACCCTACATCACTGACTTTTTACTATTCTACAAATTACAGACAGGGCTTTACAGAGGGTACCAAACATTAGAAATACAACACTAATTATAATTGAAACGAAATGTTTGAAATGGCACTACAAATTGGGAGACATGTAAAAGGAAAAGCCACACATATTTATGTTTGGATAACAGCAAGTTACTTTTCTTCATTTAAAACTTTCAAATTAAAAAAAATAAAAAATAAAAAATAAAAAAAACCCAAAAAACGGAGAACGCTAGCCAAATGAGACATACTGTAAATCAACAGTAAAGGAAGCAGGAAATTGTATGAGGGCTGTGTGAGGCACTATGGCGACAACAAACAAATTGTCAGCACATCATGCATCTTCAAAATAAAGTCAAAATATTTATTAAAGAGATCACATCACAGCTGTGAAAGTGCATAATTTTGGAACCTTGCAAGACGCTCCTCATATTGGATGTATAGCTAAAGATGCCAAATGAAGACCATGACAGCTGTGTTGTACATGGTGGTAGATTTCACTGCTTGGGGCCCCATGGAACTTGTAACATGGAGCAAGAATCTGGTAAAAAAGGCAGCATCTGCACGCTTAGTAATTCAATTTCAGTCACACAGTTACAACTGAGTACTGTCCGTGATACTTTTTTTTTTATTTGCACTAACATACAATTTTCAGGACAAGTTTTCGGGGTATGTTCCCTTCAAGGTCCAAGCAGTACTACTTCACAAAGTTTTAGCAGAATGTTAAAAGAAACAATTCAATGCATTACTTAGGGTAAATGCCGTTCTGTGATTCCACCTTAAACTCTCTTCCTTCAAAGCACTGACTTTCTGCAACTTCGTTAAGGCTGAGATCACAGAACAGCATTTACCCTAAGTTGCAAAAAGTCAGTACTTTGCAGGGAGACAGGGCCTGGGAGACTCTGCTTTCTCCTGGCTCTCCTCCTACCTATCGCAGCGCTCCTTCAGCATTACCTATAACTCCATCTCCTCCTCTCCACTTCCTCTCTCTGTAGGGGTCCCTCAAGGTTCCGTCCTTGGACCCCTTCTCTTCTCCATCTACACCTCCTCCCTTGGTCACTTGATAAACTCTCATGGCTTTAAGTACCATCTCTATGCTGATGACATACAAATCTATCTTTCTAACCCTCACTTCACCCCTTCAGTCTACTCTCGCATTACTAACTTACTAATTGACATATCGGCATGGATTTCAATCCACTTCCTCAAACTCAATCTTTCTAAAACGGAGCTCTTAGTATTCCCCCCAGCCCGTGCCCCCTCCCCTGACTTCTCCTTCAAGATCAATAATACAACCATCAGTCCCTCCCCTCATGCCAGGGTACTAGGTGTAATCCTAGACTCCCATCTGTCCTTTCAGCCCCAAATCCAATCACTGTCCGAATCTTGTAGACTTCACCTCCGCAACATCTCCAAGATACGCCAGTTCTTAACCTCGGAAACCACTAAGCAACTTATTCACTCACTGGTTATCTCACGCCTTGAGTATTGTAACTCCCTCCTCATTGGCCTACCTCATCGCAGGCTATCCCCTCTTCAGTCTATCATGAATGCTGCTGCTGCCAGACTCATCCACCTTATTAACCGTTCCATATCTACCATCCCTCTATGCCAATCCCTCCACTGGCTTCCAACTGCCCAACGAATAAAATTCAAACATTAACAAATCACATCTAAAACCATTTATAGCTCTGCCCCAAATTACATCACCAATCTTGTCTCCAAATATCACCCAAACTGTCTTCTCCAATCCTCCCACGACCTCCTGCTCTCTAGCTCCTTTGTCTCCTCCTCCCATGCTCGTCTCCAGAGCCTCCCCCATCCTCTGGAACTCTCTACCCCAATCTATAAGACTATTGCCCACTCTGCCCACTTTTAGGTGATCTCTGAAAACCTATCGCTTCAGGGAAGCCTATCCTGTCTTCAGCCAATAATGGAATCTTCTATTCCTTCTACCAGTCCATCCCCCACAGTTATTACCTTTTGTACCACCAGCCCCTTCCTCTTAGATTGTAAGCTCCAAGGAGCAGGGCCCTCCTAACCCTCTTGTATTGAACTGTATTGTTGCTGTATTGTCTCCCTTTATTTTGTAAAGCGCTGAGCAAACTGTTGGCGCTATATAAATCCTGAATAATAATAATAATAATCTGCGGGGGGGGGGGGGGGGGGGAACACACAGAAACAAATATACATAGCAATGGTTATAAAACTAGGATTAGACTAGAGATAAGAGAGCAAAAGAAAAAAAGACTGTGGAGGGGTTGAGACAACAGTCACAGAGGGGGTCGTAAAACTGTTGGATAATGAGTGAGGAATTCCATGTCCAAATTAAGGCCATTATCTTTTGTATCAAATAGAAATATTCTTAGCTCAAAAGTTTTCCTTTCCTGGATGGTTTTGAAATTTCCTTAAAGAACTAAGATATTGAGGTCTTCCATAGTGTGGTCCAGTTGTGCGAAATGGTGATGAAACTGAAACAGACTACACCTAGTTAAATGCAGGGAATAGTAACAGGTTTACTTTACTGACACCTCTCCAGCAGTGTATACTTTCTTCCTTTCCCTTTTGTCTGCCCTTTCCTTCAGCCACTGGGAACAAGTAAAAATAGCTTTGTGAAAGCTGAAGCCAGATTTCCATTGCTTACACAGGACTGGTTGTCCCTATGTCCCCATCTGACAGCACAGGACCAATCACCAACATCCCCATATGAACTGAGTCACATGCTTGTACCGGGGGGTTTTCATCACTCCTGGTGGCTAAATGGCGTGTTAAGGGAAAGAAGGGTATGTGCTGTTTGGGGACAAAGCTTTTAAGTAAACCTGTTGCTGTACCCTGCATGGGATAGCACTGAAAGAGGATAGTGGTTATCACCATTGAAACAATACATTCTGCTAAACACAGATGAGCTGATCTATACAACAGTCTGATACAATGTTTTCCTACCTCTGGCTTACTGAAGTCAGCAGAGAGAAACTGTGGATCAACCAATTGCTTTTCTAGTCTTTCCTATAAAAGAAAAATTTACACCTTATCTCTGCTGTACAGACCTAGGCAGAAAACCCTAACAGAGATAGTTGGCAAACAGCTTGCCACATACATTTAAAACATTGCTACTTACAAAGCAGAAAGACTTTGGCATTTTAATCTGCATAGCTATTCCCCCATGTTGGTATGGTTCCATGCTTGATGTATCTCCAATGCTAAAGGAATAAGGTGATGTAACTAAAAATCAATAAACAGGGGGGGTGGAGTTAGTTCTCAAGAACATAGATTTTCATCAAGAAGAAAAAAAAAAAAAAAAAAAAAAAAAAAAACACTGTAAATGAGGCCATCAATTTACATTTTATCACTGTGCAGTCGGCTGTCAAACTGTATGTGGCTCTAAGCCAACTTTATTTAAGGCAAAGGAGGCTCAACCTTTTGAAGAGTGAGGGCCACTTAAGTGATTTTGTAACCGGTTGGGGTCACAATGAGATGAAATGGTTCAGAATATAATTTTTTATTTTAAATAGCATAATTAACAGCTTCCTCCTACAGCCGCTGAATGCTAGAGGAAGGGAGAGGAGAAGAATCCGGCTTTCAGCAGGTGCAGGAGGAAAATGGGGAGGATCAGTTCCGCCACCCCTCCTTTACAAGTGCAAAACAGAATGTGACTGGGAGATCACATTGGCTCCATGGAGCATGGGGCAGGATCGCCATTTCCACCCCTCACGCTACACCAGTGGTCGGTGAGTGTGGTAAAACAACATCTCAACGGTGGGGCTTTATTGCCCCCCAAACTGCAAATGTAAACAAATACTTACTGCCCTGAGCCCCCTATAATGCTGCTTTCACACTGATGCGCTGGGTTTACCCGCACTGCAGGTGCAGCACAGTGCACCGGAGACTTTCCTGCGGGTTAGCTGCTCTTTGCCATAGACTTCTATTATATCGTGCCAGTGTGGTGTACTGTCTGAAAGCGTACAAAACTCCTGCATTCTTCTTTTGCAGGTAATTCTGCTTTCTGTTTTGACCCTGCAGGGGACACTTTCTAATCACTTGTTGATTGCTGTATATATAAAATTGTCCCGTTAGCAAGTGATTATTAGGAGGTCATAGACCACCTCGGGAGGGGCCGAGATCTCTTTACACAGAGGAGAGGGGAGGACGATTGGTTCCCTGATCTCTTTTGTGAGGAATGATGCAAGAAGTGACCGATTTAATCACTTTCAGCTGGTTTCAGCTAGGAAAGCATGATCTGTGCTTGATCAGCTGCTTTGGAGGGCAATCTAACAGACCCCCGATGTCTCTATAAAGACCACCTGCCACTGCCCAAAGCCATCACATAGGCAGCTTGTTATCCCCTTGTGAGAACAATTAGGTTAAATTGGAAAAAAAAAAAAAAAAAAAGTGTAAAACAATAAATTTGAATAAGATCAATTGTAACTGCTTGCTGCTGAGAGGCATAGCCAAGCTAGGCAATAAATCACGGTAAAATCTCTGCAAAATTGCGCGTTTTCGGCGGCCATTATCACCAAAATGCCAATAACACCAATTTCACCCGATACATTTCGGCTGCCGATATTTCGGTGCATTGCTAAATATTAGTGTCACTAGTGATGTCATTGTTAGTGTCCCTCCCAGCCTGTGTCTGTTAGCTCCAGATTGCCAGCCATACTATCACAGTCACACTGTAAGGCACTGCTCACTACAAGTATAACATCTATAAAATTCCAGCACACACACTTTGTAGATGCTATAACTTTCACAGAAACCAATGAATATACACTAATTGTTTTTTTTTTTTTTTTACCACAGACATGTAGCAGAATACATTTTGGCCTATATTTATGAAGAATTTAGATTTTATTGGATATGTTTTATTTTAATTAACAAAAAAGTAGAAAATATAGCGGTTTTTTTTTGCTTATATAATAAAAAACCTAGTGGTGATTAAATACCAACAAAAGAAAGATCTATTTTGAAAAGCAAAAAATGCCCTGGTCATGGTGGGGGTAAAACCTTTTGGCGGTCAAGTGGTTAAAAGCACCCTCTCCTCCAGAGTCAGTGTTCCTGCTGCATTCTGGCCACAGCTGCTCGGCCTCTGAACAAAGCAAACTATCCACACCCTTCCAGCCATGTAAATGTAGCCTAGCAAATACTACATTTTTACAGTAGGCTGGGTTGTGGATGAAAGATACATTTTTAATTGGAGCTGCCAGTCCTTATGAAACACAAGAAATGCGATGGTCAAAACAGGATTTTTCCATTGAAACGGTCTGCTTTAACATGAAGCATATCTCCAAGATAGTAAGCTCGAAAGAGCAGGGCCCTCGAACCCCTCGTGTAGTGTATTGTTACTGTCTTGTCTCATGTTCTGTCCCCCTTGCTACTGTACAGCGCTGAGCATACCCTTTGGCGCTATATAAATACTGTATAATAATAATAATAATAATAAATCTTTGTTACCCAAAATATACTATAACTGGTATAAAGTATATATTATTAAGCATTATAGAAAAAAGGGCTTAGTTACATGTGCAGAACAGTCATGGTGTAAATAAAACGTATACTAAAGCCGGCCATACATGAATCGAATTCCGAAAGAATTTTCTTTCGAAAATCTTTTTAAACAGTTTTCATTCAAATTTTGCTCCATTAGTGGGCCATAGCAATGGCAGATTTTCGAACGACCATTGAATCTGAGTGATCAGCATGTTGGAAATTTTTTTTAAACGAATTTCTAATCAAGGATAGGAGAATTGTGCAAGAAATCAATGGTGGCACCATTGGATTACAAAATGCACAAAATTTCTGATTTTCTCTAGAAAAAGCATTCGGAGTTCAACCTATGTATGGCCTGCATAAGCTTTTGCATGTTCATGCGATTTACCTGAAACCTGATGTGTGGACCCATTTAAAGCAGCCATTCCATTCACTTCACGGAATGTCACGTATTGTCCACATTCAAGATTGTGAGACCGGTTCTCAAAACACGTAACCACTCCAGGATTTGACTGTCAACAATAATGAATGTTAGTAAAACTTTTCAGCAAACTGAAAAACAATCATTAGGCCTTGTTCACACAGTCTTCAGTATAACTACAGTGTGTAGCTGCTACAAAGTTTTCAGCAGTTTTTTTCAAAGAATTTACAAAGCTTTCAACATGCTTCAAGCAGCAGTGCTAAAGTCCTTAAAAAACTCCTCAGTTCCATCTTGGGAATTTTAACACACATCTTAAACCTGAAATTCAGGTATGGCATTTTGAATATAGTTACATTGGTACAGCTTGGACAGATGCAATTATGTATGTGCCATACTTTTGGGATATCTCTAGAAGCTGGAAATCAATGTAGTGGACATTGGTATTCCAGTGATCTCAAACTAGCTTCCGGATCCCTTGCAAACTGGCTGCACTGCTGCATTCTGAACACAGGAGGTCATCCGCTTGGCACGGGCACCATTAAGAGAGAGATCGCTTTGCAGTTTATCAATGAATGAGAATGTCCGTGATTGGACGATATGTGAAAGGGCCAGGGGCCTTTTGGTCGATTACATCATCACAGTGGAATAGAGTCTCTGACAAGTGTAGTGAGAAGTACGCCATTCATTTCTATCCCTGTGGGTGGATTGAAGGTTTTACTTTATGTACGGATATCATGTTGATCATTTGAGTGGTTTTAATCTTGATTTTACAATGCTCAGTATAAATGAGTACACCCCAACGAATTTGTCAGAAAACCTTTACTTTCCTTTCAGAATCAACATTTTCTATGGGACGCTATACTACAAAATACTCCCACAAATGCAGGCCATTGATTGCAAACAAGATTTGTTAATTTGCACACACAAAAAAGTATTTTTCCTAACAAATTCATTCAAGACCATATTGCAAAAATGAATAAACCCCAATGAAAGTCCTAGGAGCAAAGCTAAATTTTAGACAACATCCTTCAACTACAGGTGAGTCTAATTATTCATTAAACAGGTGTCCAGCAGACAGTGAACTATAAAATGGTGTTACTTAAAGAACATGACATGCTGTCAGCAATGACACCACATGGAGGAGAAATGTCACAAGAAAATAATGTTTTTACACAAGAAAGGTGAAGGTTACAAGATCAGCAAAGCTTTACTTATCAGTCAGAATACTGTAGCAAAAGTGATACAAAAATTTAACAACAATGGAACTGCACCATCTGACAAAGACATCCAGGCCGTCCATGGAAGTTAACACCTCGACAGGAGCGTCTTCTGATAAGAAAGGTCGAAGAAAATCACCATGCAAGTTCACTGCAGTTAGCTAAAGTCGTAGAAAGCCAAACTGAAGTGATGGTTTCCCGTGACACAATACGGCATACACTTCAGAAGAATGGCATGCATTTGTTTTGTCCACGAAGGAAGCCTCTCCCAAAACCCATGCACAAAAAAGCCTACCTAGAATTTGCCAGGAGATGCCAAAGAAGACTACTGGGACTCTGTACTCTGGAGTGATGAGACCAAGATAAAATGTTTTTGGAACTGATGGCTTTAAAACTGTATGGCCTCGCAAAAGGTGAGAAGTACAAAGAAAAATGCATGGTTCCTACAGTGAAACATGGTGGTGGCAGTGTCTCTGTGGGGCTGCATGAGTGCTGCTGATACTGGGGAGCTGCATTTCATTGATGGTATCATGAATTCACAGATGTACTGCTCTATATTGAAAGAGAAGATGCTACCATCACTCCATGCCTTTCGTCATCCTGCACTTTTCCAACATGACAATGATCCAAACCACATCTAAGGCCAATGTTGCATTTCTGAAGAATAACAGGGTGAAAGTGATTCAATGGCCAAGTGTGTCTCCTGATCTGTACCCAATCGAACACCTATGGGGGAATTCTGAAGAGACAAGCTGAGCATCACTCTCCATCCAGGTTCCAGGCTCTAAAAGAGGTCGTTCTTGAAGAATGGAAAAAGAAAGATGTTGCAATATGTCGCCAACTTGTTCAATCCATGCCTAGAAGACTTTGTGCTGTCCTTACAAATCATGGAGGTCATACAAAAGACTAGATGGAGTAGTTTTTGTTGTGGGGTGTATTCATTTCTGCATCAACTAATTTGAGTAAAACTGAAGATTTTGTAAATCAAGTTATATTATTAGGTGTTCTTGCATGGCCAGACCACTTACTGTTATCTCACATACATATTCTTATTATTATAGCCAAATTTACCACCCTAACTCCTCCCACAGTTTTTACACTACATAGACAGTAATATACCGAAACATGCGGATTGTTCCCGATTAGTGTGCTATTACTTTGTGGAACGTTTTGCCGAATGGTTCACGAAATATCAGCGTTTTTGTGGTGAAATTGGTCCCATGAATGGCGGAATGTTCAAAACTAGAGTGGGAGCTGACAAAAGCTAGAGTGTGAGCTGAAAAAATCAGGACATGGATTTCTAAACTGCCATCACTCCTTCATTTTCAAGCCCACCTACACAAATCTTATATCAAAATGTTCAGCTATCCCTGCTGCCACTAAAAATGTCCACGGCTAAGCCATAGTCCTGATAGTTTTCACAATATGACCATTTGTTTGAAACTCATGCCGGCCATTGACATTCATTGAAACTGCACTCTAGCCACCTCAGATTTGAAGGGCAATTTCTAAACTGCGACCACTCCAGTTGTAGACTACTGGTGGAGGCAAGAACACTTCACACAATTTCCGCAGAAATTGTAGCTTTTCTAGTTAACCTTACTTTCATGTAATGAGCTAAACAAATGTTCTATAAAACTCAGTTTTGTCAAAATGTTGGAAACTTTTCTTGTGTTCATTGAGATATTGATTAAAATCTTACTTTTCAAAAGCAGTATACTCATTTATGCTGAGCACTGTATATAATAAAGTCATCAGTGAGCACTAGGAGAGGTTTTGTCTCTATATGTGCCTTAGCAACTTGTCTTAAAAGCTACGTGACATCTGGAAGTTTGTGGAAGAGGCCAGACCTCCATTCTAATCCCACATGGGGATACACGCACTTCTAACCTCATTATAATTGCAAGGTCATTTCTGTAATGTGAGCAGTTAGGAGTGCCACAGGGTGAAGACTGAACACTACACTGTGGAATTATTGCAAAAAGAGTTCTCATCACTGTCTACATCTGGATTGAGACTTTAAATTTTGTGTGTTACCACAATACCAATGTTGGTGTGATATTCACCCTTTGAGGATTTGGGATTTTTCATGCTTGTATATATTAATATACCTGTGTTTTTTCATAGAGTGCATGCACTGTATATGTGCTTTGTTTTGTTGATTTATTTAATGCATTTTCCACACGTCTACCTAATGAGTAATCAGTTTGGCTATTAGATTTTTGTTTTAAAGATGCAGTATTATCACTTTTAGTGTAAGCCTGCTATTATTTATAATATTTTAGTCTTTTGTTTGTGGGTGCGCAGGTTGATTTGTTATTTTGTTCACATCTAAGAAATGGTAAGCTGCAATTCAATGAATTATTGATTTTGGGTTTTATACCACTTTACCAACCCTTCTCCCATCTCCATTGCGAGCTTGCACCAATGTGTTAATTAATTAGGAGCAGCATTGGCTCCATTTTCTCAGCCTATAAGGCTGCATGCACACTTGAGCATTTTGTAGCTTGAGGCTCGAAGCTCCAAAAAAGCTCAAAAGTAAAAAATCAATTGTTCACTATGGTGCATGTCCACACTTGATCGTGCGAACAGGCAACATACAGAACAATTGATTTTTTTAAGTCTGAGCCTCTTTGGAGCTTCAAGCTACAAAACACTCAAGTGTGAACGCAGCCTCAATGTTGTGCACTTTTCTAAAGTCCTACACCACTCTTTGTTAAAGCACCAGATTGTGATTACAAATAATGTGCATGTTTTTGATGAAAAATATATTATGTTTTGTACAGTTTTTTTGTACCTACTGAGATCTGCATGATGTCAGAATATGAGTTAATGGAATTCCAGCATCATAATTTGTCCAACATGTTTTTTTCTTAATCAGTGCTGCAGATCATATACTTTTTAAATTCACAGCACTATCTGGTGCACACACATGAACGTGTTGGAATTTTTTGTCTTACTGCATTTCAGGAAGTGTAAGAATCATATAGCTCTAAAAAACAGTTAGGGTGGGTTCACAAATTTGCACTGCGGTAATAGGTGTGTTTTATCCCTTTTTGCTGTGCTATTGATTTTTTTAATGGTAACAAAACAGACCTGTGTTTTAATACACAACAGCACAAATATGTCAACAACCTGTGCATTGTGGTGAGCTTGAAAAAAAAAAAAAAACTGATTCCTTGCCATTTTGGCTATTCTTCTATCCATTCGAATGGTAGTTTTTCGCTTTCTTCCACATCTTTCAGGTTTTGGTTGCCATTTTAAAGCATTTTCAATCATTTTAGCTGAGCAGCCTATCATATTCTGCACTTCTTTATATGTTTTCCGCTCTCCAATCAACTTTTTAATCAAGGTACGCTGTTCTTCTGAACAATGTCTGGAACTACCCATTTTCCTCAGAATTTCAGAGAGAAAAGTACTGTAACCAGCATGTACAACATTTGCTGCCTTCCTTCCTTAAATAAGGGCAATAATTGCCACCTGTTTTTCAAAGAATGAATGACCTCACTAATAGAACTCCACACTGCTATTATTTTGAACACGCCCCTTTCAATTAGTGATTCAATTACACAGAATCAGCAGCATGCATGTCATGACTGTTGGGTCTGTTGGATTTCTATTACTCTACTACACCTGCTAGTAAATTATTTGCCATGTAGAAATATCATTTCTACCAAAAACAGTGATTGATCAGGTTAGTGATGTCTGACTGCTATTATTTTGAACACAACTGTATGTGCACCAGGGCTTAAGAGTTTTCACACAGAATGGGATGTTTACCAGTCTACTGTGGGATTCTATTAAGGGGGCATATTAAACAAAACACTGCTTCCTAGAGTTCTTATTTCAGAATATACCTCAGTAATCTGTTTTGAGGAATCATACCATCCACAGGATGACAGATTGTATATATTATATTTGGGAAAGTATTGGTGAACTCTTTTCAATGGAGTTCCAGCACAACCCCTACATCGCTATACTCCGTTTGTGCTAAATAAAAGGAATCCAGACAAAAGTCTACATTATTATAAGGACTGCAGGAGAAGAGGATTTCAGCCTGTAGGTTACAGTAGTCCATTTAGTACATAATTATCATTTTTGGGTGGACTTTTTATAGAACAGAAACAAACGATAATAGGACAAAACATCTTTAAAGCATACCAAGGGAGGTATTCTTATTCTGTAAAACAGGATTATCATACTATAAAAACCATACAATGAAATAACTTTAGAATAAAATTATTACGCTTTACCTGTGTTATATTGGAAATAAAGATCTCTTTTGGCTCTTCACCTGTAGTATCCATCACCTCAAATTCTTCTCCAAAATCACAGAACAAATAGGAACATATACCATAGGCATCTGAAGAAATAAACTGAAGAAAAAAAACAAAAAAACAAAAAAAAAAAAAAAGTGACATTAGCCGTTTTCATGTAATTAGACAAATCTCTGTCTACAAGCTAAAGAAAGTCCAATGCTGCATATAATTATATGAAAAATATATCACTTTTTTGCTGATGACAAGCAAACAGCTCCTTAGTAATATCAGGACCTTGCAGGCTTGTAAAGTGCATGATAAAGCTTGCACAAACTTCCCCCCTGGATTAATGACCATCATAATCAATCGGTTTTCTACCCAGGATTATGACAGTCCTGCAACTGGAAACATTTCTTTTCATATCAACAGGAAGGCATTGAAAATATACAGAAAATACAGATCATACATTTACAGTGTTCTTGATATGTTTCCATCTCTATGACCTTGTAAGATCCAACGTTTTATTTCTACATGTAACCACTGCCAATCAAATTCAAAGGCATCGCAAACTCAAGTCAAATGCATTCTAAACTCACCTCTGTACACATGTTTTAGAGAGGTTTGGTTGACAAGGTCAACATTCTTTAAAACAATGTCTGTCTACAAGATCTATACAGCTGGCCATATACTGTCAAATTTTCTCTGCAGATGTGACAATAAGGGAAGTATATAAACTTATGAGCAGTTTAACGGATGCTTAAAAAAGTGTTGATTATTTGTCCTCTTACTCTGACCAGAGTTTAAATTAGCAGCTCTTTCCTGAAAATAGTTGTGGGTGTTGCAGACTGACAATAAAGGTGTAGATCATTATTTCACATGAGCGGCATTACTTACACTTGTAACTATAGCTGTAAATGAATTGAGGGATAATACTAGAAACCTGCAATGAGAATATACAGAGAATACCAATGCTGACCTCGTCTCTTGAAGACGTTAGCTGCCTGGCTATCCTTCTGTTTTAGTTTCTTAGTATTATCAGTGTGTTCTGTGTTAGTGACAAAGCAAAGAAGCCAGAGATAGCCAGGGAACTACTGTTCTTAGACAGAGATACACCAGTACCAGCCTCTGGATTCCCTTACTACAGGCTTTCCTAAAGCAGAGTACAGACTATAACATGAGAGTCAACTTGTTTACTTCATTTGTAAACCGAACATAGTTATGAATATTACTGCTATACTAAATTTGGCACTTCAGTACACTGACATTTTTCTGTTTAGACAGATTTGATAAAAAAATAGAACCAAAAACAAACAGGAAAAAAAAAACAAAATATAAACAAACAATAAAACACAACAACTAACCATGTAAAGTTATCCGAGCAACAAAAAAGTACACACAAAAAACCCTACACCATGTTTTTTCAACCTGCGTCACAGGTTGGACACAGCCACACTCTACAACATAAAACCTTTCCTTCAAATATACCATTGCTTGTACAATTATGTGGTTTTGAGGCTGAATTCAAAAGATCTATAGTTTTGGTTAATCCAAACTTTTACATCTATACACCCTGCCAGACATCACAGGCAAGTCCATAAAAAACCCCTGTAGCATCTGCTGACTGGACAGAAAAGAAGCAGCAGAATGCTCACAAAGTCATCCTTCTGCTCAATCTGTTTTCTCCTACTGTAAAACACATTCACTGCACCAGAGCTTGGAAAAAAAAATAAAATAAAAAAAAAACTGACCTTTTCATTCCCCATCTCATTGATTGTTGTATACAGAAGTACAGCTTTACCATAAAGCTGTGCTATGCCCATGCAAAGCAGAGAACCAGGTTCTCGCAAGTGCCATGTTCCCCCAGATACTTATCCTCTGTTCACTGCAGTTTTCTTGCTCAACCCCAGAAACTCAAGAAAAATCCCTGTGGAAGCTGCAATTTGCTCCAGTCAGAGGTTACACAGAGACTCTCCCTGCCCACACAAGACAATGGTGGGACCTGGCAATTTACCACTTGGGGAAAGGGCTGGTGGGGGGGGAGACGGGGAGGGGATTCTTATGATCTGTTCCAGGTGGCTGGATGGAACAGTGAAGAAAAGAAAAGATGAAACCTGTTGCTTAGCACAGGTTCACTTTAGGAAGAGTTTTTTTTTTACATTAGCTAGCATTTTTTATATTGAAAGCATTACCTTTATAGGTGGTTGATGATCATGACAAAAGTTATTGATCTTTTTTCTTAAGGAAAGCCTTGTTTCAGTCAGTATGACACACTAGGATAAAAAGTATAAAATACAGAATTATCAAGTGCATGTCACTCATCTATAGAAACTGAAAGCTAATAGACTGCTAGGTAATACCTGGTACTGCCTCAGAAATGAAAGATCAGTGGATTCATCCAGTGGCACTGTAGATGATCTTACTTGGACATAAGGGTTAAGCTCTGAAATATGGTGAAGGCATGCTTCGGCTCTGCAATAAAAGATTGTCACTAGGTTTCAAGATGACTTCGTTCACAATACAAATATATTCTATGGAGCATTCATAGAGTTATAAGAAAGCCAAGCCAAGACATGCTGTGCAACTGATTTGAATAATAAAAGGCTTTATAACTTCATTATAGAAAGCCAGCTAAGCACAGCGATATTAAGATACTACGTCATGAAGTCTGTATTTAAGACTGTTCTAAGCTCATACTTTTAACAAATGTTCAAGATAATTTTTTCTTACCTAGTTTTTTGATTCTTGACATCCTCTTCTTTAATAAAAAAATTTGTTCCAAGATCCCATGGTTCACAATGTTTGGTGTCATGGATTGTCAACGCCTGATAAAATAAACATTCCATTATAACCACTATCACCCAATCCTTTTCATTAAAATGCAAGAAGGTAGATGTAACAGCTTACCTTTATCCCAGCTAAAACAATGTTCTTGGCTACAATAAGAAAGAAAATCAGTTATTTGACTTAGCAGCTACAATGAAGCCCAGAAATGTCAGTATTACAAAATACTAAGAACTAATGCAGAGTCAAACAGGTGGTCAGGAGGCTCCCAAATTTAGCACACTTAAGCTGGACTGAGATGGACTGAATCTCAGCAGGTTCAGAAAGGGAGTGCCAGAGATTCAGTTCATCTATGGGCAGGCTGGTCGAACTGAAGTTTATCCAATCAATCAACTTTAATACAACCAGCCTGTTGTATTTTTTTGCATGCGATCACTGTGTCTATAGCTGCTGGCAGTGATCACTGTGTTCTGCTGGAAGGGAAGGTTCCCCACCAGCAGAATACAAAAGTGCTGCGGGAAGGTTTCCCCATCAACAATGACTGTGTTGATGGGGGAATCAAGCTATTTACTTTCTTTCTACCCGTGGTGGAAGGAAAGAACATTGTATAATGTATGGCTTGCTTAAGAGCTGGTCTTGTTTCAAATTCTAGCCTTGAAAATGCAAATTAGCTGTTCAAAATCGAGATTCCAAAATGGACTTTGATAACCCCATTAAACGGATTTATTCTGGCTGAGGAGCTCATTACAGTAAGGATTTTTAAGGTTTTACGCATTTATCTCTAGAGGAAAACCAGTCTGAGCAAAATACATACATTACTTGGGAAGCATAAACAACGAAGAAAGTACAGTTTAGTTATCCTAGTTAACACTGTTTTGATATATTATTATCATTAAACAGGATTTAAATAGCGCTTCACGCAGTGCTTTACAACATAAGGGCAGATAGTACAATTACAATACAAATTAATACAGGAGGAGTCAGAGGGCCCTGCTCATTAGAGCTTACAATCTGATTTACCAAACACTTTATGCATTAAGCCTCCTTGCACAGGAAAGTTTCCAAGTATAAAATGTGAATATGGTCCATATAGTGCTTGCATTTACATGCATACAGGTGCGTAAATATTCCACAATGCTTCCCCTAGCTCCCAGATTTGAAGAGAGTGATTTCTGATTGTATATGCATAAAATACTGTCCAGATATTTTTATATTTTTACTGATCTGAAAGTTGTGCTAGTTTACACACATTGATGCAACTATGTGTCCTGACCCATAAAAAACAATGGTCATTAAAAGAAAAAAAAAAAAAAAAAAAAAAGCCTGAGCAATGTTGTGTTTTTGGTGCTGTACACAAGAGCCCATACTCGGACACACTTCTAAGTCCTCATGCACACTGGACATTTTTACAGCTGCTGTTTTTGTCTTTTGACTTTTTTTTACTACAGTCAGTAAACCCCCCAGCATGTTATCCTATGTGTTCATGCACACATACTAATCAACGTCTTTTGGCAGGGGCGTTTTTTGGCTGGAAAAAACTTCCAGGACTAGTGGGTTTCTAGATGAGTTTTTTAGCTGTAAAAACGCTTTAACACTGAACAATGTGGCAAAAAGGCATTTTTGGACTTTTTTTTACCAAAAACAAAATAAAATTTTTTTCTGTAAAAAAAACCCCAAAAAAAACGTGGCTAAATCCTAATGCAAAAAAACTCAAGTTTTTAGCATTACTTTACACAGCTAACGTTACCTGCGTTATTAAAATGACCAGTGTGCATGGAGCCTAAAACTTGAAACTTTACAACCATCAATAACACTCCACAGCTCCTTCTTTTGACATCCCAAGAAAATTCTTAGCTTGGTGAATTTCCAATCCAGCCTTGACAATGGGGAAGTCATTCCTACCACACCCATGCAGGGTGATAACAGCAGATGCCAGCCTCCCAGGCTGGGGAGGAGTGTTCCAATATCTTGCAGTTCAGGGAACCTGGTCACCCAGGGAAATCAAACCCCCCATCAACATCCTTGCACTTTATTATTATTATTTACAACATTGCTACTGATTAAGCCCTGGTTCACACCACTGCTATTTGTCATGCGATTTGACTGTTCAAAATCGCATGACAAGTAACACCCCATTTGGAACTGTTCAAATTGCTGCGACTCAAGTTGCAGCGACTTTGAAAAAGGTTCCTGCACTAATTTTCTGTGATTTCCTCCCTTGCAATGACTTCTGTTAAGTGAAGTTGAAAGCCACAATGAAATTGAACATCCAAATTGCAATGATCTGTGGCTTTGAAATCACGTGTAAAAAGCTGCACTGACGTGAACCAGGGCTAAGTGGGGAAGAAAAAAATAAAATAATTATAAAAACACCTTACCTATCTCAACACCAAGTCCTCCCATCCCACACAGAAAAACATGGGACTGGGCCATTTTCTGCATGGCTGTGTCTCCCAAGACATACCTCTGACGGCTGAAATGACAAATATGGAAAAAAAAAAAAGTCCCAAAACATTTAAAATTAAAAAAAAAAAAAAAAAAAAAAACTTACAAGCATATTAAAACACAAGATACCTTAATGCATTGAGCTTATTAAAAATGACATACTGAAACACAGAGGATAAAAAAGCAGGTGTGCTGCAGAATTCCTTACACAATAATCATATAGCAAAAAAAAAAAAAAAAAAAAAACATTTGCAAATAATTTCCTAAAAAAATATAATTATATATAATAATAAAATTGGTTTGAGTAGTTGTCCAATTTATTCTTTTGTAAAAGGAAATATAAAGCAGCCATATTTGAATATTCACAGGCAGCCTGTAAATAGATTACTTCCTTGTTTTATATTATGCCTCATGTATATGGGCTTATGAAAATAAGCAGCATTTGGTCTACCAGATATTGGCAGAAAGAAGAAAAACAAAATCCTAATATTACAAAATGTATTTATTTCATATACAGTATACTTAGGCAGCTGTTTACATATATTGTACATTCACATCAATCCCTGCCTTTGAGGAACTTACAATATCAGTTCCTTTAACCACTTCAAGTTCGGACACTTTTACCCCCTTCCTGTCCAGGCCAATTTTCAGCTTTCAGCGCTATCACACTTTGAATGACAATTGCGCAGTCATGCAACACTGTACCCATATGAATTTTTTAGCATTTTCTTTGAGACTGATAAAGCTTTATTTTTGGTGGTATTCATTCACTACTGGGATTTTTATGATTGGTCACAGCTTGTCACATGGTACAAGGCTGTTGTGAATAGCCTTGTACAATGTGACCTCTGTGATCATTCACAGATTTCACACGTAATAAGCAATGATGTCAGAAGTGACATCTTGCTTACTACTCTGCATGTGATCACTGATTGGCCAATCAGTGACCACATGATTGGGACCTCATACAGAGATCCCATATGACGATCAGAGGACACAGCGGGCACCGGATCGCGGTGCTGCCCATTCCCAGGGAGTGCGCACAGTCCAAAATGGCAGGCGCCGTTTATGAACGGCAACCCTCCCCTGGACTGCCACCATCTGGCCGTTTATATACGGCGACCAGACGGTAAGTGGTTAATCGCATTCATACCTACTAGGGCCAATTTAGACAGGAGCCAATTAACCTACCAGCATGTCTTTGGAGTGTGAGAGGAAACCAGAGGACCCAAAGGAAACCCACACACGCACAGGGAAAACCTGCAAACTCCATGCAGGTAGTACCATGGCTGGGAATCAAACTGACCACCCTAGTGCTGCTAGGTGGAAGTGCTAACCACTTAGCCACTGTGCTGTGAATGCATGTTTAGGCACGCAAGTTTCAGGAGCAGATACCTGACAAGATAGTGTTCTGAATATAGCCACGGCCCGAGACAAAACAGATTGCTAATATTTCATAACCAAAAAACAGGGATCTGTGGTGAAAAATGGGCTCCATATCCTCTCCATTGCCAAGCCATACTCTGCAGTATGAAGTGGGGCAAGCCTAGCTCGTTACACCAGAATATAACACAAGAAACAAATGTTACATATACAACTGAAAGGGTGTACAGAGTAAATTCACCTTTTAATTTTTTTCTGAAAAGGTGAACTTACACTTTAAATTACTTAAAGAACCACATTGCACAGCGGGGGACATAGGCATTTGATGCTCCAGTAAGAATCGAATACTGATGAGTCTGATGAGGGCTGTAGCACTGGAACAGAGGGAGGGAGGAGAAAGGCAGGGCTGCTGGAGGGGTGAGAAAAACAGCTTTTGCAGGGAAATTGCATTTAAATAGTAGTGTGAATGACAAGGTTGCTTTAAAGGACAGTTGTTTTATGAGAAATAGGTAATAAGGCATTGCTCATTGCAAACATCCTCTAAAAATGCTTGCTGCTTTTCGGTCATGTAGATCCCCTGCCTTCAATACTTTTAAAGGCACTGGCCCAGAGTAAAAATGGAGGAAAGGTCAACAAGACTCTTGCACACATTACCACTTCAGTGACTCAGAACTGAAGCCAGAAGATCAGCATGACAACCAGGCAATAACCATTTTCAGGGGCATATCAGCAAGGGGAAGTCCATATACTTCTGCTATGATAGGTCTGCTACAAAGCAATATTTTAAAGGTTGTAATATATGGGTTTTTTCTATTAGATGTGCTGGTGCAGGTTGTCATTTTCATCCTTGTTCCTCCAATTAATGAGCCACCAGGACAAAAAGCATGCAACCAGGGAAGTCTGAGCTGTTTTTGTAGAATAGGGAAGGACAAGGACTGACATTTTTTGCTACCGGTCTTAGGCTTGGTTCACACTAGCGCAGATAAAAGCTGTTGCAGGACACGCACTTTGTCCCGCTGCTGTAACCACTCACACACAAAACAAGGGACCCTCGGGTGGGTGCCATTAATCTTAATGGCACACTGCCTGCATGGGAAATCGCACCCGCACTGAGAACCGCACTGTACTGCGGTTTCCAGTGTGGGCTGCGATTTCTGGAAAGGTGAGGTTTGCCGCAGCCAACAAAACGGCACTAGTGTGAACTGAGGGTTGGGGAAGGAAGCTCTATTCCCCACTCTAAAGCTTAGTACACACAATGAGATTGTTGGATGAATGACCTTCTGTTTTTTTAGGGGGGCTTTTTTTTGGATGCAATCTCATATCGAAAATGAAGAGGTTACTAGAGTTACGAAAATTCTTGTAAGACAGAATACAACTTCCCGCAATGATATAATGTATCCTTTCATTTCCAAGCATGAGCAATCTTGGTCACTTGATTTTTTATGGACTGTAATGATTAAATGAAAATCAATCATTCTGTTATCTTACAAGAAAAAAAAATGTCATGCCTGTCTCTTTAGATAATTTTGCATGAACTGTCGTGATCGGCTCTCGAAAGCTGTGTACTAACAATCAGATCATTGGACGACCACACAGAAAAACTTTTTTTTTCTTCCGATTTTCTCATCATGTGTACTAGGCTTAAGTCTGAACCTCAAAATGATTATTCTTGTACTCCACTTTAATAATAATGATCCATAGATTTCACAGACAGTGGATAACAAGACAATAAAGAAAAGTATTTTCTATCCATCTGAACAGCTGCTAAATGTACTCTTCAATCCATAATAAAAAAGTGAATTATCACAGTCTTAATGCTGGCTTAGTTTTTATAAATGTGACTTTTTTTTTTCAATCCTAAAAATGCTACTTTTATTTTTCTAGAGTATTTCACAAAAGAAAAAAAAAAAAAATTGTAAAATTGTTAACCTATAATTTCCTTCCAAACCTAGCATTTACACCGAACACTACTTAACCACATAAAATGTAGTACTCACCTATACAGCCCATCATCAATTTCCATTGAGTCTGCAGCCATTCTGACTTTTCACACCCCTGCTCTGCAAAACATTGACATTAAGAGGCAGTGAGATAACTGCATGGTCATACTGAGGCCTGAACCTCTATTACCAACATAGATCTAGAAACAAATTTTGACTGCAACCTATGTATTTTGTTATATTAAACAACCCTAATAAGAAGCCACTGACATAAGTGTCACAAAATAACATCATTCTTCTATTTAAATATTAACTATTTGAGAAAAATATTTTTTTTATATAAAACTAACATTCCTATATATCATTTTGCCAGAATGAATTCACAGCAATTATGCAGATTTTAAAAAGAAATAACAATAAGTATAAATAATAATAGTCATCACTGCCTTCTTAAAAATGTATTCATGTCATCAGGTTTCATTGCAAATCAAAAATCAGTCATTTTTTTCTTTAATGGAGACAATAGGTAAAATCACGCACATCATTTCCTAATGCCCTTTTGGAACGTACATCTACATACAACAACCTAAAGCTCACCACACATGGTGTTGTGTGGTGAGTACAATCTTTATATTTACCAAAAACTATGTAATGTAAGGCCTGATTGGGTATAAATGGATTAGCTAGATTAGGTAGATCTTCATATTGCACAGTTTTGGGAAATCTTAATTTGATTTCACAAAGCTTGTATGGCCAGATTGTAATGTGTATGGTGACCCTTAGGCTTGTTAACCTTTGTCAGTACAAGCCATGGCTTCCATGGAATGGGACTTGGGAAGTAAGAAGACTATATAACCAATCAGATTATGGTGAGGTGGGCATCTGTGTGCATCCAGGGCTGGAGATAAGCAATACTGCCAACACAACATGTAGCATATAAGGCTAGCCTCACATATATGCTTGTTGGGTACGCATGCAAAACTGCAAACTTTCCCTACATGCACTGCCCTTTAGCAGACATGTGGCAGTGCCATTAATTGTGAATGGCACCCCCACGCATCTGTAATCGCATGCATTTTCACACATGTCATGCTGCGGTACCATGTGGTTTGGTGCGAAACATTTTTGGATTTTTCTGAGTTTCTTCTGCATGAGGCAGCCCATTGAAATGAATAGGCTGCCCTATTATACAAGATTTATATAGTGCCAACAGTTGTGCAGCGCTTTACAATTGAAAGGAAGGTATTACAGTTACAATACAATTAAAAAAAAAAAAAAAAAAAAAAAAAAGAGGGCCCTGCTCCTGGGAGCTTACACTCTATTAGGGTGGGGCAAGCAGTAGAAAATATAACAACTGTGAGGGATGAACTGATGAAAGAATGGAAAGATTCAGTTGTTAGGTGGAGTCGCTATAGGCTTCCCTAAAGAGATGCGTTTTCAGGAAACATCTAAAAAGGTGGATATCTCTACATCATGGTCCATTATGACATTATTATTATTATACAGGATTTATATAGCGCCAACAGTTTGCGCAGCGCTTTACAAAATGAAGGTAGACAATACAGTTACAATACAATTTGGTACAAGAGGAAACAGAGGGTCCTGCTCGTTAGAGCTTACAATCTAGGAGGAAGGGTTGAGTGATACAAAAGGTAATAGCTGTGGGGGATGAGCTGATGGAGGAAAAACTGTAAAAGGCAGTTTACTAGTTAGAAGCAGGATAGGCTTCTTTAAAGAGAAAGGTTTTCAGGGATTGTCTAAAGATGGATAGAATAGGAGATAGCCAGACAGATTGGGGTAGGGAGTTCCAGAGGAAAGTAGATCTGGAGAATTCCTGGAGACAAGCATGGGAGGGGGAGACAAGAAAGCTTGAGAGCAGGAGGTCTTGGGAAAAGCAGAAAGGAAGGTTTGGATGATGTATAAAACAAGATTGCTGATGTAGCTAGGGGGAAGATTTGTGAATGGCTTTGTATGTTGTTGTTAGTATTTTGAATTGAATTCGTTGGGCAATCAAAAGCCAGAGGATGGACTGGCAGAGAGGGGAGACAGACAATTAGCAAGAGATAACAAGGAAAACTCCACCGCAGCAGGTATTGGCCCACTGAGATTAATCAAATACCTGTTACCCCTGCCATATGCTATGATTTCTCCTGTTGCTTGTATGTCCTCCTGGCAGGAGGAACCACAGCGCACAGAGGGGAAGTAAGTATTCTACTCACATCGTGAAATATTATATAATAAAGAATTAGTATAAAAGCAGCCCTAAATAAAATGAAGTCAGATGGGACCTTTGAAGCAGCATCTTACACTTTTATAAAGTCATATTGAAAGATTAGCCGTACTTCTGGTTGCTTTTTGGTGTTACTGAAAAAAAAAATAAATCTCTGTGTAGCAGGACCACACACAGCTTTCTATTAACACAGCACAGTGTTTACTCACCACAGTATTTTTTTTCTTTAATGGCCAGTTCACACCACAAAAAACGCACCCCGGAAGTATTCTGGATACGTTTTTGCTTACAGTTCACACCACACGCAGTCCTGGTGCAGTTTGCCATGTTCCAGTATGGCTCTGTGCAGTAAAAATGTAGCATGTTGTACTTTCTTTTTCTGCACCAGAAACTGACTGGAACTGACTGCACTGGTGTGAACTTGGGCCATTGGAATACATGGAAAACACTGTGCATGCATTTTTGATGCAGACAAAAAAAAAAAGCACCGGACTGCATCTAGTGTGAACTAGCCATTAAAGTAGAACTTCACCCATAACAACTTGATAAAAAATAATGTTCTTTAGTAAAGAACATACAATAATTATGCTACTAAAATTAGTTTATGCTGTAAATTGCTTCCGGCATTGTTCCCGTTTCTTCTTGCTGGTGGCTGCCATTTTGCTGAAGCCCACAGCCCTAAACTACAGTAAATCTTTATGCTCTCAGTAGATCGGTTTCTGAATTTCCAGCACAGTGCCAAAAATTAGAAAGCAACTGAGCATGTGCAGAGCAGGGTGAGACAATGAATTACTGGATTTTCAATAGTATAGGCACTTATTTTTAATGTTTTACATAGCTATACCTGCAAATGGGGCAGCATAAAGTTACCTAGGAGGACTTAGCTTTTTGACTAAAGTTCTACTTCAAAGACTCATTCACACCTAATTTAGAGACTTTGTGCACTGTGATGTGATGAGCTGTGATAAAATGTAGACATTCTACAATTTATCACAGCGTAGGTACTGCATGTCACTACACAGCAGCACAATGCACAACGCTGCTGTGAGGTCACATGAATGAAGTGTCACATTGTGCATTTCAAATAAAGCTGACAAAGAAAAAAAAAAAAAGAGAACACAACTGTGTGATGCGCTGAAAAGCACATCCTACTGCCCCCTCACTGGAGCTAAAACTGTGCAGACAGTGTGAACAGGCCTTCAATTCTCAATTATCAAACACTTGTATGACAGTTTATTGTGAAGATAATATTAAACCTGAAGCTTAGGTATGGGTAGTTTTTTTTTTGCATTGTTACATTGGCTCAGGTTGGATCAATGAAAGTGTGATACCTGTGCGATCCCTGGAGAATCTGCAAACACTGTAGTAGACACTGCTACTTAAGCAATCCATTATCTTCTAGGTCCCATGCCGAGTGGCTGCCCTGCTGCATTGTGAACACAAAGGGTCACTTACTTGGCACAAGCACCATTCACAGAACGCCTTGCATGGTGTTCTATGATCACACAAGGTGGAAAGGCAGGTCACAATCTCCACCTCATCTAATCAGAGAATGCTTTTCATTCGTTAAGAAAAAATACAAGGTGCTCTGTGAATGGAGCTCATGCTGAGCTTGAGCTCAACACTATGCAGTCGCTTAGAGAAGGACCTTGAAGATAGCAGTGATCAATGTAGCAGCAGAGCCTATTTAAGTGATCTTCACCTTCCACAGGGATCCTGCAGGTATAGCATATGCATACTTAAGCAGACCATAGACGGGCCGTTTATCGGCCAAATTGTCGGCTGATAAATGAAAAAACGGTCAGCCCCGTTGCCGATGCTGCCACCAATGTCTACGAAAAACGGCAGTTTTTTGTGGATTTTCCAGCATGACCGATAAAAATAAATGAGATCCGCAAAAAGCGGCTGACAGGCTGGCCCCACTAACGGCGTGAATATCGGCTGATTTTTCGTGCGGACGAACATTCGGCCGATAAACGACCGGTCTATGGCCTGCATTACATTGGTCCAAGCTGTAAAAAAACCATACCTAAATTTCATATTCACCCTACCTCACAAGCATGAGTATCCCTTAAATTGAAAAATGCCCTTGCTATAGGTGTTGACCATTTGTGTACTTTACAAAACCTGACTGAAAAACTACCAGAGACTGTATCTCCCCATCCTGCCTTGTTGCTAGTAGAGACTCCCAGCTGCTACTACTCACCTTCACTGTCACAGGAGTAAGCTCTTGCTCTGATTCAAACACCATTACATGTGCTTTCACTCCCATGATGCAGTAGCTCTGAGCTCAATGTTTGAGAGCTCTCTCCCATGACAGTGAAGGTGAACAGTAAGAGCTAGGAGTCTCTTAGCAACATCCTAGCAACAAAGCAGGATGAGATGCTACGACCCCCTGGGAGTTTTTCAGTCAGGCTTTGTGAGATATGTAAATGGCCTACAACTGTAGCAAGGGCATTGTTCAACTTTGTCATAGTTGTCCAGTTTGTTTTTATCTATAGACACCACTTACAGACACTGACAGTTTCTGTAAAGGTGAACCATGTCTCTAAATTGGTCCTCTAGTTGGGGATAGGAGTGAAGCGCTATCATCAGTATGTTGCCATGGACAGGTGCCAGGAAAGACGCTTATACTAGTATTTAGTCAATTCTATGTACATTTAGGGTATAACATGTAACTTGGTGTCCCAGTGGACCCCCCCATTAATATTCAGGGCTTCTTCACGCAGCATTTGGTTATGAATAAGCACAAGACCATGTGAAATGCGTTAACAGGTCCTGTATTCATTTCCTAATGTTTTGTGTGTCCTATGGATCAATAAATATACCCTATATTTATCAATCCTCCGGTGTGCGGCTGACCCTTCTTCCTGTTGCTTCTTCATGCAGCAGCTGTTAAATATGGGAATGAACAAACTACAAATCCTGTCCGCCACTGCAGCAGGTAGGCTTACAGTCCTCAATAGAACACAAGTATGGTGATCACTGCACTCATAGTTAACTGATCCTACTTCCAGCTCTCCAACTGAAAAAACATTCTTCCATACGAGCACAGACTGGTGCTAGTATGGAAGAATGCTGCAGGAAAAGTCTGCAGCAGCCTGGCATTGCACCCCTCATCTATTGATCATGGCTGCAATGCTATGCAGACTCATTTGCAAAACTAAAACAAAAAAAATTGCAATATATGAACATGTTTTTGGTATATATATATATTTTTTTTTTTTAAAAAAGGTGAACTTAGCTTTTAATGATTTTTTCTATTTATTTATCAATTTGCATGTCCTACAGGGATTATTGGGGCTCGCAGGCTCCCACAAGTAGCCTGGGCTAGGAGCAAGATACACGTATCCAAATAAAGGTCAACGCATCACCACAGATGGACCATCAGAGATAAGGTCTATAAAGACATTAACAGTTTAGCTCTCTGTGCCCAAAGGCTTCTAACACACTTAAATCCCAGGAAACTGACCACGCTATCTAGTGTATTCAGTTTTTAATAGGAAAGCAGAGGGACTGGCAGGAACACCTGTGATTTCACACAAAGGAAATACAAAGAGAACAGGATACTTATCCATACAAGTACATGGTATAGCAGGCACATACTGTATCAGGAATAGAAAATGTTGGGTTTACTTCCAGTCAAAACCTAATTAAGCTTAAATCTACTCCCACCCCCATTCCAAGCCTAGCCCTATTCTATCTACCCTTTAAAGGAAAGATGTCTATACTTACCGAATCTGAGGGCAGTCTGGTCACATGATCTCCCCAGCACCAGCTTCAGGGTAGAGGAGAGGCAGCGACAATGGCTGCAGAGCCTGGGACACGACATCACCTATAGACTAACTATGTGGTATCTGTTGTCAGCTGTCCTCCCTATACACTGAAGTCGGCTTGGGAACTGATCATGTAACTGTACAGCAGCACCCTCACAATAGAGAAGTATAAGCATATTTCCTTTACAGGGTAGAAAGAATAGGCCTAGAACAATGGTCTCCAAACTGCGGGCCAAGGGTCAGATGTGTCCC
The DNA here is from genome assembly GCF_062004578.1 of Staurois parvus. NCBI lineage: Eukaryota > Metazoa > Chordata > Amphibia > Anura > Ranidae > Staurois > Staurois parvus. The sequence continues at coordinate 5,277,299 of NW_028317882.1, forward strand.
TTTGCTTGTATTTATCTGACCCTTGAGGCACTATTCATTCCACTGATATGAAACACTATTCTGCCCACGGATACAACAATGGGGAATGATTCCTGTCACTGACATCAACAATGGGGCAGTATTCCTCCCCCTAATACCAAAGACGGGACACGGTTTACTCCCTCTGATGCCAGAAAAAAAAAATGTCTATTCTTGCTGTCCACAGTCCGGCCCCCCTAAAGTCTGAAGGACAGTAAACTGGTTCTTTGGCTGTGTTCACACTAGCCTTGTTAGCAAGCGCCAGACAGGCATTTGGGAAGCGGTTTTACCGTTTCCCAAACGTCTGGGAAAATTCTTCACATTGCAGCACATGGTGCTGTTCAAACGGGAGCGTTAGCGTTGCAGCAAAACAGATGCCTCTGGTCGAGTCAGGAGGAGATGAAGCCTCCTCTTCAAGCCTATGGTGCCGCTCCGCAAAAGCCTGGCCGGCGTTTGCGGTGCGGTTGCGGGGTGTTTGCGAAGCGTTAACACCATTCAAACTTCATTATAGGCGTTTGTGGGGCGTTTTTAACGCTTGGCAAACGCCTAGCAACTTCCGCTAAACCGTGCATGTGGCGTTTGCGGAGCGTTAAAAACGCTCCACAAACGCCGGACCAACACTTGTCAAATGCTATAGGGGCATTTGGCAAGAGTAAGGCTACGTTCACACTAGCCTTGTGTGCAGGCGGCAGAGAGGCGTTTGGGAAGCGTTTTTACCGCTTCCCAAACGCCTCTGCCAATTCTGCACATTACAGCACATGGTGCTGTTCTAACGGGAGCGTTTGCGTCGCGTCGCGGCAAAACGGACGCCTCTGGTCGAGTCAGGAGGCTTTGAAGCCTCCTATTCTCGTCTATGGTGCCGCTCCGCAAACGCCCGGCCGGCGTTTGCGGTGCGGTTGCGACGCGTTTGCGGGGCGTTTGCGGAGCGGTAACACCACTCAAACTGTATTATAGGCGTTTGTGGGGCGTTATTAACGCTCGGCAAACGCCTAGCAACCGCCACTAAACCGCGCATGCAGCGTTTGCGGAGCGTTTGCCGAGCGTTAATAACGCCCCACAAACGCCGGACCAACGCTTGCCAAACGCTATAGGGGCGTTTGGCAAGCGTTGGTAAAACAGCCAAGTGTGAACGAGCCCTAAGAGTTGGAAAAATAGTCAAGTGTGAACGAGCCCTTTGTGTAGAAACTTCGGAGGCCCCCGGCTCAGAATGGGGGTAGGGGCAGGTTTAGACTTAGGTCTTCTGTGGAATTACATTTTGAAGTGATACTAAAGGCTCAAATTTTTCTTCTTTAAAATAATAAACACATCATCTATTAGATTGTAAGCGCTTATAAGCAGGGCCCTCTTAATCTTCTTGTTTTGATTGTATTGTAGCTATATTGTCTCCCTTTATATTGTAAAGTGCTGTGCAAACTGTTGGAGCTATATAAATCCTGTATAATAATAATCACACTTACCTGCTCTGTCCAATGGTATTGCACAGAGAAGCTCTGATCCTCCCCTGCTTGGTTTCCCTGCCAGTGCTTCTGGTATCTCCCCCTTGCCAAGTCCCCCCCAGAGCAAGCTGCTTGCTCTGGGGGCATTTTGCGAGCTCGCTCCTGGGCTGCCTGTGTGTGTCTATGGGACACACAGCGCATGGCTGCCCCCCCTCACTTCTGTGATTGAAAGCAGTGGGAACCAATGGCTCCCGCTACTGTGTCTGAGCCAATGAGGAGGGAGACCCGGAAGGGCTTCAGCTCTTGTGCACATCAAGCTCAGGTAAGTATTAGGGGGGAGCTGCACACTGCAGGTCTTCGTTACCGTCATGCATAGAATGTATGATGGTTAAAAAAACCTTTAATCTTTAGAACTGCTTTAACCATTTGCCCTCCTGAGGATTTACCCCCCTTCCTGACCAGAGCATTTTTTGCAATACGGCGCTGCTTTACTTTAACTAACAATTGCACGATCATGCAACGCTGTACATAAATTACATTGGTGTCCTTTTTCCACACAAATAGAGCATTCTTTCAGTGGTATTTGATCACCTGTGTGTTTTTTATTTTTTGCGCTATAAACAAAAAAAGACCAACAATTTTGAGAAAAAAAAAACAATATTTTTGACTTTTTGCTATAAAACATATCCAGTAAAAAAATTTCAAAAATCAAATTCTATCATAAATTTATGCCAAAATGTATTCTGCTGCATGTCTTTGCTAAAAAAAAAAAAATCCCAATACATGTAAATTAATTGGTTTATGTGAAAGTTATAGCATCTACAAATGTCAGTATAGATACTGGAATGTTATACTAGTAATGGCGACGATCAGCGGGCATTCTGACTGGGTGGGAACTGACTAACCGCCACTGACATCCCAATGACACTAATACAGTGATCAGTGCTAATAAAAAGACACCTTACTAATGACATCTGTGGTGATCAAAGGGTTAACTATGTGCTGTTTTACTGTGCATGCTGTGTGTGTTTTATCAGGGAGACATGTTGCTGTGCATTTCTCTAGGCAGAAAAATACACAACAGCATGTCCTTGCTGGTAGGAGAGACGTGTGTTGTTTATTTTTTTTTATTATTTATTTCAGATACTTATATAGCGCCGTCGATTTATGCAACACTTTACATATATATTGTACATTCACATCAGTCCCTAACCCTCAAGGGGTGTACAATCTACGGTCCCTAACTCCCATTCATACATACACATACTAGGGCCAGTTTAGACAGGATCCAATTCACCTACCAGCATGTCTTTGGAGTGTGGGAGGAACCCGGAGGAAACCCACGCAGGCACAGGGAGAACATGCAAACTCCAGGCAGGAGGTACCGTGGCTGGGATTTGAACCAACGATCCTAGTACTGCCAGGTGGAAGTGCTAACCATTTAGCCACTGTGCTGCCCGTTTATACACAGGTATCTCCCGTCAACTTTGCCTGACGATCGTCGGATGCCTACGGGGAATCTCCAGCCGGGACCCAGTGATTGACATCCCTAGCCACCAATGGCGGAGTGGGTAGGGCGGCACATCCGCCCCCTAGCTGGAAATGCAAATCACGCATATATACGTGATTTTGTGCAGCCCTACCTTCCTGTAGCAGAAGTGGAAAGTAGTAGGGTGGAAAGAAAGCGGTTAAAATATGTGCCTAAAGTACTCGCCTTTATTTGCGTACATGCGTACCATCTGCAGATCTACATACGTAAAACCTGCAGCCATGTTCTACTTTATTTGTGCCTGACTAATTGCAGTGCCCATTTTCATATATAGACGTGGATGAGCGTATGGGATCATTGATGACTACAACGCCACGTTTAGATGCGCACAAAACAATCTGCTGTACGTATTTAAACGCAGGGTTCCGTGTGAATGAGCTCCTCCATATGAATGACAGGTCACCCTCGTGTGTTTAAATGTTCCAAGTCAGTGAAGTGGAAGAGAAGTTGTGATTTGTGAAAACTCTCCCAATACACCCCAATGAGGGTGATATATCCCCGCACCAGTGACACCGAAGCACACCCACAGTCCCATTTCCTTCCTTTTCTTGTGAAGGAGATGCACCCCCCATTGAAATGTGTCAGCAGGTTTGTGCTGCTCTGCACTGACAAAGCTGTGATCAGAGGCTGCTGTCCATACAGGGCACTCCTCCACAGTCACACATGTCCCCCTCACTGCAGCATCCCGAGGACCCATACAATTACAGGCTACTGACCTGACCTACTACTGCAGCTTCTGCAGTTCCTTGTCGGCCGGGAGAGAAAACCCTTCCGAAGAGAGCGAGAGAAAGATGACAAACTACAACTCCCACAGTGCCTTTCACCGGGGAGGAGGAAGCGGAAGACGACCAAGGCAAACACAGCTTTATTACAAGCGAGCAATAAGACACGGTTTTTTATTTCTTCAGTCCCGCGTTAGGAGAGGATTGGCGGGTTCTTGTCTTTTTCGTTTTGTTTTATAGGTTATTAGGCGACTGTAATGATGTTAGACACATTCGCTCTTCTTTGACCTAACATTAGTTTAGGCTCTATAATAGAAAAGGGAATTGTATAGCCAGGAACCTTTTCTGCTTTGAAGCTTTAGCCTTTTCCAACTTTTTAGTCAATAACACACTTTGAGGCCTCATTCACACAGGCATACTGAAGTGTACACCCAGGTGAGTGCTGTGTTTGGCCTCATTCACACGGACAAACATGAACGTATACCTGTGTGAGGGCTGTTTTTGGCCTCATTCACATGGACAAACATGAACGTACACCTGTGTGAGGGCTGTTTTTGGCCTCATTCACGGACGAACATGAACGTACACCTGTGTGAGGGCTGTTTTTGGCCTCATTCACACGGACGAACATGAACGTACACCTGTGTGAGGGTTGTTTTTTTACCATATTCACACAGACACGTGAGCGTACACCTGTGTGAGGGCTGTTTTTGGCCTCATTCACGGACGAACATGAACGTACACCTGTGTGAGGGCTGTTTTTGGCCTCATTCACACGGACGAACATGAACATACACCTGTGTGAGGGTTGTTTTTTTACCATATTCACACAGACACGTGAGCGTACACCTGTGTGAGGGCTGTTTTTGGTCTCATTCACAGACACACGTGAGCGTACACCTGTGTGAGGGTTGTTTTTTTACCACATTCACAGACACGTGAGCGTTTTTGGTCTCATTCACAGACACACGTGAGCGTACACCTGTGTGAGGGCTGTTTTTGGTCTCATTCACAGACACACGTGAGCGTACACCTGTGTGAGGGTTGTTTTTTTACCACATTCACAGACTTGTGAGCGTTTTTGGTCTCATTCACAGACACACGTGAGCGTACACCTGTGTGAGGGCTGTTTTTGGTCTCATTCACAGACACGTGAGCGTACACCTGTGTGAGGGTTGTTTTTTTACCACATTCACAGACACATGAGCGTTTTTGGTCTCATTCACCGACACACGTGAGCGTACACCTGTGTGAGGGCTGTTTTTGGTCTCATTCACCCAGACACAAAAGGCAAAAGCACAATCAAATCCCTGTGTCCATCATTACACATAAAAACTTTTGGTCCATGATAAAATATCAAATTAACCACTTCAATAGCGGGCACTTTTACCCCCTTCCTGCCCAGGCCAATTTTCAGCTTTCAGCGCAGTCACAGTTTGAATGACAATTAGGCAGTCATGCAACACTGCACCCAAATTACATTTTTATCATTTTGTCATACAACCAGAGCTTTCTTTTGGTGGTATTTAATCACCACTGGGTTTTTAAAAAATTTTTGTTAAAAAAATGAAAAAAGACTGAAAATTTTGAAAAAAATACAAGCTTTTCTTCATTTCTGTTCTAAAATTTTGTGAATAAATAATTGTTCTTCATAAATGTAGGCCAAAATGTAAACTGCTACAATTTGTTGGTGAAAATAACCCAAATCAGTGTGTATTATTTAATCTGTAGGACAGTTATAGAGTCCACAAACTATTGTATACAGTTGCAAGAAAAAGTATGTGAACCCCTTGGGATTACATGGAGTTTTGCATGAATTGGGCATAAAATGTGCTCTGAACGTCATCTAAGTCACAACAATAGAAGAACACAGTCTGCTGAACATAATACTACACAAAAATTAGATGTTGCCATGGTTTAATTTCACAGAACATGTAAACATTCACAGTGCAGGGAGGAAAAAGTATGTGAGGCCCTAGCTTAATGACTTCTCCCAGAGCTAATTGGAGCCAGGAGTGAGCCAACCTTGACTCCAATCAGTGTGATGATATTGGATGTGTTGCTGACAGCTGTTCTGCCCTTAAAAAACACACACCTGTTTTGGGTTTACTGGTTTCAAGAAGCACTGTCTGATGTGAACCATGCCTTGCAGAAAAGAGCTCTCAGAAGACCTACGATCAAGAATTGTTGACTTGCATGAAGCTGGAAAGGGTTTTAAAAGTATCTCCAAAAGTCTTGATGTTCATGTGTCCACGGTAAGACAGACTGTCTACAAATGGAGAAAGTTTAGCACTGTTGCTACTCTCCCTAGGCGTGGTCGTCCTGTAAAAATGACTGCAAGAGCACAGCGCAGAATGCTGCATGAGGTAAAGAAGAATCCCAGAGTGTCAGCTAAAGACCTACAGAAATCTCTGGCACATGCTAACATTTTTGTTGACACATCTACAATAAGGAAAACATTAAACAAGAATGGAGTACATGGGAGGACACCACGGAAGCAGCCATTGCTGTCCAAAAAGAATATTGCAGCACGTTTGAAGTGTGCAAAAGAGCACCTGAATGTTCCACAGCACTACTGGCAAAATATACTGTGGACAGATGAAACCAAGATTGAGTTGTTTGGGAAGAACACACAACACTATGTGTGGAGAAAAAAAGGCACAGCACACCAACATCCAAACCTCATCCCCACTGTAAAACATGGTGGAGGGAGCATCATGGTTTGGGGCTGCTTTGCTGCCTCAGGGCCTGGACGGACTGTTGTCATTGATGGGAAAATGAATTCCAGACATTTTGCAGGAAACGTACGACCATCTGTCTGCCAACTGGAGCTCCGCAGAGGATGGGTGATGCAACAGGACAATGACCCAAAGCATACAAGTAATTCAACAAAACAATGGCTGCAACAGCACAGGATACACCTTCTTAAGTGGCCCAGTCAGAGTCCTGACCTCAACCCGATTGAAATGCTGTGGCATGACCTTAAGAGAGCGATTCACACCAGACGTCCCAAGAATATTGCTACACTGAAACAGTTTTGTGAAGAGGAGTGGTCCAAAATTACTCCAGATCATTGTGCAGGTCTGATCTGCAACTACAGGAAACGTTTGGTTGAGGTTATTGCTGCCAAAAGAGGGTCAACCAGTTATTAAGTCCAAAGGTTCACATACTTTTTCCTCCCTGCACTGTGAATGTTTACATGTTATGTGCAATTAAACCATGGCAACATCTAATGTTTGTGTAGTATTATGTTCAGCAGACTGTGTTCTTCTATTGTTGTGACTTAGATGACGTTCAGAGCACATTTTATGCCCAATCCATGCAAAACTCCACGTAATCTCAAGGGGTTCACATACTTTTTCTTGCAACTGTATATCTGAAAATCAATCAATCCCTCTGTACTGGCGGCCTATCTCATTTCCCGAGGCCCAAAAATGTCAGGACAGTACAGATATCCCCCAAATTACCCCTTTTTGAAAAGTAGACAGTCTGCTGTATTTAATTGGTTGCCGACCACAGATAGCCACAGATAGAATGACGGATGCACTGCGGCCGGCCAGTTCTGGGAGGGCATCGTATGACGTCCTCCCAGAACGTGCTCTCCTGTGCGCCCCCAGCGATCTCCGTGATTCCTGTGTCCTATGGACACAGCTGATCACATGATGTGGTAAAAAGCCAATCACAGCGGCCTTTTACCACGTGATCAGCCGTATCCAATGACACGCTGATCTCCGGAGAAGGAGAAAAATTACCTGTTTGCAAAATTTTATAATAGAAACAAAGATACTTTTATTTAAATTTTTTGCTCTTTTTTTGTTTATAGCGCAAAAAGTAAAACACCCAGCGGAGAGTAAATACCACCAAAAGAAAGCTCTATTTGTGAGAAAAATATTATAAAAATTTCATATGGGTATAATGTTGCATGACCCCACAATTGTCATTTAAATTGTGACAGCACTGAAAGCTGAAAATTGGCTTGGTAAGGAGGGGGTATAAGTGCCCGGTAGGCAAGTGGTTAATAAGAGGCATGGCAAGTTTTTTGATGTTGTAATTTTTTGTCATAATTTTTTGGAAAATAAATTAATTACATTTTTTTCAACTTTTTTTATTTTGTTTTACATACTGTCACCAGTGCAGTACAGCAACATCATATAACTGGTGTGGCTGTGATGAAGGACACTGGTGAAAAAAAAAACAGAAACATTTTTTTCAATTTATTTTTTTATTACATTTTTTCTTTTTATTAGGATTTTTTTTTTTATAAAACACTGTGACCAGAGTTATATGTTATTGGCCACAGCTAATCACATGAAACAGGCTGTGATTGGCACAGTCTGTACCATGTGATCACTGTGACCAATCACAGCTAGCAACACAATTGTATACAATGGATGGCATGAAAGGAAGCAATTCATTGTTTACAATTGTCATGTGACCTTCTGTGATTGGTCACAGCAGTCATATGGTACCGGCAAAGGGCCGGTACACAGATCCAGGAGGATATCATATGATGCCTACCTGGATTGATGAAAGTCCCACTCGGCTGTCATTTTGCTATTGGCCAAGTGGGAACTGGTTAAGTAGTTTGACCCTATAAATAACATGAAATAGCTTAGACTCAAAAAATAATGATACATTTTCAGAATGAAATAAAATGGATTAAAAATAATATGAGCTCATAAAATTTTAATTAATTAATAGAATTAATACTGAGTTTAATTATAATATAGTGGCACGATTCAAAATTACATTATTGTCTTATATTGCTATAAATGATTAGGATACAATAAAATGAGGAATATTAAATAATAATGTGATATAATCTGTTCATTTTGGAACATTTCTAAATGGACCCTGATTATGTTATTCATGGGGTCTCATTATTTAAAGTGTTATTAAACCCACAACAGTAAAATTTGTCTGTATATATAGTAAAGCATGCTTGTTATACTCACTATAGAACCTAAGGGGTTAATCCCCTGTGTTGTGTAAAAATACTGTTTGATCCTGACTTCTCTAATCCTCCTCTTTTTCCAGTGTCTACCTCTTATGTTCTGGTAAGACATATAGTGTGGAGACACTGCACATGCTCAATTTGGTGTGTATTGCTAGAGAGGTTTTTTTTTTTCTTGGGAGAGTGCATGTGATCAGCACAGGGCCTATCAGCAGTGTCCAGACAGAGGTCAGGGGTTCTACATTCTAGAGAAAACTCCTCCTATAAGCTTTAACCAGTGCCCGACTGGACACTGTTAGAAGTCATAAGACTGCTCTAACTGCTGATGAGAAAAGGTATTTAGCAGTTTATATTTACTAAAATAATTGCATTTCCATGTTCTGTGTACTGTGGGAGACCCAATATAGTGAATGCAGGGTCCTGGGTTTAGTAACTCTTTAATTTGTTAATTTATTTTGAACCAATAGTTTTAGTTTTTTCTGTATGTAAATAATTTTGACACCATCAATTTTTATATATTTTATTTTAAATTATTTTATAATAGTTACTTTAATCTCCAGATCTGAGTAGTAGGATAACCCTTTTACAACTGCTTCATTCCCTATCTGCTACCATCTGAAATCCATATATTCAAAAGTCAGCAAAACCCACAAAATTTTAAATGTAGCACATGCTAGACATGTTCAGAAAACATTTGTTTCATTTTGGGTTGATTTGTTAAGTTACTAATTTTGTTTTGTTGCATTCATAACGAAATTCATTTCAGTTGGTTTCATTTATTAATTTTTGACCGGATTCAAAATCTTCAGTGGATTCAAAGTATTCAAATTGAATTTGAATTGAAAATATCTGATCTGAATTCATTGTGAAGAATAGCTGGTTCTATTCTATTTGAATTTCGGAAGACGGCTATATTCTTTCTGTTTTATTCTATTCTAAGCTGTTCTATTTTTCTCTTCTCTTCTTTTCAAATTTCGGAAGACAGCTATATTCTTTCTATTTCATTCTAATGTATTCTATTTGTTTCTATTATTGTATTCTCTATTCTATTCTTTTCCATTCTATTCCTTTCTATTTTATTCTATTCTATTTTTTTCTGTTTCATTATTTTCTATTCTAGTCTATTCTATTCTTTTCTATTCTATTCCTTTATTTTCTTTTCTATTCTTTTATTTTCTATTCTAATTTACTCTATTCTATTCTTTTCTATTCTACTTTATTATATTGTATTGTTTTCAATTTTTCTTTCTATTTTATTCTATTCTATTTGAAATTCGAAGTTTGGAAGACGACTATATTCTTTCAGGGAAAAAAACACTAAAATTAATTTTATTGCACACAATTTAATCCCTAATTTATTTGTACAAAATACAAGATGAAGATGTGTCATGTAAATAGATACCACATACTGGATTCCAAAACTCAAAACTACATGCACTCACAAAATGGCAAAAAAGTAGAGTCTCCCAAATTATCAGTAGGGGCACATTAAAGGAGAAGTTCACCATATTCAGAGTGTAATATGTAACGTGTTACAAATGCACTCCCCCCCCCCAAACCCCTTCCGTTATGGTAAATAAAAAGCTGCTAAAATAAAGCTCTGTCTGAAATAAAATGATAAAAAATTAATTTGAGTACAGTGTTGCATGACCAAGCAATTGGCAGTTAAAGTAGCACAATGCTGAATAGCAACAAGTGCCCTGATCATGAAGGGGATAAAACCTTATGGATGTTAAACACTTTAGACTCTGGACTTGCTACGTAAGTCCAGAGAGCTGAAGTAGTTAAATATGCATCAATGAGGAATTTGTGAGGGTTATTTTTCGGCCTCTGTACTCTGTGTGCATTGTGTACCACATTGTTTCTATTTTATTCTGAAACATATATACTTCGTTTTCCTAAATAGCTAAGTGAGAGATATGGTTTAGCCAGTGAGCTCTACAAGAGATTGTTTCAGTGCTGTATATAGAATTTGTAATATACTCCTATTTTTATCTAAAAAATATCAACATCATTTTTTTTTGTTTCTTACAAAGTTAATTGAGTTATGTGGGTTGTCCAATGAGGCATCCAAGAGATTGTTGAACGTATGTATATGCAGTATGTACCATATTCCTTAAATTTTTCTTCTAAAAAATATAAACTTAAAATTGTTTGTTAGTCATTCAGTTAAAGGAGGCATGTTATTTAGCCAGTGAGGCCCACATTTGATTGTTTTTTTTTTAAAAAATAAATTTTTATTGAGTTTGTGGCACAATAAATTTTGTACATACTTTTCACCTGTACAGTGCCTTGAAAAAGTATTCATACCCCTTGAAATTTTCCACATTTTGTCATGTTACAACCAAAAACGTAAATGTATTTTATTGGGATTTTATGTGATAGACCAACACAAAGTGGCACATAATTGTGAAGTGGAAAGAAAATGATAAATGGTTTTCAACATTTTTTACAAATAAATATGTGAAAGTGCAGTGTGCACTTGTATTCAGCCCCCTTTACTCTGTACCTCTAACTAAAATCTAGTGGAACCAATTGCCTTCAGAAGTTACCTAATTAGTAAATAGAGTCCACCTGTGTGTAATTTAATCTCAGTATAAATACAGCTGTTCTGTGAAGCCCTCAGAGGTTTCTTAGAGAACATTAGTGAACAAACCGCATCATGAAGGCCAAGAAACACACCAGACAGGTCAGGGATAAAGTAGTGGAGAAGTTTAAAGCAGGGTTAGCTTATAAAAAAAATATCCCAAACTTTGAACATCTCACGGAGCACTTTTGAATCGATTATCTGAAAATGGTAAGAGTATGGCACAACTGCAAACCTACCAAGACATGGCCGTCCACCTGAACTGACAGGACCATGGTAACTCTGGAGGAGCTGCAGAGATCCGCAGTTCAGGTGGGAGCATCTGTCCACAGGACAACTATTAGTCGTGCACTCCACAAATATGGTCTTTATGGAAGAGTGGCAAGAAGAAGGCCATTGTTGAAAGAAAGCAGTCTCCTTACTCCAGGTGGGGACGCGTGAGTGCCATGATGATGGTGATGTATATTTTGCTATGTTCTCCATGGCAGCTGTCTGTGTGTTTGTCCGTTTGTGTTTTGTTTTGTTCTTCCTGGCCTCTCATGGCGTATCTTTGTTCCAAGCCGCTGCTCTCTGTTCCAGCCTGGTGTCCTGTAATCGCTACTGCACAGTGGCTCTAGGGATTCAGCGCATGTGCACTGCGGGCAGTGGTGACATAATCATAAACAGCTCTACATTATTGCCCTTGTGTGCTGCCTGCCTGTGATCCTGTTGCATCCTAATTGTGCTGAATGGCTCTGCCACCTGTTTAGGTTGACTGACTGCAGTTCCGCACTATGGATGTGTTGTCGTCCCCACCCGTGGCCAACCCTTGCATAGCAGGTATGAGAGGATATGTTTAACCCTTTTCTTTCCTCGCTTGTCTGGACACTCTTATAACTCTTTCCTTTCTGCTATATTTTGTTTTTGTCATTCCTTCCAGGTTGGATCATTAATACACAGTACAAGATAATAGAGACCTCATTAGATCACTGCATAGACATTCTTCTTCCAGATTTAGAAGCCATAGGTCACCATCAAGGTCCAGGCATCACAGGAGAAGCTCTGATTCCTCCTTTAGGCACTGCACCCACCACCAAGTCAGCCACTCTGAGGAAGGAGCCTGCTGGGGATGCAGAACTCAGGTCCCAGAGGGCAAGTCTCTGTGTGAGCCATGCTATGACCGGGAAAGGGTTGGTGATAACCAGCGAATGGAATCTCTGGTGAGGCGCGTGGTGCAGGAATCCCTAAAGAGTGGGGTACAAGCAACACACAAAGTCCGACAACTGTTATGGCGTGCTGTCCCGCTAATGACGGCCAGGAAGAGCGGGAACCGTCCCAACCAAGCCATCCATCTTTAAAGACATCAAACATGGATCCAGAGCAGAGTACTCCTGGCCCTGTTTTATTTCCACCTGCAAGCCTCTCAGTGTCTAGAATTATTGGCAGTTTGGTGTCTACAGCTCCAATGGTTAAGTGGGAGGTCTAGAGAAGCAGCCTATTCAGAAGGAGTTTCTCCAGCAGTGGGAGCCAGGAAGTAGAATTCAGGTCATCTACATAACCTCAGTCTTTCCTGGTGGCTACAATGGAGAAATGTACTCAATTGCCATTCCATTGCCCCCTTTTCCTGGATTACAATCATGTCTGATGCCAGCAATAAGGGATGGGGGACTTACTGCCTGACAGCTCAAGGCAGGTGGGGCTTTTTACTCTCACAAGATTGTGTTGAAAATTATGCAGCTACGAGCAGCCTTTTGCACCCTACAGGCCTTTCACCATCCGATGAAGGGAGCATCAGTGCTGTTAGGCTAGACAACACTACGGAGGTCTCCTACACAAACAGATAAGGGGGGACTTGCATCATTTCTCTATTACAGGAAGTGGAGCCAATTATGTCTTGGGCTCAAAAAAGTAAAGCCGACATCTCAACAGCCTATGTCCCCACAGTCCAGAATATTCTAGCAGACTTTCTTTCAAGAGTCCATTTGGACAACTACGAATGGTCTCTCCATGTGGAGGTTTTTAGGTGGATTCTGTCCCTGGGAGTCAGTCTAGAAGTTTAACTGTTTGCCTCCCGATGCAACAACAAGCTTAGGAAGTATTGTACGAGGGGCCGGTATCTCCAGGCCTTCGGGATAGATGCCCTGACAGATCATTGGAAATTCAGCATTGTGCATTTCCTCCAGTTCAAGTCATCCTCAGGTTTCTACAAAAACTCAGAACAGAAGATGTAGAGGTAGTGGCGGTGTTGCCATATGGGCCAAACAGGCCATCGTTCGACTTGCTAGTATAGCTCAGCTACCGGAACCTAGAGCTCCTTCCCTTCAGGCCAGGCCTTCTGTGGCAGGTTGCAAATTCTTCAACTATGTCCAGTACGGTTGCATCTGATGGTTTGATTCTTGAGAAGGAAGATTAAATTCCCTCGGCTGTTCCTCTATCCATGCTCTCATGAATACTAGGAGAGTGAGCACAAACAATGCTGAATCTGGTCAAAGTTTGTGGAGTACTTGTCTGCTGCTGACTGGTCATGTAATGATCCAGACGTTCAAGATATTCTGGACTTCCTCCAGTCAGTTTTAGGTCTGTCACTATCTGTCAGTTCCCTCAATTCCCTCCCCTTTTGGCTTTCACAGGTGCATCTTGAGCTAGGCATCTTCTTGTCTAATAATTCTTCAGGGGAGCAACTAGGCTCAGACCTCAGAGAAAGCTGAGGTTTCCCAAAGGAGACCTCTGTCTTGTCCTCAATTCCCTCTCAGGAATTGGAGTGCAATGTGCTATTTCTGTCCCTGTTTAAGACTTCTCTATCAAGTCTGCCTTTCTCGTGGCCATCTTGTTGGTGTAAAGAGCCTTGGAAATCAGAGCAATTGGTCATAAGGATCCTTTCTTAAAGTAGTTCTAAATGCTCAAGGTTTTTTACCTTCATCAATTCTATGCATGAAGGTAAAAAACGTTCTCTGTGCAGCATTCCCCCCAGGCTCCTGTAGATCCAGTGATGTGCACTAGAGTCTTGTTATCCTGGGACTCTCTCTCCTTATTGGCTCACAGAGTATGCTGCCATGGAGTCTGTCAGGAAAATGGAAAAATGTCCTATCAAATACTTAACATAATTTGCCTTTCCTGATGGACTCCATGGCAGCAGGAGTACCCTCCCAATGTCATGAGTAGGCTAGTCATGGAACACAGTCTTTGGCTCTGAGCAAAGATTTATGGGAGTGAGATCCTATGGGATTGGTGGGGGCCTGTCTAAACTCATACATATGATGCCATGGAGTCCATCAGGAAAGGAAAACTATGGTATTTGATTTTCTGTTATAATCTCAAAAATATAAACTTTATTATTTTTTTTTGTTTTCCAAAGCTAAAAGAGAAATATGGTTAAACCAATGAGGCCTACAAAAGATGGTATAAATACTACTAATGCAATGCATACAATATATCATCTATTTTAATCTAAAAAATATAAACTTTAAATAGTTTTTTTCCCTACAAAGCTTAATGAGGGATGTGGCTAAGCCAATGATGCCTACAAGAGATTGAATAAATACTGCTAATGCAATGTATACAATATATCATCTATTTCAGGCTGAAAAACATAAACTTTAAACAGCTTTTTGTTTTCCTACAAAGCTAAAAGAGGATGCGGGTTAACCAGTGAGGCCTACAAGAGATTGTGAAAATAAATCAAATGCAGCGTGTTCTTTAGTCCCTATTATTTTCTGAAAAATAAAAGTTTCCAAAGCTAAATGAGGGATGTGGTTTAATCAATGAGGCCTAAAAGAGAGTGTTATTTTACGGTATATGCCATGTGTGCCATATTCCTATTTTAACATGAAAAATCTAAACTTTCATTTTTTTTGTCCTACAAAGCGTGATGATAAATGTGCTTTAGCAAATGAAACCCACAGTACTCCATATCCAACGTGTACCATATTCCTTCTATTTTAATGTGAAAAGTATAAACTGCAAATTCTTTTTTGTTCTTCCAAAATAAATGAGGGATCTGGTTTAACCAATGAGACCAACAAGAGATTGTTGAAATACTGTGTATGCCGTGTTTCCCATGTTCCTTCTATTTAAACCAATTGCTGCCCCGCCACAGTACATTTACTGTGGCAGGATTTCAGCTGCATGCAAAGTCACGTATAAACACATGATTCAGCCTGTGGTGCTTTAGGAGCATAAACAACACCTTATAAAATGTACAAGCATATCCAGCGCTCAGATGGTGATGAAATGTAGTAAGTATAGTGAACTAGTGGACAAGTTCATATGCGTGGTGAATAATAACAATTAACACTGAGTACAATGTAACAAAAACTTGCAATTATGTAGAGCAGTGTTTCTTAACCTTTTTTCAGTCAAGGTACCCTTTAAAATTACTGCTTTTACATAGAGCAGGGAAGAGTTAGAACTTAATCTAAGAGGCATGGAGAAGCTCAGTTATGAGGAAATATTAGATAAACTGAATGTATTCTCGCTTGAGAAGAGGTGATTAAAGTGTTACTAAAGCCACAACTGTATATGCAGTAAATCATGCCTTGTTATACGCACTATGGAACCTAAGGGGTTAATCTTCTGCATTGTGTAAAAAGGCTGTTTGATCCTGTCTTCCCTGATCCTCCCCTTCTTCTATTGTCCCCAATCCATTGGCTGATAGCAGAGCTCTATGAGTCACTCTGCACATGGTCAGTTAGGTGTGTATTTCTAGAGTTCTTTTTTTTTTCCTTTGGGAGGGTGCATGCAATCTGCACAGGGCCAATCAGCACTTTTCTTTTTTGATCTTTTGCTTTTAAAGCTAAAGGAGAGATTTGGGGTCTTTTTGACTCCAGATCTCTCCTCAAAGAGGACCTGTCATGCTCATTTCTATTACAAGAGATGTTTATGTTCCTTGTAATAGGAAAAAAGTGATTAAAAAAAATAAAGGGACAGTGTATAAATAAGAAAAAAAATTTAAAGCGCCCCATTCCTCCATGCTCACACGCAGAAGTGAACACATACAGAAGTCAAACATATGTAAACGGTGTTCGCAGCACACATATGAGGCATTGCCTGAACTTTAGTGCAAAAGCAATAATTCTAGCACCAGTCCCCTTTTTTAACTCTAAACAAATAACCTTTAAAAATTGCCTATGAAGATTTTTAAGTACTGCAGTAGGTCACCATTCCACAAGCGTGCGCAATTTTAAAGCATGACATGTTAGGTATCTCTTTACTTGCCATAACATCCTCTTTAATATATTAAAAAAAAATTGGGGTGTATACTGTGTTTTGTGAAATTCATTAAAGTGTATTTTTTCCAAAAATATCGTGTTTGAAAAACCTCTGCGCAAATAATATGTGACATAAAAAAATTGCCATTTCATTCTCTAGGGTTTTTGCTAAACATAGTTAATGTTTGGGGGTTCTAAGTGATTTTCTAGCAAAAAATAAGGATTTAAACTTGTAAACAAAACATGCCAGAAAATGCTTGGTTTTGGGATATGATCTCCATGTATAAATACATAGACGAACGATGTACTGAGCTTGATATAGAATCATTCACTTTCAGGTCATTGCAGAGGACAAGGGGGCATTCTTTACATCTGTGACCTCATTCACAGACTCACACAGTTACTATAAGTCATACACAATGATTTTACCTGCAATACACTACACTACACTATTCTAGTGGTGCCCTAGAGGGTACTACATGTATATGAAGGTCCTCTATTTGTTCTTTTTTTCTATTGGTTGAATTTTTAACCTGACAAACTATGTAAACTCAGTCATGATTTTGTGACTGTTGACTCCATTGGGAATATTTCTTGTTCTGATGACTGGTGCAATGGAAAGTGAAGGAAAAATAAACAGGCAGCATGATGAAGTGTTAGGTCAGGTATATTGCTGTCTGTGAACTCATAAGGAGGTTCATCTCACGTCTTGTTACAGTTAGTAATTCTGAAGGACCCTCTGCACACTGGTATATACCCTTTCAAGCAGACAATATAATAAATAGGGATATTTAGTTCACACATATTGCAATACATGCTTAAGCTGGCCAACTGCGTCAAAGTAATCCCTCTATGGCCAGTCCTACTCTGCTCTGCCTACGCAAGTGCTACTGTGGACACAATGCTAGCATAGGGGAAAAGACACAATGGGGAGAGCTACAAGGTTCAGGTCTGGCTACTGACCCAACAATACAACAAACAAGAGATCCCTGTGCTCCAATCCCAACAGCTAGTGCATGCATTTATCCATCAGGTGCTAAAGGGGTGTAACCACATATTAACACTAGAAATTCTGAAGCACCTTCTGCACACTGGTATATACCCGTTCAAACAGACTATGCAATAAATAGGGATATTTAGTTCACACATATTGCAATACATGCTTAAGCTGGCCAACTGCGCAAAGTAATCCCTCTATGGCCAGTCCTACTCTGCTCTGCCTACGCAAGTGCTGCTGTGGACACAATGCTAGCATAGGGGAAAAGTAGCACTTGCGTAAGCAAGGCAGAATAGGACTGGCCATAGAGGGATTACTTTGACGCAGTTGGCCAGCTTAAGCATGTATTGCAATATGTGTGAACTAAATATCCCTATTTATTGCATAGTCTGCTTGAAAGAGTATATACCAGTGTGCAGAGGGTCCTTCAGAATTTCTAGTGTTAACAGGTGGTTACACCCCTTTAGCACCTGATGGATAAATGCATGCACTAGCTGTTGGGATTTCAGCACAGGGATCTCTTGTTTGTTGTTACAGTTAGTGGTGCCACCAGGGACAGAAAGTGTGTTAAAATTTCTGCATTTATAAAATGGAAAAACATTTACAGTTGACCAGCTCCAACAAAAAACATTTTGTCTTTTTTTGATAGGGTCAAGAAGAGATGCAACTCTTGTTAGACTATTATTGATGTTTGTAACTGCTTTGGGGAGATTCTCCCCTTGATATTTATTTCTTTATGAGATTATGGGGATTACAGGACAGGAAGGCACAGGCAGAAATTTAACAGAGCTTGTAACCTTTCACCACTCTACTAAGATGAAAATGTTTCTGTTGCTGGTGTTATCCCCATTGGAGAGATCCTCTATCATTTCGTGTCCCTCTGATCCAAAACTATGTTACTGGGATGGGGAGTGAGGGAAAATCACAATAAAAAAGCAGACAGCAATGAAACCAGAAAAAGTCTCTAACCCTTCCATTTTTTATTCAAAATGGAAAAACCTTGACTGAACATAGGCTTTAAAGTGGCATTATACTCTTTTTTTTTTAACTTTCAACCATCATCAAGATTGTATTACTTACATCCTGTAGGCATGGATTAAATCCTGAACAGCGCTCCCCTTCCATGGATATTGGTATAACTGTGTACTTTGTATTTCACCCAGACCGTGTTGTGATTAGCAGAGTGTATTGGCTTGTTTTACATCACAGTCTACTCTGGCAATGTGCTCTGCTTTTGCAATTCCTCTCATTCTTTCCTCAAACCCCATCGCAAGATTCACAGATGTATTGTGGGCTGAAGCACAGTTAGTGGAAGCAAGCACTGACAAGCTTCCAAAATGGTGTTGGTTTTGGGAGAAGAAGAGGTGCAAATGAATTTTATTTATTGATTATTAAGAACTATTTTAGTTTTCTCTGCAAGGTTGTGCATTTCATTAGCAGACCAATACATTTACTTGTGCACTGCTTACACAGCGCTCCTCACAGTGCATAGAGTGATCTTGAGTCCATGTATAGAACTATCCATTGGCAATTCCAGTAGGAAGTGAGATGGGTGGATGTGGATTTCAAAAAGACTCCTGCAGCTCCTGTTATTGATCTGGGAAGGATCCACTCACATCACTGGAAGAAAAATACAAGCAGCACACTGGAGTTAATAGAATCAGAAACAACATCATTTATTGAAATAAGAACACTTATATGTCAAAAACTTTAAAACCAGCCTGGGGTGGAGCAATAAAAAGGCCACAAACAGTCTGTTCTGACAACTGGCTGTCCCTGTTTGAGGCCATAGATGTTGCTGGTCAGCCCACCTTCTCGGCTCTTTCCGGTGTTGCGGATACCATCACTGATGTTTGATAGACAGTATTTTGTTCTTATGCAACCTGTTTGTTGGCTTTTCCTCAGTCCATCCCAGGCTGCATTTTTGACGTGTAAGTGTGCTTATTTCACTAAATAGTGTTCTTTGTGATTCTACTAACTCCAGCGCCTTGCTTGTGTTTTTCTTCCCATTTCATTAATAGAGGTGGGGTGGGTTTAATTCTATTTTAACCACCTGTATACCACTGTATGTATATATACGGCCTTGTGTTGGGATGGTTATATCAGGATTATGGTTGAGCCTACAATTGTTTTTCATGGCCAGCAATAGCAAAAAAGTTGATCAGAAACATAAATAAATAAAAAATAAAGATACAGTGTAAAAAAAATAAATTTAAATAAAATAAATAATAAAACAACAACAAAAAATTAAAGCAACCCCGTCCTTTCTGCTCACAAGTAAATACAAATGCTCAAGTAGGTCCTGCACGCATATGTAAATGGCGATTGAGCCAGATATGTGAGGTATTGCTGTGAATGTCAGATTGAGAGCAATCATTTTAGTGCCAGACCTCCTGTGGAACTCTAAACTGGTAACCTGTAAATATTTTTAAAGTGTCACCTATGGACAATTTAATAAACCATAATTTTGTGCCATTCCATGGGTGTGCGCAATTTTAAAGCATGACATGATTGGTATTAATTTACTTGGCATAACATCTTCTTTTATATTTTATCAAACAATTGGGTATGATATTGTGTTTGTGTGCATTAAAATTAATTAAACTGTATTTTCTCCCCAAAATTTGCATTTGAAAAACCACTGCTCAAATATTATGAAATTAAAAATTGCAACGCCTACCATTTTATTCTCTAGGGCCTCTTAAAAATATATATACACTATATTGCCAAAGGTATTGGGTCGCTGCCTTTACACGCACATGAACTTTAATGGCATCCCAGTCTTAGTCCGTAGGGTTCAATATTGAGTTGGCCCACCCTTTGCAGCTATAACAGCTTCAACTCTTCTGGGAAGGCTGTCCACAAGGTTAAGGAGTGTGTCTATGGGGATGTTTGACCATTCTTCCAGAAGTGCATATGTGAGGTCAGGCACTGATGTCGGACGAGAAGGCCTGGCTCACAGTCTCCGCTCTAATGCATCCCAAAGGTGTTCTATCGGGTGAGGTGCAGGCCAGTCAAGTTCCTCCACCCCAAACTTGCTCATCATGTCTTTAAGACCTTGCTTTGTGCACTGGTGCGCAGTCATGTTGGAACAGGAAGGGGCCATCCCCAAACTGTTCCCACAAAGTTGGGAGCATGAAATTGTCCAAAATGTCTTGTATGCTGACACCATAAGAGTTCCCTTCACTGGAACTAAGGGGCCAAGCCCAACCCCTGAAAAACAACCCCACACCATAATCCCCCTTCCACCAAACTTTATACTTGGCACAATGCAGTCAGGCAAGTACCGATGTGGCAACCACCAAACCCAGAAATGTCCGACGGATTTGCCAGACAGAGAAGCGTGATTCTTCACTCCAGAGAACACATCTCCAGTGCTCTAGAGTCCAGTGGCAGTGTGCTTTACACCACTGCATCCGATGCTTTGCATTGCACTTGGTGATGTTAGGCTTGGATGCAGCTGCTCGACTATGGAAACCCATTCCATGAAGCTCTCTATGCACTGTTGTTGTGCTAATCTGAAGGCCACATGATGTTTGGAGGTCTTTATCTATTGACTCTGCAGACAGTTGGCAATTTCTGGGTACTGTGCGCTTCAGCATGTGCAACCCCACTATGTCATTTTACGTGGCCTACCACTTTGTGGTTGAGTTGCTGTTCCCAGTTGCTTCCACTTTGTTATAATACCACTAACAGTTGACCGTGTAATATTTAGTAGCAAGCAAGCAACCTATCATGGTACCATGCTTGAATTCACTGAGCTCCTGAGAGCAACCCATTCTTTCACAAATGTTTGTAGAAGCAGTCTGCATGCCTAGGTGGTTGATTTTATACACCTGTGGCCATGGAGGTGATTGGAACACCTGAATCCAATGATTTGGAGGGGTGTCCTAATACTTTCGTCAATATAGTATATATATATATATATATATATATATATAAAATATGTTTGGGGGTTCTAAGTAATGTTCTAGCAAAAAGAATGCTGATGTTTACATATATGAGAAAAATGGAATGGTCAGAAATGGCCTGGGGATCCAGTAAAGGTATTATCCTCAACTATTTTATTTTGATGAAAAGTATCATTCTTGAACATTATCTCAGCATTCATGTTATTCATATCATCTAAAAAACCTACAGGGGAGAGAGAAAAGCTCCTACTAAGTGTAATAAGGACTGTTTATTAAAAACTTAAAATTGGCAACTCATGTTGTTAAAATGGTCAACGGGCTCATCAATAAAGAAGACCGCTGTTTTGTATGCCATGTCTCTGTGCACCATCTGGCTCTGCATATCCAGACAGATGGTGAAAAGATGGCGCTTCAAACTTCTGGCTACCAGGAACCATGTTGGAATGCACACTTGTGGAAATGATGTCACATGGCAGTTTCACTGACAAACACATTGGCATGAGAGAGGACCGAAATGTGTAGCCATTTACATCCTGCTGTCATTACATCACTTTTGCTAGTGTGCATTCCAATTTCGTTCCCAGAAGTCAGAAGTTTGAGACGCCATCTTCCCACCATCTATCCGGATGCACAGAGGCAGCCAGTGCATGGAGAGACGGAGACATCACACACAGAACAGTGGTCTTCTTTGTTGATGAGCCTGTTGACCTTATGCTACACTTAGTATGTGCTTTCTTTCTCCCCTGTTTGTTTAATTACAGAGACTGCTTCTGCTCTGGGGACAGCTGTCATGATTGTGATAGTCTATCACTAGAGACTCTTATGGTCTCAATTATAATAAAAGATATGTTCATGGGATCGGCCAGATTGGATTGTGCATCTACTTTTTCTTTTTTTATCATCTAAAACCTCTTTTCCTAAACATTTTGTTTATGTTTGAGTTGCAATGTTTAACCACCTCCTTACCATGCTATAACGAAAGACAGCTACAGCGTGGCTCTGTTGTTCTTGGAGGGTGTCCATGGATGTCCTTCTGGAACCACACCCCTCCATGCGCACCCTTTGGTGTGCTCGCTGCATGCTCTGTGAACACAGCTGATCAAAGATCGTGGTAAAGGGTCAATCACAGTGGCCCTTTACCATGTGATCAGATGTATCCACTCACAGCTGATCACAATGTAAACACACTTGCCGGTTATCAGCAGTACTTTCCTAACGCGCTGTCACAGCGTGAGGAGAGCAGGTAGCCGGCAAGTGTGCTAGGGGCATGTACACAGATAATCAGGGCACTGATCATCAGTATCCTGATGATCAGTGCAGCCCCATCAGTACCCATCAGTGCTGTCCATCGTTACCCATTAGTGGTGCCCATCAGTGCCACCTATCAGTCCCCATCACTGCAGCCTAATCAGTACCCATTAGTGACACTTGTCAGTACCCATCAGTGCAGTCTATCGGTGCCCATCAGTGCAGTTTCATCAGTGCCACCTCATCAGTGCTCATCAGTGCAGCTTTTCAGTCCCCGTCAGTGCAGTCTAATCAGTACCCATTACTGCCGCTTGTCAGTGCCCATCAGTGCCGTCTATCAGTGCTGCCTATGAGTGCCCATCAGTGCCACCTATTCGAGCCCATCAGTGCAGCTTCATCAGTGCCTCCCAATCAATGCCACCTCATCAGTGCCCATCAGTGCAGCTTCATCAGTGCCTCCTAATCCTAGATTGTAAGCTCCAAGGAGCAGGGCCCTCCTAACCCTCTTGTATTGAACTGTATTGTTGCTGTATTGTCTCCCGTTATATTGGAAAATGCTGAGCAAACTGTTGGCGCTATATAAATCCTGTATAATAATAATAATCAGTGCCAGCTCATCAGTGCTCCCTCATTAGTGCCCATCAGTGCAGCCTAATCAGTACCCATTAGTGCCGCTTGTAAGTGCCCATCAGTGCCATCTATCAGTGCTGCTGATCAGTGCAACCTATTGGTGCCCATCAGTACAGCTTCATCAGTGCCTCCTAATCAGTGCAGCCTCATCAGCACACATCAGTTAAGGAGAAAAAATACTTATTTGCAAAATTTGATAACAGAAACAAATAACATTTTGTTTTTTTTCAAAAATGTTCGATCATTTTACATTTTTTTAAACAAAAAAATTAAAAAAACTCAGTGGTGATTAACTATCACAAAAAGCTCTATTTGTGTGAAAAACTGTTTTTTTTTTTCAAAATTTTCGGTCATTTTCAATTTTTTTAACAAACAATTTTAAAAACCCAGTAGCAATTAGCTACCACCAAAAGGCTCTATGTGAAAACCGTGGGTTTTTTTTTTCAAAATTTTCGGTCATTTTACATTTTTTTAATTAAGAATTAAAAAACTCAATGGTGATTAACTACCACCAAAAGGCTCTATTTGTGTGAAACAAAATTCTAAAAATGTCATATGAGTACAGTGTTGCATGGCGCGCAATTATCATTCAAAGTGTGAAAGCTGAAAAGTGTCCTGGGCAGGAGGGGGGTGAAAGTGGCCGGTATTGAATTGAAACATTTTTTTTCCTGTCAGTATTCGTATTTGAACACAAGATGGCGATATTGCATTAATTACGCATATAGATACATTTGTTTGTGGTACGTCGTATATCGAGGATCCACAAGATGGCGCTGTGCACTCTGACATGCCCCCATGCGCTTATCGCTCTTTAGTTCATATTGTTGGTTTAACATGGAGTCCGGACATGCTTGTTTCTGCTGAGAGTTCTATCCTCTGTAGGTGATTTGGGGTTTTCTAAGTTGCATTTACATTGTACTAGGTGTTAGAATCTGATGTTTATTTTTTACACACACACTGTAGTCTCCGTGATCACAAAATTGAGCAGATGCTTTATTGGCAGCACAGAGGTTTCATTGGG
Source organism: Staurois parvus (assembly GCF_062004578.1). NCBI lineage: Eukaryota > Metazoa > Chordata > Amphibia > Anura > Ranidae > Staurois > Staurois parvus. Next base: position 5,301,558 of record NW_028317882.1, read on the forward strand.
ATCAGGCCTCATGTACTGACAGAAGCATTCCTTACCAAGTCACAGAGAAGTATTACATAAGAAGCTGAGCTATCCAACGTCTGTTAGCCTTGCAGGTGTTGGTTATGGAAATGTTTTATAAACAGGCTACTTTATTTCAGGTACTAATAACTAATCAATTTATGCAGCACTTTACATATATATAGTACATTCACATCAGTCCCTAACCCTCAAGGGGTGTACAATCTAAGGTCTCTAACTCACATTCATACATACACACACTAGGGACAATTTAGACAGGAGCCAATTAACCTCCCAGCATGTCTTTGGCGTGACTTTTAACACTGGTCTGAAAAGAAAAAACACAACAAAAACGCATAGGCATTTTTTCTGCGCTTTCTGAACATTTTTAAAGGACATGTGACTTAAAAACGGCACCAAAAACGCTTCTCAGAGGCGCTTTTTAGGCAGTTTCTATTGATTTCAATGGGAAGAGGCATTTTTGGGGCGTTTTTTTAACTCGCCAAACATGCCCTAAAGATGCTGCAAGCAGGAGCTTTTACACTGCATCGCAAGCGCAACGCCTCAGTGTGAAAACATACATAGATATACATTCACATACATAGGGAAGCGATTTTCTTGAGCTTTTCAGGAGTTTTTAACGCAAAAACGCTTCAAAATCTCTGCAGTGTGAAAGTAAGAGCTCAATCATACTATATACCAGAGCCGTGGATAAGGAGGTACCACTGGTTCTCCTGTACGGGGCCCAGGCATCAAGGTGAAACAGGTGTGAGCAGGGAGGGTGATCTGCACAGCAGGGGGGGGGACAATTACTGGAACTGATAGCTTGTATGGCTCTCTCTGCAGCACCCATCCAGTGCATCATACATTTCCCCATGCTGTCCAAGCCCCCTTGTGTGCCGCCCGCAGTGCTGCCGACTTCTTTGCTCTCCTTCCCACAGGTAGATGCAAGAATACAATGGGATGGAGAGTGTGGGAAGGGTCAGTAGATATGTCACATTTACCAGCCCCTTCCTTTCCTGAATGAACACAATGGTGATCGGTAGTGATCACTCACTGTGTTCATAACAAGCATAATAAACTGTGTTTATTTGGGGCCCTATTACATTGGCTGTACGGGGCCCTGTGGTTTCTAACAACAGCCTTGCTATATACTATGACCTGTGTTTCTTTGCCTTGAATATACACAGGGCACTGCTGGCATACATAGAAAACAATTGTTTTCTATGTGTTCCCCCTGTTCACACCACACTGCTAGTGTGCGGTGTGTTGCAGTGCGGAAAACGTCACATTTGCATTTTTCTGCACTGCACCATATAGTATGGCACCACGTGTTACTGTCCGAAAATGCAATACATCACACTGCTGTACACAGACCTGAAGAATATGAGATATTTAAATGAATATATTTGTATTGAAAAATCTAAATGGCAAGCTTTTGCGATCACATGTTTTCTAGCTCATAAACTCATCTGCAGGCAAATCTGATAAACACAGCGATTTCACCTTTCCCACAGGTGTTCCCCAAGTAGAGTAGCAGATTGTAAAACTGAAAATATTTGGGATTATAGCTGTTTTCTATGGAATGACAGATGAATGTCACAAACAAATGCCCATAGAGTATAATGGGAATCAAGATGTGACCTGGAGTCTGAACCATTAGACATATTACATAAATCCTTAGCAGACATACTCTCCAAGTCAGTGGTGTTGTTTAAAGGATAAATTCACTTTTTGGACAAAAATAATAAATACACATTTTATTGCAGGTAAAAAAATGAGCATTTAATATTTTTGTCCAAAGGAGCCTGTAAAGGCTGTGGCTATGGGAACATGTTACATGATCCACCCTAAAGACGGGTGGAACATGTAACATGTTCCAAAGGTGAATTTATCCTTTAAAATTGAGATTAGGTGGAATTATTATTGTTTTCTTGGTGAGTACATCAGCTAAGTTTTTTTTTTTTTTTTTGATATGTTGAATGGTTCTGACTCTAGGTCACATCTTGCTTCTTATGATACTCTATGGGCATTCCTTTGTGTCATTCATCTGTCATTCCATAGAAAGCAGTTATAATCCCAAATAATTTAAATTTTACAATCTACTACTCTGCTTGGGGAACACCTGTTGGAAAGGAGAAATTGATGTGGCCGTTAGATTTGCCTGCAAATGAGTTTATATTTTGTTTCCCATTCTCTGTAGGTATTCCCTTCTGTTCCATTATTGTCTGAGTATTTTACCGCCCTGTTAAAGTCTTTGGCCATTCCATCCTGTCATTCCTTTTAGCACGTCCCGATTGCAGCTCTCATGCATGCTCACTCATAGAGCAGAAAGTGCAGTAAGACATTGTTATGGATTTTTCTGGCTGAGACACTGAAAACAAAACTAATGCCCCATACACACAGACTTTTCTCTTGTGTTCATTGATGAACACAGCCTCTTTTTTTAATTATGACCACGTCAGCACCTCCTATGGGTAGTCCTCTCTGGGCATAAAACCTGCTATAAGCCACCAGTCATTCTGTCTAGTGTCTTCAGGAGTATGGACATATTTTTCATGCTGGTGCTCATGGTCATATAGCTTTTAATTTTTTTTCCTGGGATTTTTTTCCTGCAGATATCTTCTATCAACAGTCAGGTTGGGCGATGGGCTGGTTAATCTGGATCCAGTGGTTACCCCAATCTGGCCAGCGAGCGCACACAGACCATTAGCTCCACACTCGGTCGGCCGCAACAATGCCCCATGGACCAGGGCGGCCAGCGGTTACATGTCTCACAGGGACACATATGACCGGGCGGCTATAGTCTGTGTCACAGTGTTCCTCTAAACCGACAGCCCGCACCCCCCCCCCACTTCGGTGGATAGGAGGATCTGTCACAGGAGCCTTACTTGCATGCTAAGGACTGGTAAGTTGAAATGCCCCCCTTTCTTCACTTCCCAGATGCAGATTCCCCTCCACCCCCTCTTCTTCCAAACTTTGGTGGTAGCTGGTTCTCCTCCTACACAGGGGGCTCGCCTGCCTGCAATCTGACCTAACTGGCTCTCAGACCCTGGGCTATCCTTTGAAGTATGCTGAAGTTTTTGGATGGTGCTGCTTCCATCTGAATCCCCTTTCGGTTGGTCCAGGAGGAATGCTTGGTGGTGAGGTGTGGGGCCCAATCCAGTGCTCTGGGTGTGTGTCCCAGGCACGAGCTGGGGAAGTCTGGGCTACTGTTTGGCAGGGCATGTGGCTGCTATAGCAAGAGCAGAACTGGGCATGACAACTCAGGGCTCTTCCGCAGGCTTGGGGCTAGGCGCTGGTGTTCTGCTGTGCCCACCCATGGGTGGGCGCTCCATGTGGCCCTGCTGTCCAGAAATCCTTTGCAGCTTGCTGGGTGGGCTATGACACCCGCCATTTTGGTCGTGGGCATTCCTTGCCTTGGTTTAATGGAAGGCTGTCTCTACCTGGGGCAGGTCTCAGTTGCCGTGGGCACTCCTCCTCCACTTCTGCCTCTAGGGATGAGTCGGCAGCTGGTGGCCATCTTTGTGTGGCACTATTTTCCAGGTGTCCTGTCAGCAGTAGCTCTGTATGAGATTTTTATATTCCTTCTAGCAAGGACCGTGACAGCTGAGCAATGACAGATAACTGCGTGGCCTGTGGTTCCCTCTGCACATGATTATGCTCCTGCTGGAGCTTGGGGCCTCACACAGGGATCCCTGGTATCAGGTTCTCCCTGCTTCTGCCTGTAGGTCAGGTGGGTGTGGCTTGTCCTTGCCCCTGTTTCTGTGCCCTATGACATTCGGCGGTATGGGAAGGCGTTTTAGGGGACCGAGCAATACCTCCTCTGGGCTGAGATACTGTGGTCGAACGTCGGAGATCCGTTTAAGGGGTGGGACTCCCCATGATCAGGTGGGCTCCAGAGCGGTTAACCATGGATCCTGATGCCACTCCCTTGGAGGAAGAGGATGGGTCCTCTGCCACTGTATTTGCACAGGGATCAGCGTTAGTCATTGCTTTCATGGTTGCAGTAAGGACTGGGGTCCTCCAAAGCACCAGTATGTTCTTCCCAAGCTCTCTGAAGTATGTTAACTCTTTGATGAGACTTCCTGAAGAAGAGGGCCTACTGTGGTGGACCCTCCTATATCTTGGCTGAACAAGGCTCTGGAGATCCTGGTGAGGAATCTTCCACCTAAGGATCCTGCATATTGCAGGTGGAGGTGGTGGCCCGCTCCCTGTTCACCATTGCCGGGTCTGCATTCCAGCCAGTCCTGGCCCTGGTATCCCAGAATCGAACAAATTGGGCCAAGGTTCCTCTACAATCCTTGACTTCTATATAGTTGCCTCAAGTGTATGTAAAGTTGGCGGACCATTTGGTCCAGGGACTAAAGTACATTTGTGATGCGTCCCTTGCCACAGCTCCACTCCTCCTTATTCTGTTTTGGCATTAGTGCTGCAGCAGGTTTTGTGGCTCAAGCATTGGTTGGCTGACCAGATCTTCAAATATGTTTGGTGAACTTGTCCTTCTGGGGAGATTGGCTGTTTGGAACTATGCTGGACGATATTGTCAAGAACTTTATGGTGGCAAGGTTACCTTTCTGTCTCAGTCCAAGAAGGAAAAAGGCCCACATGGCAGGATGAAACTGACCTAAGCGGATTTTTCGTTCCCCTGGGTCCATGACAAAGGCCCTATGGTATATCCTCCTCGGCTTGCAGGTTGCCTCCAACCGGTTCTAGGGTGGGGGGTTGCTGCCGCTGGTTTCCGGGCCCGTGGACTTCCTGCCAAGTGGGCCATGAATGCATTCTTTCATGCTACAAAATGGAATTTCATTCATTTCCACCGGACAGGTTCTTTCCCTCTAATTTGTTGCTCTTGCTGACCATCTGCGGGCCCTGTACAGAGCTCCTTTCAGGAGTGATTATTCCAGTGCCTGAGTCAGAGCGGTTCAGGGATTTCTTACTTGTTCGCAGTTCCCAAAACAGACAGGGTTCGCCCGATCCTGGACCTCAGGGACTTGAATGGCTTCGTAAAGGCTCAAAAGTTCAGGGGGATTTTCTGGCATCTGTAGACATCAAGGATGTTTACCTGCACATTTCCCATATGCAAGGGATGTCTGTGTTTCCTTTGCTTTTCTGTTGCATTACCAATTTGTAGTGTTGCCCTTCAGCCTGTACTCTGCTCCCCTGGTATTTACCAACAGTTCTGGCCTTGCTGAGATGACAAGGGCTTGCTGTGCTTTGCTATCTTGATGACTTGCTCCTATGGGGGGAGATTAACTCGTACTTGCTGGGCAGTGTGGAGATCACCATGTGTTCCCTACAAGGCTTCAGATCCTGAACCTCCAGAAGTCGGTGTTGATCCCATCCAAATGCTTGTAGTATCTGGGGCTAATCCTTGAATCAGAGCTGGCCAAGGTGTTATGCCCATTGGACAGGCTACAGAAACTTTGGTCAGCGGTCAAACAGGACTCGACTCTCCCTGCGTTTTTCCGTGCAGTCTAGGCCTGATGGTGGCTACCTTCAGAGTACTTCCGTGTGTCCAGTTCCATATGAGATTACTGCAGAAGGCAATCTTATCCAAATGGACTAGCTTGGACATTCAAATTTACCAGGGGTAGTCGACAAGGGCCTCTCTCATGTGGCTTTGGTCACTTCCTGTGCGAAACAGAAGGTTCTCCCTTGCTCTTCGGGTGACTCTGGTCACTGCGGATGTCAGCCTGTTTGGGCTGAGGCAAAGTCCTGGGATCGGAACGAACTGTAAGCCTATAGCAGAGAGGGGGTTTTATGACCAGAGAGGACTGCCCATAGGAGGTGCTGAAACTTTTTCTGCCTAGTGTCCTTCTCTTGCAGGTGGGGCTATAAAACCCTGTTTGGTCATGGGTAATGAAAAGGCAGCTATGTCTGTCAATGAACTCAGAGAAAGGGATTTTATGGTGAGTAACATAAAATCCTGTTTTTTCTTCCCTTGGATGCCTGTGTGCAAGGGGAGGGAAAAAGCAGCATTAAAAAGTCTTAAGTTACGTTTTGCAAGCCCAGTTAGGCGAGCCAATCGCTTGGACATTTGCTCATTCCTTTGGGCAGAATATGAATTTGTCCATTGGAGTGAATGAACACCCAAGTGCATGACACATCTAGCACTAAAGCACGTTTAGACATGTCAAACATGTTTTGATGCTAGAATGCTCCTCTCCTGAATGCACTGGCCCTGTTTTTTTTTTTCTGCCTCTAAACACCTGCAAACATGTATGTACATGGATGCGTAGAGTAACATCGAGGGGCGTTTAGAGGCAGAAAAAAAAGGCAAAAGGCTCTACAAATGGCAAAAATATACAGTTGTTATTATCATAATACAGGTCTTATCTAGTGCCAACAGTTTGCGCAGCGCTTTACAACATGAGGGCAAGACAGTACAGTTACAATACAGTTCAATACAGGAGGAATCAGAGGGCCTTGCAATTGCAAAGAACAGAAAAAAAAACCAGACTAGACACTGGATTCTGTCAAAGCTTCTGTTCTGAAGAGGTTTATTATTACGTTCTATTTTATACATGAGATAAAAAAGGTGTGATCTAAGGTCCCTAACTCTCATTCATACACATACTAGAGCCAATTTACCTCCAAGCATGTCTTTGGAGTGTGGGAGGAAATGAGTACCTGGAGGAAACCCACATAGGCACAGGAAGAACATGCAGACTCCATTCAGGTAGTGACGTGTGAATAATGTCACTTGTTATATGTCAACAGCTATCCAGTTTTGTGAAACTAAAACGTTGAGAAAGGAGGGGATGAGAGAGAACATTCTAGGAAAATGTTAGTCTTTGTAAAATGGACATTATACAAAATGGATTCTCTTGTGCTTAAATTAACAAATACAGTGAAAGTTATTGTCAGCATTTATAGAGGAATTCATAAAGGGTGTTGCTGATATCCTTTAGAATTCCTTTGGCTGCCACACCAAAATTGTTGGTGCTTGTGCTCAATTTGTGCACCTGTCACAGCCCAGCACTGAGGTCAGAGAGTCCATACTGTCACCCACCCAGTGACCAGCTGATAGCTGATTGGGACCAGGGATAGAGCAGAGCACACAAGTGGGAAATTACATTTCTGGGAAAGTTCTGTGCACCACCTGTGTACAGAATGCCTCCAGGTAGTCATATTGCACTGAATTTTCCCAGAAAATTGCAGCACAGCAGATTGAAAAGGAAAGGTAATTGTAATTGTAACATTCACTTACAATATGACTTGTGTAGCAATTGTATATGATATACTGTTGTGTTCAAAATAATAGCAGTGTGTTGAAAAAAGTGAATAAAGCTCAAAATCCTTCTAATAGCTTTTATTTCCATACACACAAATGCATTGGGAACACTACACATTCTATTCCAAATCAAAACATGAAGAAAAATATATCAAATTTGTGTTGTTCCTCTAAAAAAATTGAAGAAAAGTGAATATTAGACTGTTCAAAAAAAATAGCAGTGTTTGTATTCTTCTTTACAAACTCAAACATTCACTATATAAACTGAAAAATGTTTGAAGATTTTGCTTTCCTTTGAATCACTTAATTAATATTTAGTTGTATAAGCACTGTTTCTGAGAACTGCTGTACATCTGTGTTGCATGGAGTCAACCAACTTCTGGCACCTGTGAACAGGTATTCCAGCCCAGGATGATTGGACTACATTCCACAGTTCTTCTCTATTTCTTGGTTTTGCCTCAGAAACTGCATTTTTGATGTCACCCCACAAGTTTTCTATTGGATTAAGATTCGGGGATTGGGCTGGCCACTCCATAACATCAATCTTGTTGGTCTGGAACCAAGATTTTGCACGTTTACTGGTGTGTTTGGGGTCGTTGTCTTGTTGGAACACCCGTTTCAAGGGCATTTCCTCTTCAGCATAAGGCAGCATGACCTCTTCAAGTATTCTGATGTATTCAAACTGATCCATGATCCCTGGTATGCGATAAATAGGCCCAACACCGTAGTATGAGAAACATCCCCATATCGTGATGCTTGCGCAACCACGCTTCACTGTCTTCACAGTGTACTGTGGCTTGAATTCAGTGTTTGGGGGTCGTCTGACAAACTGTCTCCGGCCACTAGACCCAAAAAGAACAATCTTACTTTCATCAGTCCACAAAATGTTGCACCATTTCTCTTTAGGCCAGTCAATGTGCTCTTTGGCAAATTGTAACCTCTTCAGCACAAATCTTTTTCTCAACAGTGGGACTTTGCGGGGGCTTCTTGCAGATAGCTTGGCTTCACATAGGCGTCTTCTAATTGTAACAGTACTCACAGGGAACTTTAGACCTTCTTTGATCTTCCTGGAGCTGATTGTTGGCTGAGTCCTTGCCATTTTGGCTATTCTATCCATTCGAATGGTAGTTTTTCGCTTTCTTCCACGTCTTTCAGGTTTTGGTTGCTATTTTAAAGCATTTGCGATCATTTTAGCTGAGCAGCCTATCATTTTCTGCACTTCTTTATATGTTTTCCCCTCTCCAATCAACTTTTTAATCAAGGTACGCTGTTCTTCTGAACAATGTCTGGAACGACCCATTTTCCTCAGAATTTCAGAGAGAAATGCACTGTAACCAGCATGTACATTTGCTGCCTTCCTTCCTTAAATAGGGCAATAATTTCCACCTGTTTTTCAAAGAATGAATGACCTCACTAATAGAACTCCACACTGCTATTATTTTGAACATGCCCCTTTCAATTAGTGATTCAATTACACAGAATCAGCAGCAAGCATGTCATGACTGTTGGGTCTGTTGGGTTTCTATTACTCTACTACACCTGCTAGTAAATTATTTGCCATGCAGAAATATCATTTCTACCAAAAACAGTGATTGATCAGGTTAATGATGTCTGACTGCTATTATTTTGAACACAACTGTATATATATAATTTTTTTTATTTTTTCAAGAAAGTGGAGTTACCCTTTAATGTCAACTTCCCAGCACATACATGCCCCACTCTCAAGTACTGGCATACCTCTGTACATTAGTTCCTAGCTGGTATTAATTACCATCAGTTTTCTATTCTATTAACTGGCAGTAGTTCAGTAAGAATCTGTCACTGTCACAGCAGCAGGTTCTCAAAATGGAGGTAGTGTGAATGAATGTTACGGAAAGTGACTCGTATGTTTACCTGAATTAATCGCAGGTAGTTTTAAAGAGATCTACTGTTAGAAAAGTGTTATTGAGGCTTTGAGTCCCGTGATCTTCCTATAGGAATATATACTGTATGCCAATGCATTTTTGGACTGCCATATGCAATGGAATATTTACATGTAGTAACAACAGCTTTTTATCCTAAGAAAACTGTGTGAAGCCTGTCAGACACAGCACTGATACTGCCCTGAACCTGGACACTGGTAGTAGTTATGTGAAAAGGATGCGTCCAGAGTACATTATTACATTGCGGCATTGATCCAGATAAACTGCAGAAGCAATGCAAGGCTTCTACATGTCTAGTTGTACTGTTGAAGCTATTTACAGTTCACTCTAGTATTAAATGTTACTGCCAAGCATTTGCTTTCTTTTATTGTTTGTAAATGAAAGCTATAAACTTTACTTAAAAAGGTTTTCTTACAGTTTGAGCAGAGTGAGATGAGATTAATTCATACATTTGTTTATTTTTCTGCCCTAGTGCAGAGCTGTGTATAGGCAGCTCATATTAGTGAATGAACTTGTTCGGCTGTATGGACTCATCTGCACAGCCAGGTTTTATATATATACACAGGGATGGGCACATGGAGCCAGATGCTAAGCCTTTGTATCTGGGTCGTTGCACCTGTTCTTGTGTAACTGTCAAACTCTGCTGTGCAGGTGAGTCCATAAAGCCAATTAATGTCTAGGACAGTGGAGTAAACAAATGGTTATTCACTGTCAATGGGGGCTGAGCACTTGTCCCGGCACCACACCTCCAAAAGGTCCATACAAGGGCACTCTTAGGTGGTAGCATCACTGGCCAAGATGAAGCCTCCATTTAATGCTCTAAAGTAGGCTTTTTCGCCCTTTTTGGAAACATCCAATTTGGATATACATTCATTAGTTTTTACTTGCAGTGAGTAAAGGTTTCGTTGGATGTTTTTATCAGGAGTCTGTAGGTATCATAATGTTTTGTTCTCTGGGCCTTAGATTGTTAATGTTCTATCATATTCTGTTTGCATTTGTGGATAATACGATATATGTATGGGTATATAACATATTTTCTTTTTTTTTAGGGTTGTAAAAGACTTTTCTTCCAACTGAGGTCTTTATATTTTTCTACAATAAAGCTGGTTAAGTGGAAAATGTCATTTCAGTTTAATTTCAGTATTGAAGAAACAGAAGATGGTAAGGTGGGATGTACTGGTCTTTCAGACCTTAAAGGGGAGAAAGCAGAGCATGATATGCACCTATCAGAAAACAAAGAAGTACAGATACAATTATCCACTAAAAACAAAGAGAAGGAAATAGAACTGAATTTCTCCTGTAATAATGATGTATTAAATGGCAGCAGTATGAGCAAGGATTGCAAAGCTGGAGAAAAAAAAGTTTGCTGTAAACCAGCCATCGAACATAAAATTCCACAAGATGTTAACAAAGTGCTGGAAAATAAAATTGTTGAACAAAGCTCAGATCTGCAATTCGTAAACGTGTCTGTAGTGGAAATGACATTGTCAAATGAAGATTTGCATGGTGAAAATATAGTGAGTAAAACTGTTACAGCTAACTCTGATTTGATTTCTGGGGTATATGAAGGCGGCATGAAAATTTGGGAGTGCACATTTGATCTTCTCAGATATTTTGAAGATGAAGATGTCAGCTTCAATGAAAAAATAGTTTTGGATCTTGGCTGTGGGGCTGGTTTGTTGGGAATCGAGGCTCTAAGGCGAAAAGCCAGAGAAGTGCATTTTCAGGACTACAACAACACAGTGATAGAAGAGATCACTATACCTAATGCATTGGTCAACTGTGACAGTACCGATGAAACTGGAAATGTTACAGAAGAACCAAGTAAAAAAAGACTCAAAAAGTCAGAAACCCATGCAGGGCTCCTATCCAAGTGCCGCTTCTTCTCTGGCGATTGGTCAAATTTTACAATATTAATGCAAAATCAAACGCCATTGGTAAAATATGATATTATTCTTACATCAGAGACCATATATAATCCTAATTACTATGAAGCTCTGCATGATCTCTTTCAGAATCTATTGGCTGATGATGGGAATATATGCCTAGCAAGCAAGTCTCATTATTTTGGTGTAGGAGGGGGTGTCCTACCATTTGAGACTTTTATTAAAAAGGGCAGCCTTTTCAACATTAATACACTGAAGACAAATGATGATGGACTTCAAAGAATGCTTCTAAGTTTGACATTTAAAGACCATTAATAAAAAGTCTATTTTGATGCCTCAGTTGGCTTTCTGTGATAAAATGCCTTTTTTTTTTATACAGAATTTGTAAATTAGCAGTTTGTATTGTAAAGGCACAGGTCTGTGTTCTCCCTGGAAACTGTTTTCAGGAGAAAGCAATAGGATGGGATTCATTAAAAGTATAGGCAGCATAAAATCACTGAGAAACTGAAACCGTGCAGAAAATATAAATGTGAGTATAGCTAGAGCTGAACAGTCGATTCCCCAACATAAAAAATAAATTTGTGTGGTCTAGTTGCTACTTGCTGTTTAACAATATAGAAAAAAAAGAAAGGAAACTTTTAGTGGTGATATTACTACCACTCCTAAAAGTGACAGCTCCAGTTTAGAGATACTGGTTTAACCACCTTCTGCCTATGGGACGCATCCATATGCCCTCGGGTTGACCCAGGTATCAATGTTTTCAGACAGAGATGCTTTAAAATGCAAGAGCAATCCAAACAGCTGAAGAACTTCAGGGTCACTTTTACATGTAACTGACGAGGGTCCAAGCTACCACCTTCCGAAGCTCTCCCGATTCCCTCAGGGAGTTCGGAACTGAAGGTGGTAGTTCCACCGGCTGACCATAGATATGGAAGGTCAGATTTGATCAACTTGGTCAATTGGATCAAATGCTTTTAAGGGCAGAGGAGAGATTTGTCTAATAGACCCCAGATCTCTCCGTAAAGAGTACCAGTCACTGTCCATGCTGTCACAAAGGATGTTGCTCGTCCTTTGTGATAGCAATAAAAGTGCTAAACATTTTTTTAAAGAAACTGTAACAAAAGATTGAATAAAATAATAAAAAAAAAATTTAAGCGCCTCTCCCCATGCTCAAAGCAAAGGTTAATGCATACTTAGGTCCCACAAGCACATGTCAATGTTATTCGCACCACACATTAGGTATTGCTGCAAATGCTATAGTAAGAGCAATCATTTTAGCAACAGACCTCTTGTGTAACACTGAACTGGTAACCTGTAAAGGCTTTAACCCTTTTGCTGCCAGGTCCGTATGTGACTTTCTGCTTCTGCTATAAGCTCATGGTCAGAGCTATTACCTAAAATGTGACCCTCACCTGCCGCTCCTCTGCCTCTCACCCACTGCAATTGCCGGCTTCCCTCCTCTGCCTCTCCCGCCAGTAATTGCAGAGCCTTCCCTGCTTCTGTGACCCCTGCCTCCTTCCTGCACCCCCCAGCACTGATCCCCAGGTATGGGCCAATTCCCCCCCACGATCCTTCATGCAACCTCCCACCCCCATGCACTGCTGCTGGCCGGCATTCCCTCCACCCCCTCCCATCTGCAGCCTGGGAGATCGTGACTGTCAGGATGGAGAGCGGTGAGGCTGGTAAACCTGTGTTTACCAGCCCCTTTTCTTTACTGAATGAGCAAGGTGATCAGTAGTGAACACTGTTCATTCATCAGTGTTTACTATGTTTCAGTTTGTGAATGAAACATGGTAAACAGTGTTTACTATGTCATTTTGTGAATGAATAGGAGTCTGTACAGATTTCTATTCATTCATCTACAATGCAGCCCAGACTGCAAAGAAAGGGACAGTCCTCAGTCCCTTTTTCTGTCTCAAAAATGAGACATTATTAAAAATAATATACTTGTAAAAAAAATAATAAGAAAGTAGGGGTAGATTTAGAAGTCTCCCTTGCCTTTTGAAGCCCAATCTACATTCAAATTGCACTCCAGTGCCTACTGACAGGCACTGAAGAAGTGAGTCGATGCCTCCTTACCACCTCTTTTAACCCCATTTTTGCTGACAAATGCGCTGCAACTGTATGCATTGCACGCAGTTGCAGGGCATGTGCAGTGCGTCCGTATTGACTTGAATGTGTAGCTTTCAGAAGGCTGCTTCACTACAAGTCGGGTCAACTTTGCCATGGGTGCAAAGGTAAACCCCCCCCATCTGCTGCCTATTGTAACTTAAAGGATAGGTTCACCTTTCATAACATGTTACACCCATATTAAGGGAGGACCTGCTCTGCTTTAACAGCTGGCGGGGGATCTTCCCCCCCCCCCCCCGTTAGCTGTTAAAATTTTAAAAAATGCTGCTGGGTGGGCGGAGCCCTCTGAATGAGAAAACTAAGTAATTGATAACTACAAGCCTTAGCAGCTGTTGGCATGTAGTTATCAATGAAATACCACGGCACTGCGGTACTTCATTGATTGTTCCTGTCAGAGTGTATCGGCTTGCTCGTAATAGATGTACGGGCAAAAAGATATACTGTCAGGTCTGCAGGAGACCTGCATGGCACCAGCGATCTGAAACAGACACAAAATAAATGCACATTTTCTTACCTGCAAAATAATGTGCATTTATTATTTTTGTCAAAAGGTGATCTTATCCATTAAGGGGGGTGGCAGAAATGCAGTTCAAATGCACCTCGTTCACACAGGGCATACTACAGGGAGGCTGTGTTTAGCTGCACAGGGATGCACAGGTGTTCCGTGCATCCCCATGCAGGCAGTCCCATTCATGTCAATTGGGACAAAGTAGCTGCACAGAAATGCACAGGCATTCTGTACATTCCTGTGCAGGCAGTCCCATTCATGTCAATTGGGACGTAGTGGCTGCATGGACACAGCTACTGTTTCCAACTTGACATCCGTAAAACAAATCACAAACCCATCTAGCGCACTACAGGTCCCAGCTTTCCAAATCCAATGTCCGATATTCTGCAGGGATGAGGGAAGCGAATCTCAGGATGGACACAGCAGAAGGATCCTTCAGCTGCCAATAGACCCGGGAAGATCTAAACAGCTTGAAAAAAAACAAAGGAAGCTGCAGCGCGAGATCTCCGCCAGCAATATATGTAATTTTATTGAATACAATTAAAAATAGTATACTCACGTGTAAAGTTCTTGGCAAGCGGCTCAGGTACAAATCTCAACATGGAGATAACATTAAGTGTGTTAAGTAAACGACCATTCCGAATCCCTCAGCCGTCATATCGAGGGACTGAATTTGACAGCTGACAACACGAACACTGCCTTGTGGATCGCCGTACACAGTAGGAATGGAGGAGAGGGAGGGGGTGGTAACGCATTTCAAAGGACACACCTTTGTCATAACCTGCCCCAAATGATTGTGTGGGGATTTAAATAGGGTCCTTTCCTCCTACAGTGTACAGAGATCCAGGAGGCAGTGTTAGCGGTGTCGGCCATTAGCAGGGTTTGACAGCTGTCAAATTCAGTCATTCGATATGCCGACTGAGGGATTTGGAATGGTCATTTACTTAACACACTTGATGTTATTTCCATGTTGAGATCTGTACCTGAGCCGCTTGCACGTGAATATACCTGAGAACTTTACACGTGAATGTACTATTTTTAATTGTTTCAATTAGTGGTGCACCGAAATGAAAATTCTGGTGCCGAATACGAAAATTCAAAATGCACTTGGCCGAAAACCGAAATGCAGTTTTTAAAAATGAATATTTATTTTTTGGAGAGAAATACACTTTGATTAAATAAAAACAAAAAAACAATATATACCCCAATTTTTTGGTAAAATATGAAAGAGGATGTTATGGCAAGTAAATAGCCAACATGTCATGCTTTAAAATTGCGCACGCTCGTGGAATGGCGTGCAACTACGGTACTTAAAAATCTCCATGGGTGATGCTTTAAAAATTTCTACAGGTTAGCAGTGTAAAGTTACAGAGGTCTAGTGCGAGAATTATTGCTCTTGCTCTAACGTTCATGGCTATACCTCACGTGTGTGGTTTTAACACCGTTTACATATGTGGGCATGGCCTATGTATGTGTTCACCACTACGGGGGGCACTTTAAACTTTTTTTAAAAAATGTGTTTAATTGTTTTTGTTTTTTTGCACTGTCCTTTTAAAAAAAAATTAATCACTTTTATTCTTATCACAAGAAATGCATGCATCCCTTGTGATAAAACTAATTAGTGACAGGTCCTCTTTATGGAGAGATATGGGGTCAATAAGACCCCACATCTCTCCTCTGCAATGTAAAGTATTGGATCAAAAAAAAGCATTGATCTAGTGCTTAAAAAAAAAGCCGGATCGGGAGGTGACATTGCTTCAGTCCTCCAAGGGCATAGAGATGAGTGGCGGCCATCTTTCCTTCACTCATTTCTATGCCCAGCGCCAGGATCGATGGTTTCTCAGATAAGGCTGAGAACTACCGAGCGGCGGTGAGGGGTGGGGTTTTTTCGGCACCTGCATCGGTGCTCTCTTTCATTTTGGCCAATGGCCAAAGGGGTGTTTTCAGCCTAAACGTTTTGGCCACCGAAATTTCTGTGCATCCGTAGTTTCAATAAAAATTACATATATTGCTGATGGAAATCCCGCGCTGCTGTTTCCTTTGTTTTTTTTAAACTTGACATCCGTGTGAGTGCATTTCTCTGAACTCACACTGCGTTTGGGACCAAGCACGAACACCCACACAAATGTCAGATCTGTCCTTGCAGCCACTGCGTCCCAACTGACATGAATAGGATTGCCTGCACAGGGATGCACAGAACACATAAACACGGCCCTCCATATGACCCTCAATGGGCGTACGCTGAGTACACCCCATGTGAACAAGGCCTTTAGTAGGAATTTTATAAGTTATATGTGTGCAAATAAGGATTTTAGTGTTTTTTAGTGAAAATAGCGATTTGATAAGCGCTTGCGCAAATATAGCGGGGCCTTGAAAATCCGTAGCACCTTCTTTGTATTCTACTGGTCCTATGCTTTCAGAGAATATATGTTTTGGGGGTCTTTTATAAACTCTAAAAGATGTAAGTAAAAAATCAAAACCTCCAGATTTTTAAATACATTTTGGATATTTACAGTTTTGCGTACGTTTAGTTTTCACCATTTCGCAACTTAAAATGTATAGCTAATTGTTATTTATTAACTCAATACAGGTTAAGCTTTTATATTTTGCAAGTATTTTGTAAAACTTGCTGTGCTTGTGTCTTCTAATAAAGTGTCTGCTAATAATGATTTTAGTGAATTTTAGCAAAAATATTGTTTTGATAAACATTTGCACTAATATCACAGGACCTTAAAAATCAGTAGCACCTTCTCTTTATTGTACTGGTAATGTGCATTCAGAAAATATTTGGCTTGGGGGGTCTTTTACAAACTCTGAAAGCTGTAAGTAAAAAATTAAAACCTCCAGATTTTTAGAGAAATGTGATTTACAGTTGCATACTTTATATTTTCACCATTTTGCAAAAAGGTGCAATTCAAAATGTACAAATGTATGTTATTTATTGACTCAAAAATGGTTAAGCTTTTACAATTAGCAGGAATTTTGTAAAATTTGCTGTGTTTGTACCTAATAACTATTTTAGTGTATTTTTAGCAAAAATCGAGTTTTGATAAAAGTATATAGTTTTTGAAAAGTCAGTATGACCTTTTTGTTTTTTTTTATTTTATTGGTCACATGCTTTTAGAAAATGTATGGTTTAGGGGGTCTTTTACAAACTCTGAAAGGGAAAAATAAAGCAATGGAAAAATTACAAAAATTGTCTGGCCACCTCCAGTTTGAAATTGGATCGCAGGGCCTGGCAGCGGAGGGGTTAAAAGTGTCGCTTATGGAGATTTTTAAGTACCATAGTTTGTCACCATTGCATGGGTGTGCACAATTTTTGAAGCGTGACATGTTAAGTATTTATATACTCCGCATGACATCTTTTATATTTTACCAAACAATTGGGTATTATGTTGTGTTTTGTGCAGTAAATTCAATAAAGTTTATTCTTTTTTAAAAAATTGTTTGAACAATCATTGAACAAATACTGTGTGATATAAAAAATTGCAACACCCACCATTTTATTTATATATATATATATATATATATATATATATACACAGTTGCAAGAAAAAGTATGTGACAACAATAGAAGAACACAGTCTGCTGAACATAATACTACACAAACATTAGATGTTGCCATGGTTTAATTGCACATAACATGTAAACATTCACAGTGCAGGGAGGAAAAAGTATGTGAGGCCCTAGCTTAATGACTTCTCCCAGAGCTAATTGGAGTCAGGGGTGAGCCAACCTTGACTCCAATCAGTGTGATGATATTGGATGTGTTGCTGACAGCTGTCCTGCCCTTAAAAAACACACCTGTTTTGGGTTTACTGGTTTCAAGAAGCACTGTCTGATGTGAACCATGCCTCGCAGAAAAGAGCTCTCAGAAGACCTACGATCAAGCATTGTTGACTTGCATGAAGCTGGAAAGGGTTACAAAAGTATCTCCAAAAGCCTTGATGTCCATGTGTCCACGGTAAGACAGGCTGTCCACAAATGGAGAAAGTTTAGCACTGTTGCTACTCTCCCTAGGCGTGGTCGTCCTGTAAAAATGACTGCAAGAGCACAGCGCAGAATGCTGCATGAGGTAAAGAAGAATCCCAGAGTGTCAGATAAAGACCTTCAGAAATCTCTGGCACATGCTAACATTTTTGTTGATACATCTACAATAAGGAAAACATTAAACAAGAATGGAGTACATGGGAGGACACCACGGAGGAAGCCATTGCTGTCCAAAAATAATATTGCAGCACGGTTGAAGTTTGCAAAAGAGCACCTGGATGTTCCACAGCACTACTGGCAAAATATACTGTGGACAGATGAAACCAAGATTGAGTTGTTTGGGAAGAACACACAACACTATGTGTGGAGAAAAAAAGGCACAGCACACCAACATCAAAACTTCATCCCCACTGTAAAACATGGCGGAGGGAGCATCATGGTTTGGGGCTGCTTTGCTGCCTCAGGGCCTGGACGGATTGTTGTCATTGATGGGAAAATGAATTCCAGAGTTTAAGACATTTTGCAGGAAAACGTACGACCATCTGTCTGCCAACTGAAGCTCCGCAGAGGATGGGTGATGCAACAGGACAATGACCCAAAGCATACAAGTAATTCAACAAAACAATGGCTGCAACAGCACAGAATACGCCTTCTGGAGTGGCCCAGTCAGAGTCCTGACCTCAACCCGATTGAAATGCTGTGGCATGACCTTAAGAGAGCGATTCACACCAGACATCCCAAGAACAGTTTTGTAAAGCCTGGAACAGTTTTGTAAAGAGTGGTCCAAAATGACTCCAGATCGTTGTGCAGGTCTGATCTGCAACTACAGGAAACGTTTGGTTGAGGTTATTGCTGCCAAAGGAGGGTCAACTAGTTATTAAGTCCAAAGGTTCACATACTTTTTCCTCCCTGCACTGTGAATGTTTACATGTTATGTGCAATTAAACCATTGCAACATCTAATGTTTGTGTAGTATTATGTTTAGCAGACTGTGTTCTTCTATTATTGTCACTTAGATGACGTTCAGAGCACATTTATGCCCAATTCATGCAAAACTCCACGTAATCCCAAGGGGTTCACATACTTTTTCTTGCAACTGTATATGTGTGTGTATTTTATTGGGATTTTATGTGACAGACCAACACAAAGTGGCAAATAATTGTGAAGTAGAAGGAAAATGATAAATGGTTTTTAACATTTTTTTACTTGAGGTGATTGTAGCCGTCTGCAAAGTGTGGCGTTTGTATTTGTATTCATTTCGTACTTTGCAGACCCACCTTTTGCTGCAATTACAGCTGCAAGTCTTTTTGGGTATGTCTCTACCAGCTTTGCACATCTAGAGAGTGAAATTTTTGCCCATTCATCTTTGCAAAAGCTCTGTCAGATTGGATGGAGATCGTCTGTGAACAGCAAATTTCAAGTCTTGCCACAGATTCTCAACTGGATTTAGGTCTGGACTTTTTTAGGTCATTCTAACACATGAATGTGCTTTGATCTAAACCAGGGGTCAGCAACCAGTAGATTGTGATATACCAGTAGATCTCAGCCAGGTGACTGGTAGATCACGATCTGGGTTTGCTGACCCACCATTCCAGCGCATCAAACAGAGTGCAATGCAGAAGGACTACTTGAAAGGTTGGAGCTGTAGCAGAGAGCAACTGTACACCCTGTGATGGAACACAGCGTCCAACCCCTGCCCTTCTCACCAACTAGTGACAAAGGACCAGCCAATCTCGCACCGAGCTGTTACTTGCGTAACAATGCCACTCTCAGCTGCACCCTGTACAAAGATTTTCCAGCTTGCAGGACCACAATCTATGTGTCAGTAGCCTGAGAGCAATTGTTACTGGGTTAGGTTAATTACGCAATTAACCCTTCACACTGCCACCACCGCCTGTTTACAGAAAAGGAGGAAACTCACAAATCCTAGCAATAACACTATGATTTTAGCGTAACTGTCTGCAACACACACTGTCACCACAGACAGGTATATTGAGAGGATTATTATATACAGTAGCACTCTTCAAGAGACAGGGATTCTTTAGTTTACATTAAAAGCTTTAGAGACAGTTTCAACACTTTTCAAAATAGGATTTATTACTAAAACTGTCAAAATGGTGCAATTAAAATATTTACAGAAAAAGATGTTACAAAGATATAAAGAGACAGAAAAATAAAAGAAAGGCGTTCAGAAGGCAGAATACTTGTATATTATATTTCAAACACAGGGATACCAAACACAGCGCACCTTTGTCACCCAGGAGGGAAGAGACTGCTTTCTTCCCTTTCCTATGTGCTAACATAATCATGTAGGACCTTGTTTAGCTTGGCATGAAATTATCTATCCAAATATATATATCTAATATTAATGTGCCCAGTTCCTGTTGAATCCTATGAATTGTTACATCTGGAATAGACGTTTTATGGCACACTCTGCATTCCTAGAGCCTAATAAGCCATGTGTGATGGCTGACTATGTTATTGTTTTACGTTAGGGTAGAGGAAAGTATCTTTGGAAAATAGACATGCTGCCAAGACTAATTAGCGGTTTACAGCTCTGGAGCTGGCCTCTATTTATGTTTTATTTACGATAAGAGGCTCTTGTGAAGTCCGTCACAACTTACAGCTACAAATTCCATTTCAAGAGAAGGGGTGAAAGATGATTGTTCATGAAACACAAAATGGCTGAGACCTTAACAAGATGGCTGTCGTGTACAGCTTCCATGTCTCTATTGCGCATAAACGTTACATACCCTGTCAAGGTTGGCGGGTGTAGCACCTGCCAAGCATGACCCATTCAAGTGAATGAGGCCTCTCTGCAAGAGCCCTGCAACCATGTGCAGTACAGCAAACCAGGGGTTAAACAGGCAGTGGTGTGTTGCTTTCTCACCCCCTTCTATCTTGCAGAAGCATGCAATTGTGTGGCACTTGCAGAGTGGCCCCAATTACTTGAAAGGGTCTCGACTGACAGGCAGTAGCACCCACCAAAAGCAGGGGTGTAATTCCTGCTGCAGCAGGTGTAAACCTTTGGCTTTGGGAGGCCTTAAAACCACGACTCAACCGGGTTTTACCACTCCCCAACTGTACATGTGAATGAGCCCCAAGAGTGTTGCTGCCGGCTGCAACTAAGGGCTTATTCACAAGTTCAGCAGACACTGCTGCTGCTCTGCAAACCAATCCAAGTGTGTTTGACTGGGGGTGTGGAGGCAATATTTTGCCACCTCACCACATAAATTAAACCCATTATTATTATACAAGATTTATATAGCGCCAACAGTTTGCACAGCGCTTTACAAAATGAACGTAGACATTACAGTTACAATGCAATTTGGTACAAGAGGAAACAGAGGGTCCTGCTCATTAGAGCTTACAATCTAGGAGGAAGGGTTGAGTGATACAAAAGGTAATAGCTGTGGGGGATGAGCTGATGGAGGAAATATAAGGCAGATTACTAGGTAGAAGCAGGATAGACTTCTTTAAATAGAAAGGTTTTCAGGGATCGTCTAAAGGTGGATAGATTAGGAGATAGCCGGACAGATTGGGGTAAGGAGTTCCATAGGAAGGGGGAAGCTTGGGAGAAGTACTAGTTCTAAGGAGAAGTACTAGTTCTAGGATGAAGAGGAATCGCAACCAGTGTCGGGTGTGTTGGTTAAAGGAAAAAGATGGCGGCCCAGGATTTGGGGAAATGTCTCCAGATGTTAGGAGAAGCAGAAGGGTGAGGAAGGTAATATGGGAGTGTAACTTATATGGAGGAACAGGTCCCAGTGTCCTGGAGGTTTTATTAGTATGTGGGCTCAGATTTAGCAGGAGTTGATAAGTGCAGTAATAAGGTGAAGACAGGAGTGAGGCTGATATATATAAGCTGTGGGATGGGGAAGAGGGGTGAAGGAGAGAGAGAGTTTGAAAAGGGAGGCTACAATCAGATTGCTGATCTGCCCCTGCTGTGCTTCCCCTAAAGAAGGCCTAAATTTATACTGAGTTGGGTGGGGGTATTGCCAATTAATCATTTAGGAATGCATAGCTAATACACAGGGCTAGCAGGGCAAACTTCTCACACCAAAGGAGGACTACAAGAGGCATGAGGGCAGAGTGGTAAAAATTAGGATCAGCTCATAAATTTAGGTTAGACAATGTGATCAAAATAAACACCACAGTAATATGGACAGCTTTAGGGCTCATGTACACTGCAGCTGATGAACTCACGTTTAGGAGATGTTCAGCGTTTTTTTCAGCAGCCCCTGAACTCTCCCTAATGTTCTCCTATGTGTCCATGTACACTATGTCGTTTACAGACAGTTGAGTTTACAGTCTTTTTTTTTAATGCAGA
Source organism: Staurois parvus (assembly GCF_062004578.1). Taxonomy (NCBI): domain Eukaryota; kingdom Metazoa; phylum Chordata; class Amphibia; order Anura; family Ranidae; genus Staurois; species Staurois parvus. The sequence goes on from NW_028317882.1 coordinate 5,323,558, forward strand.
AAACTAGATTTTATCAGCGTTTCAAACGCCAAACGCTTGTAAACGCGGCTTAACGCGTTTATAAGTGTTTACGTTTGAAATTTTTTTTTAACTCTTCCATTTCTAGATGCTGTCCTTTTTTCATCATGAAAAATGCATGCAAAGCATTTTCCCGGTACTGAAAGGGACCTGGTACATCGTTCTTGAGCTGGAACACATCCAAACACCACAAAAAAAAGTTTAGTTAATTTTTTACTGTTTTTCAGTGCATTCTGGGTATTTTGGAAGGTTTCCTGAGGTTATCGTTAAAAAACGCTTCTAAACGCAAAAGCTCATATACGTGCATAAACATGGTATGCAAACTTGGCTAAACATGTTTTTTAACCTACGTTTTCCAGAAGTCAGTTTCCATCGTTCAAAAGTGTCCCGTGTACATGGCGCCTTAGAGATTTTGGAAGCAGTAAGAATTACCAATGAGAACACTGATAGTTATGAATCAGCTTCAGTTAGAGGTGGATTTTAAAAGCAGTAGAGATTACCATATAGCAGTGGGGGGTGAATTAGCATTCATACATGGTATGGGCGATAGTACAGATGGATATTGTTCACAGACATACTGTATACCATATAGCAGTGCGGGGTGAATTAGCATTCATACATGGTATGGGCGATAGTACAGATGGATATTGTTCACAGACATACTGTATACTAGAGATGAGTGAATCGAAGTAAGCGAAGTGGAATTCGCTTCGAATATTAGAAAAATTTCGATTCGCGCCGAATCCGTAAATAAGCAGACTTCGGATGCGCGAATCGAAATTTTTCCTAAAATGGCGGCGACATGTGCGGCGACGGAGCGGGGATGTCTGGGAAGGCGCGCAGACAAGGCGCGCTGACCCATAATGCATTCATTCATGACATGTGATCGCATTAGCCAATCAGCAGCCAGCCAGCCAGCACTGTGTAATGGTCGAGTTATAAATGGTGGCCATTTTAGAATTCTCCATTTGCCTCCAGTCATTCAACAGAGGCAGACCTGGCTGTATTCAGGGAGAGAGTTAGGGACAAAGAAACGTTACTTAGGGACATAGAAACGTTAGTTAGGGCCACAGAAACGTTACTTAGGGCCACAGAAACGTTACTTAGGGACACAGAAACGTTACTTAGGGCCACAGAAACTTTACTTAGGGACACAGAAACGTTACTTAGGGCCACAGAATCGTTACTTAGGGCCACAGAAACGTTACTTAGGGCCACAGAAACGTTACTTAGGGCCACAGAATCGTTACTTAGGGCCACAGAAACGATACTTAGGGCCACAGAAACGTTACTTAGGGCCACAGAAACGTTACTTAGGGCCACAGAATTGTTACTCAGGGACAGACACAGAATTGTTACTGAGGGACACAGAATTGTTACTGAGGGCCACAGAACTGTTACTTAGGGCCACAGAAACGTTACTTAGGGCCACAGAATTGTTAATTAGGGACAGACACAGAATTGTTACTGAGGGACACAGAATTGTTACTGAGGGCCACAGAACTGTTACTTAGGGCCACAGAAACGTTACTTAGGGCCACAGAATTGTTACTTAGGGACAGACACAGAATTGTTACTGAGGGACACAGATTTGTTACTGAGGGCCACAGAACCGTTACTTAGGGCCACAGAAACGTTACTTAGGGACACAGAATTGTTACTCAGGGACAGACACAGAATTGTTACTGAGGGACACAGAATTGTTACTGAGGGCCACAGAACTGTTACTTAGGGCCACAGAAACGTTACTTAGGGACACAGAATTGTTACTCAGGGACAGACACAGAATTGTTACCGAGGGACACAGAATTGTTACTGAGGGCCACATGACTGTTACTTAGGGCCACAGAAACGTTACTTAGGGCCACAGAAACGTTACTTAGGGCCACAGAAACGTTACTTAGGGCCACAGAATCGTTACTTAGGGCCACAGAAACGATACTTAGGGCCACAGAAACGTTACTTAGGGCCACAGAAACGTTACTTAGGGCCACAGAATTGTTACTCAGGGACAGACACAGAATTGTTACTGAGGGACACAGAATTGTTACTGAGGGCCACAGAACTGTTACTTAGGGCCACAGAAACGTTACTTAGGGCCACAGAATTGTTAATTAGGGACAGACACAGAATTGTTACTGAGGGACACAGAATTGTTACTGAGGGCCACAGAACTGTTACTTAGGGCCACAGAAACGTTACTTAGGGCCACAGAATTGTTACTTAGGGACAGACACAGAATTGTTACTGAGGGACACAGATTTGTTACTGAGGGCCACAGAACCGTTACTTAGGGCCACAGAAACGTTACTTAGGGACACAGAATTGTTACTCAGGGACAGACACAGAATTGTTACTGAGGGACACAGAATTGTTACTGAGGGCCACAGAACTGTTACTTAGGGCCACAGAAACGTTACTTAGGGACACAGAATTGTTACTCAGGGACAGACACAGAATTGTTACCGAGGGACACAGAATTGTTACTGAGGGCCACATGACTGTTACTTAGGGCCACAGAAACGTTACTTAGGGCCACAGAAACGTTACTTAGGGCTACAGAAACGTTAGTTAGGGCCACAGAATCGTTACTTAGGGCCACAGAAACGTTACTTAGGGCCACAGAAATGTTACTTAGGGCCACAGAATTGTTACTTAGGGACAGACACAGAATTGTTACTGAGGGACACAGATTTGTTACTGAGGGCCACAGAACCGTTACTTAGGGCCACAGAAACGTTACTTAGGGACACAGAATTGTTACTCAGGGACAGACACAGAATTGTTACTTAGGGACACAGAATTGTTACTCAGGGACAGACACAGAATTGTTACTGAGGGATACAGAATTGTTACTGAGGGACACAGAATTGTTACTCAGGGACAGACACAGAATTGTTAATAAGGGACAGACACAGAATTGTTACTGAGGGACACAGAATTGTTACTGAGGGACACAGAATTGTTACTCAGGGACACAGAATTGTTACTGAGGGACACAGAATTGTTACTGAGGGACACAGAATTGTTACTCAGTGACAGACACAGAATTGTTACTCAGGGACAGACACAGAATTGTTACTGAGGGACACAGAATTGTTACTGAGGGACACAGAATTGTTACTCAGGAACACAGAATTGTTACTGAGGGACACAGAATTGTTACTGAGGGACACAGAATTGTTACTCAGGGACACAGAATTGTTACTGAGGGACACAGAATTGTTACTCAGGGACAGACACAGAATTGTTACTCAGGGACAGACACAGAATTGTTACTGAGGGCCACAGAATTGTTACTGAGGGACACAGAATTGTTACTGAGGGACACAGAATTGTTACTCAGGGACAGACACAGAATTGTTACTCAGGGACAGACACAGAATTGTTACTGAGGGACACAGAATTGTTACTGAGGGACACAGAATTGTTACTCAGGGACACAGAATTGTTACTGAGGGACACAGAATTGTTACTGAGGGCCACAGAACTGTTACTTAGGGCCACAGAAACGTTACTTAGGGCCACAGAAACGTTACTTAGGGCTACAGAAACGTTACTTAGGGCCACAGAATCGTTACTTAGGGCCACAGAAACGTTACTTAGGGCCACAGAAACGTTACTTAGGGCCACAGAATTGTTAATTAGGGACAGACACAGAATTGTTCCTGAGGGACACAGATTTGTTACTGAGGGCCACAGAAACGTTACTTAGGGACACAGAATTGTTACTCAGGGACAGACACAGAATTGTTACTTAGGGACACAGAATTGTTAATCAGGGACAGACACAGAATTGTTACTGAGGGATACAGAATTGTTACTGAGGGACACAGAATTGTTACTCAGGGACAGACACAGAATTGTTACTCAGGGACAGACACAGAATTGTTACTGAGGGACACAGAATTGTTACTGAGGGACACAGAATTGTTACTCAGGGACACAGAATTGTTACTGAAGGACACAGAATTGTTACTGAGGGACACAGAATTGTTACTCAGCGACAGACACAGAATTGTTACTCAGGGACAGACACAGAATTGTTACTGAGGGACACAGAATTGTTACTGAGGGACACAGAATTGTTACTCAGGGACACAGAATTGTTACTGAGGGACACAGAATTGTTACTGAGGGACACAGAATTGTTACTCAGGAACAGACACAGAATTGTTACTCAGGGACAGACACAGAATTGTTACTGAGGGACACAGATTTGTTACTGAGGGCCACAGAAACGTTACTTAGGGACACAGAATTGTTACTCAGGGACAGACACAGAATTGTTACTCAGGGACAGACACAGAATTGTTACTGAGGGACACAGAATTGTTACTGAGGGACACAGAATTGTTACTGAGGGACACAGAAATGTTACTCAGGGACACAGAATTGTTACTGAGGGACACAGAATTGTTACTCAGGGACACAGAATTGTTACTCGGGGACAGACACAGAGTTGTTACTGAGGGACACAGAATTGTTACTGAGGGACACAGAATTGTTACTGAGGGACACAGAATTGTTTGTGAGGGACACAGAATTGTTACTCAGGGACACAGAATTGTTACTGAGGGACACAGAATTGTTACTGAGGGACACAGAATTGTTACTCAGGGACAGACACAGAATTGTTACTCAGGGACAGACACAGAATTGTTACTGAGGGACACAGAATTGTTACTGAGGGACACAGAATTGTTACTGAGGGACACAGATTTGTTACTGAGGGCCACAGAACCGTTACTTAGGGCCACAGAAACGTTACTTAGGGACACAGAATTGTTACTCGGGGACAGACACAGAATTGTTACTCAGGGACAGACACAGAATTGTTACTAAGGGACACAGAATTGTTACTGAGGGACACAGAATTGTTACTCAGGGACACAGAATTGTTACTCAGCGACAGACACAGAATTGTTACTCAGGGACAGACACAGAATTGTTACTCAGGGACAGACACAGAATTGTTACTGAGGGACACAGAATTGTTACTGAGGGACACAGAATTGTTACTCAGGGACACAGAATTGTTACTGAGGGACACAGAATTGTTACTGAGGGACACAGAATTGTTACTCAGCGACAGACACAGAATTGTTACTCAGGGACAGACACAGAATTGTTACTGAGGGACACAGAATTGTTACTGAGGGACACAGAATTGTTACTGAGGGACACAGAATTGTTACTCAGGGACACAGAATTGTTACTCAGGGACACAGAATTGTTACTGAGGGACACAGAATTGTTACTCAGGGACACAGAATTGTTACTGAGGGACACAGAATTGTTACTGAGGGACACAGAATTGTTACTCAGGGACAGACACAGAATTGTTACTCAGGGACACAGAATCGTTTAATTAAAGAGTATGTCAGACAACATGCATAGGAGTGGCAGAGGAGGCAATGTTTTAGGAGCGAGCAGACGTGGCAGCAGAGGAAGGGGTCGAGGCAGCACTAGTCGCAGCCAGAGGCCAGTGCTCCCGGTGTCATCCAGCGGTCGTGTCTCCACCGACAACCCTGCCGTCATCGATTGGTTGGCTCGGTCGTCTTCCTCTTCCCAGGTCACCTCTGACACCTACAGCCAACGGTCGGTGGGTACGTCAGACACAACCGTTAGTTGGCATGGCCCGGGAGCAAGCCCACTGAAATCACGTGTCCTCGACCTGCCCCTGTCCTTTGGTGTTCCCTCACCAAGCGAAGTATCGTATGCTGTGGGCTCAGCCCGGTGTGGCAATTTTTTGTCAAGCCGCCCGAGGAAGTAAACGTAGCCATATGTCGACTATGTGGCCAGAAAGTCAAGCGTGGCCAGGGGGCCCATGTTGGGACTACAGCGTTGCGGCAGCATATGCAGCGTCGCCATTTGGTGGCCTGGGAAAACCGTGATAAAGATACGGCGGTTCTGCCTGCCCCAGCCCAGGGTTCCATTTTGTCATAGGGTGCTGGCACATTACGGGCCTCCCATAGCTGCTGCCAGGCCCCTAATCTGCCATGGGCCCCTGTACTGCCTCCTCATGCTGCTGCCAGGTCCACAGTGTCTCATGCCATGTGCCACTTTCAGGTCTCCTCACACTGCTGGTGTGTTCCATTTTTTGTCATAGGGTGCTGGCAGATTACGGGCCTCCCATAGCTGCTGCCAGGCCCCTAATCTGCCATGGGCCCCTGTACCGCCTCCTCATGCTGCTGCCAGGTCCAGAGTCTCTCATGGGTCCCTGTACGGCCTCCCATTGCTGCTGTCTCCATCGCCACACTCTGCCATGTGCCACTTTCAGGTCTTCTCACACACTGCTGGTGTGTTCCATTTTTTGTCATAGGGTGCTGGCAGATTACGGGCCTCCCATAGCTGTTGCCAGGCCCCTAATCTGCCATGGGCCCCTATACCGCCTCCTCATGCTGCTGCCAGGTCCAGAGTCTCTCATGGGTCCCTGTACGGCCTCCCATTGCTGCTGTCTCCATCGCCACACTCTGCCATGTGCCACTTTCAGGTCTCCTCACACACTGCTGGTGTGTTCCATTTTTTGTCATAGGGTGCTGACAGATTACGGGCCTCCCATAGCTGCTGCCAGGCCCCTAATCTGCCATGGGCCCCTATACCGCCTCCTCATGCTGCTGCCAGGTCCAGAGTCTCTCATGGGTCCCTGTACGGCCTCCCATTGCTGCTGTCTCCATCGCCACACTCTGCCATGTGCCACTTTCAGGTCTCCTCACACACTGCTGGTGTGTTCCATTTTTTGTCATAGGGTGCTGGCAGATTACGGGCCTCCCATAGCTGCTGCCAGGCCCCTAATCTGCCATGGGCCCCTATACCGCCTCCTCATGCTGCTGCCAGGTCCAGAGTCTCTCGTGGGTCCCTGTACGGCCTCCCATTGCTGCTGTCTCCATCGCCACACTCTGCCATGTGCCACTTTCAGGTCTCCTCACACTGCTGGTGTGTTCCATTTTTTGTCATAGGGTGCTGGCAGATTACGGGCCTCCCATAGCTGCTGCCAGGCCCCTAATCTGCCATGGGCCCCTGTACCGCCTCCTCATGCTGCTGCCAGGTCCACAGTGTCTCATGCCATGTGCCACTTTCAGGTCTCCTCACACACTGCTGGTGTGTTCCATTTTTTGTCATAGGGTGCTGGCAGATTACGGGCCTCCCATAGCTGCTGCCAGGCCCCTAATCTGCCATGGGCCCCTATACCGCCTCCTCATGCTGCTGCCAGGTCCAGAGTCTCTCATGGGTCCCTGTACGGCCTCCCATTGCTGCTGTCTCCATCGCCACACTCTGCCATGTGCCACTTTCAGGTCTCCTCACACTGCTGGTGTGTTCCATTTTTTGTCATAGGGTGCTGGCAGATTACGGGCCTCCCATAGCTGCTGCCAGGCCCCTAATCTGCCATGGGCCCCTGTACCGCCTCCTCATGCTGCTGCCAGGTCCAGAGTCTCTCATGGGTCCCTGTACGGCCTCCCATTGCTGCTGTCTCCATCGCCACACTCTGCCATGTGCCACTTTCAGGTCTCCTCACACACTGCTGGTGTGTTCCATTTTTTGTCATAGGGTGCTGGCAGATTACGGGCCTCCCATAGCTGCTGCCAGGCCCCTAATCTGCCATGGGCCCCTGTACCGCCTCCTCATGCTGCTGCCAGGTCCACAGTGTCTCATGCCATGTGCCACTTTCAGGTCTCCTCACACTGCTGGTGTGTTCCATTTTTTGTCATAGGGTGCTGGCAGATTACGGGCCTCCCATAGCTGCTGCCAGGCCCCTAATCTGCCATGGGCCCCTATACTGCCTCCTCATGCTGCTGCCAGGTCCAGAGTCTCTCATGGGTCCCTGTACGCCTCCCATTGCTGCTGTCTCCATCGCCACACTCTGCCATGTGCCACTTTCAGGTCTCCTCACACTGCTGGTGTGTTCCATTTTTTGTCATAGGGTGCTGGCAGATTACGGGCCTCCCATAGCTGCTGCCAGGCCCCTAATCTACCATGGGCCCCTTTACCGCCTCCTCATGCTGCTGCCAGGTCCAGAGTCTCTCATGGGTCCCTGTACGGCCTCCCATTGCTGCTGTCTCCATCGCCACACTCTGCCATGTGCCACTTTCAGGTCTCCTCACACTGCTGGTGTGTTCCATTTTTTGTCATAGGGTGCTGGCAGATTACGGGCCTCCCATAGCTGCTGCCAGGCCTCTAATCTGCCATGGGCCCCTATACCGCCTCCTCATGCTGCTGCCAGGTCCAGAGTGTGTCATGGGTCCCTGTACGGCCTCCCATTGCTGCTGTCTCCATCTCCACACTCTGCCATGTGCCACTTTCAGGTCTCCTCACACTGCTGGTGTGTTCCATTTTTTGTCATAGGGTGCTGGCAGATTACGGGCCTCCCATAGCTGCTGCCAGACCCCTAATCTGCCATGGGCCCCTGTACCGCCTCCTCATGCTGCTGCCAGGTCCACAGTGTCTCATGCCATGTGCCACTTTCAGGTCTCCTCACACACTGCTGGTGTGTTCCATTTTTTGTCATAGGGTGCTGGCAGATTACGGGCCTCCCATAGCTGCTGCCAGGCCCCTAATCTGCCATGGGCCCCTATACCACCTCCTCATGCTGCTGCCAGGTCCAGAGTCTCTCATGGGTCCCTGTACGGCCTCCCATTGCTGCTGTCTCCATCGCCACACTCTGCCATGTGCCACTTTCAGGTCTCCTCACACACTGCTGGTGTGTTCCATTTTTTGTCATAGGGTGCTGGCAGATTACGGGCCTCCCATAGCTGCTGCCAGGCCCCTAATCTGCCATGGGCCCCTGTACCGCCTCCTCATGCTGCTGCCAGGTCCACAGTGTCTCATGCCATGTGCCACTTTCAGGTCTCCTCACACTGCTGGTGTGTTCCATTTTTTGTCATAGGGTGCTGGCAGATTACGGGCCTCCCATAGCTGCTGCCAGGCCCCTAATCTGCCATGGGCCCCTGTACCGGGACACAGAATTGTTACTGAGGGACACAGAATTGTTACCGAGGGACACAGAATTGTTACTCAGCGACAGACACAGAATTGTTACTCAGGGACAGACACAGAATTGTTACTGAGGGACACAGAATTGTTACTGAGGGACACAGAATTGTTACTCAGGAACACAGAATTGTTACTGAGGGACACAGATTTGTTACTGAGGGCCACAGAACCGTTACTTAGGGCCACAGAAATGTTACTTAGGGACACAGAATTGTTACTCAGGGACAGACACAGAATTGTTACTCAGGGACAGACACAGAATTGTTACTGAGGGACACAGAATTGTTACTGAGGGACACAGAAATGTTACTGAGGGACACAGAATTGTTACTGAGGGACACAGATTTGTTGCTGAGGGACACAGAATTGTTACTCAGGGACACAGAATTGTTACTGAGGGACACAGAATTGTTACTTAGGGCCACAGAAACGTTACTTAGGGCCACAGAAACGTTACTTAGGGCTACAGAAACGTTACTTAGGGCCACAGAATCGTTACTTAGGGCCACAGAAACGTTACTTAGGGCCACAGAAACGTTACTTAGGGCCACAGAATTGTTACTTAGGGACAGACACAGAATTGTTCCTGAGGGACACAGATTTGTTACTGAGGGCCACAGAACCGTTACTTAGGGCCACAGAAACGTTACTTAGAGACACAGAATTGTTACTCAGGGACAGACACAGAATTGTTACTTAGGGACACAGAATTGTTAATCAGGGACAGACAGAGAATTGTTACTGAGGGATACAGAATTGTTACTGAGGGACACAGAATTGTTACTCAGGGACAGACACAGAATTGTTACTCAGGGACAGACACAGAATTGTTACTGAGGGACACAGAATTGTTACTGAGGGACACAGAATTGTTACTCAGGGACACAGAATTGTTACTGAAGGACACAGAATTGTTACTGAGGGACACAGAATTGATACTCAGCGACAGACACAGAATTGTTACTCAGGGACAGACACAGAATTGTTACTGAGGGACACAGAATTGTTACTGAGGGACACAGAATTGTTACTCAGGGACACAGAATTGTTACTCAGGGACACAGAATTGTTACTGAGGGACACAGAATTGTTACTCAGGGACACAGAATTGTTACTGAGGGACACAGAATTGTTACTCAGGAACAGACACAGAATTGTTACTCAGGGACAGACACAGAATTGTTACTGAGGGACACAGAATTGTTACTGAGGGACACAGAATTGTTACTGAGGGACACAGATTTGTTACTGAGGGCCACAGAACCGTTACTTAGGGCCACAGAGACGTTACTTAGGGACACAGAATTGTTACTCAGGGACTGACACAGAATTGTTACTGAGGGACACAGAATTGTTACTGAGGGACACAGAAATGTTACTCAGGGACACAGAATTGTTACTGAGGGACACAGAATTGTTACTGAGGGACACAGAATTGTTACTCAGGGACACAGAACTGTTACTCAGGGACACAGAATTGTTACTCAGGGACAGACACAGAGTTGTTACTGAGGGACACAGAATTGTTACTGAGGGACACAGAATTGTTACTGAGGGACACAGAATTGTTACTGAGGGACACAGAATTGTTACTCAGGGACAGACACAGAATTGTTACTCAGGGACAGACACAGAATTGTTACTGAGGGACACAGAATTGTTACTGAGGGACACAGAATTGTTACTGAGGGACACAGATTTGTTACTGAGGGCAACAGAACCGTTACTTAGGGCCACAGAAACGTTACTTAGGGACACAGAATTGTTACTCAGGGACAGACACAGAATTGTTACTCAGGGACAGACACAGAATTGTTACTCAGGGACAGACACAGAATTGTTACTGAGGGACACAGAATTGTTACTGAGGGACACAGAATTGTTACTCAGGGACACAGAATTGTTACTCAGCGACAGACACAGAATTGTTACTCAGGGACAGACACAGAATTGTTACTCAGGGACAGACACAGAATTGTTACTGAGGGACACAGAATTGTTACTGAGGGACACAGAATTGTTACTCAGGGACACAGAATTGTTACTGAGGGACACAGAATTGTTACTGAGGGACACAGAATTGTTACTGAGGGACACAGAATTGTTACTCAGCGACAGACACAGAATTGTTACTCAGGGACAGACACAGAATTGTTACTGAGGGTCACAGAATTGTTACTGAGGGACACAGAATTGTTACTGAGGGACACAGAATTGTTACTCAGGGACACAGAATTGTTACTGAGGGACACAGAATTGTTACTCAGGGACACAGAATTGTTACTGAGGGACACAGAATTGTTACTGAGGGACACAGAATTGTTACTCAGGGACACAGAATTGTTACTCAGGGACAGACACAGAATTGTTACTCAGGGACACAGAATCGTTTAATTAAAGAGTATGTCAGACAACATGCATAGGAGTGGCAGAGGAGGCAATGTTTTAGGAGCGAGCAGACGTGGCAGCAGAGGAAGGGGTCGAGGCAGCACTAGTCGCAGCCAGAGGCCAGTGCTCCCGGTGTCATCCAGCGGTCGTGTCTCCACCGACAACCCTGCCGTCATCGATTTGTTGGCTCGGTCGTCTTCCTCTTCCCAGGTCACCTCTGACACCTACAGCCAACGGTCGGTGGGTACGTCAGACACAACCGTTAGTTGGCATGGCCCGGGAGCAAGCCCACTGAAATCACGTGTCCTTGACCTGCCCCTGTCCTTTGGTGTTCCCTCACCAAGCGAAGTATCGTATGCTGTGGGCTCAGCCCCACTGTACAGTGAGGAAGAGCTAACAGAGGGCGGTCAGGAACGGGGGGAGACATCCACCTCTTCAGCAGCCAGGCGAAGAAGTAGTGGCGAGGAGAGTGGCTCGGTAGCCGGTCTAGAGACAGGTCTGACTCCTGACCCACACGCAGCCGAGGGGGCTAGTAGTGAGGCGGAGACCCTAATTGATGATGATGAGGCTGATCGCACTTGGCAGCCTCGTCGTCATCAGGCTATTGCTTCCGCATCATCAGGAGAAGAGGGTGGCAGCTTGGCAGCGAGCAAAACAGTCGGTGGGTTGCCCAGGAGGCAGCAGGGTCGCAGCAGTGTCAGTGGAGGCAAACGGCCACGGAGTACAGCACCAGCTCCACTGCAGCCTACCACCACGGCCAGTAGTGGTGCCGGTGTGCACGGAGGAAGCAGCAGTCAGCCAGTGAGGAGTATCGGGGGCAAAGTTTCCTACTCGGCGGTGTGGCAATTTTTTGTCAAGCCGCCCGAGGAAGTAAACGTAGCCGTATGTCGACTATGTGGCCAGAAAGTCAAGCGTGGCCAGGGGGCCCATGTTGGGACTACAGCGTTGCGGCAGCATATGCAGCGTCGCCATTTGGTGGCCTGGGAAACCGTGATAAAGATACGGCGGTTCTGCCTGCCCCAGCCCAGGGTTCCATTTTGTCATAGGGTGCTGGCACATTACGGGCCTCCCATAGCTGCTGCCAGGCCCCTAATCTGCCATGGGCCCCTGTACCGCCTCCTCATGCTGCTGCCAGGTCCACAGTGTCTCATGCCATGTGCCACTTTCAGGTCTCCTCACACTGCTGATGTGTTCCATTTTTTGTCATAGGGTGCTGGCAGATTACGGGCCTCCCATAGCTGCTGCCAGGCCCCTAATCTGCCATGGGCCCCTATACCGCCTCCTCATGCTGCTGCCAGGTCCACAGTGTCTCATGCCATGTGCCACTTTCAGGTCTCCTCACACTGCTGGTGTGTTCCATTTTTTGTCATAGGGTGCTGGCAGATTACGGGCCTCCCATAGCTGCTGCCAGGCCCCTAATCTGCCATGGGCCCCTATACCGCCTCCTCATGCTGCTGCCAGGTCCAGAGTCTCTCATGGGTCCCTGTACGGCCTCCCATTGCTGCTGTCTCCATCGCCACACTCTGCCATGTGCCACTTTCAGGTCTCCTCACACACTGCTGGTGTGTTCCATTTTTTGTCATAGGGTGCTGGCAGATTACGGGCCTCCCATAGCTGCTGCCAGGCCCCTAATCTGCCATGGGCCCCTATACCGCCTCCTCATGCTGCTGCCAGGTCCACAGTGTCTCATGCCATGTGCCACTTTCATTTCTCCTCACACACTGCTGGTGTGTTCCATTTTTTGTCATAGGGTGCTGGCAGATTACGGGCCTCCCATAGCTGCTGCCAGGCCCCTAATCTGCCATGGGCCCCTATACCGCCTCCTCATGCTGCTGCCAGGTCCAGAGTCTCTCATGGGTCCCTGTACGGCCTCCCATTGCTGCTGTCTCCATCGCCACACTCTGCCATGTGCCACTTTCAGGTCTCCTCACACACTGCTGGTGTGTTCCATTTTTTGTCATAGGGTGCTGGCAGATTACGGGCCTCCCATAGCTGCTGCCAGGCCCCTAATCTGCCATGGGCCCCTGTACCGCCTCCTCATGCTGCTGCCAGGTCCACAGTGTCTCATGCCATGTGCCACTTTCAGGTCTCCTCACACTGCTGGTGTGTTCCATTTTTTGTCATAGGGTGCTGGCAGATTACGGGCCTCCCATAGCTGCTGCCAGGCCCCTAATCTGCCATGGGCCCCTGTACCGCCTCCTCATGCTGCTGCCAGGTCCACAGTGTCTCATGCCATGTGCCACTTTCAGGTCTCCTCACACTGCTGGTGTGTTCCATTTTTTGTCATAGGGTGCTGGCAGATTACGGGCCTCCCATAGCTGCTGCCAGGCCTCTAATCTGCCATGGGCCCCTATACCGCCTCCTCATGCTGCTGCCAGGTCCAGAGTGTGTCATGGGTCCCTGTACGGCCTCCCATTGCTGCTGTCTCCATCTCCACACTCTGCCATGTGCCACTTTCAGGTCTCCTCACACTGCTGGTGTGTTCCATTTTTTGTCATAGGGTGCTGGCAGATTACGGGCCTCCCATAGCTGCTGCCAGACCCCTAATCTGCCATGGGCCCCTGTACCGCCTCCTCATGCTGCTGCCAGGTCCACAGTGTCTCATGCCATGTGCCACTTTCAGGTCTCCTCACACACTGCTGGTGTGTTCCATTTTTTGTCATAGGGTGCTGGCAGATTACGGGCCTCCCATAGCTGCTGCCAGGCCCCTAATCTGCCATGGGCCCCTATACCACCTCCTCATGCTGCTGCCAGGTCCAGAGTCTCTCATGGGTCCCTGTACGGCCTCCCATTGCTGCTGTCTCCATCGCCACACTCTGCCATGTGCCACTTTCAGGTCTCCTCACACACTGCTGGTGTGTTCCATTTTTTGTCATAGGGTGCTGGCAGATTACGGGCCTCCCATAGCTGCTGCCAGGCCCCTAATCTGCCATGGGCCCCTGTACCGCCTCCTCATGCTGCTGCCAGGTCCACAGTGTCTCATGCCATGTGCCACTTTCAGGTCTCCTCACACTGCTGGTGTGTTCCATTTTTTGTCATAGGGTGCTGGCAGATTACGGGCCTCCCATAGCTGCTGCCAGGCCCCTAATCTGCCATGGGCCCCTGTACCGGGACACAGAATTGTTACTGAGGGACACAGAATTGTTACCGAGGGACACAGAATTGTTACTCAGCGACAGACACAGAATTGTTACTCAGGGACAGACACAGAATTGTTACTGAGGGACACAGAATTGTTACTGAGGGACACAGAATTGTTACTCAGGAACACAGAATTGTTACTGAGGGACACAGATTTGTTACTGAGGGCCACAGAACCGTTACTTAGGGCCACAGAAATGTTACTTAGGGACACAGAATTGTTACTCAGGGACAGACACAGAATTGTTACTCAGGGACAGACACAGAATTGTTACTGAGGGACACAGAATTGTTACTGAGGGACACAGAAATGTTACTGAGGGACACAGAATTGTTACTGAGGGACACAGATTTGTTGCTGAGGGACACAGAATTGTTACTCAGGGACACAGAATTGTTACTGAGGGACACAGAATTGTTACTTAGGGCCACAGAAACGTTACTTAGGGCCACAGAAACGTTACTTAGGGCTACAGAAACGTTACTTAGGGCCACAGAATCGTTACTTAGGGCCACAGAAACGTTACTTAGGGCCACAGAAACGTTACTTAGGGCCACAGAATTGTTACTTAGGGACAGACACAGAATTGTTCCTGAGGGACACAGATTTGTTACTGAGGGCCACAGAACCGTTACTTAGGGCCACAGAAACGTTACTTAGAGACACAGAATTGTTACTCAGGGACAGACACAGAATTGTTACTTAGGGACACAGAATTGTTAATCAGGGACAGACAGAGAATTGTTACTGAGGGATACAGAATTGTTACTGAGGGACACAGAATTGTTACTCAGGGACAGACACAGAATTGTTACTCAGGGACAGACACAGAATTGTTACTGAGGGACACAGAATTGTTACTGAGGGACACAGAATTGTTACTCAGGGACACAGAATTGTTACTGAAGGACACAGAATTGTTACTGAGGGACACAGAATTGATACTCAGCGACAGACACAGAATTGTTACTCAGGGACAGACACAGAATTGTTACTGAGGGACACAGAATTGTTACTGAGGGACACAGAATTGTTACTCAGGGACACAGAATTGTTACTCAGGGACACAGAATTGTTACTGAGGGACACAGAATTGTTACTCAGGGACACAGAATTGTTACTGAGGGACACAGAATTGTTACTCAGGAACAGACACAGAATTGTTACTCAGGGACAGACACAGAATTGTTACTGAGGGACACAGAATTGTTACTGAGGGACACAGAATTGTTACTGAGGGACACAGATTTGTTACTGAGGGCCACAGAACCGTTACTTAGGGCCACAGAGACGTTACTTAGGGACACAGAATTGTTACTCAGGGACTGACACAGAATTGTTACTGAGGGACACAGAATTGTTACTGAGGGACACAGAAATGTTACTCAGGGACACAGAATTGTTACTGAGGGACACAGAATTGTTACTGAGGGACACAGAATTGTTACTCAGGGACACAGAACTGTTACTCAGGGACACAGAATTGTTACTCAGGGACAGACACAGAGTTGTTACTGAGGGACACAGAATTGTTACTGAGGGACACAGAATTGTTACTGAGGGACACAGAATTGTTACTGAGGGACACAGAATTGTTACTCAGGGACAGACACAGAATTGTTACTCAGGGACAGACACAGAATTGTTACTGAGGGACACAGAATTGTTACTGAGGGACACAGAATTGTTACTGAGGGACACAGATTTGTTACTGAGGGCAACAGAACCGTTACTTAGGGCCACAGAAACGTTACTTAGGGACACAGAATTGTTACTCAGGGACAGACACAGAATTGTTACTCAGGGACAGACACAGAATTGTTACTCAGGGACAGACACAGAATTGTTACTGAGGGACACAGAATTGTTACTGAGGGACACAGAATTGTTACTCAGGGACACAGAATTGTTACTCAGCGACAGACACAGAATTGTTACTCAGGGACAGACACAGAATTGTTACTCAGGGACAGACACAGAATTGTTACTGAGGGACACAGAATTGTTACTGAGGGACACAGAATTGTTACTCAGGGACACAGAATTGTTACTGAGGGACACAGAATTGTTACTGAGGGACACAGAATTGTTACTGAGGGACACAGAATTGTTACTCAGCGACAGACACAGAATTGTTACTCAGGGACAGACACAGAATTGTTACTGAGGGTCACAGAATTGTTACTGAGGGACACAGAATTGTTACTGAGGGACACAGAATTGTTACTCAGGGACACAGAATTGTTACTGAGGGACACAGAATTGTTACTCAGGGACACAGAATTGTTACTGAGGGACACAGAATTGTTACTGAGGGACACAGAATTGTTACTCAGGGACACAGAATTGTTACTCAGGGACAGACACAGAATTGTTACTCAGGGACACAGAATCGTTTAATTAAAGAGTATGTCAGACAACATGCATAGGAGTGGCAGAGGAGGCAATGTTTTAGGAGCGAGCAGACGTGGCAGCAGAGGAAGGGGTCGAGGCAGCACTAGTCGCAGCCAGAGGCCAGTGCTCCCGGTGTCATCCAGCGGTCGTGTCTCCACCGACAACCCTGCCGTCATCGATTTGTTGGCTCGGTCGTCTTCCTCTTCCCAGGTCACCTCTGACACCTACAGCCAACGGTCGGTGGGTACGTCAGACACAACCGTTAGTTGGCATGGCCCGGGAGCAAGCCCACTGAAATCACGTGTCCTTGACCTGCCCCTGTCCTTTGGTGTTCCCTCACCAAGCGAAGTATCGTATGCTGTGGGCTCAGCCCCACTGTACAGTGAGGAAGAGCTAACAGAGGGCGGTCAGGAACGGGGGGAGACATCCACCTCTTCAGCAGCCAGGCGAAGAAGTAGTGGCGAGGAGAGTGGCTCGGTAGCCGGTCTAGAGACAGGTCTGACTCCTGACCCACACGCAGCCGAGGGGGCTAGTAGTGAGGCGGAGACCCTAATTGATGATGATGAGGCTGATCGCACTTGGCAGCCTCGTCGTCATCAGGCTATTGCTTCCGCATCATCAGGAGAAGAGGGTGGCAGCTTGGCAGCGAGCAAAACAGTCGGTGGGTTGCCCAGGAGGCAGCAGGGTCGCAGCAGTGTCAGTGGAGGCAAACGGCCACGGAGTACAGCACCAGCTCCACTGCAGCCTACCACCACGGCCAGTAGTGGTGCCGGTGTGCACGGAGGAAGCAGCAGTCAGCCAGTGAGGAGTATCGGGGGCAAAGTTTCCTACTCGGCGGTGTGGCAATTTTTTGTCAAGCCGCCCGAGGAAGTAAACGTAGCCGTATGTCGACTATGTGGCCAGAAAGTCAAGCGTGGCCAGGGGGCCCATGTTGGGACTACAGCGTTGCGGCAGCATATGCAGCGTCGCCATTTGGTGGCCTGGGAAACCGTGATAAAGATACGGCGGTTCTGCCTGCCCCAGCCCAGGGTTCCATTTTGTCATAGGGTGCTGGCACATTACGGGCCTCCCATAGCTGCTGCCAGGCCCCTAATCTGCCATGGGCCCCTGTACCGCCTCCTCATGCTGCTGCCAGGTCCACAGTGTCTCATGCCATGTGCCACTTTCAGGTCTCCTCACACTGCTGATGTGTTCCATTTTTTGTCATAGGGTGCTGGCAGATTACGGGCCTCCCATAGCTGCTGCCAGGCCCCTAATCTGCCATGGGCCCCTATACCGCCTCCTCATGCTGCTGCCAGGTCCACAGTGTCTCATGCCATGTGCCACTTTCAGGTCTCCTCACACTGCTGGTGTGTTCCATTTTTTGTCATAGGGTGCTGGCAGATTACGGGCCTCCCATAGCTGCTGCCAGGCCCCTAATCTGCCATGGGCCCCTATACCGCCTCCTCATGCTGCTGCCAGGTCCAGAGTCTCTCATGGGTCCCTGTACGGCCTCCCATTGCTGCTGTCTCCATCGCCACACTCTGCCATGTGCCACTTTCAGGTCTCCTCACACACTGCTGGTGTGTTCCATTTTTTGTCATAGGGTGCTGGCAGATTACGGGCCTCCCATAGCTGCTGCCAGGCCCCTAATCTGCCATGGGCCCCTATACCGCCTCCTCATGCTGCTGCCAGGTCCACAGTGTCTCATGCCATGTGCCACTTTCATTTCTCCTCACACACTGCTGGTGTGTTCCATTTTTTGTCATAGGGTGCTGGCAGATTACGGGCCTCCCATAGCTGCTGCCAGGCCCCTAATCTGCCATGGGCCCCTATACCGCCTCCTCATGCTGCTGCCAGGTCCAGAGTCTCTCATGGGTCCCTGTACGGCCTCCCATTGCTGCTGTCTCCATCGCCACACTCTGCCATGTGCCACTTTCAGGTCTCCTCACACACTGCTGGTGTGTTCCATTTTTTGTCATAGGGTGCTGGCAGATTACGGGCCTCCCATAGCTGCTGCCAGGCCCCTAATCTGCCATGGGCCCCTGTACCGCCTCCTCATGCTGCTGCCAGGTCCACAGTGTCTCATGCCATGTGCCACTTTCAGGTCTCCTCACACTGCTGGTGTGTTCCATTTTTTGTCATAGGGTGCTGGCAGATTACGGGCCTCCCATAGCTGCTGCCAGGCCCCTAATCTGCCATGGGCCCCTGTACCGCCTCCTCATGCTGCTGCCAGGTCCACAGTGTCTCATGCCATGTGCCACTTTCAGGTCTCCTCACACCGCTGGTGTGTTCCATTTTTTGTCATAGGGTGCTGGCAGATTACGGGCCTCCCATAGCTGCTGCCAGGCCCTTAATCTGCCATGGGCCCCTATACCGCCTCCTCATGCTGCTGCCAGGTCCAGAGTCTCTCATGGGTCCCTGTACGGCCTCCCATTGCTGCTGTCTCCATCGCCACACTCTGCCATGTGCCACTTTCAGGTCTCCTCACACACTGCTGGTGTGTTCCATTTTTTGTCATAGGGTGCTGGCAGATTACGGGCCTCCCATAGCTGCTTCCAGGCCCCTAATCTGCCATGGGCCCCTGTACCGCCTCCTCATGCTGCTGCCAGGTCCACAGTGTCTCATGCCATGTGCCACTTTCAGGTCTCCTCACACTGCTGGTGTGTTCCATTTTTTGTCATAGGGTGCTGGCAGATTACGGGCCTCCTATAGCTGCTGCCAGGCCCCTAATCTGCCATGGGCCCCTATATCGCCTCCTCATGCTGCTGCCAGGTCCAGACTCTCTCATGGGTCCCTGTACGGCCTCCCATTGCTGCTGTCTCCATCGCCACACTCTACCATGTGCCACTTTCAGGTCTCCTCACACACTGCTGGTGTGTTCCATTTTTTGTCATAGGGTGCTGGCAGATTACGGGCCTCCCATAGCTGCTGCCAGGCCCCTAATCTGCCATGGGCCCCTGTACCGCCTCCTCATGCTGCTGCCAGGTCCACAGTGTCTCATGCCATGTGCCACTTTCAGGTCTCCTCACACTGCTGGTGTGTTCCATTTTTTGTCATAGGGTGCTGGCAGATTACGGGCCTCCCATAGCTGCTGCCAGGCCCTTAATCTGCCATGGGCCCCTATACCGCCTCCTCATGCTGCTGCCAGGTCCAGAGTCTCTCATGGGTCCCTGTACGGCCTCCCATTGCTGCTGTCTCCATCGCCACACTCTGCCATGTGCCACTTTCAGGTCTCCTCACACACTGCTGGTGTGTTCCATTTTTTGTCATAGGGTGCTGGCAGATTACGGGCCTCCCATAGCTGCTTCCAGGCCCCTAATCTGCCATGGGCCCCTGTACCGCCTCCTCATGCTGCTGCCAGGTCCACAGTGTCTCATGCCATGTGCCACTTTCAGGTCTCCTCACACTGCTGGTGTGTTCCATTTTTTGTCATAGGGTGCTGGCAGATTACGGGCCTCCTATAGCTGCTGCCAGGCCCCTAATCTGCCATGGGCCCCTATATCGCCTCCTCATGCTGCTGCCAGGTCCAGACTCTCTCATGGGTCCCTGTACGGCCTCCCATTGCTGCTGTCTCCATCGCCACACTCTACCATGTGCCACTTTCAGGTCTCCTCACACACTGCTGGTGTGTTCCATTTTTTGTCATAGGGTGCTGGCAGATTACGGGCCTCCCATAGCTGCTGCCAGGCCCCTAATCTGCCATGGGCCCCTGTACCGCCTCCTCATGCTGCTGCCAGGTCCACAGTGTCTCATGCCATGTGCCACTTTCAGGTCTCCTCACACTGCTGGTGTGTTCCATTTTTTGTCATAGGGTGCTGGCAGATTACGGGCCTCCTATAGCTGCTGCCAGGCCCCTAATCTGCCATAGGCCCCTATATACCGCCTCCTCATGCTGCTGCCAGGTCCAGAGTCTCTCATGGGTCCCTGTACGGCCTCCCATTGCTGCTGTCTCCATCGCCACACTCTGCCATGTGCCACTTTCAGGTCTCCTCACACTGCTGGTGTGTTCCATTTTTTGTCATAGGGTGCTGGCAGATTACGGGCCTCCCATAGCTGCTGCCAGGCCCCTAATCTGCCATGGGCCCCTGTACCGCCTCCTCATGCTGCTGCCAGGTCCAGAGTCTCTCATGGGTCCCTGTACGGCCTCCCATCGCCACACTCTGCCATGTGCCACTTTCAGGTCTCCTCACACACTGCTGGTGTGTTCCATTTTTTGTCATAGGGTGCTGGCAGATTACGGGCCTCCCATAGCTGCTGCCAGGCCCCTAATCTGCCATGGGCCCCTGTACCGCCTCCTCATGCTGCTGCCAGGTCCACAGTGTCTCATGCCATGTGCCACTTTCAGGTCTCCTCACACTGCTGGTGTGTTCCATTTTTTGTCATAGGGTGCTGGCAGATTACGGGCCTCCCATAGCTGCTGCCAGGCCCCTAATCTGCCATGGGCCCCTATACTGCCTCCTCATGCTGCTGCCAGGTCCAGAGTCTCTCATGGGTCCCTGTACGCCTCCCATTGCTGCTGTCTCCATCGCCACACTCTGCCATGTGCCACTTTCAGGTCTCCTCACACTGCTGGTGTGTTCCATTTTTTGTCATAGGGTGCTGGCAGATTACGGGCCTCCCATAGCTGCTGCCAGGCCCCTAATCTACCATGGGCCCCTTTACCGCCTCCTCATGCTGCTGCCAGGTCCAGAGTCTCTCATGGGTCCCTGTACGGCCTCCCATTGCTGCTGTCTCCATCGCCACACTCTGCCATGTGCCACTTTCAGGTCTCCTCACACTGCTGGTGTGTTCCATTTTTTGTCATAGGGTGCTGGCAGATTACGGGCCTCCCATAGCTGCTGCCAGGCCTCTAATCTGCCATGGGCCCCTATACCGCCTCCTCATGCTGCTGCCAGGTCCACAGTGTGTCATGGGTCCCTGTACGGCCTCCCATTGCTGCTGTCTCCATCTCCACACTCTGCCATGTGCCACTTTCAGGTCTCCTCACACTGCTGGTGTGTTCCATTTTTTGTCATAGGGTGCTGGCAGATTACGGGCCTCCCATAGCTGCTGCCAGACCCCTAATCTGCCATGGGCCCCTGTACCGCCTCCTCATGCTGCTGCCAGGTCCACAGTGTCTCATGCCATGTGCCACTTTCAGGTCTCCTCACACACTGCTGGTGTGTTCCATTTTTTGTCATAGGGTGCTGGCAGATTACGGGCCTCCCATAGCTGCTGCCAGGCCCCTAATCTGCCATGGGCCCCTATACCACCTCCTCATGCTGCTGCCAGGTCCAGAGTCTCTCATGGGTCCCTGTACGGCCTCCCATTGCTGCTGTCTCCATCGCCACACTCTGCCATGTGCCACTTTCAGGTCTCCTCACACACTGCTGGTGTGTTCCATTTTTTGTCATAGGGTGCTGGCAGATTACGGGCCTCCCATAGCTGCTGCCAGGCCCCTAATCTGCCATGGGCCCCTGTACCGCCTCCTCATGCTGCTGCCAGGTCCACAGTGTCTCATGCCATGTGCCACTTTCAGGTCTCCTCACACTGCTGGTGTGTTCCATTTTTTGTCATAGGGTGCTGGCAGATTACGGGCCTCCCATAGCTGCTGCCAGGCCCCTAATCTGCCATGGGCCCCTGTACCGGGACACAGAATTGTTACTGAGGGACACAGAATTGTTACCGAGGGACACAGAATTGTTACTCAGCGACAGACACAGAATTGTTACTGAGGGACACAGAATTGTTACTGAGGGACACAGAATTGTTACTCAGGAACACAGAATTGTTACTGAGGGACACAGAATTGTTACTCAGGGACACAGAATTGTTACTCAGGGACACAGAATTGTTACTGAGGGACACAGAATTGTTACTGAGGGACACAGAATTGTTACTCAGGGACAGACACAGAATTGTTACTCAGGGACAGACACAGAATTGTTACTGAGGGACACAGAATTGTTACTGAGGGACACAGAATTGTTACTGAGGGACACAGAATTGTTACTCAGGGACACAGAATTGTTGCTGAGGGACACAGAATTGTTACTCAGGGACACAGAATTGTTACTGAGGGACACAGAATTGTTACTGAGGGCCACAGAACTGTTACTTAGGGCCACAGAAACGTTACTTAGGGCCACAGAAACGTTACTTAGGGCTACAGAAACGTTACTTAGGGCCACAGAATCGTTACTTAGGGCCACAGAAACGTTACTTAGGGCCACAGAAATGTTACTTAGGGCCACAGAATTGTTACTTAGGGACAGACACAGAATTGTTCCTGAGGGACACAGATTTGTTACTGAGGGCCACAGAACCGTTACTTAGGGCCACAGAAACGTTACTTAGAGACACAGAATTGTTACTCAGGGACAGACACAGAATTGTTACTTAAGGACACAGAATTGTTAATCAGGGACAGACACAGAATTGTTACTGAGGGATACAGAATTGTTACTGAGGGACACAGAATTGTTACTCAGGGACAGACACAGAATTGTTACTCAGGGACAGACACAGAATTGTTACTGAGGGACACAGAATTGTTACTGAGGGACACAGAATTGTTACTCAGGGACACAGAATTGTTACTGAAGGACACAGAATTGTTACTGAGGGACACAGAATTGATACTCAGCGACAGACACAGAATTGTTACTCAGGGACAGACACAGAATTGTTACTGAGGGACACAGAATTGTTACTGAGGGACACAGAATTGTTACTCAGGGACACAGAATTGTTACTGAGGGACACAGAATTGTTACTGAGGGACACAGAATTGTTACTCAGGGACACAGAATTGTTACTGAGGGACACAGAATTGTTACTCAGGAACAGACACAGAATTGTTACTCAGGGACAGACACAGAATTGTTACTGAGGGACACAGAATTGTTACTGAGGGACACAGAATTGTTACTGAGGGACACAGATTTGTTACTGAGGGCCACAGAACCGTTACTTAGGGCCACAGAAACGTTACTTAGGGACACAGAATTGTTACTCAGGGACAGACACAGAATTGTTACTCAGGGACAGACACAGAATTGTTACTGAGGGACACAGAATTGTTACTGAGGGACACAGAAATGTTACTGAGGGACACAGAATTGTTACTGAGGGACACAGAATTGTTACTCAGGGACACAGAATTGTTACTCACGGAAACAGAACTGTTACTCAGGGACACAGAATTGTTACTCAGGGACAGACACAGAGTTGTTACTGAGGGACACAGAATTGTTACTGAGGGACACAGAATTGTTACTGAGGGACACAGAATTGTTACTCAGGGACACAGAATTGTTACTGAGGGACACAGAATTGTTACTGAGGGACACAGAATTGTTACTCAGGGACAGACACAGAATTGTTACTCAGGGACAGACACAGAATTGTTACTGAGGGACACAGAATTGTTACTGAGGGACACAGATTTGTTACTGAGGGCCACAGAACCGTTACTTAGGGCCACAGAAACGTTACTTAGGGACACAGAATTGTTACTCAGGGACAGACACAGAATTGTTACTCAGGGACAGACACAGAATTGTTACTGAGGGACACAGAATTGTTACTGAGGGACACAGAATTGTTACTCAGGGACACAGAATTGTTACTCAGGGACAGACACAGAATTGTTACTCAGGGACAGACACAGAATTGTTACTCAGGGACAGACACAGAATTGTTACTGAGGGACACAGAATTGTTACTCAGGGACACAGAATTGTTACTCAGGGACACAGAATTGTTACTCAGGGACACAGACATGTTACTGAGGGACACAGAATTGTTACTCAGCGACAGACACAGAATTGTTACTCAGGGACAGACACAGAATTGTTACTGAGGGTCACAGAATTGTTACTGAGGGACACAGAATTGTTACTGAGGGACACAGAATTGTTACTCAGGGACACAGAATTGTTACTGAGGGACACAGAATTGTTACTGAGGGACACAGAATTGTTACTCAGGGACACAGAATTGTTACTGAGGGACACAGAATTGTTACTCAGGGACACAGAATTGTTACTCAGGGACACAGAATTGTTACTCAGGGACAGACACAGAATTGTTACTCAGGGACACAGAATCGTTTAATTAAAGAGTATGTCAGACAACATGCATAGGAGTGGCAGAGGAGGCAATGTTTTAGGAGCGAGCAGACGTGGCAGCAGAGGAAGGGGTCGAGGCAGCACTAGTCGCAGCCAGAGGCCAGTGCTCCCGGTGTCATCCAGCGGTCGTGTCTCCACCGACAACCCTGCCGTCATCGATTTGTTGGCTCGGTCGTCTTCCTCTTCCCAGGTCACCTCTGACACCTACAGCCAACGGTCGGTGGGTACGTCAGACACAACCGTTAGTTGGCATGGCCCGGGAGCAAGCCCACTGAAATCACGTGTCCTTGACCTGCCCCTGTCCTTTGGTGTTCCCTCACCAAGCGAAGTATCGTATGCTGTGGGCTCAGCCCCACTGTACAGTGAGGAAGAGCTAACAGAGGGCGGTCAGGAACGGGGGGAGACATCCACCTCTTCAGCAGCCAGGCGAAGAAGTAGTGGCGAGGAGAGTGGCTCGGTAGCCGGTCTAGAGACAGGTCTGACTCCTGACCCACACGCAGCCGAGGGGGCTAGTAGTGAGGCGGAGACCCTAATTGATGATGATGAGGCTGATCGCACTTGGCAGCCTCGTCGTCATCAGGCTATTGCTTCCGCATCATCAGGAGAAGAGGGTGGCAGCTTGGCAGCGAGCAAAACAGTCGGTGGGTTGCCCAGGAGGAAGCAGGGTCGCAGCAGTGTCAGTGGAGGCAAACAGCCACGGAGTACAGCACCAGCTCCACTGCAGCCTACCACCACGGCCAGTAGTGGTGCCGGTGTGCACGGAGGAAGCAGCAGTCAGCCAGTGAGGAGTATCGGGGGCAAAGTTTCCTACTCGGCGGTGTGGCAATTTTTTGTCAAGCCGCCCGAGGAAGTAAACGTAGCCGTATGTCGACTATGTGGCCAGAAAGTCAAGCGTGGCCAGGGGGCCCATATTGGGACTACAGCGTTGCGGCAGCATATGCAGCGTCGCCATTTGGTGGCCTGGGAAAACCGTGATAAAGATACGGCGGTTCTGCCTGCCCCAGCCCAGGGTTCCATTTTGTCATAGGGTGCTGGCACATTACGGGCCTCCCATAGCTGCTGCCAGGCCCCTAATCTGCCATGGGCCCCTGTACCGCCTCCTCATGCTGCTGCCAGGTCCACAGTGTCTCATGCCATGTGCCACTTTCAGGTCTCCTCACACTGCTGATGTGTTCCATTTTTTGTCATAGGGTGCTGGCAGATTACGGGCCTCCCATAGCTGCTGCCAGGCCCCTAATCTGCCATGGGCCCCTATACCGCCTCCTCATGCTGCTGCCAGGTCCAGAGTCTCTCATGGGTCCCTGTACGGCCTCCCATTGCTGCTGTCTCCATCGCCACACTCTGCCATGTGCCACTTTCAGGTCTCCTCACACACTGCTGGTGTGTTCCATTTTTTGTCATAGGGTGCTGGCAGATTACGGGCCTCCCATAGCTGCTGCCAGGCCCCTAATCTGCCATGGGCCCCTGTACCGCCTCCTCATGCTGCTGCCAGGTCCACAGTGTCTCATGCCATGTGCCACTTTCAGGTCTCCTCACACTGCTGGTGTGTTCCATTTTTTGTCATAGGGTGCTGGCAGATTACGGGCCTCCCATAGCTGCTGCCAGGCCCCTAATCTGCCATGGGCCCCTATACCGCCTCCTCATGCTGCTGCCAGGTCCAGAGTCTCTCATGGGTCCCTGTACGGCCTCCCATTGCTGCTGTCTCCATCGCCACACTCTGCCATGTGCCACTTTCAGGTCTCCTCACACTGCTGGTGTGTTCCATTTTTTGTCATAGGGTGCTGGCAGATTACGGGCCTCCCATAGCTGCTGCCAGGCCCCTAATCTGCCATGGGCCCCTGTACCGCCTCCTCATGCTGCTGCCAGGTCCACAGTGTCTCATGCCATGTGCCACTTTCAGGTCTCCTCACACTGCTGGTGTGTTCCATTTTTTGTCATAGGGTGCTGGCAGATTACGGGCCTCCCATAGCTGCTGCCAGGCCCCTAATCTGCCATGGGCCCCTGTACCGCCTCCTCATGCTGCTGCCAGGTCCACAGTGTCTCATGCCATGTGCCACTTTCAGTTCTCCTCACAGTGCTGGTGTGTTCCATTTTTTGTCATAGGGTGCTGGCAGATTACGGGCCTCCCATAGCTGCTGCCAGGCCCCTAATCTGCCATGGGCCCCTGTACCGCCTCCTCATGCTGCTGCCAGGTCCACAGTGTCTCATGCCATGTGCCACTTTCAGGTCTCCTCACACTGCTGGTGTGTTCGATTTTTTGTCATAGGGTGCTGGCAGATTACGGGCCTCCCATAGCTGCTGCCAGGCCCCTAATCTGCCATGGGCCCCTGTACCGCCTCCTCATGCTGCTGCCAGGTCCACAGTGTCTCATGCCATGTGCCACTTTCAGGTCTCCTCACACTGCTGGTGTGTTCCATTTTTTGTCATAGGGTGCTGGCAGATTACGGGCCTCCCATAGCTGCTGCCAGGCCCCTAATCTGCCATGGGCCCCTGTACCGCCTCCTCATGCTGCTGCCAGGTCCAGAGTCTCTCATGGGTCCCTGTACGGCCTCCCATTGCTGCTGTCTCCATCGCCACACTCTGCCATGTGCCACTTTCAGGTCTCCTCACACACTGCTGGTGTGTTCCATTTTTTGTCATAGGGTGCTGGCAGATTACGGGCCTCCCATAGCTGCTGCCAGGCCCCTAATCTGCCATGGGCCCCTATACCGCCTCCTCATGCTGCTGCCAGGTCCAGAGTCTCTCATGGGTCCCTGTACGGCCTCCCATTGCTGCTGTCTCCATCGCCACACTCTGCCATGTGCCACTTTCAGGTCTCCTCACACTGCTGGTGTGTTCCATTTTTTGTCATAGGGTGCTGGCAGATTACGGGCCTCCCATAGCTGCTGCCAGGCCCCTAATCTGCCATGGGCCCCTATACCGCCTCCTCATGCTGCTGCCAGGTCCAGAGTCTCTCATGGGTCCCTGTACGGCCTCCCATTGCTGCTGTCTCCATCGCCACACTCTGCCATGTGCCACTTTCAGGTCTCCTCACACTGCTGGTGTGTTCCATTTTTTGTCATAGGGTGCTGGCAGATTACGGGCCTCCCATAGCTGCTGCCAGGCCCCTAATCTGCCATGGGCCCCTATACCGCCTCCTCATGCTGCTGCTAGGTCCAGAGTGTGTCATGGGTCCCTGTACGGCCTCCCATTGCTGCTGTCTCCATCTCCACACTCTGCCATGTGCCACTTTCAGGTCTCCTCACACTGCTGGTGTGTTCCATTTTTTGTCATAGGGTGCTGGCAGATTACGGGCCTCCCATAGCTGCTGCCAGGCCCCTAATCTGCCATGGGCCCCTGTACCGCCTCCTCATGCTGCTGCCAGGTCCACAGTGTCTCATGCCATGTGCCACTTTCAGGTCTCCTCACACACTGCTGGTGTGTTCCATTTTTTGTCATAGGGTGCTGGCAGATTACGGGCCTCCCATAGCTTCTGCCAGGCCCCTAATCTGCCATGGGCCCCTATACCACCTCCTCATGCTGCTGCCAGGTCCAGAGTCTCTCATGGGTCCCTGTACGGCCTCCCATTGCTGCTGTCTCCATCGCCACACTCTGCCATGTGCCACTTTCAGGTCTCCTCACACACTGCTGGTGTGTTCCATTTTTTGTCATAGGGTGCTGGCAGATTACGGGCCTCCCATAGCTGCTGCCAGGCCCCTAATCTGCCATGGGCCCCTGTACCGCCTCCTCATGCTGCTGCCAGGTCCACAGTGTCTCATGCCATGTGCCACTTTCAGGTCTCCTCACACTGCTGGTGTGTTCCATTTTTTGTCATAGGGTGCTGGCAGATTACGGGCCTCCTATAGCTGCTGCCAGGTCCCTAATCTGCCATGGGCCCCTATATCACCTCCTCATGCTGCTGCCAGGTCCAGACTCTCTCATGGGTCCCTGTACGGCCTCCCATTGCTGCTGTCTCCATCGCCACACTCTACCATGTGCCACTTTCAGGTCTCCTCACACACTGCTGGTGTGTTCCATTTTTTGTCATAGGGTGCTGGCAGATTACGGGCCTCCCATAGCTGCTGCCAGGCCCCTAATCTGCCATGGGCCCCTGTACCGCCTCCTCATGCTGCTGCCAGGTCCACAGTGTCTCATGCCATGTGCCACTTTCAGGTCTCCTCACACTGCTGGTGTGTTCCATTTTTTGTCATAGGGTGCTGGCAGATTACGGGCCTCCTATAGCTGCTGCCAGGCCCCTAATCTGCCATAGGCCCCTATATACCGCCTCCTCATGCTGCTGCCAGGTCCAGAGTCTCTCATGGGTCCCTGTACGGCCTCCCATTGCTGCTGTCTCCATCGCCACACTCTGCCATGTGCCACTTTCAGGTCTCCTCACACTGCTGGTGTGTTCCATTTTTTGTCATAGGGTGCTGGCAGATTACAGGCCTCCCATAGCTGCTGCCAGGCCCCTAATCTGCCATGGGCCCCTGTACCGCCTCCTCATGCTGCTGCCAGGTCCAGAGTCTCTCATGGGTCCCTGTACGGCCTCCCATTGCTGCTGTCTCCATCGCCACACTCTGCCATGTGCCACTTTCAGGTCTCCTCACACACTGCTGGTGTGTTCCATTTTTTGTCATAGGGTGCTGGCAGATTACGGGCCTCCCATAGCTGCTGCCAGGCCCCTAATCTGCCATGGGCCCCTGTACCGCCTCCTCATGCTGCTGCCAGGTCCACAGTGTCTCATGCCATGTGCCACTTTCAGGTCTCCTCACACTGCTGGTGTGTTCCATTTTTTGTCATAGGGTGCTGGCAGATTACGGGCCTCCCATAGCTGCTGCCAGGCCCCTAATCTGCCATGGGCCCCTATACTGCCTCCTCATGCTGCTGCCAGGTCCAGAGTCTCTCATGGGTCCCTGTACGCCTCCCATTGCTGCTGTCTCCATCGCCACACTCTGCCATGTGCCACTTTCAGGTCTCCTCACACTGCTGGTGTGTTCCATTTTTTGTCATAGGGTGCTGGCAGATTTCGGGCCTTCCATAGCTGCTGCCAGGCCCCTAATCTACCATGGGCCCCTTTACCGCCTCCTCATGCTGCTGCCAGGTCCAGAGTCTCTCATGGGTCCCTGTACGGCCTCCCATTGCTGCTGTCTCCATCGCCACACTCTGCCATGTGCCACTTTCAGGTCTCCTCACACTGCTGGTGTGTTCCATTTTTTGTCATAGGGTGCTGGCAGATTACGGGCCTCCCATAGCTGCTGCCAGGCCTCTAATCTGCCATGGGCCCCTATACCGCCTCCTCATGCTGCTGCCAGGTCCAGAGTGTGTCATGGGTCCCTGTACGGCCTCCCATTGCTGCTGTCTCCATCTCCACACTCTGCCATGTGCCACTTTCAGGTCTCCTCACACTGCTGGTGTGTTCCATTTTTTGTCATAGGGTGCTGGCAGATTACGGGCCTCCCATAGCTGCTGCCAGACCCCTAATCTGCCATGGGCCCCTGTACCGCCTCCTCATGCTGCTGCCAGGTCCACAGTGTCTCATGCCATGTGCCACTTTCAGGTCTCCTCACACACTGCTGGTGTGTTCCATTTTTTGTCATAGGGTGCTGGCAGATTACGTGCCTCCCATAGCTCCTGCCAGGCCCCTAATCTGCCATGGGCCCCTATACCACCTCCTCATGCTGCTGCCAGGTCCAGAGTCTCTCATGGGTCCCTGTACGGCCTCCCATTGCTGCTCTCTCCATCGCCACACTCTGCCATGTGCCACTTTCAGGTCTCCTCACACACTGCTGGTGTGTTCCATTTTTTGTCATAGGGTGCTGGCAGATTACGGGCCTCCCATAGCTGCTGCCAGGCCCCTAATCTGCCATGGGCCCCTGTACCGCCTCCTCATGCTGCTGCCAGGTCCACAGTGTCTCATGCCATGTGCCACTTTCAGGTCTCCTCACACTGCTGGTGTGTTCCATTTTTTGTCATAGGGTGCTGGCAGATTACGGGCCTCCCATAGCTGCTGCCAGGCCCCTAATCTGCCATGGGCCCCTGTACCGGGACACAGAATTGTTACTGAGGGACACAGAATTGTTACCGAGGGACACAGAATTGTTACTCAGCGACAGACACAGAATTGTTACTCAGGGACAGACACAGAATTGTTACTGAGGGACACAGAATTGTTACTGAGGGACACAGAATTGTTACTCAGGAACACAGAATTGTTACTGAGGGACACAGAATTGTTACTGAGGGACACAGAATTGTTACTCAGGGACACAGAATTGTTACTGAGGGACACAGAATTGTTACTGAGGGACACAGAATTGTTACTCAGGGACAGACACAGAATTGTTACTCAGGGACAGACACAGAATTGTTACTGAGGGACACAGATTTGTTACTGAGGGCCACAGAACCGTTACTTAGGGCCACAGAAATGTTACTTAGGGACACAGAATTGTTACTCAGGGACAGACACAGAATTGTTACTCAGGGACAGACACAGAATTGTTACTGAGGGACACAGAATTGTTACTGAGGGACACAGAATTGTTACTGAGGGACACAGAATTGTTACTCAGGGACACAGAATTGTTGCTGAGGGACACAGAATTGTTACTCAGGGACACAGAATTGTTACTGAGGGACACAGAATTGTTACTGAGGGCCACAGAACTGTTACTTAGGGCCACAGAAACGTTACTTAGGGCCACAGAAACGTTACTTAGGGCTACAGAAACGTTACTTAGGGCCACAGAATCGTTACTTAGGGCCACAGAAACGTTACTTAGGGCCACAGAAATGTTACTTAGGGCCACAGAATTGTTACTTAGGGACAGACACAGAATTGTTCCTGAGGGACACAGATTTGTTACTGAGGGCCACAGAACCGTTACTTAGGGCCACAGAAACGTTACTTAGAGACACAGAATTGTTACTCAGGGACAGACACAGAATTGTTACTTAGGGACACAGAATTGTTAATCAGGGACAGACACAGAATTGTTACTGAGGGATACAGAATTGTTACTGAGGGACACAGAATTGTTACTCAGGGACAGACACAGAATTGTTACTCAGGGACAGACAGAATTGTTACTGAGGGACACAGAATTGTTACTGAGGGACACAGAATTGTTACTCAGGGACACAGAATTGTTACTGAAGGACACAGAATTGTTACTGAGGGACACAGAATTGATACTCAGCGACAGACACAGAATTGTTACTCAGGGACAGACACAGAATTGTTACTGAGGGACACAGAATTGTTACTGAGGGACACAGAATTGTTACTCAGGGACACAGAATTGTTACTGAGGGACACAGAATTGTTACTGAGGGACACAGAATTGTTACTCAGGGACACAGAATTGTTACTGAGGGACACAGAATTGTTACTCAGGAACAGACACAGAATTGTTACTCAGGGACAGACACAGAATTGTTACTGAGGGACACAGAATTGTTACTGAGGGACACAGAATTGTTACTGAGGGACACAGATTTGTTACTGAGGGCCACAGAACCGTTACTTAGGGCCACAGAAACGTTACTTAGGGACACAGAATTGTTACTCAGGGACAGACACAGAATTGTTACTCAGGGACAGACACAGAATTGTTACTGAGGGACACAGAATTGTTACTGAGGGACACAGAAATGTTACTCAGGGACACAGAATTGTTACTGAGGGACACAGAATTGTTACTCAGGGACACAGAATTGTTACTCAGGGACACAGAACTGTTACTCAGGGACACAGAATTGTTAATCAGGGACAGACACAGAGTTGTTACTGAGGGACACAGAATTGTTACTGAGGGACACAGAATTGTTACTGAGGGACACAGAATTGTTACTCAGGGACACAGAATTGTTACTGAGGGACACAGAATTGTTACTGAGGGACACAGAATTGTTACTCAGGGACAGACACAGAATTGTTACTCAGGGACAGACACAGAATTGTTACTGAGGGACACAGAATTGTTACTGAGGGACACAGAATTGTTACTGAGGGACACAGATTTGTTACTGAGGGCCACAGAACCGTTACTTAGGGCCACAGAAACGTTACTTAGGGACACAGAATTGTTACTCAGGGACAGACACAGAATTGTTACTCAGGGACAGACACAGAATTGTTACTGAGGGACACAGAATTGTTACTGAGGGACACAGAATTGTTACTCAGGGACACAGAATTGTTACTCAGCGACAGACACAGAATTGTTACTCAGGGACAGACACAGAATTGTTACTCAGGGACAGACACAGAATTGTTACTGAGGGACACAGAATTGTTACTCAGGGACACAGAATTGTTACTCAGGGACACAGAATTGTTACTCAGGGACACAGAATTGTTACTCAGGGACACAGAATTGTTACTGAGGGACACAGAATTGTTACTCAGCGACAGACACAGAATTGTTACTCAGGGACAGACACAGAATTGTTACTGAGGGTCACAGAATTGTTACTGAGGGACACAGAATTGTTACTGAGGGACACAGAATTGTTACTCAGGGACACAGAATTGTTACTGAGGGACACAGAATTGTTACTGAGGGACACAGAATTGTTACTGAGGGACACAGAATTGTTACTCAGGGACACAGAATTGTTACTGAGGGACACAGAATTGTTACTCAGGGACACAGAATTGTTACTCAGGGACAGACACAGAATTGTTACTCAGGGACACAGAATCGTTTAATTAAAGAGTATGTCAGACAACATGCATAGGAGTGGCAGAGGAGGCAATGTTTTAGGAGCGAGCAGACGTGGCAGCAGAGGAAGGGGTCGAGGCAGCACTAGTCGCAGCCAGAGGCCAGTGCTCCCGGTGTCATCCAGCGGTCGTGTCTCCACCGACAACCCTGCCGTCATCGATTTGTTGGCTCGGTCGTCTTCCTCTTCCCAGGTCACCTCTGACACCTACAGCCAACGGTCGGTGGGTACGTCAGACACAACCGTTAGTTGGCATGGCCCGGGAGCAAGCCCACTGAAATCACGTGTCCTTGACCTGCCCCTGTCCTTTGGTGTTCCCTCACCAAGCGAAGTATCGTATGCTGTGGGCTCAGCCCCACTGTACAGTGAGGAAGAGCTAGCAGAGGGCGGTCAGGAACGGGGGGAGACATCCACCTCTTCAGCAGCCAGGCGAAGAAGTAGTGGCGAGGAGAGTGGCTCGGTAGCCGGTCTAGAGACAGGTCTGACTCCTGACCCACACGCAGCCGAGGGGGCTAGTAGTGAGGCGGAGACCCTAATTGATGATGATGAGGCTGATCGCACTTGGCAGCCTCGTCGTCATCAGGCTATTGCTTCCGCATCATCAGGAGAAGAGGGTGGCAGCTTGGCAGCGAGCAAAACAGTCGGTGGGTTGCCCAGGAGGAAGCAGGGTCGCAGCAGTGTCAGTGGAGGCAAACGGCCACGGAGTACAGCACCAGCTCCACTGCAGCCTACCACCACGGCCAGTAGTGGTGCCGGTGTGCACGGAGGAAGCAGCAGTCAGCCAGTGAGGAGTATCGGGGGCAAAGTTTCCTACTCGGCGGTGTGGCAATTTTTTGTCAAGCCGCCCGAGGAAGTAAACGTAGCCGTATGTCGACTATGTGGCCAGAAAGTCAAGCGTGGCCAGGGGGCCCATGTTGGGACTACAGCGTTGCGGCAGCATATGCAGCGTTGCCATTTGGTGGCCTGGGAAAACCGTGATAAAGATACGGCGGTTCTGCCTGCCCCAGCCCAGGGTTCCATTTTGTCATAGGGTGCTGGCACATTACGGGCCTCCCATAGCTGCTGCCAGGCCCCTAATCTGCCATGGGCCCCTGTACCGCCTCCTCATGCTGCTGCCAGGTCCACAGTGTCTCATGCCATGTGCCACTTTCAGGTCTCCTCACACTGCTGATGTGTTCCATTTTTTGTCATAGGGTGCTGGCAGATTACGGGCCTCCCATAGCTGCTGCCAGGCCCCTAATCTGCCATGGGCCCCTATACCGCCTCCTCATGCTGCTGCCAGGTCCAGAGTCTCTCATGGGTCCCTGTACGGCCTCCCATTGCTGCTGTCTCCATCGCCAC
The DNA here is from genome assembly GCF_062004578.1 of Staurois parvus. Taxonomy (NCBI): domain Eukaryota; kingdom Metazoa; phylum Chordata; class Amphibia; order Anura; family Ranidae; genus Staurois; species Staurois parvus. Next base: position 5,358,631 of record NW_028317882.1, read on the forward strand.
ACTCTGCCATGTGCCACTTTCAGGTCTCCTCACACTGCTGGTGTGTTCCATTTTTTGTCATAGGGTGCTGGCAGATTACGGGCCTCCCATAGCTGCTGCCAGGCCCCTAATCTGCCATGGGCCCCTGTACCGCCTCCTCATGCTGCTGCCAGGTCCACAGTGTCTCATGCCATGTGCCACTTTCAGGTCTCCTCACACTGCTGGTGTGTTCCATTTTTTGTCATAGGGTGCTGGAAGATTACGGGCCTCCCATAGCTGCTGCCAGGCCCCTAATCTGCCATGGGCCCCTGTACCGCCTCCTCATGCTGCTGCCAGGTCCACAGTGTCTCATGCCATGTGCCACTTTCAGGTCTCCTCACAGTGCTGGTGTGTTCCATTTTTTGTCATAGGGTGCTGGCAGATTACGGGCCTCCCATAGCTGCTGCCAGGCCCCTAATCTGCCATGGGCCCCTGTACCGCCTCCTCATGCTGCTGCCAGGTCCACAGTGTCTCATGCCATGTGCCACTTTCAGGTCTCCTCACACTGCTGGTGTGTTCGATTTTTTGTCATAGGGTGCTGGCAGATTACGGGCCTCCCATAGCTGCTGCCAGGCCCCTAATCTGCCATGGGCCCCTGTACCGCCTCCTCATGCTGCTGCCAGGTCCACAGTGTCTCATGCCATGTGCCACTTTCAGGTCTCCTCACAGTGCTGGTGTGTTCCATTTTTTGTCATAGGGTGCTGGCAGATTACGGGCCTCCCATAGCTGCTGCCAGGCCCCTAATCTGCCATGGGCCCCTGTACCGCCTCCTCATGCTGCTGCCAGGTCCAGAGTCTCTCATGGGTCCCTGTACGGCCTCCCATTGCTGCTGTCTCCATCGCCACACTCTGCCATGTGCCACTTTCAGGTCTCCTCACACACTGCTGGTGTGTTCCATTTTTTGTCATAGGGTGCTGGCAGATTACGGGCCTCCCATAGCTGCTGCCAGGCCCCTAATCTGCCATGGGCCCCTATACCGCCTCCTCATGCTGCTGCCAGGTCCAGAGTCTCTCATGGGTCCCTGTACGGCCTCCCATTGCTGCTGTCTCCATCGCCACACTCTGCCATGTGCCACTTTCAGGTCTCCTCACACTGCTGGTGTGTTCCATTTTTTGTCATAGGGTGCTGGCAGATTACGGGCCTCCCATAGCTGCTGCCAGGCCCCTAATCTGCCATGGGCCCCTATACCGCCTCCTCATGCTGCTGCCAGGTCCAGAGTCTCTCATGGGTCCCTGTACGGCCTCCCATTGCTGCTGTCGCCATCGCCACACTCTGCCATGTGCCACTTTCAGGTCTCCTCACACTGCTGGTGTGTTCCATTTTTTGTCATAGGGTGCTGGCAGATTACGGGCCTCCCATAGCTGCTGCCAGGCCCCTAATCGTCCATGGGCCCCTGTACCGCCTCCTCATGCTGCTGCCAGGTCCAGAGTCTCTCATGGGTCCCTGTACGGCCTCCCATTGCTGCTGTCTCCATCGCCACACTCTGCCATGTGCCACTTTCAGGTCTCCTCACACACTGCTGGTGTGTTCCATTTTTTGTCATAGGGTGCTGGCAGATTACGGGCCTCCCATAGCTGCTGCCAGGCCCCTAATCTGCCATGGGCCCCTGTACCGCCTCCTCATGCTGCTGCCAGGTCCACAGTGTCTCATGCCATGTGCCACTTTCAGGTCTCCTCACACTGCTGGTGTGTTCCATTTTTTGTCATAGGGTGCTGGCAGATTACGGGCCTCCCATAGCTGCTGCCAGGCCCCTAATCTGCCATGGGCCCCTATACCGCCTCCTCATGCTGCTGCCAGGTCCAGAGTCTCTCATGGGTCCCTGTACGGCCTCCCATTGCTGCTGTCTCCATCGCCACACTCTGCCATGTGCCACTTTCAGGTCTCCTCACACTGCTGGTGTGTTCCATTTTTTGTCATAGGGTGCTGGCAGATTACGGGCCTCCCATAGCTGCTGCCAGGCCCCTAATCTACCATGGGCCCCTTTACCGCCTCCTCATGCTGCTGCCAGGTCCAGAGTCTCTCATGGGTCCCTGTACGGCCTCCCATTGCTGCTGTCTCCATCGCCACACTCTGCCATGTGCCACTTTCAGGTCTCCTCACACTGCTGGTGTGTTCCATTTTTTGTCATAGGGTGCTGGCAGATTACAGGCCTCCCATAGCTGCTGCCAGGCCCCTAATCTGCCATGGGCCCCTATACCGCCTCCTCATGCTGCTGCCAGGTCCAGAGTGTGTCATGGGTCCCTGTACGGCCTCCCATTGCTGCTGTCTCCATCTCCACACTCTGCCATGTGCCACTTTCAGGTCTCCTCACACTGCTGGTGTGTTCCATTTTTTGTCATAGGGTGCTGGCAGATTACGGGCCTCCCATAGCTGCTGCCAGGCCCCTAATCTGCCATGGGCCCTTGTACCGCCTCCTCATGCTGCTGCCAGGTCCACAGTGTCTCATGCCATGTGCCACTTTCAGGTCTCCTCACACACTGCTGGTGTGTTCCATTTTTTGTCATAGGGTGCTGGCAGATTACGGGCCTCCCATAGCTTCTGCCAGGCCCCTAATCTGCCATGGGCCCCTATACCACCTCCTCATGCTGCTGCCAGGTCCAGAGTGTCTCATGGGTCCCTGTACGGCCTCCCATTGCTGCTGTCTCCATCGCCACACTCTGCCATGTGCCACTTTCAGGTCTCCTCACACACTGCTGGTGTGTTCCATTTTTTGTCATAGGGTGCTGGCAGATTACGGGCCTCCCATAGCTGCTGCCAGGCCCCTAATCTGCCATGGGCCCCTGTACCGCCTCCTCATGCTGCTGCCAGGTCCACAGTGTCTCATGCCATGTGCCACTTTCAGGTCTCCTAACACTGCTGGTGTGTTCCATTTTTTGTCATAGGGTGCTGGCAGATTACAGGCCTCCCATAGCTGCTGCCAGGCCCCTAATCTGCCATGGGCCCCTGTACCGCCTCCTCATGCTGCTGCCAGGTCCACAGTGTCTCATTCCATGTGCCACTTTCAGGTCTCCTCACACTGCTGGTGTGTTCCATTTTTTGTCATAGGGTGCTGGCAGATTACGGGCCTCCCATAGCTGCTGCCAGGCCCCTAATCTGCCATGGGCCCCTGTACCGCCTCCTCATGCTGCTGCCAGGTCCACAGTGTCTCATGCCATGTGCCACTTTCAGGTCTCCTCACACTGCTGGTGTGTTCCATTTTTTGTCATAGGGTGCTGGCAGATTACGGGCCTCCCATAGCTGCTGCCAGGCCCCTAATCTGCCATGGGCCCCTGTACCGCTTCCTCATGCTGCTGCCAGGTCCACAGTGTCTCATGCCATGTGCCACTTTCAGGTCTCCTCACACACTGCTGGTGTGTTCCATTTTTTGTCATAGGGTGCTGGCAGATTACGGGCCTCCCATAGCTGCTGCCAGGCCCCTAATCTGCCATGGGCCCCTATACCACCTCCTCTTGCTGCTGCCAGGTCCAGAGTCTCTCATGGGTCTCTGTACGGCCTCCCATTGCTGCTGTCTCCATCGCCACACTCTGCCATGTGCCACTTTCAGGTCTCCTCACACACTGCTGGTGTGTTCCATTTTTTGTCATAGGGTGCTGGCAGATTACGGGCCTCCCATAGCTGCTGCCAGGCCCCTAATCTGCCATGGGCCCCTGTACCGCCTCCTCATGCTGCTGCCAGGTCCACAGTGTCTCATGCCATGTGCCACTTTCAGGTCTCCTCACACTGCTGGTGTGTTCCATTTTTTGTCATAGGGTGCAGGCAGATTACGGGCCTCCCATAGCTGCTGCCAGGCCCCTAATCTGCCATGGGCCCCTGTACCGCCTCCTCATGCTGCTGCCAGGTCCACAGTGTCTCATGCCTTGTGCCACTTTCATTTCTCCTCACACACTGCTGGTGTGTTCCATTTTTTGTCATAGGGTGCTGGCAGATTACGGGCCTCCCATAGCTGCTGCCAGGCCCCTAATCTGCCATGGGCCCCTATACCGCCTCCTCATGCTGCTGCCAGGTCCAGAGTCTCTCATGGGTCCCTGTACGGCCTCCCATTGCTGCTGTCTCCATCGCCACACTCTGCCATGTGCCACTTTCAGGTCTCCTCACACACTGCTGGTGTGTTCCATTTTTTGTCATAGGGTGCTGGCAGATTACGGGCCTCCCATAGCTGCTGCCAGGCCCCTAATCTGCCATGGGCCCCTGTACCGCCTCCTCATGCTGCTGCCAGGTCCACAGTGTCTCATGCCATGTGCCACTTTCAGGTCTCCTCACACTGCTGGTGTGTTCCATTTTTTGTCATAGGGTGCTGGCAGATTACGGGCCTCCCATAGCTGCTGCCAGGCCCCTAATCTGCCATGGGCCCCTGTACCGCCTCCTCATGCTGCTGCCAGGTCCACAGTGTCTCATGCCATGTGCCACTTTCAGGTCTCCTCACACCGCTGGTGTGTTCCATTTTTTGTCATAGGGTGCTGGCAGATTACGGGCCTCCCATAGCTGCTGCCAGGCCCCTAATCTGCCATGGGCCCCTATACCGCTTCCTCATGCTGCTGCCAGGTCCAGAGTCTCTCATGGGTCCCTCTACGGCCTCCCATTGCTGCTGTCTCCATCGCCACACTCTGCCATGTGCCACTTTCAGGTCTCCTCACACACTGCTGGTGTGTTCCATTTTTTGTCATAGGGTGCTGGCAGATTACGGGCCTCCCATAGCTGCTGCCAGGCCCCTAATCTGCCATGGGCCCCTGTACCGCCTCCTCATGCTGCTGCCAGGTCCAGACTCTCTCATGGGTCCCTGTACGGCCTCCCATTGCTGCTGTCTCCATCGCCACACTCTACCATGTGCCACTTTCAGGTCTCCTCACACACTGCTGGTGTGTTCCATTTTTTGTCATAGGGTGCTGGCAGATTACGGGCCTCCCATAGCTGCTGCCAGGCCCCTAATCTGCCATGGGCCCCTGTACCGCCTCCTCATGCTGCTGCCAGGTCCACAGTGTCTCATGCCATGTGCCACTTTCAGGTCTCCTCACACTGCTGGTGTTTTCCATTTTTTGTCATAGGGTGCTGGCAGATTACGGGCCTCCTATAGCTGCTGCCAGGCCCCTAATCTGCCATAGGCCCCTATATACCGCCTCCTCATGCTGCTGCCAGGTCCAGAGTCTCTCATGGGTCCCTGTACGGCCTCCCATTGCTGCTGTCTCCATCGCCACACTCTGCCATGTGCCACTTTCAGGTCTCCTCACACTGCTGGTGTGTTCCATTTTTTGTCATAGGGTGCTGGCAGATTACGGGCCTCCCATAGCTGCTGCCAGGCCCCTAATCTGCCATGGGCCCCTGTACCGCCTCCTCATGCTGCTGCCAGGTCCAGAGTCTCTCATGGGTCCCTGTACGGCCTCCCATTGCTGCTGTCTCCATCGCCACACTCTGCCATGTGCCACTTTCAGGTCTCCTCACACACTGCTGGTGTGTTCCATTTTTTGTCATAGGGTGCTGGCAGATTACGGGCCTCCCATAGCTGCTGCCAGGCCCCTAATCTGCCATGGGCCCCTGTACCGCCTCCTCATGCTGCTGCCAGGTCCACAGTGTCTCATGCCATGTGCCACTTTCAGGTCTCCTCACACTGCTGGTGTGTTCCATTTTTTGTCATAGGGTGCTGGCAGATTACGGGCCTCCCATAGCTGCTGCCAGGCCCCTAATCTGCCATGGGCCCCTATACTGCCTCCTCATGCTGCTGCCAGGTCCAGAGTCTCTCATGGGTCCCTGTACGCCTCCCATTGCTGCTGTCTCCATCGCCACACTCTGCCATGTGCCACTTTCAGGTCTCCTCACACTGCTGGTGTGTTCCATTTTTTGTCATAGGGTGCTGGCAGATTACGGGCCTCCCATAGCTGCTGCCAGGCCCCTAATCTACCATGGGCCCCTTTACCGCCTCCTCATGCTGCTGCCAGGTCCAGAGTCTCTCATGGGTCCCTGTACGGCCTCCCATTGCTGCTGTCTCCATCGCCACACTCTGCCATGTGCCACTTTCAGGTCTCCTCACACTGCTGGTGTGTTCCATTTTTTGTCATAGGGTGCTGGCAGATTACGGGCCTCCCATAGCTGCTGCCAGGCCTCTAATCTGCCATGGGCCCCTATACCGCCTCCTCATGCTGCTGCCAGGTCCAGAGTGTGTCATGGGTCCCTGTACGGCCTCCCATTGCTGCTGTCTCCATCTCCACACTCTGCCATGTGCCACTTTCAGGTCTCCTCACACTGCTGGTGTGTTCCATTTTTTGTCATAGGGTGCTGGCAGATTACGGGCCTCCCATAGCTGCTGCCAGACCCCTAATCTGCCATGGGCCCCTGTACCGCCTCCTCATGCTGCTGCCAGGTCCACAGTGTCTCATGCCATGTGCCACTTTCAGGTCTCCTCACACACTGCTGGTGTGTTCCATTTTTTGTCATAGGGTGCTGGCAGATTACGTGCCTCCCATAGCTCCTGCCAGGCCCCTAATCTGCCATGGGCCCCTATACCACCTCCTCATGCTGCTGCCAGGTCCAGAGTCTCTCATGGGTCCCTGTACGGCCTCCCATTGCTGCTGTCTCCATCGCCACACTCTGCCATGTGCCACTTTCAGGTCTCCTCACACACTGCTGGTGTGTTCCATTTTTTGTCATAGGGTGCTGGCAGATTACGGGCCTCCCATAGCTGCTGCCAGGCCCCTAATCTGCCATGGGCCCCTGTACCGCCTCCTCATGCTGCTGCCAGGTCCACAGTGTCTCATGCCATGTGCCACTTTCAGGTCTCCTCACACTGCTGGTGTGTTCCATTTTTTGTCATAGGGTGCTGGCAGATTACGGGCCTCCCATAGCTGCTGCCAGGCCCCTAATCTGCCATGGGCCCCTGTACCGGGACACAGAATTGTTACTGAGGGACACAGAATTGTTACCGAGGGACACAGAATTGTTACTCAGCGACAGACACAGAATTGTTACTCAGGGACAGACACAGAATTGTTACTGAGGGACACAGAATTGTTACTGAGGGACACAGAATTGTTACTCAGGAACACAGAATTGTTACTGAGGGACACAGAATTGTTACTGAGGGACACAGAATTGTTACTCAGGGACACAGAATTGTTACTGAGGGACACAGAATTGTTACTGAGGGACACAGAATTGTTACTCAGGGACAGACACAGAATTGTTACTCAGGGACAGACACAGAATTGTTACTGAGGGACACAGAATTGTTACTGAGGGACACAGATTTGTTACTGAGGGCCACAGAACCGTTACTTAGGGCCACAGAAATGTTACTTAGGGACACAGAATTGTTACTCAGGGACAGACACAGAATTGTTACTCAGGGACAGACACAGAATTGTTACTGAGGGACACAGAATTGTTACTGAGGGACACAGAATTGTTACTGAGGGACACAGAATTGTTACTCAGGGACACAGAATTGTTGCTGAGGGACACAGAATTGTTACTCAGGGACACAGAATTGTTACTGAGGGACACAGAATTGTTACTGAGGGCCACAGAACTGTTACTTAGGGCCACAGAAACGTTACTTAGGGCCACAGAAACGTTACTTAGGGCTACAGAAACGTTACTTAGGGCCACAGAATCGTTACTTAGGGCCACAGAAACGTTACTTAGGGCCACAGGAATGTTACTTAGGGCCACAGAATTGTTACTTAGGGACAGACACAGAATTGTTCCTGAGGGACACAGATTTGTTACTGAGGGCCACAGAACCGTTACTTAGGGCCACAGAAACGTTACTTAGAGACACAGAATTGTTACTCAGGGACAGACACAGAATTGTTACTTAGGGACACAGAATTGTTAATCAGGGACAGACACAGAATTGTTACTGAGGGATACAGAATTGTTACTGAGGGACACAGAATTGTTACTCAGGGACAGACACAGAATTGTTACTCAGGGACAGACACAGAATTGTTACTGAGGGACACAGAATTGTTACTGAGGGACACAGAATTGTTACTCAGGGACACAGAATTGTTACTGAAGGACACAGAATTGTTACTGAGGGACACAGAATTGATACTCAGCGACAGACACAGAATTGTTACTCAGGGACAGACACAGAATTGTTACTGAGGGACACAGAATTGTTACTGAGGGACACAGAATTGTTACTCAGGGACACAGAATTGTTACTGAGGGACACAGAATTGTTACTGAGGGACACAGAATTGTTACTCAGGGACACAGAATTGTTACTGAGGGACACAGAATTGTTACTCAGGAACAGACACAGAATTGTTACTCAGGGACAGACACAGAATTGTTACTGAGGGACACAGAATTGTTACTGAGGGACACAGAATTGTTACTGAGGGACACAGATTTGTTACTGAGGGCCACAGAACCGTTACTTAGGGCCACAGAAACGTTACTTAGGGACACAGAATTGTTACTCAGGGACAGACACAGAATTGTTACTCAGGGACAGACACAGAATTGTTACTGAGGGACACAGAATTGTTACTGAGGGACACAGAAATGTTACTCAGGGACACAGAATTGTTACTGAGGGACACAGAATTGTTACTCAGGGACACAGAATTGTTACTCAGGGACACAGAACTGTTACTCAGGGACACAGAATTGTTAATCAGGGACAGACACAGAGTTGTTACTGAGGGACACAGAATTGTTACTGAGGGACACAGAATTGTTACTGAGGGACACAGAATTGTTACTCAGGGACACAGAATTGTTACTGAGGGACACAGAATTGTTACTGAGGGACACAGAATTGTTACTCAGGGACAGACACAGAATTGTTACTCAGGGACAGACACAGAATTGTTACTGAGGGACACAGAATTGTTACTGAGGGACACAGAATTGTTACTGAGGGACACAGATTTGTTACTGAGGGCCACAGAACCGTTACTTAGGGCCACAGAAACGTTACTTAGGGACACAGAATTGTTACTCAGGGACAGACACAGAATTGTTACTCAGGGACAGACACAGAATTGTTACTGAGGGACACAGAATTGTTACTGAGGGACACAGAATTGTTACTCAGGGACACAGAATTGTTACTCAGCGACAGACACAGAATTGTTACTCAGGGACAGACACAGAATTGTTACTCAGGGACAGACACAGAATTGTTACTGAGGGACACAGAATTGTTACTCAGGGACACAGAATTGTTACTCAGGGACACAGAATTGTTACTCAGGGACACAGAATTGTTACTGAGGGACACAGAATTGTTACTCAGCGACAGACACAGAATTGTTACTCAGGGACAGACACAGAATTGTTACTGAGGGTCACAGAATTGTTACTGAGGGACACAGAATTGTTACTCAGGGACACAGAATTGTTACTGAGGGACACAGAATTGTTACTCAGGGACACAGAATTGTTACTGAGGGACACAGAATTGTTACTGAGGGACACAGAATTGTTACTCAGGGACACAGAATTGTTACTCAGGGACAGACACAGAATTGTTACTCAGGGACACAGAATCGTTTAATTAAAGAGTATGTCAGACAACATGCATAGGAGTGGCAGAGGAGGCAATGTTTTAGGAGCGAGCAGACGTGGCAGCAGAGGAAGGGGTCGAGGCAGCACTAGTCGCAGCCAGAGGCCAGTGCTCCCGGTGTCATCCAGCGGTCGTGTCTCCACCGACAACCCTGCCGTCATCGATTTGTTGGCTCGGTCGTCTTCCTCTTCCCAGGTCACCTCTGACACCTACAGCCAACGGTCGGTGGGTACGTCAGACACAACCGTTAGTTGGCATGGCCCGGGAGCAAGCCCACTGAAATCACGTGTCCTTGACCTGCCCCTGTCCTTTGGTGTTCCCTCACCAAGCGAAGTATCGTATGCTGTGGGCTCAGCCCCACTGTACAGTGAGGAAGAGCTAACAGAGGGCGGTCAGGAACGGGGGGAGACATCCACCTCTTCAGCAGCCAGGCGAAGAAGTAGTGGCGAGGAGAGTGGCTCGGTAGCCGGTCTAGAGACAGGTCTGACTCCTGACCCACACGCAGCCGAGGGGGCTAGTAGTGAGGCGGAGACCCTAATTGATGATGATGAGGCTGATCGCACTTGGCAGCCTCGTCGTCATCAGGCTATTGCTTCCGCATCATCAGGAGAAGAGGGTGGCAGCTTGGCAGCGAGCAAAACAGTCGGTGGGTTGCCCAGGAGGCAGCAGGGTCGCAGCAGTGTCAGTGGAGGCAAACGGCCACGGAGTACAGCACCAGCTCCACTGCAGCCTACCACCACGGCCAGTAGTGGTGCCGGTGTGCACGGAGGAAGCAGCAGTCAGCCAGTGAGGAGTATCGGGGGCAAAGTTTCCTACTCGGCGGTGTGGCAATTTTTTGTCAAGCCGCCCGAGGAAGTAAACGTAGCCGTATGTCGACTATGTGGCCAGAAAGTCAAGCGTGGCCAGGGGGCCCATGTTGGGACTACAGCGTTGCGGCAGCATATGCAGCGTCGCCATTTGGTGGCCTGGGAAACCGTGATAAAGATACGGCGGTTCTGCCTGCCCCAGCCCAGGGTTCCATTTTGTCATAGGGTGCTGGCACATTACGGGCCTCCCATAGCTGCTGCCAGGCCCCTAATCTGCCATGGGCCCCTGTACCGCCTCCTCATGCTGCTGCCAGGTCCACAGTGTCTCATGCCATGTGCCACTTTCAGGTCTCCTCACACTGCTGATGTGTTCCATTTTTTGTCATAGGGTGCTGGCAGATTACGGGCCTCCCATAGCTGCTGCCAGGCCCCTAATCTGCCATGGGCCCCTATACCGCCTCCTCATGCTGCTGCCAGGTCCACAGTGTCTCATGCCATGTGCCACTTTCAGGTCTCCTCACACTGCTGGTGTGTTCCATTTTTTGTCATAGGGTGCTGGCAGATTACGGGCCTCCCATAGCTGCTGCCAGGCCCCTAATCTGCCATGGGCCCCTATACCGCCTCCTCATGCTGCTGCCAGGTCCAGAGTCTCTCATGGGTCCCTGTACGGCCTCCCATTGCTGCTGTCTCCATCGCCACACTCTGCCATGTGCCACTTTCAGGTCTCCTCACACACTGCTGGTGTGTTCCATTTTTTGTCATAGGGTGCTGGCAGATTACGGGCCTCCCATAGCTGCTGCCAGGCCCCTAATCTGCCATGGGCCCCTATACCGCCTCCTCATGCTGCTGCCAGGTCCACAGTGTCTCATGCCATGTGCCACTTTCATTTCTCCTCACACACTGCTGGTGTGTTCCATTTTTTGTCATAGGGTGCTGGCAGATTACGGGCCTCCCATAGCTGCTGCCAGGCCCCTAATCTGCCATGGGCCCCTATACCGCCTCCTCATGCTGCTGCCAGGTCCAGAGTCTCTCATGGGTCCCTGTACGGCCTCCCATTGCTGCTGTCTCCATCGCCACACTCTGCCATGTGCCACTTTCAGGTCTCCTCACACACTGCTGGTGTGTTCCATTTTTTGTCATAGGGTGCTGGCAGATTACGGGCCTCCCATAGCTGCTGCCAGGCCCCTAATCTGCCATGGGCCCCTGTACCGCCTCCTCATGCTGCTGCCAGGTCCACAGTGTCTCATGCCATGTGCCACTTTCAGGTCTCCTCACACTGCTGGTGTGTTCCATTTTTTGTCATAGGGTGCTGGCAGATTACGGGCCTCCCATAGCTGCTGCCAGGCCCCTAATCTGCCATGGGCCCCTGTACCGCCTCCTCATGCTGCTGCCAGGTCCACAGTGTCTCATGCCATGTGCCACTTTCAGGTCTCCTCACACCGCTGGTGTGTTCCATTTTTTGTCATAGGGTGCTGGCAGATTACGGGCCTCCCATAGCTGCTGCCAGGCCCTTAATCTGCCATGGGCCCCTATACCGCCTCCTCATGCTGCTGCCAGGTCCAGAGTCTCTCATGGGTCCCTGTACGGCCTCCCATTGCTGCTGTCTCCATCGCCACACTCTGCCATGTGCCACTTTCAGGTCTCCTCACACACTGCTGGTGTGTTCCATTTTTTGTCATAGGGTGCTGGCAGATTACGGGCCTCCCATAGCTGCTTCCAGGCCCCTAATCTGCCATGGGCCCCTGTACCGCCTCCTCATGCTGCTGCCAGGTCCACAGTGTCTCATGCCATGTGCCACTTTCAGGTCTCCTCACACTGCTGGTGTGTTCCATTTTTTGTCATAGGGTGCTGGCAGATTACGGGCCTCCTATAGCTGCTGCCAGGCCCCTAATCTGCCATGGGCCCCTATATCGCCTCCTCATGCTGCTGCCAGGTCCAGACTCTCTCATGGGTCCCTGTACGGCCTCCCATTGCTGCTGTCTCCATCGCCACACTCTACCATGTGCCACTTTCAGGTCTCCTCACACACTGCTGGTGTGTTCCATTTTTTGTCATAGGGTGCTGGCAGATTACGGGCCTCCCATAGCTGCTGCCAGGCCCCTAATCTGCCATGGGCCCCTGTACCGCCTCCTCATGCTGCTGCCAGGTCCACAGTGTCTCATGCCATGTGCCACTTTCAGGTCTCCTCACACTGCTGGTGTGTTCCATTTTTTGTCATAGGGTGCTGGCAGATTACGGGCCTCCCATAGCTGCTGCCAGGCCCTTAATCTGCCATGGGCCCCTATACCGCCTCCTCATGCTGCTGCCAGGTCCAGAGTCTCTCATGGGTCCCTGTACGGCCTCCCATTGCTGCTGTCTCCATCGCCACACTCTGCCATGTGCCACTTTCAGGTCTCCTCACACACTGCTGGTGTGTTCCATTTTTTGTCATAGGGTGCTGGCAGATTACGGGCCTCCCATAGCTGCTTCCAGGCCCCTAATCTGCCATGGGCCCCTGTACCGCCTCCTCATGCTGCTGCCAGGTCCACAGTGTCTCATGCCATGTGCCACTTTCAGGTCTCCTCACACTGCTGGTGTGTTCCATTTTTTGTCATAGGGTGCTGGCAGATTACGGGCCTCCTATAGCTGCTGCCAGGCCCCTAATCTGCCATGGGCCCCTATATCGCCTCCTCATGCTGCTGCCAGGTCCAGACTCTCTCATGGGTCCCTGTACGGCCTCCCATTGCTGCTGTCTCCATCGCCACACTCTACCATGTGCCACTTTCAGGTCTCCTCACACACTGCTGGTGTGTTCCATTTTTTGTCATAGGGTGCTGGCAGATTACGGGCCTCCCATAGCTGCTGCCAGGCCCCTAATCTGCCATGGGCCCCTGTACCGCCTCCTCATGCTGCTGCCAGGTCCACAGTGTCTCATGCCATGTGCCACTTTCAGGTCTCCTCACACTGCTGGTGTGTTCCATTTTTTGTCATAGGGTGCTGGCAGATTACGGGCCTCCTATAGCTGCTGCCAGGCCCCTAATCTGCCATAGGCCCCTATATACCGCCTCCTCATGCTGCTGCCAGGTCCAGAGTCTCTCATGGGTCCCTGTACGGCCTCCCATTGCTGCTGTCTCCATCGCCACACTCTGCCATGTGCCACTTTCAGGTCTCCTCACACTGCTGGTGTGTTCCATTTTTTGTCATAGGGTGCTGGCAGATTACGGGCCTCCCATAGCTGCTGCCAGGCCCCTAATCTGCCATGGGCCCCTGTACCGCCTCCTCATGCTGCTGCCAGGTCCAGAGTCTCTCATGGGTCCCTGTACGGCCTCCCATCGCCACACTCTGCCATGTGCCACTTTCAGGTCTCCTCACACACTGCTGGTGTGTTCCATTTTTTGTCATAGGGTGCTGGCAGATTACGGGCCTCCCATAGCTGCTGCCAGGCCCCTAATCTGCCATGGGCCCCTGTACCGCCTCCTCATGCTGCTGCCAGGTCCACAGTGTCTCATGCCATGTGCCACTTTCAGGTCTCCTCACACTGCTGGTGTGTTCCATTTTTTGTCATAGGGTGCTGGCAGATTACGGGCCTCCCATAGCTGCTGCCAGGCCCCTAATCTGCCATGGGCCCCTATACTGCCTCCTCATGCTGCTGCCAGGTCCAGAGTCTCTCATGGGTCCCTGTACGCCTCCCATTGCTGCTGTCTCCATCGCCACACTCTGCCATGTGCCACTTTCAGGTCTCCTCACACTGCTGGTGTGTTCCATTTTTTGTCATAGGGTGCTGGCAGATTACGGGCCTCCCATAGCTGCTGCCAGGCCCCTAATCTACCATGGGCCCCTTTACCGCCTCCTCATGCTGCTGCCAGGTCCAGAGTCTCTCATGGGTCCCTGTACGGCCTCCCATTGCTGCTGTCTCCATCGCCACACTCTGCCATGTGCCACTTTCAGGTCTCCTCACACTGCTGGTGTGTTCCATTTTTTGTCATAGGGTGCTGGCAGATTACGGGCCTCCCATAGCTGCTGCCAGGCCTCTAATCTGCCATGGGCCCCTATACCGCCTCCTCATGCTGCTGCCAGGTCCACAGTGTGTCATGGGTCCCTGTACGGCCTCCCATTGCTGCTGTCTCCATCTCCACACTCTGCCATGTGCCACTTTCAGGTCTCCTCACACTGCTGGTGTGTTCCATTTTTTGTCATAGGGTGCTGGCAGATTACGGGCCTCCCATAGCTGCTGCCAGACCCCTAATCTGCCATGGGCCCCTGTACCGCCTCCTCATGCTGCTGCCAGGTCCACAGTGTCTCATGCCATGTGCCACTTTCAGGTCTCCTCACACACTGCTGGTGTGTTCCATTTTTTGTCATAGGGTGCTGGCAGATTACGGGCCTCCCATAGCTGCTGCCAGGCCCCTAATCTGCCATGGGCCCCTATACCACCTCCTCATGCTGCTGCCAGGTCCAGAGTCTCTCATGGGTCCCTGTACGGCCTCCCATTGCTGCTGTCTCCATCGCCACACTCTGCCATGTGCCACTTTCAGGTCTCCTCACACACTGCTGGTGTGTTCCATTTTTTGTCATAGGGTGCTGGCAGATTACGGGCCTCCCATAGCTGCTGCCAGGCCCCTAATCTGCCATGGGCCCCTGTACCGCCTCCTCATGCTGCTGCCAGGTCCACAGTGTCTCATGCCATGTGCCACTTTCAGGTCTCCTCACACTGCTGGTGTGTTCCATTTTTTGTCATAGGGTGCTGGCAGATTACGGGCCTCCCATAGCTGCTGCCAGGCCCCTAATCTGCCATGGGCCCCTGTACCGGGACACAGAATTGTTACTGAGGGACACAGAATTGTTACCGAGGGACACAGAATTGTTACTCAGCGACAGACACAGAATTGTTACTGAGGGACACAGAATTGTTACTGAGGGACACAGAATTGTTACTCAGGAACACAGAATTGTTACTGAGGGACACAGAATTGTTACTCAGGGACACAGAATTGTTACTCAGGGACACAGAATTGTTACTGAGGGACACAGAATTGTTACTGAGGGACACAGAATTGTTACTCAGGGACAGACACAGAATTGTTACTCAGGGACAGACACAGAATTGTTACTGAGGGACACAGAATTGTTACTGAGGGACACAGAATTGTTACTGAGGGACACAGAATTGTTACTCAGGGACACAGAATTGTTGCTGAGGGACACAGAATTGTTACTCAGGGACACAGAATTGTTACTGAGGGACACAGAATTGTTACTGAGGGCCACAGAACTGTTACTTAGGGCCACAGAAACGTTACTTAGGGCCACAGAAACGTTACTTAGGGCTACAGAAACGTTACTTAGGGCCACAGAATCGTTACTTAGGGCCACAGAAACGTTACTTAGGGCCACAGAAATGTTACTTAGGGCCACAGAATTGTTACTTAGGGACAGACACAGAATTGTTCCTGAGGGACACAGATTTGTTACTGAGGGCCACAGAACCGTTACTTAGGGCCACAGAAACGTTACTTAGAGACACAGAATTGTTACTCAGGGACAGACACAGAATTGTTACTTAAGGACACAGAATTGTTAATCAGGGACAGACACAGAATTGTTACTGAGGGATACAGAATTGTTACTGAGGGACACAGAATTGTTACTCAGGGACAGACACAGAATTGTTACTCAGGGACAGACACAGAATTGTTACTGAGGGACACAGAATTGTTACTGAGGGACACAGAATTGTTACTCAGGGACACAGAATTGTTACTGAAGGACACAGAATTGTTACTGAGGGACACAGAATTGATACTCAGCGACAGACACAGAATTGTTACTCAGGGACAGACACAGAATTGTTACTGAGGGACACAGAATTGTTACTGAGGGACACAGAATTGTTACTCAGGGACACAGAATTGTTACTGAGGGACACAGAATTGTTACTGAGGGACACAGAATTGTTACTCAGGGACACAGAATTGTTACTGAGGGACACAGAATTGTTACTCAGGAACAGACACAGAATTGTTACTCAGGGACAGACACAGAATTGTTACTGAGGGACACAGAATTGTTACTGAGGGACACAGAATTGTTACTGAGGGACACAGATTTGTTACTGAGGGCCACAGAACCGTTACTTAGGGCCACAGAAACGTTACTTAGGGACACAGAATTGTTACTCAGGGACAGACACAGAATTGTTACTCAGGGACAGACACAGAATTGTTACTGAGGGACACAGAATTGTTACTGAGGGACACAGAAATGTTACTCAGGGACACAGAATTGTTACTGAGGGACACAGAATTGTTACTCAGGGACACAGAATTGTTACTCACGGAAACAGAACTGTTACTCAGGGACACAGAATTGTTACTCAGGGACAGACACAGAGTTGTTACTGAGGGACACAGAATTGTTACTGAGGGACACAGAATTGTTACTGAGGGACACAGAATTGTTACTCAGGGACACAGAATTGTTACTGAGGGACACAGAATTGTTACTGAGGGACACAGAATTGTTACTCAGGGACAGACACAGAATTGTTACTCAGGGACAGACACAGAATTGTTACTGAGGGACACAGAATTGTTACTGAGGGACACAGATTTGTTACTGAGGGCCACAGAACCGTTACTTAGGGCCACAGAAACGTTACTTAGGGACACAGAATTGTTACTCAGGGACAGACACAGAATTGTTACTCAGGGACAGACACAGAATTGTTACTGAGGGACACAGAATTGTTACTGAGGGACACAGAATTGTTACTCAGGGACACAGAATTGTTACTCAGGGACAGACACAGAATTGTTACTCAGGGACAGACACAGAATTGTTACTCAGGGACAGACACAGAATTGTTACTGAGGGACACAGAATTGTTACTCAGGGACACAGAATTGTTACTCAGGGACACAGAATTGTTACTCAGGGACACAGACATGTTACTGAGGGACACAGAATTGTTACTCAGCGACAGACACAGAATTGTTACTCAGGGACAGACACAGAATTGTTACTGAGGGTCACAGAATTGTTACTGAGGGACACAGAATTGTTACTGAGGGACACAGAATTGTTACTCAGGGACACAGAATTGTTACTGAGGGACACAGAATTGTTACTGAGGGACACAGAATTGTTACTCAGGGACACAGAATTGTTACTGAGGGACACAGAATTGTTACTCAGGGACACAGAATTGTTACTCAGGGACACAGAATTGTTACTCAGGGACAGACACAGAATTGTTACTCAGGGACACAGAATCGTTTAATTAAAGAGTATGTCAGACAACATGCATAGGAGTGGCAGAGGAGGCAATGTTTTAGGAGCGAGCAGACGTGGCAGCAGAGGAAGGGGTCGAGGCAGCACTAGTCGCAGCCAGAGGCCAGTGCTCCCGGTGTCATCCAGCGGTCGTGTCTCCACCGACAACCCTGCCGTCATCGATTTGTTGGCTCGGTCGTCTTCCTCTTCCCAGGTCACCTCTGACACCTACAGCCAACGGTCGGTGGGTACGTCAGACACAACCGTTAGTTGGCATGGCCCGGGAGCAAGCCCACTGAAATCACGTGTCCTTGACCTGCCCCTGTCCTTTGGTGTTCCCTCACCAAGCGAAGTATCGTATGCTGTGGGCTCAGCCCCACTGTACAGTGAGGAAGAGCTAACAGAGGGCGGTCAGGAACGGGGGGAGACATCCACCTCTTCAGCAGCCAGGCGAAGAAGTAGTGGCGAGGAGAGTGGCTCGGTAGCCGGTCTAGAGACAG
The DNA here is from genome assembly GCF_062004578.1 of Staurois parvus. Taxonomy (NCBI): domain Eukaryota; kingdom Metazoa; phylum Chordata; class Amphibia; order Anura; family Ranidae; genus Staurois; species Staurois parvus. Next base: position 5,376,714 of record NW_028317882.1, read on the forward strand.
GTCTGACTCCTGACCCACACGCAGCCGAGGGGGCTAGTAGTGAGGCGGAGACCCTAATTGATGATGATGAGGCTGATCGCACTTGGCAGCCTCGTCGTCATCAGGCTATTGCTTCCGCATCATCAGGAGAAGAGGGTGGCAGCTTGGCAGCGAGCAAAACAGTCGGTGGGTTGCCCAGGAGGAAGCAGGGTCGCAGCAGTGTCAGTGGAGGCAAACGGCCACGGAGTACAGCACCAGCTCCACTGCAGCCTACCACCACGGCCAGTAGTGGTGCCGGTGTGCACGGAGGAAGCAGCAGTCAGCCAGTGAGGAGTATCGGGGGCAAAGTTTCCTACTCGGCGGTGTGGCAATTTTTTGTCAAGCCGCCCGAGGAAGTAAACGTAGCCGTATGTCGACTATGTGGCCAGAAAGTCAAGCGTGGCCAGGGGGCCCATGTTGGGACTACAGCGTTGCGGCAGCATATGCAGCGTCGCCATTTGGTGGCCTGGGAAAACCGTGATAAAGATACGGCGGTTCTGCCTGCCCCAGCCCAGGGTTCCATTTTGTCATAGGGTGCTGGCACATTACGGGCCTCCCATAGCTGCTGCCAGGCCCCTAATCTGCCATGGGCCCCTGTACCGCCTCCTCATGCTGCTGCCAGGTCCACAGTGTCTCATGCCATGTGCCACTTTCAGGTCTCCTCACACTGCTGATGTGTTCCATTTTTTGTCATAGGGTGCTGGCAGATTACGGGCCTCCCATAGCTGCTGCCAGGCCCCTAATCTGCCATGGGCCCCTATACCGCCTCCTCATGCTGCTGCCAGGTCCAGAGTCTCTCATGGGTCCCTGTACGGCCTCCCATTGCTGCTGTCTCCATCGCCACACTCTGCCATGTGCCACTTTCAGGTCTCCTCACACACTGCTGGTGTGTTCCATTTTTTGTCATAGGGTGCTGGCAGATTACGGGCCTCCCATAGCTGCTGCCAGGCCCCTAATCTGCCATGGGCCCCTGTACCGCCTCCTCATGCTGCTGCCAGGTCCACAGTGTCTCATGCCATGTGCCACTTTCAGGTCTCCTCACACTGCTGATGTGTTCCATTTTTTGTCATAGGGTGCTGGCAGATTACGGGCCTCCCATAGCTGCTGCCAGGCCCCTAATCTGCCATGGGCCCCTATACCGCCTCCTCATGCTGCTGCCAGGTCCAGAGTCTCTCATGGGTCCCTGTACGGCCTCCCATTGCTGCTGTCTCCATCGCCACACTCTGCCATGTGCCACTTTCAGGTCTCCTCACACTGCTGGTGTGTTCCATTTTTTATCATAGGGTGCTGGCAGATTACGGGCCTCCCATAGCTGCTGCCAGGCCCCTAATCTGCCATGGGCCCCTGTACCGCCTCCTCATGCTGCTGCCAGGTCCACAGTGTCTCATGCCATGTGCCACTTTCAGGTCTCCTCACACTGCTGGTGTGTTCCATTTTTTGTCATAGGGTGCTGGCAGATTACGGGCCTCCCATAGCTGCTGCCAGGCCCCTAATCTGCCATGGGCCCCTGTACCGCCTCCTCATGCTGCTGCCAGGTCCACAGTGTCTCATGCCATGTGCCACTTTCAGGTCTCCTCACAGTGCTGGTGTGTTCCATTTTTTGTCATAGGGTGCTGGCAGATTACGGGCCTCCCATAGCTGCTGCCAGGCCCCTAATCTGCCATGGGCCCCTGTACCGCCTCCTCATGCTGCTGCCAGGTCCACAGTGTCTCATGCCATGTGCCACTTTCAGGTCTCCTCACACTGCTGGTGTGTTCGATTTTTTGTCATAGGGTGCTGGCAGATTACGGGCCTCCCATAGCTGCTGCCAGGCCCCTAATCTGCCATGGGCCCCTGTACCGCCTCCTCATGCTGCTGCCAGGTCCACAGTGTCTCATGCCATGTGCCACTTTCAGGTCTCCTCACACTGCTGGTGTGTTCCATTTTTTGTCATAGGGTGCTGGCAGATTACGGGCCTCCCATAGCTGCTGCCAGGCCCCTAATCTGCCATGGGCCCCTGTACCGCCTCCTCATGCTGCTGCCAGGTCCAGAGTCTCTCATGGGTCCCTGTACGGCCTCCCATTGCTGCTGTCTCCATCGCCACACTCTGCCATGTGCCACTTTCAGGTCTCCTCACACACTGCTGGTGTGTTCCATTTTTTGTCATAGGGTGCTGGCAGATTACGGGCCTCCCATAGCTGCTGCCAGGCCCCTAATCTGCCATGGGCCCCTATACCGCCTCCTCATGCTGCTGCCAGGTCCAGAGTCTCTCATGGGTCCCTGTACGGCCTCCCATTGCTGCTGTCTCCATCGCCACACTCTGCCATGTGCCACTTTCAGGTCTCCTCACACTGCTGGTGTGTTCCATTTTTTGTCATAGGGTGCTGGCAGATTACGGGCCTCCCATAGCTGCTGCCAGGCCCCTAATCTGCCATGGGCCCCTATACCGCCTCCTCATGCTGCTGCCAGGTCCAGAGTCTCTCATGGGTCCCTGTACGGCCTCCCATTGCTGCTGTCTCCATCGCCACACTCTGCCATGTGCCACTTTCAGGTCTCCTCACACTGCTGGTGTGTTCCATTTTTTGTCATAGGGTGCTGGCAGATTACGGGCCTCCCATAGCTGCTGCCAGGCCCCTAATCGTCCATGGGCCCCTGTACCGCCTCCTCATGCTGCTGCCAGGTCCAGAGTCTCTCATGGGTCCCTGTACGGCCTCCCATTGCTGCTGTCTCCATCGCCACACTCTGCCATGTGCCACTTTCAGGTCTCCTCACACACTGCTGGTGTGTTCCATTTTTTGTCATAGGGTGCTGGCAGATTACGGGCCTCCCATAGCTGCTGCCAGGCCCCTAATCTGCCATGGGCCCCTGTACCGCCTCCTCATGCTGCTGCCAGGTCCACAGTGTCTCATGCCATGTGCCACTTTCAGGTCTCCTCACACTGCTGGTGTGTTCCATTTTTTGTCATAGGGTGCTGGCAGATTACGGGCCTCCCATAGCTGCTGCCAGGCCCCTAATCTGCCATGGGCCCCTATACCGCCTCCTCATGCTGCTGCCAGGTCCAGAGTCTCTCATGGGTCCCTGTACGGCCTCCCATTGCTGCTGTCTCCATCGCCACACTCTGCCATGTGCCACTTTCAGGTCTCCTCACACACTGCTGGTGTGTTCCATTTTTTGTCATAGGGTGCTGGCAGATTACAGGCCTCCCATAGCTGCTGCCAGGCCCCTAATCTGCCATGGGCCCCTGTACCGCCTCCTCATGCTGCTGCCAGGTCCACAGTGTCTCATGCCATGTGCCACTTTCAGGTCTCCTCACACTGCTGGTGTGTTCCATTTTTTGTCATAGGGTGCTGGCAGATTACGGGCCTCCCATAGCTGCTGCCAGGCCCCTAATCTGCCATGGGCCCCTGTACCGCCTCCTCATGCTGCTGCCAGGTCCACAGTGTCTCATGCCATGTGCCACTTTCAGGTCTCCTCACACCGCTGGTGTGTTCCATTTTTTGTCATAGGGTGCTGGCAGATTACGGGCCTCCCATAGCTGCTGCCAGGCCCCTAATCTGCCATGGGCCCCTATACCGCCTCCTCATGCTGCTGCCAGGTCCAGAGTCTCTCATGGGTCCCTGTACGGCCTCCCATTGCTGCTGTCTCCATCGCCACACTCTGCCATGTGCCACTTTCAGGTCTCCTCACACACTGCTGGTGTGTTCCATTTTTTGTCATAGGGTGCTGGCAGATTACGGGCCTCCCATAGCTGCTGCCAGGCCCCTAATCTGCCATGGGCCCCTGTACCGCCTCCTCATGCTGCTGCCAGGTCCACAGTGTCTCATGCCATGTGCCACTTTCAGGTCTCCTCACACTGCTGGTGTGTTCCATTTTTTGTCATAGGGTGCTGGCAGATTACGGGCCTCCTATAGCTGCTGCCAGGCCCCTAATCTGCCATGGGCCCCTATATCGCCTCCTCATGCTGCTGCCAGGTCCAGACTCTCTCATGGGTCCCTGTACGGCCTCCCATTGCTGCTGTCTCCATCGCCACACTCTACCATGTGCCACTTTCAGGTCTCCTCACACACTGCTGGTGTGTTCCATTTTTTGTCATAGGGTGCTGGCAGATTACGGGCCTCCTATAGCTGCTGCCAGGCCCCTAATCTGCCATGGGCCCCTATACCGCCTCCTCATGCTGCTGCCAGGTCCAGACTCTCTCATGGGTCCCTGTACGGCCTCCCATTGCTGCTGTCTCCATCGCCACACTCTGCCATGTGCCACTTTCATTTCTCCTCACACTGCTGGTGTGTTACATTTTTTGTGATAGGGTGCTGGCAGATTACGGGCCTCCCATTGCTGCTGCCAGGCCCGTAATCTGCCATGGGCCCCCGTACCGACTCCTCATGCTGTGACGTTGCAACAAGGTGGAATTCAACCCTACATATGTTAGACCGCCTTTACGAACAGCGAAAGGCCATCACAGATTTCCTGATGTTACAAGCGGATAAAGGTACTCCCTGTGTAACTTAGATGTCAGCCATTGGCAGCTCATGCGTGACACCTGCGCTTGCTCAGGCCCTTTGAGGAGGCCACGCTATTCGTGAGTCGGCAGGACTATGGGATGAACGACGTCATTCCTCTGTTGCACGTCCAAACAATGGCTGGTCAGGGTGCGGTAGACGTGGCGCACAGATCTCAACGCCACATGACCCCTGTGGGGGCAGGACAGGAAGAAGAGGAGGAGGTAGAGGAGGACATTGGTGCTCAGGAATTATTGAGTGAAATGGGTGGTTTTTCCACTCAGCGGACAGGAGTGGAGGAGCAGGAGCATCTGGTAGAGGAGGAGGAGGAGGAGACAGAGGACCCAGACGCACCGTGGCAGTATGCTGTGGAGATGGAGGCAGGGAGTCCCTCGCATTCCTTGGCACAAATGGGCCATAGCATGCTCGCTTGCTTGCGTAGCGACAGCCGAATAATAACCATCAGACAGATGGATGACTTTTGGCTGTCCACCTTGTTGGACCCTCGCTACCGTTCAAAAATGGTGGCCTTTTTCACACCTGCTGAGAGGGAGGCCAAAATAACGTAATATAAAAACCACCTATGTAGTCAGCTGGTCTATGCCTTTCTGCGCCAACGTCCATCCTCAGACACTGTGGGCCCTGTGCGCTCGCGTTCCGCTGCCATGGCAGCAGGGGAGGGGTGGGGTGGTAGGAGCAGTGGCAGCTCCACCAGCAGCGGCTGCCTCAGTCTGCAGTCGATGATGAGTAGCTTTCTTCACCAGCGCAGTGAGGAAACTACTAACCAGCCGCAGCAGCAGCAGCATCAGGTGGACCTGGAGCAGGACCTCAAACAACAGGCTTAGGCCTACTTGGACAGCACCCTGCCAACCGAGGTAGACAATCCCCTTGACTACTGAGCAACGAAACTTGACCTTTGGCCCCAACTAGCTGAATTTGCCCTTGAAAGGCTGTCATGCCCGGCCAGTAGCGTGGCATCGGAGCGCGTGTTTAGTGCGGCAGGAGGTATTGTAACTCCGTGGAGGACACGACTGTCCACCCAAAGTGTGGAGAGACTCACGTTTGTGAAAATGAATCAGGCGTGGATTAGTCTGGATTTCAAACCAACAGTTCCTGACACAACTGACTAAATCCGCCATGAATCATGCCCCAAACATGTGCCACTTTCAGGTCTCCTCACACTGCTGGTGTGTTCCATTTTTTGTCATAGGGTGCTGGCAGATTACGGGCCTCCCATTGCTGCTGCCAGGCCCCTAATCTGCCATGGGCCCCTGTACCGCCTTCTCATGCTGCTGCCAGGTCCAGAGTCTCTCATGGGTCCCTGTACGGCCTCCCATTGCTGCTGTCTCCATCGCCACACTCTGCCATGTGCCACTTTCAGGTCTCCTCACACTGCTGGTGTGTTACATTTTTTGTCATAGGGTGCTGGCAGATTACGGGCCTCCCATTGCTGCTGCCAGGCCCGTAATCTGCCATGGGCCCCAGTACCGCCTCCTCATGCTGCTGCCAGGTCCACAGTCTCTCATGGGTCCCTGTACGGCCTCCCATTGCTGCTGTCTCCATCGCCACACTCTGCCATGTGCCACTTTCAGGTCTCCTCACACTGCTGGTGGGTTCCATTTTTTGTCATAGGGTGCTGGCAGATTACGGGCCTCCCATAGCTGCTGCCAGGCCCCTAATCTGCCATGGGCCCCTGTACCGCCTCCTCATGCTGCTGCCAGGTCCAGAGTCTCTCATGGGTCCCTGTACGGCCTCCCATTGCTGCTGTCTCCATCGCCACACTCTGCCATGTGCCACTTTCAGGTCTCCTCACACACTGCTGGTGTGTTCCATTTTTTGTGATAGGGTGCTGGCAGATTACGGGCCTCCCATTGCTGCTGCCAGGCCCGTAATCTGCCATGGGCCCCCGTACCGACTCCTCATGCTGCTGCCAGGCCCGTAATCTGTCATGGGCCCCTGTTGTCGCTTGTTGGCATATTCCGCTCGTTCAGATGCCGTCAGCAGTCTTTCTTGGAATCCGTTTCCAAGAGACAACAGTTTGCGAGCACGCACCCGACGGTGCAGAAGCTGAACGTCCTCCTGTCCAAGTTGCTGCTGCCAGGCTCGTAATCTGTCATGCGCCCCTGTACCGCCTCCTCATGCTGCTGCCAGGTCCAGAGTGTGTCATGGGCCCCCGTACCGACTCCTCATGCTGCTGCCAGGCCCGTAATTTGTCATGGGCCCCTGTACCGCCTCCTCAAGCTGCTGCCAGGTCCAGAGTGTGTCATGGGTCCCTGTACGGCCTCCCATTGCTGCTGCCAGGCCCGTAATCTGCCATAGGCCCACATACCGACTCCTCATGCTGCTGCCAGGCCCGTAATCTGTGATGGGCCCCTGTACCACCTCCTAATGCTGCTGCCAGGTCCACAGTGTGTCATGGGTCCCTGTACGGCCTCCCATTGCTGCTGTCTCCATCGCCACACTCTGCCATGTGCCACTTTCAGGTCTCCTCACACTGCTGGTGGTTTCCATTTTTGTCATAGGGTGCTGTATGGCCTCCCATTGCTGCTGCCTCCACCGCCACACTGTGGCTCCACACTCTGGTTTTGGCCCCGTGACTGCCCAAATGAGTGAAGTGTGCGGTGATTCTAAGATCGACGGCACTCATCTGCATGTCATTCTGACTGTCAGTATTATTTCTCTTCCCCAGCAGACTCCAAGGGCATTTAAATTAAAGGTACAGTGTTCTGCACTAATATAAAGGCTCTCTGAAGCCTAGAAACACCCTTTTATAAGTTAAATTCGCAGCGAATATATTCGACTCGAATCGAAATTTTTTCACGAATTCGCCGAATCAGTCGAATCGAATTTTTGAATAATTCGCTCATCTCTACTGTATACCATATAGCAGTGCGGGGTGAATTAGCATTCATACATGGCATGGGTGATAGTAAAGATGGAAATTGCTCACATACATTTACCATATAGCAGTGGGGGGTGAATTAGCATTCATACATGGCATGGGCGATAGTACAGATGGATATTGTTCCCAGACATTTACCATATAGCAGTGCGGGGTGAATTAGCATTCATACATGGCATGGGCGATAGTACTGATGGATATTGCTCGCAGACATTTACTATATAGCAGTGCGGGGTGAATTAGCATTCATACATGGCATGGGCGATAGTGCAGATGGATATTGCTTGCAGATATTTACCATATAGCAGTGAGGGGTGAATTAGCATTCATACATGGCATGGGCGATATTACAGATGGATATTGTTCACAGACATACTGTATACCATATAGCAGTGCGGGGTGAATTAGCATTCATACATTGCATGGGCGATAGTACAGATGGATATTGCTCGCAGATATTTACCATATAGCAGTGCGGGGTGAATTAGCATTCATACATGGTATGGGCGATAGTACAGATGGAAATTGCTTGCAGACATTTACCATATAACAGTGCGGAGTGAATTAGCATTCATACATGGCATGGGCGATAGTACAGATGGAAATTGCTCGCAGACATTTACCATATAACAGTGCGGGGTGAATTAGCATTCATACATGGCATGGGTGATAGTACAGACGGATATTGCTCGCAGACATTTACCATATAGCAGTGCAGGGTGAATTAGCCTTCATACATGGCATGGGCGATAGTACTGATGGATATTGCTCTCAGACATTTACCATGATCGCTATGCAATGGGTGTGATTGTGACATGGTAGTACTGCAATTAGAGGTTTAAATCTGGTGTGAGTAGGTGACACTGGCCAACACTGTGCCCGGGGATCTTTGACTTCGCCCATGTTGTTCAAGTAGATCCCCACCTCTTTAAGGTCGCATACACCTGTTCTAAACCATTCCATTGTAGCTTTGACTGTATGTTTAGGGTCATTGTTTTGGTGGAAGGTGAACCTCCGCCCCAGTCTCAAGTCTTTTGCAGACAGGTTTTCTTCTAAGATTGCCCTGTATTTGGCTCTATTCATCTTCCCATCAGGTTCCCTGTCTTTTCTGAAGAAAAGCATCCCCGTAACATGATGCTGCCACCACGTTTCACGGTGGGGATGGTGTGTTCAGAGTGATGTGCACTGTTAGTTTTCCGCCACACATAGCGTTTTGCTTTTAGGCCAAAAAGTTCAATTTTGGTCTCATCTGACCAGAGCACCTTCTTTCACATGTTTGCTGTTTCGCCCACATGGCTTCTCCCAAACTGCAAACGGGACTTCTTATGGCTTTCTTTCAACAATGGCTTTTTTCTTGCCACTCTTCCATAAAGGCCATATTTGTGGAGTGCACGACTAATAGTTGTCCTGTGGACAGATTCTCCCACCTGAGCTGTGGATCTCTGCAGCTCCCCCAGAATTACCATGGTCCTTGGCTGCTTCTCTGATTAATGCTCTCCTTGCCAGGCCTATCAGTTTAGGTGGATGGCCATGTCTTGGTAGGTTTGCAGTTGTGCCATACTCTTTCCATTTTTGGATGATGGATTGAACAGTGCTCCAAGAGATGTCCAAAGCTTGGGATTTTTTTTATAACTTAACCTCTTAACTTCACAGAACAGCTATATTTATACTGAGATTAAATTACACACAGGTGGACTCTATTTACTAATTACGTGACATCTGAAGGCATTTGGTTCGACTGGATTTTAAGGGTATTAGAGTAAAGGAGGCTGAATACAAATGCACACCACACTTTCACACTTTTCAGATATTTATTTGTGAAAAAGAAATTTGAAAACCATTTATCATTTTCATTCGACTTTACAATTATCTGCCACATTGCATTGATCAATCACATAAAATCCAAATAAAATACATTTATGTTTTTGGTTGTAACATGACAAAATGTGGAAAATTTCAAGAGGCATGAATACTTTTTCAAGGCACTGTATATGACCCTTTTTGGAAAGCAGACACCCCAAGGAATTTGCTGAGAGGCATGGTGAGTGCATTGAACATTTTATTTTTTTCCACAAATGTTTGGAAAATTACTATTTTTTTTTTACAAAACGTTGTCAGTTAAATGATATATTGCACACACATGCCATGGGTATATGTGGAATAACACCCCAAAACACATTCTGCTACTTCTCTTGGGTATGGGGATACCACATGTGAGAGACTTTTTGGCAGACTAGCCACATACACGTCCCCAAAATCCAATGACCACTCCAATTTCCTCATATCACTTCCTCACTACCTATCACAGTTTCGAAGGTCCAAAAATGCCCCCCCCCCCACACCCAAATAACCCTTTTTTAGAAGTAGACACTCCAAGGAATTAAAGAAAAAATGCATTTTCGCTTTCTCTCTTTATTTTCTAAAAACTTGTGGCAACAAGTGAGATCTGCAAAACACTTACCATGCCTCTCAGAAAATACCTTGGAGTATCTATTCTCCAAAAAGGGGTCATTTGGAGGGGGGGGAGTGGTGCTTCTACTATCCTGGCATTTCAGGGCCAACATTAGAAGCGTATGCCACACATCACCCACTTTTCTAACCACTTGAAGACTAAGCCTTTTCTGACACTTTTTGTTTACTTCAAAAAAGTTTTTTTGCTAGAAAATTACTTTGAACCCCCAAACATATATTTTTTTAAATCAGAGGCCCTAGAGATTAAAAAAGTGGGTATTGACATTTTTTATGTCACATAGTATTTGCGCGGTGATTTTTCAAACAAAAATGTTTTTGAAAAAATTTACTTTTTTTTGAATTTTAATGGACAAAAACATTGCCCAAATATTGCCCAATTTCTTGATAAAATATAAAAGATGATGTTATGCCAATTATTATTATTATTATACAGGATTTATATAGCGCCAACAGTTTGCTCAGCGCTTTACAATATAATGGGAGACAATACAGCAACAATACAGTTCAATACAAGAGGGATAGGAGGGCCCTGCTCCTTGGAGCTTACAATCTAGGAGGTTAAATGGATACCAAACATGACATGCTTTATAAAAACATGAAATATAAATGAGCACTAGGTATAAAGCTGCTAGCATCAAGGTATAACCTCCTACCCACTAAAAAATCTGAATAAAAAGGATGCAGCGCTAAAATAATACAAGTGAAATATGTGCAAGCCCCAGCAGGCGTAGAGGTGAAAATAACGTGAATCGTCCAAATATGACATATAATTAGTGAGAACAATGTTCAATAATCAATAGACTGTAGTCATGTGACTATGGTGGTGAATATGAAGTCCACTGAAGTGATAATCCAATTCCGTGACTTGAGTGATTACAGAATGGTAATGTGAATGCACTAACCAGAAGCGCAATCTTTTTGCATATTTGTGTAAAAGGTGTATCCCGTTATGGTCATCTGGATGTGGATAGGACCAAGGCAATCATCTGGCACACGTCAGCATACAAGTTGATTAGTGGACCTTGCGCACAGTCTCCAAGGACATCTCCTCACATGTACTGTACATGACCGATGGACAAGGAACCACAAAGTATGGTATCCACCCTGAAAGGCTCGTGGAATAACAAGCCAAAAAGGTACTTGATAGTGCAGTATTTTGATAGATAGATATAAATGCACTCACATCTGGCCAATAATAAAACACATGACTCCAAAGATGGCCGCCAGCCTTCCTGATGGCCTCGGTGGCGTGATGTTGCTAGGCACCGGCGGAATCTCTAGTGATCCACAGAACGGGATTCCCCAGGATGCAGAGTCTAAGTCCCAGTCTGCCTTTTCACCAGAGCCCCTGATGGTGGGGATGGACTTGGTGCAAGACTGAAACCAGGTCGCGACCCCTGAGTGCACTCAACTGTGGAAGAGGGGTCCCGCTGAGGGTACGTGCCGGGGGGGTGAGCCTGATGTGAAGAGGCTGACAAGTCCAGGTCCCGAGCGGGATGGATGGATGAAAGTCAGGGATGAGCGTAGTTAGACTAGCCGGGTCGGTGGAGGCAGGTAGGTACTAAACAGTAGACAGAGAGCAGCCGGGTCACGAGCCAAGGTCCAGCAACGGGAGGTCCAATAGTAATATAACGACAGGCAGGAGAGTAGTCAGGGACGAGCCGGGGGTCAGAGCAGGAGAAGGTCAACACAAATCAGGACAAGCAGGATCGGCAACAGGAACACACTTCAGAACACGGGTACAGGAACTAGACCTTGTGGCAACCTAGTCACCGTCTGGCCAGTTTAAATAGTGCGCCCTGCACCGTCATTGGTGCAATTGCCGCTGCCGACGCCCAGGTCCTAGTGCCTGCACATTAGTGCACCTAGGCAATCTGCATATGTGTAGACCTGTGCGCCGCTGCGAGACCCGCAGTCCCTGACAGATGTCCACAGCTAGGCTCCTTCCAACGCGTTTCGTGCCTGAGCATGTCTTCAAAGGGCTTATGGTTAGTGCATTCACATTACACATTACCATTCTGTAATCACTCAAGTCATGGAATTCACGGAATCGGATTATCACTTCAGTGGATTTTATATTCACCACCATAATCACATGACTACAATCTATTGATTATCGAATATTGTTCTCACTATTTATATGTCATATTTGGACGATTCACATTATTTTCACCTCTACACCTGCTGGCGCTTGCACATAGGACATGCTTTATGTAGCACACCCTTGGGTGTTACTTGGCTAGATATATAGGTTCAGCTCCCACCTGAATCTGGTGACACCTCCGATTTTACCCAGAACACTTTGACACTCTGAGAATATTTTTTATGGACTTTATTGAAGAAGACAAGCCTTGAAAAAGAACTAGCTGAATTTACACAGGGAATGTACATAAAACACATACATATATGTAAATAAAACCTCCAAATGAATATTACAATAGAAAAGATAGAGAATAACACTTCAAAAATGTCTTTACCATACAGGAGAATCCTGATGTATTGACACTTGTGTAGTAAGTTTAGAGCAGCAAGTCTCTGTAGTGATAGGAAACTAGAACACACTCTTCATAAAAGCTTTGTTGTCATTCTGATCATGTGATCGCATAGCGATCATGTGATTACCGGGTCCCAATTATTGGGATTCTCATTCTGCTGTGTCCGGTGGACACAGCAGACTTGGGGGGGTAGGGTTGCACGGCCACTCAAATGTGCAGCGCCCCCCTATGATGGCAAAAGACCAGCGACGTACCTGTCCTGAAGCTGTCGCATGTCCGCAGTACATTGCAGGTGGGATGCCCGAAAGTGGCTAATTGAATGTTTTTGTTCTGACCAAAACTAAAGTAATCCAAAACTAAACATTTCCTCTGTCTAGGTGCTTATTGCAACAAAGATCTATCACTGACAAGCTGTCTCTTTGAGCAGGGTGACTCTTCTTGCATCCACCACCTCTGTAACTGTACACAAACAGCCCATTTTGGGAGGGCCTGATCAGTCATTCCCACAGCTATAATCCCTGCATAGGCCATGTGCTGAACAGATTTGATCTCACTAGTACTTTTAAAAGTAATATTTGCAAATACAGTTTTTATTTAAATCATTCAAATCTTTAGAGGAAAATGTGTAAATGCAGCTACTTTTACATGGAGTACAAGGTTTGGCAAAGCAAATCTGAGAAGCAAAGGTCAACACTTTAATTTTTTAAGTCTTTTATAGTGAAATCCAGAAATGCTATCAAACCAGCCCAAAAAAATCTCTGTGCAACCTTTGAAGTGCCTGTTCTGTCTGCAATGGTGACCTTTTTACCTACAAGTCCTTGAACCTTCTTGCTGCTACTAAAACCTGGCTTCTGGAATATGACCATGCCTCTCCACCTAAACCTCTTCCATGAAGGTCTCAGCTGGACTTACTCACCCAGACCCAGTGGATGAAGTGGTGGTTCATTTCACACTACACCTCCGTACTTGTCCCTCTTCTCTTCTTTAGTTTAGCTTATTTGGCTATTTTATGTAATTTCTTTGATGATTGCTATGATTTATCAGACTCTGGAAGCTGTATCACACTTTCCTGACAACTATCTTATTTTATTTCAGCTAAAATACCCATTCTCATCCTTGGTGACTTTAACATCCCTGTTAACACTCCAGCATCCTCTTAACTCCTTAGCCTATCCTTGTCTCATGGCCAAAAGCAATGAACACACACTTTTAGTAACTAGCCCATGTATTATCCCACCTTTGCTCTCCTCCTCTGCACTCCTTAAAAGATCTTATCATTTTATCACTGTTGCTATCCTTCCAAAAACAGTTACCCTAGAAACCTTTCAACCTTTACACATTCCCATCTCTATCTGCAACAAACTACCTTTACAATACAATTTCACTGTCCTGCCCTGGCCTTGCTACTTTTGTCTAGGACAGCTTGCTCTCATCAACCCTGAGAACACTTGCCCCATCACCAAAGAAATAGACTCCGACTCCTTCAACCTTTACAAATAGACCACACCCGAAATCTTAAAAGACATAGCATAAAGCTAAATCCCTTTGAAAATTCACCCTACATGAACATGCCCTACAAAAATCCAGTTCATATCTGTCATCAATGCCCTCTTATCCACTCCAAAACAACTCTTTTCTGCATTTAACTTTCTACTTTGTCCCCCACTGATTGCACACATAAACTCACTCACTGCCCAGGAGATTGCCAATAGTGTCAAAAAACAAGATTGATACAATTTGTGACAACATCTTCATTGTCCAGATATCTCCTCCACCTATAATATTATGTCTACCACCATATTCCACACTTACCTACTTTTCATTTGTTACAAAACATAAGTTTACTACACATCTGTCTGATGCCCACCTTATCACTTGATCCGTGGATCCTATCCCTTCACAGCAACTCCACTGACCCTCTTGCTCTAATCTGTACTCTATAAATCTTATCTTCAATCACTACCTCTTTATTACCATTTCTCCCACCCCCCAAAACATGCACTTCTCACCCCATACTTAAAAAAACCCTCCAAGAAATCCTCCTGTCCAAACAACTTAAGACCCATCTGTTTCTAAAGGTTTATTTTTTTCATGAAAAAACAACAAACATGTCTATAGTTTCCTGCTGTGTGCAGTGGTTTTGCACAGAGAAGCCCAGATCCTCCTCTTCTTGGGTCCCCCACAGGCTCTCCTGGCCCCTCCCATCTGTTGGGTGCCCCCACAGCAAGCAGCTTGCTATGGGGGTACCCGCTACTCCATGTGTCCATTCATACATGAAGCCGTGGCTTGGCCCCGCCCCCTCTCTCTTCTCATTGGCTCACTGGCTGTGATTGACAGCAGTGAGAGCCAATGGCTCCCACTTCTGTCTAAGCCAGTGAGAAGACGGAGTCCCGGAATAGCCGAGACTCCAGCGCACATCGTGGGATCGAGGGGGGGCTTAGGAGAGTATTAGGGGGGCTGGGGGGAGCTGCAAACAGTAGGTTTTTTACCTTCATGTTGGGATCAATACTCAAGAAATCATTGCACACCAAATTTATAGGACCTTGACCCTGGAGATGGCTCACTGGGGCAGCTCTGGAGGGCAGAGTCTTCCTGTGTATGCAGCTGAGATGGGGTAATGATAGCTCTCGAGTTCGGTTTGCATGCAAAGACAGAAGAAACAATCTCTAACTAACCTGAATGTTCTGTCAGGTCCCAAATGTCCATGTTCATAATGTAACACATTTAGCACTGCCCCCTGTGTTTTTTGGGAAGGGGCAGTTGCCGTCTTTCTTTAAGCTCATCTGAGGGGCCTGTTTGGTAGACCTCTCCATCTAGCAAATGTAAATGATCCCGTGGACTTTGTGAACTAGTTGAGTCTTCTTCGGAGAATCTGTGGCTAGAAGAAGCTCTGGACAACCACTTCTCAAGGCCTTGAAAGTCAAACAACAAAGAGGATCTTCTGATTTGTCTTTCCTCAAGTCTTTATTAGAAAGAGTAGGTAGAACCTCATTTCTCATTTAGGTCAAGTTGCAGTAGTGCAATTGTACTTGATTCCTTGACAGAGCAGGTTGTTATCTATCTGAAACTCAGTGATCCATTTTTCTTTCTCACCACCACAATGGGAGATGCATAGGGGATTCTGGATTTCTATACAACTCCTGTCCTCTTCAACTCTGCAGTTCTCTGTTCTCTGAGATCATCTAGGTCAGCACAGATCTTTCTCAGAATGGTTTGTCCTCTTCCAGACAAATAAGGTTCTCTTAGATCATCTAGCTTAGTTGACAACATTTTGGATACCCTCTTTTTCTGTGTCCAGAAAGCCACTGTAGGCAGAGCATTACTTTAATTAGGGGTAGGGCATTCATTTATTATGGATGTGGCTTACAAAAATACCGTATTTGCCGGCGTATAAGACGACTTTTTGACCCTTGAAAATCTTCTCAAAAGTCGGGGGTCGTCTTATACGCCGGTACACATGTTAGGGGGGCTGCGGCATTAAGTACAGGGGTTTGCAGGGGCTGACGTCTCTTACCTGGATCCAGTCCCACGACGATCCGGCCCAGGAAGCGCGGCGTCTCCTTCAGTTCGGCCACTGGATGTTCGTGCGGCTGCGCGGCTCCGCCTCCTCACCGGTGATTGGCCGCCAGAACTGTAGCTCAGGAAAGGCACACAGACGGCCAATCACCGGCGAGGGGGCGGAGCCGAGCGGCCCCGCGAAAATTGAGTGCCGGAGCAGCAGGTAAGTGCTCTGTGTAGAGGTGCTGCTGCAACCACATATGCTGGCTGCAGCAGCACCATACGAGAACAGGGTCAGCAAGTCTCAGTGGGAGGAATAGTGCCCCATCATTGGTGTCACTGATACCAATGATGGGGCACTATTCCTCCCACTGATACCAACGATGGGGCACTATTCCTCCCACTGACACCAACGATGGGGCACTATTCCTCCCCCCCACTGACACCAACGATGGGGCACTATTCCCCCCCCCACTGACACCAACGATGGGGCACTATTCCTCCCCCCACTGACACCAATGATGGGGCACTATTCCACCCCTCACTGACACCAATGATGGGACACCATTCCTCCCACTGACACCAATGATGGGGCACCTATCCTTCCAGCCACTGATACCAATGATGGGGCACTATTCCTGCCACTGATACCAATGATGGGGCACCTATTCCCCCCACTGATACCAATGATGGGGCACTATTCCCCCCACTGATGCCAATGATGGGGCACCATTCCTGCCACTGATACCAATGATGGGGCACCTATTCCCCCCACTGATACCAATGATGGGGCACTATTCCTCCCACTGATACCAATGATGGGGCACTATTCCTCCCACTGACATCAATGATGGGGCACTATTCCTCCCACTGGTGTGCATTGGAAGAGGGGTAGTCTTATACGGCGAGTATAGCCCAAACACTACATTTTAGCAGGAAAAGTAGGGGGGTCGTCTTATACGCCCAGTCGTCTTATACGCCGGCAAATACGGTAAGTGAGATGACTTACATGCAGAACAGAGTGCAGAATGAACTGCACTGCTGTGATCCACAGGAGAAATACAGCCAAATGAGCTTTGGCTTTACTTCTTCTTTCAGAAACATGCATGAATAGCAGACATAAGGCCCCTTTTACAGTGCGGAATCCATTCTGATTAGCAGGAGATCAGCTCACAGATCCCCTCCTTTTTTCAGTGGACTGGATTAGATCAGAATTATCCTGATGATCTGCCTGTCCATAAAAATGCATGGACCTTCCGGTCAGGTCTGCCTGCAAAACTGACAGGTTGACCAAATCGGACCCTGACATGTGAAAGGGGTCTCAGTGATGGTGTCAGCAAGCAGTGACTATGAGAAATTGGGTTTAAAACTGCACTGCCCAATTTCTCACAGTCAGGACAGTACCATATTGAATAAAGGAGATAAAAAAGTTAAAACAAAAAAGTAAAAAAACACTTTTTTACTTCTACCTAAAAGTTTTAAACGTAGCAGTAAAAGAGTGCTGTTAGCTGACATGTAGCACTGTTCTTACTGTGAGAAATTGGGCAGTGCAGTTTTAAATACAATTTCTCACAGTCCAGTGACTGCTGGATTAAAAAAAAAAAATTGAGTAAGCAGATCAATGGAGTTGTAGCCATCCTGATGTTAATTCAGCACTAGTATTAATTAATTCCACCACCATTTTCACTTACCTTCATCTACATGTTGCTTCACACATAGCCTCACATGTGCCCCAGCAGAATGCGGTCCAAGCGCACCACCTCCCCGAGTCCCACCCAATCAAATTTCAAGCCATGCTAGCCCCGCCCCTCAGGGATGTTCAGTCCAAGTGGAACCACCTGTGAGAGTGCCTTGCAATCATCAGTTGCTTGGGGAGGAGGTAGAGAGGGATCTCTGTCCCCGGGAAGCAATGACTGGTTTTTTTCTGCCTTTCCCACTGCCTGGCAGCACAGCTGATCTTTTCCCTGAGAGTCCCCATGTGAGTTGCACAGTCAGAACCGGGCACTGACTGTGACTGTCCATGATCTGCATTGATTTTAATGACGCAGCTCAGGACAAGGTCAGGTCAGGACAGCTGTCAAATTATCGTGACTGTTCTGGCCAATCGGTGACTGATGGCAACTATTATCTAGGTCAGCACAGAGTTGTGTTTTGACCCATTCTTTCAATTCAGGCATCATAGGGGAGTTCTTTGGATAAAACCAGTCCTCTGACAACTCTTCTGTGGCTCTCCCCACCAAGTCACGTAGTGTGAGGAGTGTAGCTGGGTTCATTTGTCCTATTATCATTTGAACCTAAAGCTTTACTAGAGATTCAGTTATATTGTGTACACTGACAGGAACTTTCCCATGGGTTTTCTGTAGTTTGTCAAAACTGCTTCTGGGATCAATTAACCGGTTCCCGCCTGGCCTATAGCCAGATGGCGGCCTGCAAAACCCCTCGTCCCTCTGGGTGGACGCCATATGGCGTCCTTTCGGGCATGCGCAGTTTGCATGCCCGCAGAGCTGCGTAGCGGCGCAATCTGAGTACCGACCCTGTTGCCGGTACCATGTGACCTGCTGTGACCAATCACAGCAGGTCACATGACAGTTGTATACAATGGATGGCTTCATGCATGCCATCCATTGTATACTAGTGTGTCTAGCTGTGAATGGTCACAGCGATCACATGACCAAGCTGGGCCAATCACAGCCCAGCTGTGTCATGTGATTAGCCGTGGCCAAATCACAGCTAAGTATAAAAAAAAAACCCCTGAATGAATCTGTCATTCAGGTAACTGCTTGCTTATAGCAAAGTAATTCTTTGCTATAAGCAAATTGTGTAAAAAAAGAAAAAAAGTACTGATCACTTCCCTAAAGTAGTACAATGTACTACTTTGGTCATAGTGAAATATGAAAAACAAATCTTAAAAAAAAGATTTAATAAAAAATAACAAAATAAAAAAAAATTAAAAAATAATTATAATTTTTTTTTTCATACTGTAACCGGTCAGTGTCCCTGATCACCGCCATGCCAGTTATATGATGATGCTGTACTGCACTGGTGACAGTATGTAAAAAAAAAAAAAATAGTGAAAATATTTTTTTTTATTTTTTCATTTTCCAAAAAATTATGACAAAAAAAAATACAACTTCAAAAAACTCACCATGCCTCTTATGAAGTACGTCGGACTGTCTACTTTGCAAAGGTCATTTGGGGGATATCTGTACTGTTCTGACATTCTTGGACCTGAAGAAATTAGATTGGCTGTCAGTACTTAAGAAATTGATCAATATTCATATATATCCCATAGTTTGTGAACTCTATAACTTTCCTACAGACTAAATAATACATCCTAATTTGGGTTATTTTCACCAAAGACATGTAGCAGAATACATCTCGGCCTAAATTTATGAAGAACAATTATTTATTTGCAAACTTTTATAACAGAAACAAAGAAAAACATGTTTTTTTTTCAAAATTTTCTGTCTTTTTTTGTTAATTTAGCAAAAAATAAAAACCCCAGTGTTGATTAAATACCACCAAAAGAAAGCTCTAGTTGTGTGAAGAAAATGATAAAATTTTAGTTTGGGTACAATGTTGTATTACCACGCAATTGTCATTCAAAATGTGAGAGCGCTGAAACGTGAAAAAATGGCCTGGGCAGGAAGGGGGTAAAAGTGCCCTGTATGGAAGCGGTTAAAAACCTGAATCTTCACTCTGTAGATCACTCACAAAAATAATGTAGGGATTAGGTTGATCCCAATAAAGTTTGACTGAAACCTACAAACACATTACTTCACTAGGCTGCAAGACCTTTTCTGTCTTATGCAACAGCTGTAGTTTTCCCACGCCTTCAGCTGGGGCCTTTTGCTCTTGAACCAAATGCTGGTACTCTGATTGCAGCATGGTCTGTACACTTTCAGGGGTGACATTACTCTCTGAAACATAGGGAGTGAGAATCTGTTGGACCAAGTCTGTGTTCATCCCCACTATCATGGAACTCCGATTAACCCCCGGAGGATGGGTACACACGATGGCCAATGTGTCAGAAGTCTCTACTATTGGAGGACTGAATTTAAGCTTGACTGTGAAGCACCTATCATTAGGGAGCTTATTAGTCCTTAGGTTCTAGATCTCTAGGTCTTCTAACTTCCGCAGGGGCAGGTGCTTCATGTGTTTGTCATAGATGTTGCAGTAGATCAAAGTCACTTGAGCCCCAGAAGGGCTTTCATGTATAGACTTTACACCTGAACAAGTGATATAGGGCCCAAAAATGACAGGTGCTCCTCTGTGCTCAATCAGTGCCCCACATGGATGTGCACCCACCGTTAGCCGTGGACCGGTGAGTGCACATCCATGTGGGGCACTGATTGAGCACATAGGAGCACCTGTCATTTTTTGCACGAAGTTCAGCAATTAGTATTCAACACCTGGGCACTTTATTTTTCCAAATTTGGACTGAACGTTACAATTATTCACTTTGTATATGTGAAGCCTTATTACTCATGTATTGTCAAAATTAATGCACTTAATTTATGCGCGGTCCACATGGTTTTGTTTGTTTTTGTGTTATTGGTTCACAAATTAGGACTGCAGCGTATACTTATCAAAGTTGCATGAATATCTATTGCTAAGCGCAACAGCACTATATATGTCTTTAGTGAACTTGCTTGTAGTAGCTGAGTTGACACCACGTGAGTTTGAACCCCCTTTTGGTCTGTTGGTGGTTCTGTTGCTGTCTAGGCCAGTGGTTTTGGGTTTTGTGTGCAGTGATCTCCTAAGATTTGAGGCTTGAGTCTGAGAGTCAGTTGGGTGGCCTAATAGAGGCTGTAGATGAGACCTAACACAAAAGCATGGGCCTTTGTTTTCAATCTGGGAACTGAAGCAAGCTGACTTAGTTGGGCATCCAATTTGGCTTCTAATGTTCTATTTGTGGCCTTGGTGGGCTTGGACAGTCACACCTGCACAGTTATAGCAGACATTGGCTTCTCAATAGGAGTATTTTGTTGTGCTTCTGTCTGGATAGGTTTTCACGAATTCTCCCACGAAGGTGCAGCAATCCTGGCAGACATCTCCATCATATGGGACGTTTGTGCCTTTAAAGTGGCTACTTCAAAATGGACCCTCGCTATGCCTATAGTTCCTATCTTTGAAGTAGATACGTTTGGTGACAGCTTTCTTGGCTTTACACAGAGCTTCTCGAATAGTCTTAAACAATTTAGAGTAGGTTACCAGCTCATTCTAGTCTCTGGTTTGAAGTTTCAACATTATGGGATCTAATGGGAATGCCCCTTAAAGAGTCTGTGTCAACAAAGCCTTGCTTGCATTGCCTGGCTCAATGCTAGAATCTCATCCAGCCGCATACCATAGGCGGACGACTCCTCTCCCTTATTTTGATAGGTGTGTGAGAACATGTAAAACCAAATTGGAAGTCTTCCATTCTCCTGCAAATCTTCTGCAAGGGTTGTAGACCATGGGTGTTCAATCTGTGGCCCTCCAGCTGTTGCGGAACTAGAAGCCCCACCATTCCTCTGCCTTTGGGAGTCATGCATGTAACTGTCAGTGGCTTGCAATGCCTCATGGGACTTTTAGATCTGCAACAGCTGGAGGGCCACAGGTTGAGCACCTATGCTCTAGACAATCAGTAGCTGTGCAGCCTGCCTTGTCTCTTTTTAAGGTGGATCTCCACCCCCCCCCCATTTTTTTTTTTTAACCCATGCTTACCTTATTGCAGGTTCTGAAAATTTAATGCATCCAGTAGATCACTTTATGTGTAGAGAAGGGGCGGGAACTTAACTCTAAGGGTGAAGATGGGCTTTAACCCGTTTGCGCTGGTGCCTCCTCACCCTTTAAGGGTTCTAAAGTCGGGAGGCGGGGTTTAGGGTCATGTGACTGCTGTGACATGGCGTCACGTCGGTTACATGATCGGGAAAGGTCTCGATAGAAAGAGGAGATCGGAACCTTTCCGTGAGTACCGAACATGTGTGCTGGGAGCGCGCAGGGCACGCGCTCTCAGCACATATGTTCTTTTTTAATAGAACGCAAATGTGCGGCCGCTCGGCGTCTAGGCCCAGGTGCCAGGAGGCCGCACATTTGCGTTCGGCCGGCGTGAAGAGGTTAAAGTGACACTAAAGTTTCATTTAATTTTAAAAAAAAAACAGCAGTGCAGTGATTTTGCACCGATCCTCTCCTTTTCGGTCCCCGCAGTGATCCCAGAGAAAGCCGATCGTCCTGGTGGCACAGCTGCGTGTTCGCTCCCGAGCCATTGTTCTATGTGTCCATAAAACACATTGAGCTGCAGCTCGGCTTTGGCCCTCTGCTCTCTCCTCATTGGCTCACTGGCTGTAATTGGCAGCAGTGGGAGCCAAAGGGCTCCCACTGCTGTCTCAGCCAATGAGAAGGAAGAGTCCCCAGACAGCATAGGCTGACGAGAACGTCGCTGAATCGGAGGGGTGTCAGGTAAGGATTGGGGGGGCACTGCAGATATTTTTATCTTCATGCATAGAATACATGAAAGTAAAAAAATCTCGAGCCTTTAGAACCACTTTAGGTTCCAGATGATGTCAGAAGCAATAGTTCTCAGACTCTCAGTTACAGTATATTCTGTCTCTTGACTGTGGTAGTGACTTCTCACTTTTCCACAGCCTGAACCACTTGATCTTTCCAGGTTGCAAAATCATCTTCCCCTGATAGCACTGGGACTTTTCCAGAATAGAACCTCAACTTGCAATACCCATAATTGTTGGATGCTGCTGAGTTCTGAACTAGGGTTTCTACTAGCATTCTCCCGCCATTCTGTTCTTCACACCACTTGGTAGCAGTGACGGGGTCCATCATGGTGGCTTGCTAGTGGAGGTGACCATCAGTTTTATTAGTCCCAAATTCAAATCCTGGACCTGCTCCCACTTATACCGCTAACCTGGAGGAGTCACTGAAATGTCTTGTGATTTCTGTGCACACCTGAAGATAACACACCTCACTCACCCAGCACTTACCTACACAACCTGATATATTTCAAAGAATTTATTAGGCCAAGTGTAGCCTAAATAAAGAGAGGATTAGCAAGTGTACTTATACAAATCATCAATAAGACAATAACGTAATCTGAGAGATGTGGTTAAACATCTGCACTATTCTGATCATAAATTACCAGAACTGAACTGAATTTACCTAGCAACAGTATATACGGACAATCCCAAATTACTGTAACAGTCCCCATTTTATCCCACTGGCCAGTGAATGATGAAAAAGAAAAAAATGTTGGCCAGCAAATTCAGGGCCCTTGAATAAAGTGCAACAGTTTCCAACAGACAACAGATTAACTTGTGCAATGTTAGTCTCTTACCAGACCTGGCTCTCTGGACATGTGCTCAGAATTTTTTCAAGGCCTCAGACAGAAATGGGAGTTGCTGTGATTTCTCTCTTTCAATCCTGCTGAGACAGTCCATCTTTTCCTTTTTTGCAAGTGGTAGGAGTGCTCTGCAGTACAGTCTGATCTCATCAGGCACCCAAATCAAGCCTCAAACCTACCTCAGAGAAAGTTGCATCTCTGAGGTTTCACCTGATTGTGGTCAGCTATGACAGGGATCCATTCAGCCAGTAACAACAGCTCAGTCTTTTTGCCACATACCTCCTTGCTTCCAAACAGTCCCCTTTGCCCTCAGCAGCCTGCAAAAACACTTCTCCTTGCTTTGCTGCATCAGCCAATTACCTCAAAGATAAAATCAAAACCAACCAAGATGGCTGCCCCCTGCACTGGAGACATTGCATAGATGTGCATTGCAAAGTGTTCTCCTTAAATACGGCTGCATTAGAGTATATGTAAACCCTCACTTTGTAAAACAACTCATTCAGTTTAAAATATACACTCACAGGCCACTTTATTAGGCACACCTGTTCAATTGCTTGGTAACACAAATTGCTAATCAGCCAATCACATGGAAGAAACTGAATGCATTTAGGCATGTAGACGTGGTGAAGACAACTTGCTGAAGATCAAAAAGAGCATCAGAATGAGCAAGAAAGGGGATTAAAGTGACTTTGAATATGGCATGGTTGTTGGTGCCAGACAGGCTGGTCTGAGTATTTAAAAAAATGCTCATCTAGTGGGATGTTTATGCACAACCATCTCTAGGGATTACAGAGAATGGTCTGAAAAAGAGAAAATATCCAGAGAGCAGCAGTTATGTGGACAAAAATGCCTTGTTGATGTCTGAGGTCATAGGAGAATTGGCATACTGGTTGTTGCAACAGTTAGATGGTAGGGTCAGAATATGGCATAAACAACATGACCGCATGGATCCATCCGGCCTTGTATCAACGATTTAGGCTGGTGGTGGTGGTGCAATGATGTGGGGGATATTATCTTAGCACTAGCAAGGTGTACCTAATAAAGTGGCCACTGAGTGTAAATGAAAGGCAAACCATTTGTGTAAAAATATAATGAATACTTTTTTTCCCCCTTTTTGTAAGTGATCACATACCCTGTGTTCTAAGCTGTATAAGGAGCTCAGGGAGGATATACAGCAGTGCACTGATCTTCCCAGTAAATGACTGTGTAGTGGGGAGGACGTGTCAGCAGACGTCTGATCATTGGAGGAGAGCAGGCTGAGCTCTCATGCTTAGTATGGTCAGTTTTTAATAGGAAAGCAGAAGGATTGGCAGAAACACCAGGTATTTTACGCAAAGGAAGCAATATGAAGAGAACAGGATACTTTTATATACAAGTACATTGTACAGCAGGCACATATCAGGAATATGAAACGTTGGGTTTACATATTCTTTAACAGCTTACCCGCCGCCGTATAGCAGATATACTGCTACACGACGGCACGGGTGCACAAAATCATGTATATATACATGATTTTGCATTTCCAGGTAGGGGCGTGCACAAGCTGCGAGTGCCCTACCCGCACCGCCATTCGCGTTAATCACCAGGTCTCGGCCGGTGATTACCCACGGGCACACAGTGATTACCGACAATCACAGGCGGGGAGGAAGACTATTTTGTTTACAGTCTTCCTCCCTGTCAGCCATCCTGAGCAGTGTGATTACAGTGAAGCACACACACTCCCCGCCCCTAGTAAAACACTCCCTACACACAGTTAACCCTTTGATCGCCCCTCACATTAACCCCTACCTGCCCAGTGCCATTAGTACAGTGTCAGTGCTGTTTTTTTAGCACTGATCGCTGTAATGGTATCACTGGGGATATCAGTGACACCAAGTTGTTTCCCCCCTCCATGTCAGAATGCCCGCCGCAGTCCCGCAGTTCCGCTAAAAGTCTCTGCTAGTAGGGGAAAAAAAAATCCCAGTATCTATACCACCATTTGTAAATGCTATAACTTTCAAATAAACCAATTAATTTACACTTTTTGACAATTTATGACGAAATTTGATTTTTTAAATTTTTTTACTGGACATGTTTAATAGCAAAAATTCCAAAATATTGTTTTTTCTCAAAATTGTCGGTCTTTTTTTGCTTATAACGAAAAAAAAACAAAAACGCACAGGCGATCAAATACCACCGAAAGAAAGCTCAATTCGCTGCCATTACTAGTAAAAATGAAAAAAAAAATCCCAGTATATATACCGCCATTTGTAAATGCTATAACTTTCACGTAAAACAATTAATTTACACGTATTGGGATTTTTTTTAGCAAAGACATGTAGCAGAATACATTTTGGTGTAAATTTCTGACAAAATTAGATTTTTTTAACCATCTCCCGCCCGTCATATAGTACATTGACGGACGCAAGGTGGTTCTCTCGTTCTGGGAGGACGTCCCATTCCCTCGGACACAGCAGATCACCGATCAACGGAAAGAGCCAAAGGTGTCGGCTTGGTCATGTGATCAGCTGTGTTCAATCACAGCTGATCACATGTAAATAGGGAAATGCCGGTTAACAGCATTTCTCTCCTCACAAGCTGTCACGCTGACAGCTCGAGAGGAGAGCCGGTAATTGGCATTTCTCGGAGGGGACATGTACACTGATCATCAGGGCACTGATGATCAGTGTGCCCTGATGATCTGTGTAGCCCCAGCAGTGCCACCTGTCAGTGTCCATCAGTGCCAGCTGTCAGTGCTCATCCATGCCACCTGCCAGTGTCCATCAGTGCCTCATCAATGCCACATATCAGTGCCTACCAGTGTACATCAATGCCACATATCAGTGCCCATCTGAGCTGACTTTCAGTGTCACCCATCAGTGCCAGTCAGTGCCACCTATCAATGCCATTCTGTGCCACCTATCAGTACTGCCAATCAATGCCGCCTATCAGTGCCAGTCAGTGCCGCTTATCAGTGTGCATAAGTGCCCGTCAGTGCTGCCTATCAGTGCCAGTCAGTGCTGCTTATCAGTGTGCATAAGTGCCGCCTATCAGTGCCAGTCAGTGCCGCCTATCAGTGCCATATATGAGTACTGCCTTTCAGTGCCCATCAGTGATGCCTGTCAATGCCCATCAGTGCCACCTATCAGTGTCCATCAGTGCAGCCTATCAGTGCAGCCTATCAGTGCCCATTACTGCAGCCTTATTAGCGCACATCAGTGAAGGAGAAAAATCACTTAGTTACAAAATGTTATAGCAAAAACTAAGAAAAAACTTTTTTTTTCAAAATTTTCAGTGCTTTTTGGTTTGTTTAAGAAAAAATAAAAATCCCAGAGGTGATTAAATATCACCAAAATAAAGCTCTATCTGTCACAAAAAAATGATCAAAATGTCATATAGGTACAGTGCTGCATGACCACGCAATTGTCATTCAAAGTGTGACAGCGCTGAAAGCTGGAAATTGGCCTGGGCAGGAAGGGGGTATAAGTGCCCTGTAGGCTAGTGGTTACATTTTTTACTGGATGTGTTTAATAGCAAAAAGTAAAAAATATAGTTTTTTTCTCAAAATTGTTTTTTTTTTTTTATAGCGCAAAAAATAAATAACGCACAGGCGATCAAATACCACCGAAAGAAAGCTCTATTCATGGGGAAAAAAGGACATAAAAAGGGACATAAATTTAATTTGGGTGCAGCATTTCACGAATTGTCTGTTACAGTAACGTAGCGCCGTATCAGAAAAAATGACCTGGTCAGGAAGGGGGGGGGGGGGGGGTAAATCCTCTGGAGGGCAAGTGGTTATATATAGCTATAATCAGAAAATAAAAAAAATACTATTACATTTGTTATCACAATACCATTGTCGCTAACATTGCATATTTTAAGAAAAACTTTTCTGATTCCATGTATTACGCGAACATTCTATTATTCAGCATGGGAGAATTCACTCATAATGGAGAGCTGCAGGAGCGATTCACTGCTTTGGCAGATCCGCGTTTCCAGCTGCGCTAGGGGGCAATGTGGTGTGCGATTCAGAGCATCACGCGGCTCCTATTTTTTGGTTTGAATAAACTTCATGTGATGTGTACCAAACATACACTTCATTCGCTGCAATGTAGGGCAGCGTGATGCACTGCATTGGCTTATATTAGAGTGCGATTCAGCATGGTGCGCTGCGATAAAATGCAGCATGTTTGCATTTTAGCTGCATTGCAGTCAGAATCGGATGTATAGAAAACAATTGTTTCCTATGTGTCCCTGCGGCGATAAACGTTTTACACTGCAGTAAAACATCTGTCACTGCAAATGCTGGTCTTTCCAACATGAAGGAAAAGGGGTATGTATGCATTCATATGCCCATGCCCTAGTTTGTTGAAGCAATTTGATGTTTTTGTGTTATGAAAGGTTGTGCAAAAGAGGAACACTCCAGGAACAATCGTTTCTCTAGGGAATTTTGATGGTTGTTAGGGGTAATTGCTTGACTTTTACATGTTTTCTTTGCACAGGTTTTTGTAAACTAATAAAAGTGATAAATGTAAAGTAAAAGGTTTAATAAGCCTTTGCAATGATTAGTGTTAGCTGGGCTGTGGGACCTGGTCATTATTGGCTGATTGAATCCAATTAATACACATTCAATCAGAGGTTTAGATTACTTTAAGCCAGAGAGATAGGAGGGTGTTAGTGTTTGCTGAATGTTTTTGAGAGGCTACATCTACAAGCTGCACAATTTGTACTACCATGGTGGGAACTAGTGGTAAGAAACCTGTGAAGACTGACAGAAGTGTGCCTTCAGGGGTAAAAAGCAAGGCTCCTAAACCCAAAAGGATGAAAATTGATGCTCCTATGCCAAAGAACAACAAAATAAAGGGGCCTAAGACTGCTTTTATGTTGTGGGCAATGCTAGAGAGAAAAAAGATTTTTGAAAAATTTCCCACTTATAACAATGCTGAAATCTGCAAGATGTTGGGAGATAACTGGCATCGTCTCACTGAAGCCCAAAGGAAGCCCTTTATACTTGAGGCAAGAAGACAGCGCATTCAACACATGTCAGACTATCCAGATTATAAGAGAAAGCAAAAGAAACTTGAGGAAAATAACCAGTGTTTCCTGCCTCATCAGGTTTCAGTTGCAACTATCATGCCCATGGTGGGTTCTGCAGGAGATGGTCAGAGGGCAGTCCCTTTTGCCCCCATGAATGGATATCCTAGAGCTCCATATTATTTCACACATGGGCCTCTTGGCTACATGCAACATCCTGGTATGAACCAGATCTCATTTCAGCCCATGCAAAGGTATGGTTTTTATGGCTCCATGTTGCTTCCTCCTCAGACTTTTATGAGTGCAGCTCCCATGTATAGTATACCAGCAACCTACCCTCCGCTGACTTCTGGTACCATGAGCTTTGGCTCTACAGCACTGGGGACTGAACATGATTCTAGCTCTTCTCCAATCAATGCACCCCCTCAACAAATGTATGCAGCAAATATGTGGGATGCAACAAGCATGTATTTACCTCAAAGTGGAGGTGTTGGTGACCCAGCTTCATCAAACAGCCTACAGACTGGTGACCCATCTTCTCTATCAAACAGGCTACCCGTATAAAATCTGTATGATGTGTCAAGTTTGCTTGAGTTTAAAGCATATGGAGGATGCTATTCCCCTCCGATGTCTCTGAAGAAACGTAACAGGCATGTTTTGTGCTCTGGCATTTTAAACCTTGGTTACAGTGGCAATTTTAGTTACTAAATATCCCTCCCAATGTATTCTGTTTTATGTATTGTACACATTTAAATTGGAAACTACTTCACCCAAACCTAATGCTGTCCTGTGTGTATTAGGTTTTTTTCATTATTTTTTGTTAATCTTGACCTAAATGCAAATCAATAAATTGAGTGGGATTAATTTTGTTTTGGATACTTTTTTGTTTATATTCATGCAGTATATGAAGTCTCAAGTCTATCACAGCTGTTATAGGTTTTTTTTTTTTTTTCTTCAAAGCTTAATTGAACAAGCTGAAGTTACACTACCATGTACAGCAGCATCATAGTTTGAACGCTCCAGTTTTAATTAAAATCAGCCTCATGGCCTGTTTAAATTTCTACATTTCTCAAACCCCTGTGTCTCATGGCTTCAAGGTAATCTTTTGCATGCGTAATGTCTCAGCAATGTAATTTTGATTGCTTTTGTGAATAACCACAACTCCTGATGTGATGGGGACAGGATGACAGGTTTGTGGAAAGAAGCTTTGCTTATTCAAAAGAGGAATATGTAGGTTGCCATTACTGAGTTTTTAAAAATGCCAGCTGCCTGGCTGACTTTTGTGTGTGTGTGTGGGGGGGGGGGGGTTAAATTAGCAGTTTTTCTGAAGCAGGCAGTCAGGACTTTGTGCTTGCTACAAGACTGAATGTTGAAGTAATGAAACAGCCAGGCACCATTTAGCAATTACATCTCTGTATGTTTTTGTAAAAAAAAAAACATAGATGTAATTGCTAACTGGTGCCTGGCTGTTTCATTGCTTCAACAGTTGGTACTGTAGCAAGTACGTAAAGTCCTGACTGCCGGCTTACTTCAGAAAAACTGATCTATATTTAAAAAAAAAAAAAAAACCCACCTGTGATTGCGCTTTGATGGTATCAACCCTCCCCTGATCAATGGTCTGCATTTATTTTAGGACAATGACATGAACGCATTAACTGACTGTCCTGGAAATAGTTGCATACGCTAGAGTTGTTGCATCAGAACCTAATGTCACAAGCCTTGGTTTATTTCAGTCAGTCCACACAATTGACTTTAGTTGAAGCCCCTGGCTTCTTTATAGGCCTTATATACTTTAATGTCTGCCCATCTTTTGTATTTGCAATTCCCATCCTTAATGTAAAATTAAAAGAGAAAAAAATAAAGTAGAACAGGAATTCTTATTGGGTTAAAGTGACTACAGATCTTTTATTCTTGATTTAAAATAGAGATTTATATTTAACCTGCTGTGTGCAATGGTATTGCATAGAGCTGCCACTTACTGCTGCTGATGGGGTCCCTCCCTGGCACTTTCTGCTTCTGTTTGTGCCCCTATAGAAAGGCACTTGCTATGGGGGTACATGGTGGGCATGCTACTGAGCCAGGTTAATAAGCCTTTAGCGTTTAGGGCCAATTCATACTACAAAGATGCATACTGGATACATTTTTGCTTACAGTTCACACCACCCTCCGTTCATTGCAGTTTGCTATGTTCCAGTATGGTTCTGTGCAGAAAAAATGCAGCATGGGGTTTATTTTTTTTTTGGTGGTTTGTTGTGCGTGCATTTTTGATGCAGAAAAAGACACACTGGACTGCATCTAGTGTGAACTAGTCCTTAAAGAACATCCTTACACACATGGGATCTCAAGTATCAAGATCTCTCCTATAGTTTCTCTGGAAACAATCAGAATTTGTCAGTTTAGCACTCCAGCATCTATGAAAATCGAAACATCAGTTGTAAGCGAACTAACCCTTTTTACATAACCACTTTGGTTGAGAGGGATAGTACTATCTCCTCTATAGTGTGGGGGATATTGGTTGGTCTGCATCAATATTAGGGTGCTATCCATAGCCGTTGGCCTGGAGGAATGGGCATTTGTTGTGGGGGAAACTCAAATATTACTTGGTTTACTTATTGGAAAAGTCTTAGGTGTAATTAGTGCCATGTCAAGTAATTGAAACATTATTCAAAAGCAATTAATAAGCCTCTTTGTTTGGCTTTCTCAATGGTAGCTTTCAAAAGCCTTCCACCTCCTCCAGCTAATGTGGTTCTAAGTTCTTTTTTTTTTTCTACCTCTCAGTATATATTCTTTCCTACTATACCCTACACTGTTTACTGTGTGGCTTTCTGTGCAACACAGCTTCTGTCACAATGCATTCCATAGCTTCCAGCTTCCAGTAGGTCCAGCTTAGATGTTTTCTGATTGTTATGGTCTTACACTAAGTCTTGTGGTACAGTGGTGTTATAGAATTAGCTGAAGTTGATGGGGCATGTGGAAAGGAACATTCACATACCCTTTAACTTAGATTATATTAAGAAATTTATACTTCAAGAAAATAATAAATTTCCTCTAAATGACATTTAGGCGCCCATTGCATAATATCGCTAGTAATGTGCGTGGATGATGGGTGCCACAATCTTCAATCTTGACTGGGTGCAGAACATCTAGTATGGCCATCTAGTATCCCTCATTAGGTGTCATAGCATACATAACCAGCTTGAACAGGACAGCTGATGCATATAATATAGCATAAAAAGCACTAAGAAAAGTAGGCAATAAGGCATACAAGTATCTTTATCTGAGCTCCAGTAGATCAAAAAGAAGGCTATGTAAATCTTCAAAAAACTACCTTATCAAGTATAAAATGTGCACAATCGAGTTTCAAGTTGCAACATCCAAACAAGATTCCATGTGTTTAAAATTGAACCAACAGGCCCACATTTTACAGTAGGATGAATATTTATCTTGAGCTATTGGTATGAGCTCTTCCATTTCTGCCAACTTGTCAAGTCGAGCAAACCATTATTTAAGAAAGGGTACATGGGTCTGTTTCCAATAACGAGGAATGCACGTCCTCACTGCCGTAATTGCTTCAACTTTTATCTAATCCCCCTTTTTTTTTAATTTACAAAAAATAATGAAATGCAGTCCATAAATGTCTGACAAGTGTATCTCCTCCATATAAATTAGTAAAAGAATGGTGATATGTACATTCGGTGTCTACTAGTGACCCCCAAGGAGTCTTGAGTCACCCAATGACCCCATGGAATCCCATGTTTCCCAGTGACTGCAAGAAATCATGTGTCTCCAAGTGGCCCCAGAGCTTCTGGTGTCGCACCTTGAACCCTGAACAACCTGTGTTACTAAGTGAACACAGAAACAATTGAGTACTTTCCGTGATACTTTTTTTATTTGCACTAACATACAATTTTGAAGACAAGTTTTCAGGAGTGTCCCCTTCTTCAAGGTCCAAGCAGTACAAACCTTGAAGAAGGGGACATTCCCCGAAAACTTGTCCTCAAAATTGTATGTTAGTGCAAATAAAAAAAGTATCACGGACAGTACTCAATTGTTTCTGTTGCAAATGGACTACTACAGCTACAATCACCTTAAGTGAACACAAGAAAGTCCAACACAGAGTATCCTGTGTCACACAGTCACCTCATATAATACTGTGTCACCTAGTAATCACAGAATATCCTGTGTCACATTTTCACCCCAGAGCATCTCATATCAACTAATAACCCCTTACCATCACTTCTCACCCATATAGTACCCAGAGCATTCTTTGTCAAAACCATTGTCAGACAATGACCCCAGGACATCCTGTGTCACACAATGAACACAGAGCATAAAATGTCACCCAGTTACCCCAAAGATTCTTGTATCACCAGTGAACACAGAGAATTTAAAAACAAAGAAAACTGTGTTGAGCTGCTAACAAATTATAAAACATCTGTGATATTCCAGAATTATGACATTCTAATAAAGCATAATCCACCATCAAGTGTGCAAGCCTCTCTACAAATTATAAAGTTATTGTTCTTCCACTCCTACAGAAAATGTCCTCCTGTTGGTAGGTGAACCCACTATCCCAGTGCTGTAAGATTCTTATATATGGATAATCACAAGGAATCCTCCATTTGGTGCATGAGCCCGTTATACAGGTGCTGTAACCTTCTTAAATAATGTGCATCACCACCATGTGTGTTTCTAGGTGGACCCTCACTTTCATATGTTGACCTACAAATTTCAGTGGGTCAAACAACACGTCTTCCCTCCTAAGGCCTCTTTCACACGGGTGTTCCGTATGTCCGTTTTTCATCTGTCCGTTGTATTTCTATGGACTAGTGGATGTAAATGAATGATCATCCATTTACATCCGGTAATGTCTGCATCCGTTAACATCCGATTTTTTTGAACAGAAGAGAACCCTATTTTTATTCCGCAAAAAAACCCAAAACAGATGAAAAACGGATGTCAATGGATTGTATGCAGCCCGACAGGTCAGGAAAAGGGGGTGGGGGGCGAGTGAGCGCCTGGACTATACCCAGGGCTGCTGTTAGAAACCACAGGGCCCCATACAGCCAATCTGATAAACCCCCCACTGTTTACTATGCTTCAGTTTAAGAATGAACACAGTGAGTGATCGATAACGATCACTCATTGTGTTCATTCATGAAAGGAAGGTGCTGGTAAATTAAACATATTTACTAGGCTTCCCCCCACTCTCCATTCTGAAGGATTATTTTGTGTGCTTTCAGCTGCCGGGGGAAAGGAGAGGAGGGAATCCAGCAGCACTGTGTGGGTGGTACAAAGGGGGGCCTAGGCAGCAGGGAGATAAGTTTGGTGCACAGAGAGGGTTATGGATGCGGCGTGGAGAAATTACTGGACCAATCCCCCTGTATGTCTCTTTCTGCAGTCAGCGGGAGGGAAAGGAGAAGAAACCAGTTTTCATCTGCTGCAGAGAGAGCCATACATGGGATCAGATCCAGTAATTGCATCCCCTATCCCCCCAACCAACGGTACCGATCACCCTCCCTGCCCACATCTGATTCGCTCAACTGCCTGGGCCCCCCTGCTGGCCGGGGCCCCGTACAGGAGGGCTGGTGGTACCCCCTTATCCACGTCCCTGACCATACCAGGCCACATGCCCTCAACATGGGGGGTGCTTTGGGGCGGGGGCTTCCCCCCAAAGCACCTCTTACATATGTTACATTCTGATCCTGAAGAAGCCACGTGTCCGTGGTGTAATGCGTAGAGCACAGTGACGTCATTTCTGGGTGGAGCTCGGTGACGCAGTTCCGGTGACGGACTTCCGGTTTTTCGCCATCTTGATTTCTTTAGTACACCCATAACATATGGGAAACCGTGGGTTTTGTACTTGGATCATGTGAGTTGCTTATCTGTTTTTTTATTTGAATAAACTGACATATTACAATATGGAAGTTTTTCTCTGCTTATCCTTCCATGGCCCTGATATATATTGCTGAGCCTGTCCATGCCTAATTAATTTTGAGTGGATATCGGTGTGATAGAGGAGGTGGTGTGGAGCCATTGGGACCAGTATTACCAGATGGTAAAGAATATAATAGGTGTGGAACATCATATCAATATATGATTTGTGGCCCTTAGGGGTCGAATGAATGAGGTGAGGAGGCACTCTAGCCACTGGAGGATACAAGCACTAGAGTGACCACTTTTTTTAGCACATTTTGAAAGTGGAGGAAGATAAAGCACTTTACACTTTTGAAGAGTGTGTTAGCACAAAATTTTGCACTTTATTTTGGACTGATAAATTGATTGTTTACCATAACACTTGTCACTTTGTTCAGTGATTGTTCACTCTGTATGAATTCACGTATATTAATTTATTTATGGTATGTATATGCATTTATATAGTTTATAAAGCACTTATCACTTTCTATACACAGTGCGTACACTTGTCACCAGTTTTAGCCACTGGGTTGGTTTGAACACGATTTTTATTCATTTGAGCACTAGTCACTTTTATAAAAAGTTATATATTCTTGTAATTATATTTTTTCAGTACTAACATGTTTAGTACCCTCATTGCTGAACGGTACCATGTACCCCATACTCATTCACATGGGAAGGGGGTGAGATCTGGGGGCCCAGGGTTGTGGAGAAGAGGCCCTTGTCCCCATCAACATGGACAAGGTGCTTTGGGGGGGAGCCCCTGTGCCCCAAAGCACCCTCCCATGTTGAGTGCATGTGACCTGATATTGTTCAGGAAGTGAGGGGCACTCGCTCGTCCCCCCCCCCCCTTTCCTGACCTGCTGGGCTGCATGCTTGCATAAGGGTCTGGTATGGATTTTGAGGAGGACCCCACGCCATTTTTTTTTAAATTTTGGCATGGGGGTTCCCCTCAAAATCCAAACCAGATTCGAAGGGCTTGATAGGAATGGAAGAGGGGGAACCCCATGCTATTTTTAAATTATCTTTTAATTGCTGGCAATTTTTTTTTTATAGTCAGCTGTCAGTGGGGACTTATAAGTTGCTAAGGACTCGGCGGCCACCCATTCTTTAACAACTCATGACAGTACTGACAGATACAGTACATACCGCATGCCTGGGCCACTACTTAATTACTGCAGGCATTTAATTATTTATTTCCTTTTGTGAATTGACTTCAGATGTCTTGCAAATCGCTCCGGAAATCGGCATATCATCTGACTTTGAAATCGTGCCACTTTAAAGTCGCATGATTTCAAAGTCGGGCTTGATGTGAACAGGGTATTAAAAAATGGATGTAAATGGATGAAAACGAATGTAAACTCACCCGTTTTTCTTTTAAAAAATGTGACTGAACTGATGAAAAAGTGAAAGGACCCTAAGGGTGTTGTGTTGTCTCCTCTCTCTGTTCCTGGATCCCCTCTTGTATCCACCTCTTTAAGGTATCTCTGTCCTTACAGCCATCCACTGCACCACTGTATTATTGCTGTAGGGTGAACTCACAGCCACATAAAAGCTACCATAGTGTAGTATATTAAAAAACACTATTCCTTTAATTAAATCTGCACTCTCATTTCACATAGTATTTGCATGTAAAATACAACAGAAGCTCCAGATCGCAAACAATCAGCGTCCTGCCGTGCTATCAGTATCCCGGCTCTGACATCACCTGGCTCCTCCCAACGTGTATCGACATGCATCACATGACTTCATCAGGGGTAGCTAGGTGACATGCGCTAGAAGCTTATGTTGATACCGCTCCTTATAGAACATTGGCATTTGTTTACCTCCTGTCATGGTAACTAAACACAATTTATCAAAACATTTCTTGAAATGCCACGGCAAAGACCCCACCCACTAATTTTGGGGGATGGAGCATATAAAAAACATTAACATTTATATACACACATGGTCCTCTCTCTGGGGGCCGATGGGGTGCTGAGTTTTCCTCCTTTCCAGCGTCCCTGCCTGGAGGTGAGCCTCTTCCCATCTGGGCCCCCTCCCAGGTTCCTGTTCTCCAGCCTCACTTCTCCATCTTCCACCTGAACTCGCCTGCTGCTGAGCAGGCTTGGTCACTCTTAAAGGCTGTCCTGGCCCCTTGCCAAGCCTCCTGTTGGAAAATGGGCAAGATCCATTGAGAGTGCATACTAGCCACGCCTTACCACTGGCCACTGCTTATACAACTTTCTCCAAAGTCCTAGTGCAGGGGGAGGTCTCAGAGAGCCAGTCTGCAGAGCCTCTCAGCTCTGACCCAAATTTGACCCTGCTAGCTATCACATCCAGGCTGCTACTCAGCCCTCCTCACTAACAATTAACTACTTCCCGTCCGGCTTATGTTGGTCATTTATAAACATCCTCCCTGCTTGTGCGTGCTCCCTGGGAGCATGCAGCACCACGATCCAGAGGACACAGCGGAACACCGATCATTGTACGGGACCTCTGTGTGAGGTCCCGATCATGTGATCACTGATTGGCCAATCAGTGATCACATGAAGAGTAGTAAGCAAGGTGTCACTTCTAACATCATTGCTTACATTGCCACAAAGCGGCAAATTAGCTTTGTGGTTTTTCACTATTAACCACTTTTTCAAAAAGTTTCATTTCACCTATGTGCACTATAAGTGTTCTTATCTGTTAGATCTTTTAGCCAATACCAGTTTGGCACGCAATATACCTGAAGGTATATTTTCATATCACAAGTAATTTTGTGAAATTTAGCACAGTAGTGGTGGGATTTTATTTTCTCACCATTTATTTTGGCACTATTTACGGATAATAAGGATTGTCACTTATAACTCACCAATTTATGGTGTACTTAGGTTACACCCTAGATTTATTTTGGGGGTTCCACTGTTATATATGATTTTGAATTTTCATGTGCATTCTATTCTGTATATTTTGAAATTCATAAGTCACCTATTTATGGTGTACTTAGATTTCACCCTAGATTTTGTATTTTGGGGGTTCCACTGTTATATATGATTTTCATGTGCACTCTATTCTATATATATATTTTGGAATTTATAGTATATGCTCTTTCTGTGAAGTTTTCTGTTAATTTTGATTTTTAAAGGGATATAGTATTAGCGCCACAGCAAATTATTTTATTCAACTATTGCCCATTGTGATTGGTCACAGCTTGTCACATGGTACAAGGCTGTTGTGAATAGCCTTGTACCATGTGACCTCTGTGATCATTCACAGATTTCACTAGTAGTAAGCAATGATGTCAGCAAGTGACATCTTGTTTACTACTATTTATGTGATCACTGATTTGCCAATCAGTGATCACATGATCAGGACCTCACACAGAGGTCCTGTACAGCGATCGTTGTTCTGCTGTGTCCTCCGGAAACAGCAGGCACCGGATCGCAGTGCCGTGCACTCCCCGGGAGCACGCACAGGCAGGGAATGTGGAGGCCGTTTATAAACGACCACCTGCTCCTGCACTGCTCCCGTCCAGCCATTTATGTACTTGGGCCGGACAGGAAGTGGTTAATTCCTGTAAGTTGCGAGGTGGGGTCTCCATGGATTAGACTTGTTTTTCCAACACATCCCACAGATGCTCAATTGGATTGAGACCTGGAGAATTTGGAGTCAACACCTCAAACTTGTGTTCCTCAAACCATTATTGAACACTTTTTGCAGTGTGGCAGGGTGCATTGTCCTGCTGAAAGAAGCCACTGCCATCAGGGAATACCATTTCCATGAAGGGGTGTACTTGGTCAGCAACAAAGTTTAGGTAGGTGGTGCTTATCAAGCAGCCTCCACATGAACAGCAGGACCCAAAGTTTGCCAGCAGAATATTGCCCAAAACATCAACTACCTCTGCCAGCTTGTCTTCTTCTCATATTGCAATCTGGTGGCATCTCTTCCCTGGCCATCCACATGATGTAAAAGAAATCATGATTAATCAGACCAGGCCACCTTTTCCCATTGTTCCATGGTCCAGTTCTGATGCTCATGTACCGATTGTAGGTGCTTTTGGCTGTGCACACAGGCTGTCATGGGCCCCCTGACTGATCTGTGTCAATGCAGCCCTATACAGAGCAAATTGTGATGTCCATTTTTTCTGCTGTGATAATTAATGTTATAAGCAATCATTTTCTCTGAATGAAATTTATTCATTCAGTGTGTACTACTGTGATTAGCTGTGATGATTGGCTGTGATTGGCCCTGTCTGTACCATGTAGTCACTGTGACCAATCACAGAGATCACAGAGATCAACACAATAGTACACAATGAATAGTTTGAATGTAAGCCAACTATTGTGTACAATTGCCATGTGATCTCCTTTGCCTGGTACACTGATCTGTCATCCACTGTGCCTGGTGACAAATTGCGGTATGGCACGTTCCTGGGAGGATGTCATGTGACATCCACCCAGGATAGCAGCCCTCCTGCTTGCCTGACATTTGTCTATAGGCTGGGCTGGTGGTGGCTAATTATCACTTGACATGGGCACAAAGATTCTTTGATTGTACCTTTGATAAACTATCTAACAAATGGAGAACCATGTGAGAAAGCATACAAATGAACCCCAACAACATTGAAAACGTTGTGAGGATTGCCTGTGCTGGTCATTATTTTGTCTACCACAAGGAGGGCTATAACTTTAAGGATTCCCTTGGCCATGACCTAGAGGATGTAAGCTGGTCTCATCATTGTAGCCTTACTGGCATTAATAATATTATTGAAGATAAGATGTCTACCAATTTTAGGAACGCATGTGTGTTCAAAGTGAATATCTACAGTATGTGTCATAGATATTCAGTCTATCTAGTGCTCACCCATACAGATGTCAGATTGGGAGCAGCATCTTTTTCTTGCTGCTGCTGTTTCCCAACTGGCATAAACTAGACTGCCTGCACAGAACACCTGTGCATTCCCATACATTCAAACATGACCTTCTGAGTGGCGTAAAATGTTCACCGGGCACAGCGGGTGACAGATCGTGCCATAGCTTGATCCGTGGGGCATGTGCGAAGTGTGATCCTGGGAGGACATCATATGACATCCAGCCAGGATAGCAGCATTCCCACTCGGCCGTAATCTGCCTATAGGCCGGACGGAAGGTAGTTAATTATCACTGGATATGGGCATGGACATTCTTTGAGTGTACATTAAGTAGACTATCCAACAAATGAAGAACCAAGGGAGGAAGCAAACAAATGGACCCCAACAACATTGAAACCTTTTTGAAGATCGCTTGTGCACTTCATAATTTTGTCCACCACAAAGAGGGCTTTAACTTTGAAGATTCCCTTGGCCATGACCTAGAGCAGGGCTTGAAAATTCCGCTCGGCAGCTCGCCAAATGCGAGGGGAAACTCCTTTCTTGCGAGCACAGTAATGCCCTGCACATTTATTGATGGAGCGGGTGGCTTGCAATGCGATCCCCAGGTATCGATTTGCATTCCACTTGCTCTCCAAGCCTCGTTTTGAAGCCGACTTCCTTTTTCCAACTTCCAGCTTCTTCTTTGGCACCGCCATTACACTGGCAGCGCCACTGAGGGGACAGGTGCTGGAGAGGTCCACTCTCCACCGCCGTGGGGGACATGAGGAGAGGCCTGCTCTCCACCGCCATGGGGGACACGTGAAGGAGACCCGCCAACTGTGCACATCTCTACATATTTTTGGGCATCTAAATAAGCACTTTTTTAGTTTTTTTTCTTAATGCACTACTTCTTTAAGCTCTCTTTTAAAAAACGTGATATTTTGATTGCACCCTATTGCTATTAAGCTATTGCTGTTATGTTTCAATTGACATATAATAAAGTTATGTTATAATTGCTGTTTTTTATTTTTTGGACTCTTTATTCTAAAGAAAAATGTAATTTCATAAGATTTAAGGGGGCGTGGTTGGGGACAGGGCTGGGGGTGGGGATGGGCCAGGGGTGGGGTTGGAGGCGGACCTGGGCAAGGTTTGGTGGGGCAACTGGTGGAGAGTAAGGTTTTTGTCTGGCTAGTAGGTCTAGACTTGAAATTTTAAGCCCTGACCTATAGGATGCAAGCTGGTCCCATCATTCTAATTGAGGTGTGGAAAAAAGAGATGTTTGCCACCTACCATGTGTCGTCAGAAGGGGAGCTCCCATGGCAAGATCTAATTTTCCACTGTTTGTGCCTTCCTTAATAAAAATTGTAGCCTTGCTGGTATTAATATTATTATTGCAGATATGATGTCCACCATTATGAGGATGTGCAAGATCCAATTTTAACAATAATGTATGTTCAAAGTGAATATCTTTGTGTCTGTACAGACACAGCCACTGCTCAAAATCTGACATCTTAGTCTGCATTTGGGGCCAGTCACCCATACAGATGTCAGATTGAAAGCAGCGTATTTTTTTTTTTGGTGGTTGTGCCCGCGATTGATAGGTTTCTGGTCTAGGGTTTTTGGTTTGCTACAAACACAATTTATATTACGGTCCGTAGGGATGCAAAGGTGGCCCTCCTGCATTGCCCAATTTTGGGTCTGTCTAGGTCTCAACAGAAATTGGCATCCTACCTATTCATTTTGGCCAAATGTGCTATAGCCAGGGGCAGACTGACAACTCATGGGGCCCCCGGGCAATAGGGGATCATGGGGCCCCTGTGTCCCTGCCCAAACTCAAAAGAGCCTATGAAAAAGGTATCAGGGGCATCTCATGGGGCCCCCTACTGACCCCAGGCCCTCGGGCAGTGCCCGAGTTTCCAAATGGTTAGTCCGCCCCTGGCTATAGCTCAAGCTTGGAGAACCCCTTCGGTAGTTTTCCAGGAGGTGAGGACCCGGATGAATGGTATGTTGTTCAATGAACAGATGTCTAGCATTCTTCATGATTCTCATCCGAGATTCCTTAAGGTTTGGGAATCTTGGATACATTATTTCTTACCATACCTGCCTCCTACTAGTTATGGCCTCCTGTAGTCACTGCCTGTGCTAGCCCCGGATCCATGATCCCTCTAGTTTCCCTTCTCTTATTGTTTCTTTCAGATTCCCTTTTGTTTTCTTTTCTTTTTCTTTTCTTCTAACCTTTTTTCTTTCTCTTTTTTTCTTATATTATGTTGAATTACTGCTGCTATTTGGCTCGGCTTTTTGCCGTCCCTTATTGATGTCATTGGACATTTCGTTATTTGACTAATACAAGTCAGCAGGATATCTCTGTTTATATGTTATTGTTCTGCTCTGCCCCTGCGTGGGTGTATTTTGAGCTTGTTATATTCCTAAAAACAAAACTTTAAGAAAAATATTGAAACAGAAAGCAGCGTTTTTTTCTTGTGTCCCAATTGACATGTACTGGATTGCCTGCTTGGAACACCTGTGCATTCCCATGCATGCAAACATAGCCCTCCAAGAGGCGTAAAGTGTTTGAATGGGGTTTTATTAATAAGACTAAAATTCGTCCTATTTTCTCACTGGGTGCCCCCTCATTTTTAAGGGTGAATTCCAATCAGTCCCTTAATGGCAGACATTCAAAATTACTGGGCCATGGTTGTGTGAAATATATGCACTTGTCACCCAAAACCTTCTGTGTGCAGTTTCCCACCCAGCCCCCCCCCCCCCCCAATAGCCCCCTCTCAGTCCATCGATATGCACTGGAGTTTCAACTATCCCGGGACTCCATTTCCTCATTGCCTGAGACAGCAGCAGGAGCCATTTGCTCCCACTGCTATCAATCACAGCCAGTAAGCCAATGAGAAGGGTGGGGGCAGGGCCACACGGAGCAGTGACTGGGGATATGCACATGCTCAGGTGGCCCCATATTAAGCAGCACCCAACAGAAGGGAGGGGCCAGGAACATAGGTGGGGTACCAGAGAAGGGGAGGATCCCAGCTGCTCTGTGTAACATCACTGCACACAGCATGTAAGTATAGACATGTTTATATTATAATAAAAAAGAAAAAAAAAAAGCTTTTGGAATCACCTTAACACTATTTTAGTAGACTAAAATTCAACTAAAGCTACTTACGAATATATATTATTTTGCTTCCAGCTAATATAAGTACACTGGAGGATGTTTCCTCAATTGAATAATGCGGCCACGGCAGTGGAGGCAGCGGTGGCTACCTCATATGAGACTCTATTAAACCATTTCTATAGAGGAGAGGTTCCATCCATATATATACACACACTATATTGCCAAAAGTATTGGGACACCCCTCCAAATCATTGGATTCAGGTGTTCTGATCACCTCTATGGCAACAGGTGTACAGTATGCCAAGGTGCTTGAATTTATACACCTGTTACCATGGAGGTGATTGGAACACCAGAATCAAATGATTTGGAGGGATGGCCCAATACTTTTGCCAATATAGTGTGTGTGTGTATATTTTATATATATATATATATATATATATATACACACACACATACACATACATACATACACACATACATACACACACTTTATACTGTATATATTGTTCTGGACATTAATACTGAATTTTTATAGCTGGGCAATTCCTATTCTCATATTGATTAGTGGTTCCAAATTAATAATAATAACTACTGCAGTAGGGAACAGACACAAAAAGATGCATTCAGCATCTTTACAAATCACTGTTCTGTTTATTTGGGGCATTTGAAGTTTTTTATACACATGATTACGTAGGTATCACATTAATATTACAATTGTACTTTTATGGTAACAAGGGGCGTTACATAGGTAGGCTAATTTCTAATCAGGACTTGAAGGAATGCAAACGTAATGAAAACATTAATAGTGCCGTGTGCACATGAGTGCAGTGTACAATACATAGGCATAGGCAAAGCATACAAAATAGAATATAGTTTTATACAGAATTTACAAATTTCCTTTACAATCTCCCCTCTTTTGATAATATTTTACATTTTGATCACAGACTACACCTACTATGACCTTTTACCTGGAGCCTCCTTGAATTTTTCCAGAACTAGTCCCGGCCTAGGAGGCAAACTCCACTGGGAAGAATCTAATAGCTGAGAGCAGCTATGTCATTACAAAATTACCTTTTATTGTGACTAAAACTTACATAAAAAAAGTAAATGATTTCTAAGAAATATTTACAGATTAATTGGCTGTACACTCACATCTTGTGGCCAAAATGGCCTTGTAGCTGAATCCCTTCCACGCCGCCCTATAGCAGAAATACTGCTACAGGGCAGCACGGCTGCACAAAACCACGTGTATATATACGTGATTTCGCAGTTCCAGGTAGGGGGCGCATGCGTGCCCTACCTGTGCCACCATTCGCAGCATCGGTTGTCAATCACCGAGTCCTGGAAGGTGATTCCGCTCCAACACCTGGCGATTGCTGAGTATCACCGATAGGGGAGAGACCTGTGTATAAACACAGATCTCTCCCCTATCAGCTTCTGCACACTGCTTTGCATGGCTTTGCATAGCAGAGCCATACAAAGCAGTGTGCTTACAGTGTAAAGCACACACTCAGTACACAGTTAATCCTTTGATCGCCCCAGATGTTAACCCCTTCCTGCCCAGTGCCATTAGTACAGTGTC
The DNA here is from genome assembly GCF_062004578.1 of Staurois parvus. Classification (NCBI taxonomy): domain Eukaryota; kingdom Metazoa; phylum Chordata; class Amphibia; order Anura; family Ranidae; genus Staurois; species Staurois parvus. The sequence continues at coordinate 5,420,358 of NW_028317882.1, forward strand.
AGTGCTTTTTTTTGTCAGTGACACCAAGTCAGTTACCCCCAGTGTCAGAATGTCCGCCACAGTCCCGCTATAAGTCGCTGATCGCCGCCATTACTAGTAAAAAAAAAAATTACAGTATTCTACACCATTTGTAAGTGCTATAACTTTCACGTAAACCAATTAATTTACATGTATTGCGATTTTTTTTTTTAGCAAAGACATGTCGCAGAATACATTTTGGCCTAAGAGTAACTGTGTGCAGGGAGTGTTTTACTAGGGGGCAGTGTGTTGGTGCTTCACTGTAATCACACTGCTCTGGATGCCTGTGCTGTGCACAGCCATCCAGAGCAGTGTGCCCGAGGTGGCAAGGAGGAGGACTGTTAGTAAACAAAACGCCCTGGAGAAGGGGCGAAGCGCATTGACGTCCAATGTACCATGTCACTTCCGGTGAGTGGAGTGCACGCCAGTGTGCAGCGCTCTCAGGGGCCATCTTGCTTGAGGGATAAATCACCTATGTCTTTACATGCTGTCATCTATCGCTGACTGTAAGATCTGGCTATGTGGCGGTTTGGCTCCAGATACAATAGATAAATGCTGATTACATTCTTTTAAGATGTGAGTGGTTTGGTATTTGAATTTATCCTGAGTCTTACAGTATTACACTATATATATATTTTTTTCCTCTGCACAAATTACCAATTCTTATGGAAAGTGATCTTTGCTCGCCCTTGAGGTTGGAGGCTGATTATAATTCCATTATGGATCTCTGAGGCATTGAGAGAAAGGCAATAGTCTTATCTACAACTTTCTGCCTAAACCTTGAGATTGGAGGCTATGCGCCTATATAGCCAGGTGAACTCGTCATTACTGGGTGAACCCATCATCATTGGATGAAATATATCTCAATGGCTTGTTTTTTCCTATCATGCTCTTTGTGTAAAAAATCCAGTGTCATGTTCTAAAAGGACAACCTTTTCTTGGCAATATTATAATTTCTCTTTGTTTGTTCTTCTTGTTAGTTTTAGTTAAATAATAAAAGTCCTTGGTTTCCATCTTACATATTTTTTCAAAGTCACAACATAATATAACTATACTGTGCGGTCATACAGAGATGTCCGTAAATCTAGTTTTCTTCAGCTTACCACTGCACTTTCAAGGAAAAGGGACACCTCATTCCACAGTCCACACATTCTGCTTTGGATTTAAAGATAAAAATAAATAAAAACAAAAAGTGCCAACAATCTGTATATGAAGAACAGAAAAATCATCAGTCAGATAAAAAAAACAAACAAACTATAAAACAACCAGCTACAGGTGCCATCTATCCTAACAGTGTGTGTGGGCTTGGTGAGATGGGTCTGTAATTTAATTTATTACACTCACATCATGGACCGCACATCAAGTTACTATAAGACCTTTAGTTTTCATTTTTATAGAAAAAGTTCTCCTGTAATCCCATCCATATAGACTCTGTTAAGCATTAAGGCAGCTGCAATATAACCACCTCATGTTAATCTAAAGTAACCCCATATCCACCCTATTAGATTGTAAGCTCTTATGAGCAGGACCCTCATAATACTCTTGTTTTTTTATTGTAAAAGTATCGTCTCCCTTCGGACACAGATCACAGAGCGCACTGGGTGCACAGTGCAGCAGGTGAGATTTTGGGAGGACATAAATACACCCTCCCAGAACTGGACGACCGCACTGTAGCCATCATTTGGCTATAGTGCGATCAGCAAGTAGTTAACATATCATGTATGCATATGTGTACATATTTCTTTTTAGTACAGATACTACAGGCCATGCTTCCTCATAGTTGAATTCAGTCTAGCATGTGTGGTACAGCGCTCACTCATGTGGGATGCCATGGGATGTTCCCTGTAATCTTAATGACTATAGAAGTGGATTGGATTGATTAATAAATACCCCCTCTATCACTCAGCCTCACACCTCCTTCTTGCAATTTTATATTGCACCAGGTTTGTTTTATGCTCAGTATATGCCCAATCTTTTATGATGTCTTTGTGCTCGATTCTACCACGCATTTATGTAAATCATGCTCATTACTCGAAAGTACAATTGTCAATCACACAGTGTTGTAAGGCTAAATCTTTAGTAATCACGATACATGTCAGCAACACTTTGGGGTAGTTTTAATATAAAATTTGCTTTGCAAAAGGTCTCATCATTCCAGCAGACATAACAAATAATACCCATAAAGTTTGTAATGTGTGTCCCATAATTTCTTTGTTGCATTTTGCTAGGCAAAGCATTCCCTAACATTCAATCCTAAGAGAAAAGTAAAAACATTCAAAATGAGATTTAAAGAACATTCATCAATAGAGAAAATAGCCTAACACTTTAGGCTAAGAACATTCAACCAACAGAGGAAATATGAGGTAAGCCTCAGCACTGTGTACAGTCTATGGAGAGTCTTATGCAAATGGTTGGACAAATGGATGTTTAGCCAAATGAACCTTCAGCTGCAGAGTGAACCATTTAGCAGCTGTATTACTACCACTGCTAAAGTGACAGCTTCCAGCTCAGGTCTCCTGGTTGTTAGGAAGCTGGCACCTGCCAGTTGTTGTACAGCAAAACATTTTTTCTTTCGGTGACAGCCCTGTGCCATTGAAATTACCACACTGAGTCATATGCAGGATTTATAGTTTATTTTGTATTCAACATGAAAATTTATTATAAAAATTGCTAGTAAAAGGAAAGATTTCCTTAGTATCTATTTTACACTTGATATACCCTCTACACATTTAAATACAATGAGGAAGATTGTTGTTAAATCCAAAAACTGTCTTAAATTGTCAGCATACATACTGTATTTATTTCTGTTAATCTATTTATGCTTAAGGTTTGATTGCTGTCAGTGTTTCTGTTCGGGAAATTCACCTTCTCTAATTGCCTTGCACCAATTTTACTGAGGATGAAAGTAAAAGGTAAATCCAAAATTTTGTGTTGTCAATAGAACAGGAATGGGAGGGAAAATCTTCCAGTGGGGGCGCTTGTTGTTGGGGACTACTGTCTAAGAAGACATTTCCTTCACATTGGAAATATATCCTCTTGTTTCCTGTTGTGTCTGTAGCACAGAATGTTACTAAACCCACAACAGTAAAATCAGTCTGTATATGCAGTAAAGCTTGCATGCTATACTCACTGTGGAACCTAAGGGGTTAATCCTCTGCATTGTGTAAAAAGGCTGTTTGATTCTGACTTCTCTGCCCCTCTCTTGTTCAAATATCCTCCCTGATAAGACAGACTGAACCCATAGCTCTTCTGCACATGCTCAGTTTAGTGTGTATTGCTAGAGAGGTTTTTTTTTTTTCTTGGGAGAGTGCACATGATCAGCACAGGGCCAATCAGCACTGTCCAGCCAGAGGTCAGGGGTTCTACATCCTCCTAGAGCAGAAAGAAAACTTCTCCTACAAGCTTTAACCAGTGCTCTGCGGAAGACACAAGACTGCTCTAACTTCTGATGAGAAAAGGTATTTACCAGTTTATATTTACTAAAATAATTGCATTTCCATGTTCTGTGTACTGTGGGAGATCAGATATAGTGAATGCAGGGTGCGGGGTTTAGTAACACTTTAAGGGAAAATCTTCCTAACCGGACAAAATTGGAAACAATGTTATTAACCTTTATTTGTCCAAATGAAATAAAAAAAAAAGAAAAATATTGCATTTAGAGAACTTTATCAAGTTAACCACTTGTCCTCCGGAAGATTTACTCTCCTTTGTGCACGCCCCCTACCCAGAAATGCGGAATCACACACGCACACACACATATATATCACACATACACACACACACACACACACACATATACATATATACACACAGACACGTGATTCTGAACAGAGCGGCTGCCCTGCTGTAGGGCAGTCGGCAAGTGGTTTGTTCCTTATACTAATTCTTTTTAATTTCACATAACTGTTTTTTCTAGCAATAGCAGTTGAGGTCAATTATCACATTGCCGGGGGTACTTGAGCAAGTTGCAGCACAAGGGTTTTTTCAAATCATGATTATAGAAGCTGCCCTTATATTTACCACTGTCAGTCTTATTGTTTGTGCAAATTCTTTTCACTTGGTCTGCACATAAATGTGGGGAAAATGTAAATAACCACTTATGAAAAAAAAATGAATTACTTTGATTATATGCTGATCTGTTGAAGTTAGTTTTTGTGATATTTTCTCTGTAAACTCTTAGAAACCTACTAAGGATTAAGGGCCATGTTATCCACAGACAATTCTCTAGAATGGAGAAGTACTATCATTGAGCTCAAAGTAATGTGAGCCTCCACCATGAGACTTAACAAGTTAGCATTCACCCAAATTCTAGGTTTAGCTAAATTTGGGTTTTCCTTAATTTTCACCATTGTTTTCACCATGAATACCTTCACATTATTTACAGCACATTGCAACTATTTTTCTGCTCCACGTTTCATCATTAAGGGTGGAGAGCATGAATCTTGCTACATCTGCTCGAGACACTGTGTTGGTACAAGGGTATCCCTTCTCATCTGGGACAAAGTAGCCTTCATGAGTCAATATTTCTTTGTCTGCAGAAAGATAATTACCATTTATAAAATTTTTATGTACAGAATTGTACTGCTTAGCTGAAAAATAAAATGTAAAATTAAGCATGGTATCATAAAAACATATCATATAGAACCATTAATAGAAATATAGGTGCTGCTGATAGGTCTAACTAACTTCTATGGTACCTCTGTAACCTATAAATTAGTTGACTTAAATTTCTATCATACAACAGAAACCTAAATGAGATTTGGAAGCCACTACTTATCTTTTTGCCATAAACTGTCTCCAGTTTTTCATTTTTGGTATGGAGTCAAAAGGATTAATTCAACAAGCCAGAGCAAAAGCAGTGATGTAATACACAGCACATTAATAATTTTATTCAGGACAAAAATGTATTATATGCAAGAAGCTCAACAGCTATTATCAGATAAAACACATACCAGCCTCTTAAGAAAGACCCCTTACGTAAATTAAAATCTGAATTAATACATCTAGAAGATCAAATCACCCCTAGGTTGACCAATAATTGCTTGCATGGACAGTCTGACAAATGATCTCGCAATACATACATTTCTTTCTGTGACCACTAATTATATCACTATCCTCCGGAATCAAGAATTCCAACCAAATTCTACTGGTTTTTAGGAACTAGCGAAGCCACTTTCATGTGTTTCTTTTTAGCTGTGCGTTCAATATAAACATTTGTTCCAGATCAAGTAGGTCTTACATCGTTAATATACCACCTTATCAAACAGGTATCAACTCAAAGCAGACACCGCATTTATTGACTGTTTACTCTGGCACACATTTCAAATTTTTGGACCAATTCTTTAAAGCCAAGGTACCACTATGGGAGAAAAAACTGCCTCGAGCTATGCTAATCTGGCAAGGAGCTATTTGGAAGACCTTAAAATTTGGAAATCTAATCCATTTTCACTGATGTTCTAAACTATGGAAGAAACTACTAAGGATGCCTCTCAGACATTTCGCAACATTCCAGTTCCTTCTACATAAAATGCCCAAGTCTAACTCAATAAGAATACATTTTATCACCAGTAACACAAAGCACCTCTAGTCTAAGAAAGTCTAGCTTTGGATCTTGTTTTTAAGGTATTTAAATTTTTCCTAATGGCTCTCTATGCCAGGAAAACAGTAACCATGTGCTGGAAAAAGCCTTCTACCCCTTCTTTCCAGTTCTGGATGCATCTTGTGAACACTAACCTGCCTCTGTATCAAGCTACATATCGTATTAGTGGTTGCCCAAAGTAATTAGAGATGAGCGAATCGAAGTAGCCGAAGTGGAATTCGAGTCGGATATCGGAAAAATTTCGATTCGCGCCGAATCCGAAAAATAGCCTACTTCGGACGCGCGAATCGAAATTTTTCCGAAAATGGCGGCGGACATGTGCGGCGACGGAGCGGGGATGTCTGGGAAGGCGCGCAGACAAGGCGCGCTGACCCATAATGCATTCCTCAATGACATGTGATCGCATCAGCCAATCAGCAGCCAGCCAGCCAGCACTGTGTAATGGTCGAGCTATAAATAGCGGCCATTTTGGAATTCTTCATTTGCCTGCAGTCATTGAACAGAGGCAGACCGCTCTGTATTAGGGACAGAGTTAGGGCCACAGAAACGATACTTGGGGACAGAGAAACGTTACTTAGGGACAGAGAACCATTACTCAGGGACACAGAATTGTTAATGAGGGCCACAGAATCGTTACTTAGGGACAAAGAAACGCTAGTTAGGGCCACAGAATTCTTACTCAGGGACAGACAGAATTGTTACTGAGTGCCAGAGAATTGTTACTTAGGGCCACAGAAACGTTATTAGGGCCACAGAATTGTTACTCAGGGACAGACAGAATTGTTACTGAGTGCCAGAGAATTGTTACTTAGGGCCACAGAAACTTTAGTTAGGGCCACAGAATTGTTACTCAGGGACAGACACAGAATTGTTACTGAGGGCCACAGAACTGTTACTTAGGGCCACAGAAACGTTATTAGGGCCACAGAATTGTTACTCAGGGACAGACAGAATTGTTACTGAGTGCCAGAGAATTGTTACTTAGGGCCACAGAAACTTTAGTTAGGGCCACAGAATTGTTACTCAGGGACAGACACAGAATTGTTACTGAGGGCCACAGAACTGTTACTTAGGGCCACAGAAACTTTAGTTAGGGCCACAGAATTGTTACTCAGGGACAGACACAGAATTGTTACTGAGGGCCACAGAACTGTTACTTAGGGCCACAGAATTGTTACTCGCACAGACACAGAATTGTTACTCAGGGACACAGAATTGTTACTGAGGGCCACAGAACCGTTACTTAGGGCCACAGAATTGTTACTCGCACAGACACAGAATTGTTACACAGGGACACAGAATTGTTACTGAGGGCCACAGAACCGTTACTTAGGGCCACAGAATTGTTACTCAGGGACACAGAATTGTTACTGAGGGCCACAGAACTGTTACTTAGGGCCACAGAATTGTTACTCGCACAGACACAGAATTCTTACACAGGGACACAGAATTGTTACTGAGGGCCACAGAACCGTTACTTAGGGCCACAGAATTGTTACTGAGGGCCACAGAACTGTTACTTAGGGCCACAGAATTGTTACTCGCACAGACACAGAATTGTTACTCAGGGACACAGAACTGTTACTGAGGGCCACAGAACTGTTACTTAGGGCCACAGAATTGTTACTCGCACAGACACAGAATTGTTACACAGGGACACAGAATTGTTACTGAGGGCCACAGAACCGTTACTTAGGGCCACAGAATTGTTACTGAGGGCCACAGAACTGTTACTTAGGGCCACAGAATTGTTACTCGCACAGACACAGAATTGTTACTCAGGGACACAGAACTGTTACTGAGGGCCACAGAACTGTTACTTAGGGCCACAGAATTGTTACTCGCACAGACACAGAATTGTTACACAGGGACACAGAATTGTTACTGAGGGCCACAGAACCGTTACTTAGGGCCACAGAATTGTTACTGAGGGCCACAGAACTGTTACTTAGGGCCACAGAATTGTTACTCGCACAGACACAGAATTGTTACTCAGGGACACAGAACTGTTACTGAGGGCCACAGAACTGTTACTTAGGGCCACAGAATTGTTACTCGCACAGACACAGAATTGTTACACAGGGACACAGAATTGTTACTGAGGGCCACAGAACCGTTACTTAGGGCCACAGAATTGTTACTCAGGGACACAGAATTGTTACTGAGGGCCACAGAACTGTTACTTAGGGCCACAGAATTGTTACTCGCACAGACACAGAATTGTTACTCAGGGACACAGAACTGTTACTGAGGGCCACAGAACTGTTACTTAGGGCCACAGAATTGTTACTCGCACAGACACAGAATTGTTACACAGGGACAAAGAATTGTTACTGAGGGCCACAGAACCGTTACTTAGGGCCACAGAATTGTTACTGAGGGCCACAGAACTGTTACTTAGGGCCACAGAATTGTTACTCGCACAGACACAGAATTGTTACTCAGGGACACAGAACTGTTACTGAGGGCCACAGAACTGTTACTTAGGGCCACAGAATTGTTACTCGCACAGACACAGAATTGTTACTCAGGGACACAGAACTGTTACTGAGGGCCACAGAACCGTTACTTAGGGCCACAGAATTGTTACTCGCACAGACACAGAATTGTTACACAGGGACACAGAATTGTTACTGAGGGCCACAGAACCGTTACTTAGGGCCACAGAATTGTTACTCAGGGACACAGAATTGTTACTGAGGGCCACAGAACTGTTACTTAGGGCCACAGAATTGTTACTCGCACAGACACAGAATTGTTACTCAGGGCCACAGAACTGTTACTTAGGGCCACAGAATTGTTACTCGCACAGACACAGAATTGTTACACAGGGACACAGAATTGTTACTGAGGGCCACAGAACCGTTACTTAGGGCCACAGAATTGTTACTGAGGGCCACAGAACTGTTACTTAGGGCCACAGAATTGTTACTCGCACAGACACAGAATTGTTACTCAGGGACACAGAACTGTTACTGAGGGCCACAGAACTGTTACTTAGGGCCACAGAATTGTTACTCGCACAGACACAGAATTGTTACTCAGGGACACAGAACTGTTACTGAGGGCCACAGAACTGTTACTTAGGGCCACAGAATTGTTACTCGCACAGACACAGAATTGTTACACAGGGACACAGAATTGTTACTGAGGGCCACAGAACCGTTACTTAGGGCCACAGAATTGTTACTCAGGGACACAGAATTGTTACTGAGGGCCACAGAACTGTTACTTAGGGCCACAGAATTGTTACTCGCACAGACACAGAATTGTTACTCAGGGACACAGAACTGTTACTGAGGGCCACAGAACTGTTACTTAGGGCCACAGAATTGTTACTCGCACAGACACAGAATTGTTACAGAGGGACACAGAATTGTTACTGAGGGCCACAGAACCGTTACTTAGGGCCACAGAATTGTTACTGAGGGCCACAGAACTGTTACTTAGGGCCACAGAACTGTTACTCGCACAGACACAGAATTGTTACTCAGGGACACAGAACTGTTACTGAGGGCCACAGAACTGTTACTTAGGGCCACAGAATTGTTACTCGCACAGACACAGAATTGTTATACAGGGACACAGAATTGTTACTGAGGGCCACAGAACCGTTACTTAGGGCCACAGAATTGTTACTGAGGGCCACAGAACTGTTACTTAGGGCCACAGAATTGTTACTCGCACAGACACAGAATTGTTACTCAGGGACACAGAACTGTTACTGAGGGCCACAGAACCGTTACTTAGGGCCACAGAATTGTTACTCAGGGACACAGAATCGTTTAATTAAAGAGTATGTCAGACAACATGCAGAGGAGTGGCAGAGGAGGCAATGTTTTAGGAGCGAGCAGACGTGGCAGCAGAGGAAGGGGTCGAGGCAGCACTATTCGCAGCCAGAGGCTAGTGCTCCCGGTGTCATCCAGTACAGTGAGGAAGAGCTAACAGAGGGCGGTCAGGAACGGGGGGAGACATCCGCCTCTTCAGCAGCCAGGCGAAGAAGTAGTGGCGAGGAGAGTGGCTCGGTAGCCGGTGTAGAGACAGGTCTGTCTCCTGACCCACACGCAGCCGAGGGGGCTAGTAGTGAGGCGGAGACCCTAATTGATGATGATGAGGCTGATCGCACTTGGCAGCCTCGTCGTCATCAGGCTATTGCTTCCGCATCATCAGGAGAAGAGGGTGGCAGCTTGGCAGCGAGCAAAACAGTCGGTGGGTTGTCTCCATCGCCACACTCTGCCATGTGCCACTTTCAGGTCTCCTCACACACTGCTGGTGTGTTGAATTTTTTGACATAGGGTGCTGGCAGATTACGGGCCTCCCATAGCTGCTGCCAGGCCCCTAATCTGCCATGGGCCCCTATACCGCCTCCTCATGCTGCTGCCAGGTCCACAGTCTCTCATGCCATGTGCCACTTTCAGGTCTCCTCACACTGCTGGTGTGTTGAATTTTTTGACATAGGGTGCTGGCAGATTACGGGCCTCCCATAGCTGCTGCCAGGCCCCTAATCTGCCATGGGCCCCTATATACCGCCTCCTCATGCTGCTGCCAGGTCCAGAGTCTGTCATGGGTCCCTGTACGGCCTCCCATTGCTGCTGTCTCCATCGCCACACTCTGCCATGTGCCACTTTCAGGTCTCCTCACACACTGCTGGTGTGTTGAATTTTTTGACATAGGGTGCTGGCAGATTACGGGCCTCCCATAGCTGCTGCCAGGCCCCTAATCTGCCATGGGCCCCTATACCGCCTCCTCATGCTGCTGCCAGGTCCACAGTCTCTCATGCCATGTGCCACTTTCAGGTCTCCTCACACTGCTGGTGTGTTGAATTTTTTGACATAGGGTGCTGGCAGATTACGGGCCTCCCATAGCTGCTGCCAGGCCCCTAATCTGCCATGGGCCCCTATATACCGCCTCCTCATGCTGCTGCCAGGTCCAGAGTCTGTCATGGGTCCCTGTACGGCCTCCCATTGCTGCTGTCTCCATCGCCACACTCTGCCATGTGCCACTTTCAGGTCTCCTCACACACTGCTGGTGTGTTGAATTTTTTGACATAGGGTGCTGGCAGATTACGGGCCTCCCATAGCTGCTGCCAGGCCCCTAATCTGCCATGGGCCCCTATACCGCCTCCTCATGCTGCTGCCAGGTCCACAGTCTCTCATGCCATGTGCCACTTTCAGGTCTCCTCACACTGCTGGTGTGTTGAATTTTTTGACATAGGGTGCTGGCAGATTACGGGCCTCCCATAGCTGCTGCCAGGCCCCTAATCTGCCATGGGCCCCTATATACCGCCTCCTCATGCTGCTGCCAGGTCCAGAGTCTGTCATGGGTCCCTGTACGGCCTCCCATTGCTGCTGTCTCCATCGCCACACTCTGCCATGTGCCACTTTCAGGTCTCCTCACACACTGCTGGTGTGTTGAATTTTTTGACATAGGGTGCTGGCAGATTACGGGCCTCCCATAGCTGCTGCCAGGCCCCTAATCTGCCATGGGCCCCTATACCGCCTCCTCATGCTGCTGCCAGGTCCACAGTCTCTCATGCCATGTGCCACTTTCAGGTCTCCTCACACTGCTGGTGTGTTGAATTTTTTGACATAGGGTGCTGGCAGATTACGGGCCTCCCATAGCTGCTGCCAGGCCCCTAATCTGCCATGGGCCCCTATATACCGCCTCCTCATGCTGCTGCCAGGTCCAGAGTCTGTCATGGGTCCCTGTACGGCCTCCCATTGCTGCTGTCTCCATCGCCACACTCTGCCATGTGCCACTTTCAGGTCTCCTCACACACTGCTGGTGTGTTGAATTTTTTGACATAGGGTGCTGGCAGATTACGGGCCTCCCATAGCTGCTGCCAGGCCCCTAATCTGCCATGGGCCCCTATACCGCCTCCTCATGCTGCTGCCAGGTCCACAGTCTCTCATGCCATGTGCCACTTTCAGGTCTCCTCACACTGCTGGTGTGTTGAATTTTTTGACATAGGGTGCTGGCAGATTACGGGCCTCCTATAGCTGCTGCCAGGCCCCTAATCTGCCATGGGCCCCTATATACCGCCTCCTCATGCTGCTGCCAAGTCCAGAGTCTCTCATGGGTCCCTGTACGGCCTCCCATTGCTGCTGTCTCCATCGCCACACTCTGCCATGTGCCACTTTCAGGTCTCCTCACACTGCTGGTGTGTAGAATTTTTTGACATAGGGTGCTGGCAGATTACGGGCCTCCCATAGCTGCTGCCAGGCCCCTAATCTGCCATGGGCCCCTATATACCGCCTCCTCATGCTGCTGCCAAGTCCAGAGTCTCTCATGGGTCCCTATACGGCCTCCCATTGCTGCTGTCTCCATCGCCACACTCTGCCATGTGCCACTTTCAGGTCTCCTCACACTGCTGGTGTGTAGAATTTTTTGACATAGGGTGCTGGCAGATTACGGGCCTCCTATAGCTGCTGCCAGGCCCCTAATCTGCCATAGGCCCCTATATACCGCCTCCTCATGCTTCTGCCAGGTCCAGAGTCTCTCATGGGTCCCTGTACGGCCTCCCATTGCTGCTGTCTCCATCGCCACACTCTGCCATGTGCCACTTTCAGGTCTCCTCACACTGCTGGTGTGTAGAATTTTTTGACATAGGGTGCTGGCAGATTACGGGCCTCCTATAGCTGCTGCCAGGCCCCTAATCTGCCATAGGCCTCTATATACCGCCTCCTCATGCTGCTGCCAGGTCCAGAGTCTCTCATGGGTCCCTGTACGGCCTCCCATTGCTGCTGTCTCCATCGCCACACTCTGCCATGTGCCACTTTCAGGTCTCCTCACACTGCTGGTGTGTAGAATTTTTTGACATAGGGTGCTGGCAGATTACGGGCCTCCTATAGCTGCTGCCAGGCCCCTAATCTGCCATAGGCCCCTATATACCGCCTCCTCATGCTGCTGCCAGGTCCAGAGTCTCTCATGGGTCCCTGTACGGCCTCCCATTGCTGCTGTCTCCATCGCCACACTCTGCCATGTGCCACTTTCAGGTCTCCTCACACTGCTGGTGTGTTGAATTTTTTGACATAGGGTGCTGGCAGATTACGGGCCTCCTATAGCTGCTGCCAGGCCCCTAATCTGCCATAGGCCCCTATATACCGCCTCCTCATGCTGCTGCCAGGTCCAGAGTCTGTCATGGGTCCCTGTACGGCCTCCCATTGCTGCTGTCTCCATCGCCACACTCTGCCATGTGCCACTTTCAGGTCTCCTCACACTGCTGGTGTGTAGAATTTTTTGACATAGGGTGCTGGCAGATTACGGGCCTCCTATAGCTGCTGCCAGGCCCCTAATCTGCCATAGGCCCCTATATACCGCCTCCTCATGCTGCTGCCAGGTCCAGAGTCTCTCATGGGTCCCTGTACGGCCTCCCATTGCTGCTGTCTCCATCGCCACACTCTGCCATGTGCCACTTTCAGGTCTCCTCACACTGCTGGTGTGTTGAATTTTTTGACATAGGGTGCTGGCAGATTACGGGCCTCCTATAGCTGCTGCCAGGCCCCTAATCTGCCATGGGCCCCTATATACCGCCTCCTCATGCTGCTGCCAAGTCCAGAGTCTGTCATGGGTCCCTGTACGGCCTCCCATTGCTGCTGTCTACATCGCCACACTCTGCCATGTGCCACTTTCAGGTCTCCTCACACACTGCTGGTGTGTTGAATTTTTTGACATAGGGTGCTGGCAGATTACGGGCCTCCTATAGCTGCTGCCAGGCCCCTAATCTGCCATAGGCCTCTATATACCGCCTCCTCATGCTGCTGCCAAGTCCAGAGTCTGTCATGGGTCCCTGTACGGCCTCCCATTGCTGCTGTCTCCATCGCCACACTCTGCCATGTGCCACTTTCAGGTCTCCTCACACTGCTGGTGTGTTGAATTTTTTGACATAGGGTGCTGGCAGATTACGGGCCTCCTATAGCTGCTGCCAGGCCCCTAATCTGCCATAGGCCCCTATATACCGCCTCCTCATGCTGCTGCCAAGTCCAGAGTCTGTCATGGGTCCCTGTACGGCCTCCCATTGCTGCTGTCTCCATCGCCACACTCTGCCATGTGCCACTTTCAGGTCTCCTCACACACTGCTGGTGTGTTGAATTTTTTGACATAGGGTGCTGGCAGATTACGGGCCTCCTATAGCTGCTGCCAGGCCCCTAATCTGCCATGGGCCCCTATATACCGCCTCCTCATGCTGCTGCCAAGTCCAGAGTCTGTCATGGGTCCCTGTACGGCCTCCCATTGCTGCTGTCTCCATCGCCACACTCTGCCATGTGCCACTTTCAGGTCTCCTCACACTGCTGGTGTGTTGAATTTTTTGACATAGGGTGCTGGCAGATTACGGGCCTCCCATAGCTGCTGCCAGGCCCCTAATCTGCCATGGGCCCCTATACCGACTCCTCATGCTGTGACGTTGCAACAAGGTGGAATTCAACCCTACATATGTTAGACCGCCTTTACGAACAGCAAAAGGCCATCACAGATTTCCTGATGTTAAAAGCGGATAAAGGTACTCCCTGTGTAACTTAGATGTCAGCCATTGGCAGCTCATGCGTGACACCTGCGCTTGCTCAGGCCCTTTGAGGAGGCCACGCTATTCGTGAGTCGGCAGGACTATGGGATGAACGACGTCATTCCTCTGTTGTACGTCCTGGAACAAATGCTGTTAACAATGGCTGGTCAGGGTGCGGTAGACGTGGCGCACAGATCTAAACGCCACATGACCCCTGTGGGGGCAGGACAGGAAGAAGAGGAGGAGGTAGAGGAGGACATTGGTGCTCAGGAATTATTGAGTGAAATGGGTGGTTTTTCCACTCAGCGGACAGGAGTGGAGGAGCAGGAGCATCTGGTAGAGGAGGAGGAAGAGGAGACAGAGGACCCAGACGCACCGTGGCAGTATGCTGTGGAGATGGAGGCAGGGAGTCCCTCGCATTCCTTGGCACAAATGGCCCATAGCATGCTCGCTTGCTTGCGTAGCGACAGCCGAATAATAACCATCAGACAGAGGGATGACTTTTGGCTGTCCACCTTGTTGGACCCTCGCTACCGTTCAAAAATGGTGGCCTTTTTCACACCTGCTGAGAGGGAGGCCAAAATAACGTACTATAAAAACCACCTATGTAGTCAGCTGGTCTCTGCCTGTCTGCGCCAACGTCCATCCTCAGACACTGTGGGCCCTGTGCGCTCGCGTTCCGCTGCCATGGCAGCAGGGGAGGGGTGGGGTGGTAGGAGCAGTGGCAGCTCCACCAGCAGCGGCTGCCTCAGTCTGCAGTCGATGATGAGTAGCTTTCTTCACCAGCGCAGTGAGGAAACTACTAACCAGCCGCAGCAGCAGCATCAGGTGGACCTGGAGCAGGACCTCAAACAACAGGCTTAGGCCTACTTGGACAGCACCCTGCCAACCGAGGTAGACAATCCCCTTGACTACTGGGCAACGAAACTTGACCTTTGGCCCCAACTAGCTGAATTTGCCCTTGAAAGGCTGTCATGCCCGGCCAGTAGCGTGGCATCGGAGCGCGTGTTTAGTGCGGCAGGAGGTATTGCAACTCCGCGGAGGACACGACTGTCCACCCAAAGTGTGGAGAGACTCACGTTTGTGAAAATGAATCAGGCGTGGATTAGTCTGGATTTCAAACCACCAGTTCCTGACACAACTGACTAAATCCGCCATGAATCATGCCCCAAACATGTGCCACTTTCAGGTCTCATCACACTGCTGGTGTGTTCCATTTTTTGTCATAGGGTGCTGGCAGATTACGGGCCTCCTATAGCTGCTGCCAGGCCCCTAATCTGCCATGGGCCCCTATACCGTCTCCTCATGCTGCTGCCAAGTCCAGAGTCTCTCATGGGTCCCTGTACGGCCTCCCATTGCTGCTGTCTCCATCGCCACACTCTGCCATGTGCCACTTTCAGGTCTCCTCACACTGCTGGTGTGTTCCATTTTTTGTCATAGGGTGCTGGCAGATTACGGGCCTCCCATAGCTGCTGCCAGGCCCCTAATCTGCCATGGGCCCCTATACCGCCTCCTCATGCTGCTGCCAGGTCCAGAGTCTCTCATGGGTCCCTGTACGGCCTCCCATTGCTGCTGTCTCCATCGCCACACTCTGCCATGTGCCACTTTCAGGTCTCCTCACACTGCTGGTGGGTTCCATTTTTTGTCATAGGGTGCTGGCAGATTACGGGCCTCCCATAGCTGCTGCCAGGCCCCTAATCTGCCATGGGCCCCCGTACCGACTCCTCATGCTGCTGCCAGGCCCGTAATCTGTCATGGGCCCCTGTTGTCGCTTGTTGGCATATTCCGCTCGTTCAGATGCTCCTTCTCCTGCTACTCCTCTTCACGGATTCCGTCAGCAGTCTTTCTTGGAATCCGTTTCCAAGAGACAACAGTTTGCGAGCACGCACCCGACGGTGCAGAAGCTGAACGTCCTCCTGTCCAAGTTGCTGCTGCCAGGCTCGTAATCTGTCATGCGCCCCTGTACCGCCTCCTCATGCTGCTGCCAGGTCCAGAGTGTGTCATGGGCCCCCGTACCGACTCCTCATGCTGCTGCCAGGCCCGTAATCTGTCATGGGCCCCTGTACCGCCTCCCCATGCTGCTGCCAGGTCCAGAGTGTGTCATGGGTCCCTGTACGGCCTCCCATTGCTGCTGCCAGGCCCGTAATCTGCCATGGGCCCCCGTACCGACTCCTCATGCTGCTGCCAGGCCCGTAATCTGTCATGGGCCCCTGTACCGCCTCCTCATGCTGCTGCCAGGTCCAGAGTGTGTCATGGGTCCCTGTACGGCCTCCCATTGCTGCTGTCTCTATCGCCACACTCTGCCATGTGCCACTTTCAGGTCTCCTCACACTGCTGGTGGTTTCCATTTTTGTCATAGGGTGCTGTATGGCCTCCCATTGCTGCTGCCTCCACCGCCACACTGTGGCGCCACACTCTGGTTTTGGCCCCGTGACTGCCCAAATGAGTGAAGTGTGCGGTGATTCTAAGATCGACGGCACTCATCTGCATGTCATACTGACTGACAGTATTATTTCTCTTCCCCAGCAGACTCCAAGGGCATTTAAATTAAAGGTACAGTGTTCTGCACTAATATTAAGTCTCTCTGAAGCCTAGAAACACCCTTTTTTAAGTTAAATTCACAGCAAATTTATTCGACTCGAATCGAATATTGTCCACGAATTCGCCGAATCAGTCGAATCGAATTTTTCATTTCTTCGCTCATCTCTAAAA
Organism: Staurois parvus; assembly: GCF_062004578.1. Taxonomy (NCBI): domain Eukaryota; kingdom Metazoa; phylum Chordata; class Amphibia; order Anura; family Ranidae; genus Staurois; species Staurois parvus. Next base: position 5,437,190 of record NW_028317882.1, read on the forward strand.
GTAATTTAAAAAAGTCTGGTCATGCTGGGTTGACAACTCCACTACAGCTACATTAATAGATACTTAAGATTTAGCTTTACCTCGCTCTGGTTCGTTTTCTGAAATTCTCCCCTGTTCGGTAATTAACCTTGTCAACTCACCAGTACATCCTCTGCTCAAGCCATGCACTTACTCTTACTGTGATCTCTGTACAAATTTTTGGTCTTCTGTGATTTCTAATTGTGGACTCCGCCCCTCTGTAGGTTGTGAGTCTGTGTGTTTTTATTCTTTAGTGCATTGTTGCACATTATGCAAAATTCATTTTAAAAAAAAACTAGAACTAAAAAACCCTCATCAAAATCTAAAATTATCTTTAAAATAACACCCAGCATTGTAAACAATATTAAGCCATGTAAGATGAGGAAAACCAAGAAACCAAGGAAAACCAAGACAACCTTTTAAAAAAAAAGGAGTTTTCCAATATTGGAAGTTGAATTGAATTGCAAGACCTTTTCCTACATCACCCATGGTCAAACAACTTTCCATGATGGTGCTGGCAAAACTTATCCAATCATGCAATTTGTCATGTGATGTATGGGTTTACTGCCCTTGGCAGTGGTCTTGTAGGATTATTAGATAGCTCCGATGTTGCTTTGGAGAACATCACCTAACTATCTTACAAAGCTTTCTGAACCATAGTGGTCACCATCATTTCACTCTCAAGCATATGAAAAGATTAGCAGGTCTGTCTTTGTTTGCAATAGAAAGAAATGTATTGGATCTATATCTTAAACACACTAAGTCCCCTGGGGTAAATGAGTAATTGGATGTCAGTACCATTTTAATATTTATCCGTTTAAAAACTATTTGTCAATATAGCAGTACGATCAACAAATTTATTGGCCATACAGTATTTTGCATTGCACGCTTCTTTTTATTTATTTAATTTATTACAGGTACTTATATAGCGCCGTCAATTTACGCAGCGCATTACATATATATTGCACATTCACATCAGTCCCTAACCCTCAAGGGGGGTACAATCTAAGGTCCCTAACTCACATTCATATACAAGAGCCAATTTAGACAGGATCCAATTAACCTACCAGCATGTCTTTGGAGTGTGGAAGGAAACCAGAGGAAACCCACGCAGGCACAGGGAGAACATCCAAACTCCAGGCAGGAGGTGCCATGGCTGGGATTCGAACCAACGACCCTAGTACTGCCAGGCGGAAGTACTAACCATTTAGCCATTTTGCAGTTCATCTTATTGTGGCCTTATTTATTATTTGGTAGAACATTGAATACACTTTACATAACAATACAGTGCATTCATAAAATATTCAGACTCCCTTCAATTGTTTCTATTTTGGTATGTTGCAGCCTGATACTACAGTTGTTGAAATTAATATTTTATCATTAATCTACACTCAGTACCCCATAATGACAGTTAAAACCGAATTATAGAAATGTCTGTGAATTTATTAAAAAGAAAAAACTGCAAAATCACATGTACTTAAAAAGGAACTTCACTCTCTCAATCAATATTTACTTTTTGTATTCCTCATGCTGCTGATATTAGTAAACAGATAGGACAGTATATTACATTTACTTGTCTTAAAATATTTTTTTACACTTCTTCAGTTATTTCCTGGTTTCCATGCCTAGGCAAATGATGTCACGCATCCCAGGAAGGGCTTTCTCAGCTAAGCACACCCTCCTGCCTGCATGCCTGAGCTAAGGGCAGATGGCTTCCAGATTCCAGGAAGTAAATTCATCTGCCCTTACTCATGATGGCTGCAGCCAGAAATGCTAGAGAGGTGTTTTTCAAAGTGATTTCTTAGCAAAATAAAGCATGGAAACATGAATAGATGGAGAAGTTTGCTTTGAATATTAAAAATTAATCAAATAATATTTTTTGTTTGTGCTGCTCAAATGCAGGGTAGTTACACTTTAAGTATTCAAATCCTTTACTCAGAACTTTGTTGAAGCAGCTTTGGCAGCGATTACAGCCTCAAGTCTTTTTGAGTATGACGTGACAAGCTGTGCACACCTTGATTGGAGAATTTTCTGCCATTCTTCTTTGCAAATCCTCTCAAGTTCAGTCAGGTTGGATGGGGACCGTCTATGGTCAGCAATTTTCAGATCTCTCCAAAGAGGTTCAATAGGGTGCTGGACAACTATGAGAATATTCACACAGTTGTCCCTAAGCCACTCCTTTGTGGTTTTGGCTGTGTGCTTAGGATTGTTGTCATGTTGAAAGTTGAACCTTAAGCCCAGTCTGAGGTCCTGAGCGCTGTGGAACAGGTTTTCAATGAGGATATCTCTGTACTTTGCTCCATCCAGCTTTCTCTCAACCCTTACAAATCTCCCAATCCCTGCTGCTGAAAAACACCCCTACAGCATGATGCAGCAACCACCATGCTTCACTGTTGGGATGTATTGGGCAAGTTATGAGCGGTGCCTGGTTTCCTCCCGACATAATGTTAAGAATTGAGGCCAAACAGTTCAATCTTGGTTTCATCAGACCAGAGAATCTTGTTCCTCACAGTATGAGAGTCCTTTAGGTGCTTTTTTTGCAAACTCCAAGCGTGCTTTCATGTGTTTTGCACTGAGGAGAGGCTTCCGTCTAGCCACTCTGCCATAAAGCCCAGATCAGTGGAGGGCTGCAGTGATGGTTGTCCTTCTGGAACTTTGTTCCCTCTCCACACAGGATCTCTGGAGCTCAGTCAGTGATCATCAGGTTCTTGGTCGTCTATCTTACTAAGGCCCTTCACCCCAATTGCTCAGTTTGGCTGGGCGACCAGCTCTTGGAAGGGTCCTGGTTGTGCCATACTTCTTCTATTTGAGAATTATGGAGGCCACTGTGCTTTTGGAAACTTTCAGTGCAGCAGAAATTTTCTTGTAACCTTCCCAAGATCTGTGCCTTGTAATAATCCTGTCTCTGAGTAACGCAGGCAGTTCCTTTGACCTCATGGCTTTTACTCTGACACAGTATGCATTGTCAGCTGTGGTGCCTTTTATAGAGAGGAATGTTCCTTTCCAAATCATGTCCAATCAATATACACTATATTGCCAAAAGTATTGAGAAACCTGCCTTTACACGCACGTGAACTTTAATGGCATCCCAGTATTAGTCCATAGGGTTCAATATTGAGTAGGCCCACCCTTTGCCACTATACCAGCTTCAACTCTTTAGGAAAGCTGTCCGTAAGGTTTAGGAGTGTGTCTATGGGAATGTTTGACCATTCTTCTAGAAGTGCATTTGTGAGGTCAGGCATTGATGTTGGATGAGAAGGCCTGGCTTGCAGTCTCCGCTCTAATTCATCCCAAAGGTGTTCTATCGAGTTGAGGTCAGGACTCTGTGCAGGCCAATCAAGTTCTGCCACTCCAAACTCGCTCATACCTGTCTTTATGGACCTTGCTTTGTGCACTGATGAGCAGTCATGTTGGAACAGGAAGGGGCCATCCCCAAACTGTTCCCACAAAGTTGGGAGCATGAAATTGTCCAAAATGTCTTGGTATGCTGACACCTTAAGAGTTCCCTTCACTGGAACTAAGGGGCCAAGCCCAACCCCTGAAAAACAACCACACACCATAATCCCCCCTCCACCAAACTTTACACATGGCACAATGCAGTCAGGCAAGTACCATTCTCCATGGCAACTGCCAAACCCAGACACGTCCACAAACCCATTCCATGAAGCTCTCTACGCAGTGTTGTACTAATCTGAAGGCCACCTGAAGTTTGGAGGTCTTTAGTTATTGACTCTGCAGACAGTTGGCAACTTCTGCGCACTGTGCGCTTAAGCATGCAGTGACCCCGCTCTGTCATTTTACTTGGCCTACCACTTCGTGGTTCAGTTGCTGTTGTTCCCAGTTGCTTCCACCTTGTTAAAACACCACTAACAGTTGACCGTGGAATATTTAGTAGCAAGGAAATTTCATGGGTGGACTTATTGTACAGGTGGCAACCTATCATGGTACCACGCTTGAATTCACTGAGCTCCTGAGAGCGATCCATTCTTTCACAAATGTTTGTAGAAGCAGTCTGCATGCCTAGGTGCTTGATTTTATATACCTGTGGCCATGGAGGTAATTGGAACACCTGAATCCAATGATTTGGAGGGGTATCCCAATACTTTTGGCAATATAGTGTATGTAATTTACCACAGATGGACTCCAATCAAGATGTAGGAACATCTCAGCAACAATCAAAAAAATGGGTGGCACCTAATTTAAATTTCCAGTGTTGTTGCACAGGGTCTGAATACTTATGTCAATGTGATATTTCAGTTTTTTTCCTTTTTCATACATTTGTAAATATTTCTGTTCTGTTTTTACTTTGTCAATAAGGGCTATGAAGTCTAGATTAAAGGATAGGTTTACCTTTGGAACATGTTACATGTTCCACATATTTTTAAGGTGGAACATGTAACATGTTCCCATAGCCGCAGCCGTGCCCACCGCCCCCCTCCCTCTGACAGATAGTATGGGGAAACCTCTCCCCACACTATCTGTCAGATTTGAAAACAGTACAGTTATGCGGGGCTTTGCCCACACGGCCGCGTCACCTTAGTGGCTGTCGGCTTGTAGCTTTCAATGAACTACCACGACTCTGTGTCAGTATATCTGCTTGCTCATACATCACGTAAGGCAAGCAGATATTCTGACAGGTCTGCAGGAGACCTGCATGGCATCAGGGATCTACTGATCGCCGGTGCTATGCTTTCCAGGCTCCTTTGGACAAAAATAATAAATGCACATTGTTTTACCTGCAAAAATGTGTATTTATTATTTTTGTCCAAAAGGTGAACATATCCTTTAATGAGAAAACAAAATTGATTTAAACAACTGTAGTATCAGGCTGCAACATAATAAAGTTGAAAAAGTGAAGAGGATCTGAATACCTTATGAATGCATTGTATGTTTGGTATCCACCATTAGATATACTATGTGGCTATTTATTTTGCTTATGGCATTAATCCTCACTCTTAATAAAGCTACATTCTAATGCTGACACCCTGATTACCCCTAGCAGCCACTTCTTGTTATCCTCTTATTCATGTTTACCTTTAATTCCATATATTTGCCTACATTGATCTGCGGATGTTTCTCTCCTTTATATATTCTAAGTATTTCATACTTGCCATAACCTATAAAAATGGAAATAAGAATCAACTGTAATAAAACTACTACATAGTTTTATTACAGTTGATTCTTATTTCCATTTTTATAGTGCTTTTTACTCTCATTTATTTTTTGTAGTGCTTCTGCATTCTGTTTTCTTTCTTTATTCACCCCAAGCGAACATTTCAAGTATGCCTCTTAGATGTATGTTTCATATGCTCTGCATTTGCCTTTTTATTAATGTCCATATATATTTTATTTACATTGCAAGGCTTCCCTCTCGTGAATAGCGGATTCCAAAAGTTTTATTTTTATATCCTTTTTACTGTACAATATTATTGCTATGTGTATTAACATGATGTTCCTTTTTTAGGTTGTTTACATTCACATTTTTGCCACTTTACTTATAGTAACCACCAAGCATATTTATGTTTGTATTGTACAACATACAAATCTGAATTAGTGTTACATATGTCAATGTGGGAATGCCCAATATCACTGGACTACACTTAAATCCTTATATTCTCCAGGATTCCTAGGGAAAGGAGCCCTTAAAATGTATTGCCATGATAACCCAAGCTATCTGATGTGAGGTGAAGTGATTATGAGCAGGTGAGGATGCTGTTGCTTTCCACCACTCACTTCAGTTCCTTTCACTTACACACTACTGTACTGCTGGCTATTGAGGGCTGTCTGATGCCCTCAGCGGTCAACTCATCAGGCTCTACATGGACTTTTGCTTCTTCTGAAATTGTGAGTTCAGCAGTATTGTGTCTTATTAAATTTTACTTTTTTTAAAGAATAAGTTCACTTTTTGCTCCATGTTACACCCATATTTAGGGTGTAATATGCATCATGGAAGCAAATATTACCCCAGAAATCCACTTGTATTCAACCTCTTACCAAAATCCTAGGGTACACCCTATGTGTCATATTTGCTTCTACTAACATTAGCATGCCCGTGCATCCCCATGCCTCACACAGCTGCATCATTTCTCTCTGCTGCCGGTCCTAAGTAGAAACTACACTTCCCATCTGCCATCTCGACAGATGAGTCTACAGAGCACGTTTTTTCCTCCTTCCTGGGCACGATCACAGCTCTGTATGCCTTCTCTGCCTCATAGCTGGCCTCCTCCCCTCACTTCATTCCTCCCTCCCTTGCAACTCCCTAAAGTGGCATCACTGCCAAGAGCAAAAAAAAGTGCAGATGAACAGCAACACACATACGATCACACCACTTCCCTTGTGCCAAGTAAGGACTCTGTACAGCTCAGTGGCTAAATGGTTAGCACTTCCAGCTGGCAGTACTAGGGTCATTGGTTCAAATCCCAACCACGGAACCACCTGCCTGGATGTCTGGAGTTTGCATGTTCTCCCTGTGCCTGGTGGGTTACCTCCGGATTCCTTCGGCACTCCAAAGACATACTGATAGGTTAATTGGTTCCTGTCTAAAATAGCCCTAGTATGTATGAATGTGAGTTAGGTAGCTTAGATTGCACGCTTCACGAGGGTAAGGGACTGATGTGAATGTACACACGTAAAGTGCTGTGTAAATTGATGGCGCTATATGAGTACCTGTAATAAATAAATAAATAAACTGCTGCGACTGACAGTTCTTATAAAGCAGGAGGCGTGGCCTTGCAAATTACTTCATTGGCTTTCCATGTCCTTATCTAGGCAATGATATCAATTGTCAAGCCACGCCCCCTGCTTTATAAGAACTGTCAGTTGCAGGAGTTCTTACTTGGCACAAGGAAAGCGGTGTCATTGTACTTTAGTCCCCTGGCCGGTCACATCATCGCCCAAATAGGGACAGGGACAATTGTCTCATGAGCTCTCTTTCAATAGAAGCTGTGTGATCTCATGTGTGTCCTTCGGTGAGTGATCGTCACATTGATAAACCTTGAAAAAGAATAAATGCATGTTTAAGGCACTATTAGTGCATTTAAACATTTTAAGAAAAAGGTGAACTTATCCTTTAATGCACAAAGATTGTTACTCCTTTTTTCTGCTTTTCACTTTATATTTCCAAAAAAATTATATTTTGCTCACCTGTTACTGGAACATTTTGAAGTCCCGGTGGTCTTACAACAGTCCAGTTAAGATCAGGACATTCTTTTTCAAGGTACTGTTCCATCTCAAACATGTTTGTGAGCACACTTTTTATGAGAGGTATGAGAAAATTGCGTACAAAAAATGAAGAATTCTGCGCAGTGCTAGCTATTAAAGGGAAGAAAACAATTTATTTTGGTTGTGATGATTACATTTAAAATCATTAAATGAAAAATTATTACATAAAATTTATTAAAAACATAGTGATTACATGTGTGGCATTTGTGCAAACCACAATTCTAAAGTGTTGTGAACTATCTAAACATTTTGATAACACAGGTAACATGCAAGACTAATAGGCTTGTTCAAATGTACAAAAGTCTCAATGCAAAAGTGCCTCAGCAGTCAATAACACTGCTCTGATTGGCTAGTGGGGATGTTAAAAGTATGGGATTGTTTTTTTTTTTTTAATGCTACTTACATAGATGGATGCAGCATTGATCCATTGTTACATCTGTTCCCTGCCAACTCTAAGGCTGAGAACTGAGCGATCAGACACTGCTGATCGCTCAGTTCTTCCCACAGCTCTGAGCAGTGTCAGTCACTGCTGTCTGCTCTGCCCCCCCCCCCCCACACCCAGCACTCATTGGAGAGGGTGAGAGTGGCTGGCTAAGGAGCTTGTCCAAGCTCTTGGATGGATCCCACCGATATGGTCACGATCTTTCCCCAGCCCGGACTAGCTCTGTGATGTCAGCTAACAGCAGACTTTATCCCGCTGTCAGCTAAAAACAGCTTGAAGCTTACTAACAACTTTTCTAAAGCTACAGCCAGCACATCCATTACCCCTGGTTCACATATATGTGGCAATGCGGGCCGTGTTTTGCGTGGGCACGACAGGTCATTAATTTGAATTGACTCCCGTTCCCCGTGACATGCAGGGAAGGAGTCTGTGCACTTCTTCTGAAAACGCAGCCCGCACGGGAACCTTGGTTCCCAGTATGGTTGCGGTTTCCAGTGCGGGCAGCATGCCATTAGAACTAATGGCACCCGCCCGTGGGTCCGCATTTCTCTGTGTGGGTGGTGCGGCTGCATGGATTTTTGTGCTGATCCGCAGCGGCACCACCCGGACATATGTGAACCTAGCCTTAAAGCTAAACTCCATGCACCTGCCAAGGGAATTGTAATCCTGTACAGCCTTATGTACAGTCCTGTGATGTGCACACATTTCCCACACTGCACAGCAGACACATGATACAAGTAGATAACTAAGCAATTCAACTTCCAGGTTCAGCAGTTGAGCTTCAGCCTCTTCATTGAACAGTGAATCATCATCACCTCTGTCTAGTGCACAGGGAGGTGAGTAATTGAAAAGAGTGGTGTGTATCACAAGATGTTTCAATTTCTTTGGCAAGAAAAACAGTAAACATACAGTATATATAATTTAATTAAAAAATTGCACAAAAAAATTATTGTTTTCCTTTAACCCTTTCAAGGGTTTAATTGGTTTTTGGATAATAAAACCAAAATTTGCCTACTTGTTAAAATGTTGCTCATTTTTACATTTCTTTTAAACCACTGGGAATCGTGCTGGGAAATAATAATTTACAGATTGTGAATGGAAAGGGATCGAGTCACTATTGAGCTTCTGCAAAAATCGAATTATGCAGTCTTAAATCATTATTACTCTTACTTACTACTTTTTTGTAACTTTAGGCCTCGTTCACATGGGCGTACTTAAGCGTATTGAGTAGAGAAAAACAAACAGAGGGTGCAGAGGCCTAGTGCATTACCTTTAAAAATGTATTTAAGAAATGATAAAAGTAGGTATTGTACTCACAAAATGACAATACAGTCAAAGGCACATCAGGGCTCTGAGGAAGAGGCAAGTCCTCGAAACGTGTTAGGCTGTTGGAGGTCTAGAGTTCCCATTACGGATAGACACGTAGTGCGGATTGGACAGAGCTGTTCTTTCAAGATGTGCCTTTGACTATATTGTCATTTTGTGAGTACAATACCTACTTTTATCATTTGTTAAATACATTTTTTAAGGTAATGCACTACCGCTGGTGCGCCCTCTGTTTGTTTTTCTCTACTCAGTACATTTGGACATCCCCGGTCATTTGAGGGCAGCAAGGCGTGCATATCCCAAGAAATTCATGATGTGGTCCTATCCATACAGAGTCCATCCCTAAGCGCAGGAGTATCTGGGTTTGCCGTTTCTTTACTGTACTTAAGCATATACCTGCGTAAGGCCCATATTTTGCCTGCACAGGATGCAGAGGTGTTCCGAGCATCTGCGTGTATGCAGTCTCATTCATCTCAACTGGGATGCAGCAGCTGCACAGACACAGCCGCTGCTCCCAATTTGACAGGTGTGTTTCCAAACTCACACTGTCTATGTTCTGAGACACACATCCACACCCACATCCACACTACATGAATGTCAAATTGGGAGCAGTGACTGTGTCCATGCAGGTGCTGCATCCTAATTGACAAGAATACGGCTGCCTGCATGCAGATGCATGGAAGACCTATGCATCCTGTGCAGACAAAATATAGCTCTTCCACCACAAGTCTTTGTGCTCTATGCTTAACCACTACAAGTCCGGACATTTTCACCCACTTCCTGTCCAGGCCAATTTTCAGCTTTCAGTGCTATCACACTTTGAATGACAATTGCGTGGTCATGCAACACTGTACCCATATGCATTTTTTAGCATTTTTATGAGACAGATAAAACTTTATTTTGGTGATATTTATTCACCACTGGGATTTTAATTTTTCTGCTATATAAATGAAAAGTCTAAAAATTTTGAAAAAAAGTGTTTAATAACATTTTGCAAATAAATAATCTTTCTTCATAAATCTTGGCCAAAATTTATTCAGTTACGTTTTTAGTAAAAAAAAAATAAAATAACCCAAATTAGTTTATAACCAAAAATTTCAATTTTTCTAAATTTTTTTTTACATTTTAATTTTATTTTTTATATTATTATTTTTGTTTTATGTTATTTTAACATACTGTCACCCTAGCAGTACAGTGACACTGTACTACTTGTGGGGGGTGATGAAGATTTTTTTTTTTTTTTTACACTGATTGCTTTTACACTCATAAAGGCTGTAAAAGCAATAATTTCTCCTTCTCTCTGGCTGCATTCTTGCAGCCATTGAGAAATACTGTGAGAGCTGTGATTGGTACCATGTGAGGTACCATGGTACCATGTTGAGAATAGCCTTGTACCATGTGACCTCTGTGATCATTCATAGATTTCACACGTAGTAAGCAATGATGTCAGGAAGTCACATCTTGCTTACTACTATTCATGTGATCACTGATTAGCCAATCAGTGATCACATGATCGGGACCTCACACAGAGGTCCCGTACAGCGATCGGTGTTCCAGACACAGCGGGCATCGGATTGCAGTGCCACACACTCCCAAAGAGCACGCAAAGGCAGTGAATGTGGAGGCCGTTTATGAACGGCAACCTGCTCCTGCACTGCTCCCGTCCGGCCATTTATGTACATGGACCCTACAGGTTAAGTGCTCTACATCTGGCTTTTTTGCTCAAAAGTCAGGGGTTTTCTGACTTCAAGACATTTGTGCCCTGTCACCTGTACATACTCGCTCACTGTCTCCCAGCAGTAGCAAATAGCAGCGTCCTGCAGGTAAAGCTTCATTCACATGGCCGTATTTCTATTTTCTGCATGGAATGCAGGTTCTTGTTGGCAAATCCAATAGAAGATCCTACGAACAACATGGACCTAAAGTACTTGTATTTAGATGCGTTTAATTCTTCTAATTACTTTATGCGTGTATGTATGCAGGTATTTACATGCATTTACATGTGTAAAATCTGCATATTACGGTCACAAACACAGTTGAGTATGGTCCCAATGATAGTGCTGCATTTTGGTGCGTACACAACTATAGGTGTAAGCATCTAGGTTCCTGTGTGAATGAGCCCTAAGAGGAGTGTAAAGTGTTCAAACTACAAGGTTCTGTCATTTTATTGCACTCATCAAATATTTGTTACATTTACTTACTGTCAGTATACCATGAGGTCATCACTACTATTCTGTTCACTTCAGTCTGTCGCATTGCTCCCACAATGGCTTTCATGGAGTCAGTGTATTCGCTGATAGATGAGAACATTTTATAAGGGAATCCTAGACATGACATTACTGCATCCTGGCCTTGGAAATGTTCCGCTAAGGATTCCTGTGAAAAAATATTGGCTTCCACCACCTGCAAAACAAAGTATGCGTTAGATTTGAAGTGCACGATTTAGCAACGTGAATGCTACATATGTTAAACACTTTTTTTCCTATTAGTGTTTTGTTGTTAAAGAAATATAAACCTTATGTATCTGTTTATGGTAACACTAACCCAGGCGTGCTCAACCCATGGGCCACGGGCCACAGTGTCTGACGTGGCCCACGACCATACCTGTGGCATCCCGTACACCCTCTTTGGGTGCATGCCGCTGAATGATTACTGCTCTTCCATAATCCCAGTGGCTGTCATACATGGGCCACTATTGTGCTAGTATAGCTGCCAGTGGAGGTCTGTTGCAACAAACTGCATTCTCTTGTAATTTGGTACTTTGCTATTTCAAGATTGGACCAGTCCTTCAGAGTTCTTTTCTACATTTTCTATTTCTCTCCTCACCCTTTACCATCAGAATATATTTAGTCACTGGTTCAGCACACTTCCCTATCTACACTATACAGTACATTAAAAAAAACTTTCTTTTTTTTAGCCTTCTTTATCACTTGTATGCTATTGACACCCAGAACTGTAAAGAATACTATCATACCTACTCCGTTAAAGTGTAAGTTTACCTTTACAGAAAATCAGTAAGGTGACCTTACACTGGTCCTGCAATCCCCCACTGTCAGGACGCAGCTTCACCATTCTGGGGATTTGAAATCCCCCCGACTTAATCTTTTATCCATACCTCTCAGCATGTGCTGACAAGGGGCATTCTGATTGGTCAGCACAGTCATATGAACAGCACTGACCAATCAGAGCCTGTCTAGCCTGTCCTGTCAGCAAAGCAAGGAGAAAAAAGCTAGTGGTGTCCTGGTGCTGGACAGCGTGGGGGTCACGGGACCCTGGTACAACAGGACCGAGAGGGATAGGGAGGGGTCCAGTGTAAGGTCACCTTACAGATTTTCTATATGGGTGAGCTTACACTTTAAAGTATATGTAAACCCTCACCTTGTAAAACAACAAATTAATTTGTGTATATGTATAAAACATTAGATACATTTTCTTTACTTTTTTATAAGTGATCACATAATCTCTGCCATCAGCTACATAAGGAGCTTAGAGAGCTGCAGGAGAAGAAACAGCAGCATACTGATCTTCCCAATTAATGGCTGTGCGGGGGGGGGGGTCATGATGAGTCATTGGAGGAGAGCAGTGCTCTTCTGCCTAGTGTGGTCAGCTTTTAATAGGAAAGCAGAGGGACTGGCAGAAACACCAGGGAGTTTACACAAAGGAAGCAATACAAAGAGAACAGGATACTTTTTCATACAAGTACATAGTACAGCAGGTATATATCAGGAATTAATTAAATATTGGGTTTACAGTACATGTACTTTAGGTTCTGCTACCACCACTTGCACAACATCAGCACCTTTTTTGGGTACCTGCAAAATCAAAACCATTACCTTTATAGTTATCTCAACTATTGCAACAGGATTCCACTAGACCAGCCTCTCCCAACCTTTTTAATATACAGGAACCCTTGAAATAACTTTCTTGTCTTTTGGAAACCCCTGCTAAATATTGCCATCTTACATTTGCAGTCAGTTAGAAGGATCTCCCTCTAAGGCTGGCCATACACTATACAATTTTCTGTCCAATTTTCTTTAGATTTACCTTCAACTATGTAGTGCAAGGGCCTGCCTAATTGGATACAATTGAAAGTGTTGTTTAGGTTTGACCTATTATATGCTTTTTGGTAAATCTAAAGCAAAATTCTCAAGAAAATTGGATAATGTATGGCCAGCCTTACAGACAGCTAAACAAATCACTGATTACTGTGGGAACTTATCTGAGAGGTGGAAATAGCTGTTTACCCAAAGAACCTAATTAACGTCTGGAGGAACCCAGGTTGAGAAAAGCTGGACTACATTCTTATGTTTAACAATCTATGATGTATGCTTCTGCAAAACTTCTTATCTTCATATTCTGATTTTCTCTATTAGACCCTAATCACATAGGTGTTTTGCCATGCTGTGAATCCCAGTGACAGGACTCTACTGATTTATCTTGCTGGGATTTGCCAACTGGCAAAATGCCCATGCGAATGGTGCCTTCTCCACCAGCTTCTGTGAATAAAATTCCGGTTACTATGCTTTGGGTTACTATGCTAATATATCTTTGGGAAAAATATATTAAAAAGCTTCCTTTTTTTCTGAATATTGGTAAGGGTATGCATTCCTTATCTAGAAGTGTCACAGTGTTGGTTGAATGAAAGCACTGAAGAGTGATTCACATTCACGTGGCTTTTCACTTTTTGGCTTCACAGTTTTTTTCATTTTGTTCACTTTTTCACTGATTTGATGTGATTGGGTATTCACTTGAATAAAGTCACTATTATTTGGATATATATAAAAGGATAATGCACTATGTGAATATTTTTTTCTGTTTGAGGTACACTAACGGAGGAATTTTTTGAAACACAAGAAGAAGTTGATTTAAAGATTGGACTTGTGGGTTTTGGACTGCACATAGTTTTTGAGGGTCTATTGTACAGCATTTTCTGTGTTTTGATCGGTTACTATGCTTGCTTTAAATCTCTTTAGAACCCTCATGGCCCATAATTAACTGGTTTTATACACAGATACTCCCCACGCTCCCATTCAGATCCTCCATTGACCTTTGATTTCCTCCAGCTTCTAACGTCTAGAAATTATCTTCCCACCCAATTTGGGTTTCCCCTACCTCTAATGCACAGGTGTCAAACTGGATGCCCTCCAGCTGTTACCAAACTACAATTCTCATGAGGCATTGCAAGATTGACAGTTACAATCATGACTTCCAAAGGCAGAGGCATGATGGGACTTGTAGTTTGGCAATAGCTGGAGGGCCACCGGTTTGACACCCCTGCTCTAATGTATTTGAACAGCCTGTAAAAATCTACAATATCAGAATTACCTGCTATCTTCCTCATTATCCTATTTATTCTTATTCGCTTTCTTATTATTTATTAGGTAACCAGCCCCTCATGACTTCCAGCTACTAGCATCTTCCTTACCAAAAATCGCATAGTATTCCAACAACCACTTAACATGGGAGATTAAAAAAAAAGAAAAATATTTCTCAAAATTATGCTTGTATGAGATTTTAGTGTTTTGGGTTTATGTATACTTTAAAAAGGTGACCTCCAGCCAGTTTTGTACCTCAAGGCTAAACCACTTTTTTACTACCCCTCAACTGCTCCCCCTTCAGCTGCAAAGGCAGCAGCCGATGGTGTACACACTCTTTGCAGCTGTGCCAGGAGTGAAACTCCTTGTTGTGTTGGGTGGGCACTATTGCATACATAGTAGTGGTTTTACCTGTCAATGGATTTCTGTTTCTCTCCATCCAGTCCTAAGATTTGCATAGGTTGGTTACCTAACTTTTCTCTTCTGCAGTTTTTACATAGGTCACTCCTTCTTTGTTAATGAGCAGCAGCAGACTTACAGACTCATCCATCAGCACCTGCACACCTGATTGGCCCCTCCAGCTCGTGGAGGGTTACAAAGGCTTATACAAGCCATACATGGGTCAAATTCCAAATGAATTTTCTTCAGAAAATTGGAAATTTCATGCATTTTGTAACCCGATTGCCACCATTGATTTCAACCAACCAAGCCTTCAATTTCACCTCATGTAAGACCTTCTGCTCTGTAGTTCCCCTGTTACCTCCTCCCATGCTCGCCTCCAGGACTCTCCTGAGCTTCTCCCATCCTATGGAACTCCCTACCCCAATCCGTCCGGCTGTCTCCTAATCTATCCACCTTTAGACGATCCCTGAAAACCTCTCTTTAAAGAAACCCATCCTGCTTCTACCTAGTAAACGGCCATTTATTTCCTCTATCAGCTCACCCCCCACAACTATTACCTTTTGTATCACTCAACCCTTCCTCCTAGATTGTAAGCTTTAACGAGCAGGGCCTTCTGTTTCCTCTTGTACCAAATTGTATTGTAACTGTAATGTCTACCTTCATTTTGTAAAGCGCTGCGCAAACTGTTGGCGCTATATAAATCCTGTATAATAATAATAATGTTGGTACAGAAAAGAATTTTCGTGGCCAAGAATTTTCTTTTCTTTCCAGGTCACAGCTCATGCTCATTTCTTTTTCAGTTATATTTCTCACTCGATTCTCCCATCATTGATTAGAAATTAGTTCATTTTTTTTTTAAATTTCCAACATACCCAATCACTCATATTCGATGGTCACACGAAAATCAGCCATTTCTGTGGCCCACTAATGGTGAGAAATTCGAACGAAAATTTTTAGAAAAGATTTTCAAAAGAAGATTCTTTCAGAAATTGACCACTGTATGGCCAGCTTTAAGCTGAATTAGGATTTATTCACTGGCAATTATCTCACTGCATTCAGATGCAACTAAACTATGCATCTGGATGCAACAGCCCTCTGTATTTTGATTAGCTGCATTGATTTGGATTCATTAGGATAATTACTTGCATTCAGGTTGTGTGTGGTCAGAACCACTGGCCCTGGATGCAGATTGCCCGGTGGCCAGGACCAGTCAAAGACTGTATTTGCATTTATATGTAAGGTTACATGCATGGGTCTGGCCATTGATTTGGGTACAAATCCAACTATGATGGCTCTGATTGCAGCTGTTCACACAGAGTGCATGGGGCAGCGGAGAACCTAATGGCCAGTGTGAATCATGCCTTAATGCTAATTGCATTGAATGTAATTATTTCAAGTAAATACTAATCAATGTTATTTTTTTTTTTTTTTACCTGCTTGCAGTTGTATAGTCAGTATAGTAAACTATAGCCAAACACGTATTCAATGCAATTAAAAAGTAGAACAGCCAAAAGAAAAAAAGATGATTATTATGGTTATAATACAAACCTTCAGATTTTCATGCTGGATTGTTATTTTATTGACATCTCTCACAAGAGCTTTTACTTCATGTCCCTGTTCCAGTGCTTGAGACACTAAGTATAAACCTGTCTGGCCAGAAGCTCCAAGGACTGATATCTTCATTCTTGACGACTGCTTGTGGAAACATACAGATATATTTCTCGGTCATTATTCTCTTGGAAAAGTTATTTTCTCAAAATAATAAAAAATGTCTAATATGTCTTTATAACAGAATGTACAAAGTGTAAAAGATCTCATTAATTAGTTCAAGAACACTTAAAAAAAGGTCTTGTTTTATACATTGTACCTGATTATCACTGTTTTATGTAACAAGGGTATAACTATGGTCGCAGCATAAAATGCAATAACTGTAAAATTCCATAATTTTCAGTAGTACAAAGACACATGTGCAAAGAAACACATTTTCCCTTTTTTCACAATTTAGGTAATATAGAAAACATCAGCATTGATGTTGTGCATTATTAGCTTTTTTTTCATCCTAGAATTATTGCTCTAACTTTGGCATCCTAACATGTGTGGCATAATCATAATATTCATATGTAGATATCCTTGACTCAAGCGTTTAATTCATATATGTGGGGTCTTTAAAATAATTGCTTTTTATTGATTAACTTTTTTCCCCACTTACCTTTACTGCTATCACATTGGGGACTACCAAGTTGTGAACCGCAGTGGGGGTGAATTTGTGAAGGGGGGTGAAGTTGTGAAAAGAGGTGAGACCTGGAAAGGGAGTGTAGGTTGGACAAAGTGAGAGCTGGGGGGTGAAGAAGAGGTGAGCTGCGGACAGGGGGAAAAAAGAAGTGAGCTGCAGAAAGGGAGTTGGGGGGGGGGAGAAAAGGTGAGCTGTGGACAGGAGGGGGGGGGGGAGAAGGGGTGAGCTGTGGACAGGGGGGAAAAAAGAAGTGAGCTGCAGAAAGGGGGTTGGGGGGGGGGAGAAAAGGTGAGCTGTGGACAGGAGGAGGGGGGGGGGAGAAGGGGTGAGCTGTGGACAGGGGGAAAAAAAAGAGGTAAGCTGCGGAATGGGGGTGGGGTGGGAGAAGATGTGAGCTGTGGACAGGGGGAGGAGGGGTGGAGAAGAGGTGACCTGCGGACAGGAGGGGGTGAGAGGTGAGCTGTGGACAGGAATGAAGAAGAGGTGAGCTGAGGACAAGGGAGAAAAAAGAGATGAGCTACAGATGGGGGGGGGGGGGGTGTGAGCTGCAGATTGGAGGGATGGGAGGAGAGGTGAGCTGCAGACAGGAGGATGGGGGAGAAGAGGTGAGCTGCAGACAAGATGGGGGTAGAAAAATTGAGTTGTGGACAAGAGGAGGGGGGAGAAGAGGTGAGCTGTGGATAAGAGGGGGGGGGGGGAATATGAGCTGTGGAAAGGAGGAGGGGGGAGAAGAGGTGAGCTGCACAAGAAGGGGGGAGAAGAGGAAAGATGTAGATGGGGTGGAGAGGTGAGCAATATAAAGTTATATTGGGGGAGGTAAGTACTGTTCCTTGTGCTGATTTTTTTCAGTGCCCTGTTTGATGCACACACCTCAGCACTGCACAGTTTGCTCTCCTGAGCCCTGTGTGTTATGCACTCCTGGGTGTGGTACTCTGTGCCTCTTGTGCCTTGAGCAATGCACAGATTTGGTGCTGCCTTACTTCTCTCCTCGAGGAACAGTGGGGTTGGGAGGAGGTGAGTTGGCGGGGGAGGGTGAGTTCCTTCACCTGTTCTCTGAGAAAAAAAAGCCCTGGGTGTGATACAGCCTGTGACTGGCAGAAATATGTCCACACCATGGTATTGCCAAAAAAGAAAAAAATACATTTAAATCATATATTTGTATGATAATTTAAAACAGGTAATTATCTTATGGCTTCTTCTAAAGGTTGTGAGCAACATTTATACACTATATTGCCAAAAGTATTGGGATCGCTCTCCAAATAATTGTGTTCCAGTCACCTCAGTGACCACAGGTATATAAAATCAAGCACCTAGGCATGCAGACTTCTACAAACATTTGTAAAAGAATGGGTCACTCTCAGGAGCTCAGTGAATTCAAGCATGGTACCATGATAGTTTGCCACCTGTGTAATATGTCCATCTGTGAAATTTCCTTGCAATTAAATATTCCACAGTCAACTGTTAGTGGTAATGTAACAAAGTGGAAGCAACTGAGAACAACAGCAACTCAGCCACAAAGTGGTAGGCCACGTAAAATGACAGAGCGAGGTCAGCAGACGCTGAAGTGCACAGTGCGCGCAGAAGTCACCAACTGTCTGCAGAGTCAATAACTAAAGACCTCCAAAATTCATGTGGCCTTCAGATTAGCACAACAACAGTGCGTAGAGCTTCATGGAATTGGTTTCCATGGCCAAGCAGATGCATCCAAGCCTTACATCACCAAGAGAAATGCAAAGTGTCGGATGCAGTGGTGTAAAGCATGCCGCCACTGGACTCTAGAGCAGTGGAGATGTGTTCTCTGGAGTGACGAATCACACTTCTCTGTCTGGCAATCTGATGGACTTGGCTATGTTTGGTGGTTGCCAGGAGAACGGTACCTGTCTGACTGCATTGTGCCAAATGGAAAGTTTGGTGGAGGGGGGATTATGGTGCGGGGTTGATTCTCAGAGGTTGGGCTTGTCCCCTTAGATCCAGTGAAGGGAACTCCTAAACCGTCAGCATACCAAGACATTTTGGACGATCTCATGCTCCCAACTTTGTGGGGACAGTTTGGGGACGGCCCCTTCTTGTGCCAACATGACTGCACACCAGTGCATTAAGAAAGGTCCATAAAGACATGGATAAGCGAATTTGGGGTGGAGGAACTTGACTGGCCTGCACAGTCCTGACCTAAACCCGATAGAACACCTTTGGGATTAATTAGAGCGGAGACTGTGATCCAGGCCTTCTTGTCCAACATCAGTGCCTGAATTCACAAATGCTCTTCTAGAAGAATGCTCAAACATTCCCATAGACCACTCCTAAACCTTGTGGACAGCCTTCCCAGAAGAGTTGCAACTGTTATAGCTGCAAAGGGTGGGCCAACTCTATATTAAATCCTACGGACTAAGACTGGGATGCCATTAAAGTCCATGTGCATGTAAAGGTAGGCATCCCAATACTTTTGGCAATATAGTGTATTTCTGTATGATATACATTTTATTTATATTTCTGGATGGTATACATTTTATTTATATTTCTGGATGGTATACATTTTCACAACAAGATGGCATTGCACAACACACTGTAAAATGCAATGAGGCCTGTATAATTGCTCATATACAGTTTTGCTGTAATGATTTGCAAACATATTGGGGCAACCTATAAAACTAGATAATAGAAAGTAAATAGAAAGAGTTGTTGTTCAGAGCAAACAAACATAAGTTACCTTTCACTGTATTGAAAATGAATGGTGAGTAACGTGTAAATAACCTAAATTCCTAACTAACTATGCAAGTCTAGAAACAAGTTTTGCAACATTTATGTCAGCACAAAGGCAAACCTTTGAGACTTTGTTGACACAAACATTAACAGTAAATTTGTCACTCTTTTAAAGTAAATATTTTTACTCGCCAAAGTCTATATATAGTCTGATCTATATGCCCCACTGAAAGTAGGTTCATTTCGTTATTGAGGACTAATCTAACTTTAGGACCAAGACCTGCCAAATGCCTTCCCCCTATATAAAGAGAGTTTCTATGTTAACCCCTAGATGCCAAGCGCACACAAATATGCGGCTCCTCAGCATCTGGGATTTGACGCTGAGTGGCCGCATATTTGCGTACCCTTTAAAAATACATATGTGCTGACAGTGCGCACCCTGCATGCTCCCAGCACATATGTCCATGACTCACGGAAAGGTCCCGATCTCCCCTTGCGATCGGGACCTTTTCCGATCATGTGACCGTCGTGACAGCAAATCACAGCGGTCACATGACCCTAAAACACTTCCCGCCTCCCGACTTCTGAAACCTCTTAAAGGGCCGGGAGGCAACGGCACAAAGGGGTTAACCACCACCTTTTATATTTACTAACAAATATGTAATACGAAGGCCTATGTGATATAAACTGAATTGATTTTTTTTTTTACACGTTCACAGAGCTGTGAAAAAACTAAAACAAAACAAAAAACTTGCAAGTGCAAAAACACAAACACAAAAAAGTGCACTTAATGGTGTGCTTTTCTTCCCCCCCCCCCCCGAAGGAGTAGGACCTCTACCCTGATCCCCCGGGGCGCAAGGCTCCTAACAGGGACAAAGGGTTTCCAACATGGTCCACCTAGCCAAAAGGCCTGGCGGACCCCTTTCCTTGTGGCTAGCTGAAGCCGACCACGAAGTACTAGGTCAGGGAGCTCTCCCGAGGAGAGACCCCCCAGGAACAGGGGAGAAAGGAACCTAATGGCCATGCATCCCCCCCTAGACTTAAGGACAGGTCCGAGGACCCACACACTCCATCCTAGTGAGAAAAAAAAATACACACAAAAGTGCCCTCAATGTGATTTAATAACGCTAAGGGGCAGTGTCAATGGGCTTTTGTTTGCTTCAAAATTGCCTCTCCCACCACACAAGCCCTGACAGGCTCTACCCAGATAGTCTGCAGGAGCCTGACATTGCACTCATGATCTGCTGATCATGGGTGCAATGATTTAGAGGCTCCTAAGAAAAACATTGTAAATGCACTTTTTTTTTAACTGCATTTATTTATTTTTTTTTAATTTAAGGTGAACTTATCATTTAAGGTGAGCATACACTATGTAATATAGATGTACAATCTCCAATAGATCTACCATCAGTTATGTATTGAAAGGCCTGTTTAATTTTATACATATTAAATAGGTTCTTGAGGTGTGTCCCGCTATGCCTAGTTTTGGGGTCTCTAAGAGCCAGTTCACACCACATGCAGTCCCTCCCGTGCGGTTTTCTTTCTGCATCAAAAATGCATTGATAGTAGGTTACATGGGTTCAAATGGCAACATGCTGTATTTTTTTCTGCACTGAACTGTACTGGAATGTAGTAAAACTAATCAACAATGCACAGGAACGCACCTAAAATGCACCAGAACACACATGTATTATTTTAAGTTTAAGAAAAAGAGAGGGGAAAAAATTAACTGCAGTGCCTCAAAAATACGCATGCAGAAACGCATCTGGAAAGCATCTAGACTACATTTCTATGGTGCGAATCAGCACTAAAGCTGGACATACACTGTACAATCAGAATGTACAATCTCCAATATTAGATTTCCCAAAGCTATCTAATATAAGGACAAACCTAAACAATCGATTCAGTTTGTATCCCGTCAGGAAGGCCTCTGCACTACATAGCAGATGGTAGATATTAAAGAGATTGTACAACCAGATTGTACAGTGTATGGCCAGACACCCGAAAGAGGACTATCATGGTAATTTAAATAGGGCATTTAGCTTTTTTTTTGTATTTCAATGTTTTTTATTAATTTTTAACAGTTTAACATAGGAGCAACAGATCACGCCCTTGTGGGGGCTATCAATGGCACATAAAAAATTTGAAAAAACAGTGCTCTAACACCAACAGAGCAAAAGGTGCACCCACGCAGGGGCAATCAATGGCACTTAAATGACAAAGCATTAGTATAACACCGATAGTAACTCAAACTAAAGGCAGCTATCCACTGCCACACCAAAAACAAACAAAAAAAAAAAAAAAGGAAGGAGGAGTACAAAAAAAAAAAGATAACAAAACCAAGAGCAGGGGTCCAAGAACGCCGATACCAAACAACATCACATCCCCAGACTAGGGGGAGCATGGGAAAGGCATACTGCAACCACGGCTTCCATATTTTCAAGAATTTACATTGGGAGTTGTTGCAGATACTTGACATCTGTTCATTGAGCATCATAGTGGTCATACAGTCCCGCACCCACCGAAGAGGGACGAACGGACTCTTCCAGGCCTGAGCAATTGTTCTAGTGGCCGACAAAAACAAATAGGAAGCCAGCTTCTGCTGATGAGCCAAGAGGCCCGGTATGGGGCAATGAAGCAAAGCATACCGAGCATCCCGGCGTATGGAGAGATGGAACAAGGTGAAAAGGAGGCCAACACACGAGACTAAAAACGAAAGAGTCTCGGGCATGACCACCAGATATGCAAAACATCACCACGATGGCCACAACCCCAGAAGCATCGATCACTGCAGGCAGGGTTCGCCTGGGCCAAATGAGCCAGAACCCAATACCAACAAAACAATACTTTGTATGCCACCTCCAGCGACCAGGCCCTATTCCAGTCCTCCAGATCCACGACTGCCCCCAGGTTATGCTCCCACTGAACAACATATGAAAAGAAGTATGCGTCGTGCGTCTGTTCAAAGCTGCACAAAGAAGGGAAATAGGGTCCGGGGCGCCCAGACACTGTTGGTAAAGCAGTTCAAAGGCAGATTTCTGGTACGGGAAAGCAGAAGTGAATTTACTCAGCGCTTTACACATATATATTGTACATTCACATCAGTCCCTAACCCTCAAAGGGTCCCTAACCCTCAAGGGGTGTACAATCTAAGGTCCCTAACTTATAATTCATACATACACATATTAGAGCAAATTTAGACAGGATCCAATTAACCTACCAGCATGTCTTTGGAGTATATATATACTGCTCAAACAAAATTAAAGGAACACTTTGAAAACACATCAGATCTCGATGGGGAAAAATATCTTGCTGGGTATCTATACTATGTGTTAGGAATGTAAGGATGCCCCATCGCTTGATGGAAATGAAAATTATCAACCTACAGAGGGCTGAATTCGAAGACAGTCTGAAAATCAGAGTGAAAGATGATGCAGTAGGCAAGTCCATTTTGCTGAAATTTCATTGCAGCAACTCAAATGGTACTTAGTAGCTTGTATGGCCCCCACGTTCTTGGATTTGGGTCAGGAGAGCATGGGGGCCATCTAATGGTATCAATTCCTTCATCCTCCAGGAACTGCCTGCATACTCTCACCACATGAGGCCGGGCATTGTCATGCACCAGGAGGAACCCAGGACCCACTGCACCAGCGTAGGGTCTGATAATGGGTCCAAGGATTTCATCCCAATACCTAATGTCAATCAGGGGGCCATTGTCTAGCCTGTAGAGGTCTGTGCGTCCCTTTTGGATATGTCTCCCCAGAGCATCACTGACCCACCACCAAAACGGTCATGATGAATGATGTTACAAGCAGCATAACGTTCTCCACGGCTTCTCCAGACCCTATCACGTCTGTCACTTGTGCTCAGGGTGAACCTGCTCTCATCTGTGAAAAGCACAGGGTGCTAATGGTGAACTTGCCAATTCTGGTGTTCAGTGGCAAATGCCAATCGAGCTCTATGGTGCTGGGCAGTGAGCACAGGGACAACTAGAGAATGTCGGGCCCTCAGGCCACTCTCATGAAGTCTGTTTCTGATTGTTTGGTCAGAGACATTCACACCAGTGGCCCTCTGGAGGTCATATTGTAGGAGTCTGGCAGTGCTCATCCTGTTCCTCCTTGCACAAAGGAGAAGATACCGGTCTTGCTGAAGGGTTAAAGACCTTCTACATCCCTGTCCAGCTCTCCTAGTGTAACTGCCGGTCTCCTAGAATCTTCTGCAAACTCTTGAGACTATGCTGGGAGACACAGCAAACCTTCTGGTAATGGCACGTATTGATGTGCCATCCTGGAGGAGTTGGGCTGCCTGTATAACCTCTGTAGGGTCCAGGTATCGCCTCATGCTACCAGTAGTGACGCTGACCCTAGCCAAATGCAAAACTAGTGAAAAACAGTCAGAAAAAATTAGTAGGGAAAAAAATGTCAGTGGCCTCCACATGTAAAACCATACCTGTTTTGGGGGTCTTCTCATTGTTGCCCATCTAGTGCACCTGTTGTTAATTTCATTAACACCAAAGCAGCTGAAACTGAATAACAACCCCCTCTGCTACTTAACTGACCAGATCAATATCCCAGGAGTTTAATTGACTTGATGCTATACTCTGATTAAAAAGTGTTCATTTAAAATGTTTGAGCAGTGTGTATATATATATATCAGAGAGCGAGAGAGGGGGAACTGTGTGCACTAAAGTGAGCATCACACTACCCCCCTACTGCTGGCTCACTGCAGCCAGAACAGACAGCTGTCAATCATTAAACTGCTGTGGTTTAGTATGTCGCAGCTGTCAGGGGATGTGTGAACTGGCCCTTAGATTGGTAATAGAAGGAATGGAAGGATAATCTTAAGTGATGCGACTGCTTCTAGCAATGTTTGTGACAGCTAGGCATTGCAAGGGCTAAACCCTGCATTTTAGACACTGGTTAAGGGCTGGTTCACAGCAGATGCAGTCCAGTGCGTTCAAAAAAGCATGGACAGTGTTTAACATGGATTCTAATGGCCCTAGTTTACACCAGTGCAGTGCGTTCCAGTGCAAACAAAAGTAGAACATATTTTTCTATATAGAGCACTTCTGGAATGTGGTAACAAAATGCATAAAAAACGCACATGTCCTCAATTGAGATGAGAAGAAAAACGCACGAGAACACATCAAAACATTTCACATGCAGAAATGCATCTGGAACACAGAGAATGTGGCGTGAACCGACCCTAAAACCAGATTATCAACTGTTCTTTAAAAATGAAATAGTTCCTTTATTGCCCTGGAAACCTTGTACAGTGATTTAGATGAGGTTCGACTGGTCAGACCCCACCCATTATGAGACATCTGTAATTCTCAACTATAATACCTCAACTCATTTGAAACCGTATTAACAATGCAAAGAGAAAAATATGACAGTTGCATAACCATGGAAAACCTTACCTAGAGTCAGTCTGACAGCTTCCCTATGTACGGTTGTTACAGTTTGACAGTAATGTCGATGATGCCGTCATGTAAGGGGAGGTGGAAATTACACAAGAAATCCCAGCGTATCACATTACAAGTACTCTTTCTAAGGCCTGTGTTCATGTTTGTTAGACACTCCCATCACCCTGCCTTTAGCTAGCAAGCATTTCATTGTATTCCATTGTATTGAGCCAACTGCAAAACACATTTACATGGACTTTGATCGCCATGATGTAGTAATAAATGTGTTGAATAAACTACTTTAGAAAATAAAAAGTCCATACAAAACTACATTTATACTTTAAGAAAGAGGAAATGCAGCATAAAGATACTACTGCTTACAATGAGCAAGCTGTCAGCTGAATCTTTTTAGGCTCTGCTACTAGACAGTTTAAGACTGGCCATACATTATACAATTTTCTTGAGAATTTTGCTTTTGATTTACCAAAAACCATATAATATGAGGTCAAACGTAAACAACACTTTCAGTTGTATCCAATTAGGCAGGCCCTTGCACTACATAGTTGATGGTAAATCTAAAGGAAATTGGGCAGAAAATTGTAAGAAAAGTATATAGTGTATGGCCAGCCTAATTCCACCACAACTCATTTCAAACGGATGAAACAGGTGTTAGTCCACACCTATGAAGATTGTACTTTAAGGTTAGGTTCACACCTATGCAGTTTGCCTTTGATTGGTTTCTGCAGTGTTTTTTGTGGTGTGTATTTGCACATGCATTTTTTTTTACGTGTTTTGCATTTTTTCTCCCAACTTGATTCTGGATAGATTAAAAGGCGAAACTCCTCAAAAAAGCACTAAAAACGCACTATATGCATTTCTGCAGCATTTCCATTGAAGTCTATTGAACCAATAATGCAACGTTTTGTGTTTAACCCCTTGACGCCGATCGCACGCAAATATGCGACCTCTCAGCGTCTGGGCCTTATCGCCGAGCGGCCACATATTTGCGTGCAATTTAAAAATACATATGTGCTGAGAGCGCGCGCCCTGCCTGCTCCCAGCACATATGTCCGCTACTCCTGGAAAGGTCCCGATCTCCCCTTTCGATCGGGACCTTTTACGATCATGTGACTGTCATCACGGCGAATCACGGCAGTCACATGACCCTAAAACCCCGCCCCGCCTCCCATCTTCTGAAACTCTTAAAGGACTGGGAGGTGCTAGTGCCAAGAGGTTAAAAAAGTCCCTAACCCTTTACAAAGATCACACTGGGTGGAAAAGTGGATATGTGAATGTGTCCCATAGGAAATCATGTTTATTGACTCTAAAGTGTGGGGTCTTTGTGAGCTACTATTGTGTATGCTAAGTGCTAATAAATATTTAAATATTATCAATGATAAAATTGTGGTAAAATCAATACAATAGAGAAAATAAAATTAAATAAAAACTGTGTATAAAAACTGTGAAAATTAGTGGTTCGCTTACACTCTACACATACTCATACCATTGTGTCATAGAGAATAAAATAAAATCAGAAATGGTGTCACGCTCCACTACGAATTGCAAAAATTGGGGAAGGGCTCTGATGTCACGACGCTTAAAGCAACATACAGCAAGTATTCATCAATATTGGAAAACTTTACTGTGGATTCAAATCTCAACATTTTAATGCGTTTTTAACTTGTAACACATGTGAGTGCACTACTATATTTAATAAATTATGTTTTAAAGAGAATAAGGCACTATATTCTTTTATTACATTTCATGGACATTACACCTATGGAGAAAAATCCCTAGGAAAACAAGGAGACTTCCTAGTGGGTAGAGGGATATTCCCATCCATCCATCCAGCTCCAGGAAAATCCATAAGGAAGCGAGACGTACTCCTGCTGGAAAGAAGGACCACTCCACCCATCCATCCCAGGGAAAGAGGGATAATCCCATCTAAGTCCTATTAAAGGGACACAAGCCTTTTATGACCTCACTTAATGGTCTGGTCATATACACCAGGTGAGAGCACAACCGGTGAAGGTGCATAATATTTTTTTATGATTGGTGAACTGCACGATTATTATTTCGTATCACAGCACTAGAAGAAGTCACAGACTTAATAAGGACATGTTTGCAGCAGTAATATAATTGCAGAGATATTGATATGCATTCTTTCGATGCTGGACTGTTATTTATTTAATATTCCTTTATTCACATGTTTGCAATTGGTAGTGGAGCACGACACCATTTCTGATTTTATGTTTAATGGACTGCTGTGCATTTCTGCAAAACGTAACCAAAAACGCTTAGGTATGAATCTAGACTAAAGGATAAGTTCCCCTTTTGGACAAAATTAATCAATGCAAATTTATTTGCAGGTAAAAAATGTGCATTTATTATGTCTACAGGAGCATGGAAAGCATTGCCCCAGCGATCAGTAGATCCCTGATGCCATGCAGGCCTCCTGCAGACCTGTCAGAATATCTGCTTGCTGTACGGGATGTACCAGCAAGCTGATATTCTGACAGGAAGCTTCAATGAACTAACACTGCGCTCCACAGTGCCATGGAAGTTAATTGAAAACTACAAGCCCACAGCCGCAAAGGCTGCCGGGACTTGTAGGCACTCATTCACAGAACACTGTGAATGACTGACATGGCCTTTTGGGTGGAGCCCCGCACGACCGTGCTGTTTTCAAATCTGACAGATAGTACGGGGAAACTTCTCCTATCTGTCGGGGGGGGGGGGGGCAGCTGCAGCACTGGGAACATGTTACATGTTCCACCCTACAAACGGGTGGAACATGTTCCCGAAGGTGAACTTATCCTATAAAGTCTTTTTTGAGAAGAAAAGAATAGTGTTAAACTGATATGATTGTACATTATGTAAAGTGTTGTCAGAGTTATATACTGTAAATTCTACTCTTTTTATCCAATCTTTTATTCTTGGATTCTCTTGGGCCTTCCAAAATTTAGGGATTAACCCTTTTGCTGCATTAATAAAATGGGGTGTCATTGAGTTTCTGTATTGTTTTGTTCTTAAATCGGTATTATGAAATAGGCACACCCACGGGTCTCTCCATATGCTTTCCCCCATACTCTCATCTATTTGTTGTATTATTTCCTGCCAGAATTCCTGGATTTTAGGACATTCTCGTCATATATGTGTTATT
Source organism: Staurois parvus (assembly GCF_062004578.1). NCBI lineage: Eukaryota > Metazoa > Chordata > Amphibia > Anura > Ranidae > Staurois > Staurois parvus. The sequence goes on from NW_028317882.1 coordinate 5,465,414, forward strand.
GTACCCACCATCCCATATTTCCTTCTACAATACCTAGAATTCTCTGGATGTTATTTATGTGCTCTACTAGGTGTTATGTACCATCTTGATAGTAATTTATAGTTCATCTCTATAGTATTCATATCTACTGCCCCATGTACAATTCTAAGAATTTTCCTTCTCTGTTTCTCGCTCAACTGCATTCCCAACTAATTTTCCCCTTTAAACCCCCTCTTATTTTGTCTTTACATGTCATTACTATCACCATCTTTACCATATTTATTCCTCCTATCCAAGAAAGTGATCTCTTTGAAATCTTTCTCAGCTCCTCCTTAACCTCATTTATTAATGGAATATACTTTGGTATATATTCTTATGTGACAACGTCAACTTTACTCCTAAATAATTACGCTCTTTATCCTTCCAGGTAAATGGGAACTTTTCTTGTAGAGACTGTCTTTCTGCTTTTGATAGATTAATATTCAATATCTGTCAAGGTCCATTCTCTGCGGTTTCCTTTGATCTGACCTGGCCTGTGATCTGTGATTCTTGTCTACTGTTCTGTACCGTTTGCCCCGTTGTTGTCGACCCGGCCTGCCCGACTACGCTATTGTCTGATCTGATTCCTTACAGCTACACGCCATTGGCAGCGGCCATTACCACAGCTGGGGTGTCTCGAGGGCCGCGACCTGGTTCCTGGCTGCGTCAAGTCCATCCCCACCATCAGGGGCTCTGGTGAAAGGCAGCCTGGGACTTAGACTCCGCGCCCTGAGGGTCTGTGGGTGGTGGTTGTCGGCAGTCTGTGCGTGACCCTGCCTTGACATTACACGAATGCCATGAATCCTGACAGTGCAGGTACACCCCCGCTTCCTATATTAGTCGCCAGACTTGATCAACAGAATCTCTTGTTGGCTCAGTTTGCTCAGGCGTTGCAAACTCTGCTTGCACGCACCACGCACCTTACTCCGGTGGTTGCTCCCACTGCTGTTCCGTTGTTTGCACCCACCGCCGCGGCTGCTGCGGTACCTAGAGGTATGACTGGTTCAGCCCCTCTTCCACAGCGCTTTGGGGGTGAGCCGAGTCAGTGTCGTGGATTCCTCAACCAGGTGGGCATTTATTTTGAGTTAATACCCCACGCTTTTCCGACTGAGAGGACAAAGGTGGGTTTCCTCATCTCGCTGCTCTCAGTCAAGGCCTTGGCCTGGGCAAATCCCTTATGGGAGAGGAATGACCCGGTGATTCACGAGTTTTCCGGCTTTGTCGGCGCCTTTCGTAGGGTATTCAACGTGCCGGCTCGCTCTGCCCTGGCTGCCAAATTACTCATGTCCATGCATCAGGGTTCACGGACTGTTGCCGAGTACGCCATAGAATTTTGTACCCTGGCGGCAGAGGTGGGCTGGAACAATGAGGCTCTAGTAGCTGCTTTTTCTCATGGTCTTTCCGATGCGTTGAAGGACGAGATTGCAGCCAAGGAACTACCTGTGGAGCTGGAAGCACTCATTTCCTTCCTAATTTTGATTGACACTATGCTCAGGGAGAGGCCTTCACTCAAGGAACGCCTGCAGAGGCCTCCCAACCGACTGGCGCCTGCGTTTTCTGTCCCACCCATTCCTCCCTCTCCTCCCACGCCTCCTGGGGATGGCTTGTCTGGTGGTGAGCCCATGCAGCTGGGGTTTGCTCGCCTTTCCGAGGAAGAGCGGGCCGCGTGGCATCGGGAGGGTCGCTGTCTGTACTGTGGCCTTGGTGGGCACTTTCGGCAGTCCTGTCCAGTCCGTCCGGGAAACGCTCGCACCTGAGATCCAGTCAGGGACAGATCTTGGGTGGAGTCTCCTCGTCAACGGCGTTCCGCAAGGATAAACCACTGATCACCGTTGTCCTCTCTTGGGCGGAGGGCTCGGTGACGGCCCAGGCGTTGGTAGATTCTGGGGCCGGCGGGTTGTTTATGGACAGTTCATTCCCCTGCAGGCCTGAGTTACCCCATTGGTTCTTGAGGCGATAGATGGCAGGCCCCTGCAACCACCGCAGGTTACCCACAAGACTCTGCCGGTTGAAGTAGCTATTGGGGCGGTTCACAGGGAGTTGGCCTGTTTTCAGGTAATTTCTTCCCCGCACTATTCAGTGGTTTTGGGGTATCCCTGGGTCAATCCGACCTTTATTTGGCATACGGCCGAGATTCTCTCGTGGTCTCCACAGTGTGGGGCCGGGTGCATCCGTGGGCCGGTTAAGGTGTTGTGTGCCTCCTCAGACTCTGCGTTGCCCACCGACTATGGGGAGTACCTGGACGTGTTTGACAAGGTGCGCGCTGGTGCCTTACCTCCCCATCGTCCTTACGACTGCGCCATATCCTTGCAAACCGGTGCTACCCCTCCGCGTGGCAGGGTGTATCCCCTCTCGATTGCGGAGAATAAGGCCATGGAGGACTACATTGCGGATGCGCTTTCCCGGGGGCACATTCGCAAGTCTACTTCCCCAGCAGGAGCGGGCTTTTTTTTCGTAAAGAAGAGTGGTGAATTGAGACCTTGCATCGATTATAGGGGTCTCAATCAAATCACCATTAAGAATGCCTACCCTATTCCATTGATTACGGGGTGCAACGGTCTTTACCAAACTCGACCTTAGGGCGGCGTACAACCTCGTACAGATCAAGCAGGGGGACGAGTGGAAGACCGCGTTTAACACCAGAACCGGGCACTATGAATACCTGGTGATGCCCTTCGGGTTGTGTAACGCGCCCGCGGTCTTTCAGGGGTTTATAAATTATGTCCTTCGTGACTTGTTGCAGCAGTGCGTGGTGGTCTACTTGGATGACATCCTGGTTTACTCTGTCTCCATGGAGTCCCATATCCAGGATAGCAAGCGGGTGCTGCAACGGTTACGTGAGAACGAACTTTTTTGTAAGCTCGAGAAATGTGAATTCCACTGATCCCAAGTTGCCTTTTTGGGCTACATCATTTCTGCGGAGGGATTTTCCATGGACCCTCAGAAGGTTGCGGCGGTTCTGCAGTGGCCTCGTCCCAATGGTCTTCAGCCCTTTCTGCGCTTTTTGGGTTTGCCAACTATTATCGGAAGTTCATCAGGAACTTCTCCACGCTGGCAAAGCCTCTCTCAGACCTAACCAAGAAGGGTAGTAATCCTCACGAGTGGCCATCCGAGGCCATCATAGCTTTCGAGGCTCTGAAATCTGTCTTTGCTTCGGCTCCGATACTGTTTCATCCCAATCCTGAGTTGCCTTTCGTCCTCGAGGTTGATGCATCTGAGACGGGAGTAGGCGCTCTCCTGTCTCAGCGTCGGTCTCCCGATCGACCCCTACTTCCCTGTGGGTTCTACTCCAGGAAGCTTTCCTCTGCAGAATGCAACTACCAAATTGGAGATAGGGAGTTGTTGGCCATCATTCTGGCTCTCAAGGAATGGAGGCACCTGCTCGAGGGCTCCGCGGTTCCGGTCCTCATTCTTACCGATCACAAGAACCTGACATATCTTTCGGAGGCCAAGAGATTGATGCCCCGTCAGGCCAGATGGGCCTTGTTCTTGTCACGTTTCAACTATGTGGTTTCCTATTTGCCTGGCTCCAAGAATGTCAGGGCTGATGCATTGTCGCGGCAATACTCTGAGTTGTCCAGGGAGGACTCTGAGCCAACCTCGGTCATACCTCCGGATCAGATCCTGGCTGCCATTCGCACCAGTCTGACTTCCCCCCCTTGGGGAGCAGATTTTGGCAGCTCAAACTGACGCTCCTCCCGAGAAACCGGATGGTAGATGTTTCGTACCTGAGGCATTGCATACCCGCCTGCTGCGTACCTACCATAACTCCAAGACTGCCGGGCATCCGGGGAGGAACCAGTTGCCCTGGGTCGTTTCTCGTTCATTCTGGTGGCCAACTCTCCATGCCGACATCGCCTCTTATGTAGCGGCATGTTCGGTCTGTGCCCAGAATAAATCTCCACGGCATCTCCCATTGGGTCTTCTGCAACCCATTCCCAGTGAGGAGCGTCTTTGGTCACACCTGGGCATGGATTTTATTGTGTTCTACTCAAGAGATTACCAACGGCTCAAGAACTGGCCACGGTTTTTTTCAGGGAGATTTTTCGCCTGCATGGGTTGCCCAGGGTAATTGTCTCGGACCGTGGGAGTCAGTTCGTGTCCAGGTTCTGGCGCGCCTTCTGCTCCCAGTTGGGTATCAGGCTCTCCTTATCTTCGGCCTACCACCCGCAGTCCAATGGGGCTGCGGAGCGTTCCAACCAGGCCCTGGAACAGTTCCTTCGCTGCTATGTCTCGGACCATCAAGACGATTGGGCCGATCTCCTGCCATGGGCGGAGTTTGCCAGGAACTTGGCTGTCAACTCCTCCTCCGGGATGTCTCCCTTCATGGCCAACTATGGGTTCCAACCTGAGGTATTACCTGAGAGGTTCTCACCACAGGACATTCTGGCTGTGGAGAACCATCTTGCTGCCCTGCGTTCTTCATGGGGGCAGATCCAGAGGTCCTTGAGGGACTCGGCACAGTGCCAGAAGTTTCAGGCTGACTGCAGACGGCTGCCCGCTCCTTCATACCAGGTCGGAGATCAGGTGTGGTTGTCTACTTGCAACCTCAATCTTCGGGTGTCCGCACCCAAACTGGCCCCCCGTTTTGTTGGTCCTTTTTGCATCCTGCGTAAGGTGAATCCGGTTGCCTATGCCCTTGCCCTTCCTCCTGGAATGCGGATCTCCAATGTCTTCCATGTATCCCTGTTGAAGCCTCTGGTCTGCAATTGCTTCACTACCTCTCTGCCTCAGCCCCGTCCCATCCGGGTTGAAGGTCATGAGGAGTATGAGGTGAGCCGGATCCTGGACTCTCGATTGGTGCTCGGCCGGGTGCAGTTCCTGGTTCATTGGCGCGGTTATGGTCCCGAAGAGCATTCCTGGGTTCCTTCTGCGGATGTTCATGCTCCTGCCCTCCTCCGCGCTTTTCATGCCCGCTTTCCTCAGAAGCCTTTTGTTGAGCCGCGGAGGGGGAGGGGTCCTTGAGGAGGAGGTACTGTCAAGGTCCTACCTTTTCCCAGAGGTTATGCTGCTCCATGTGCTGGCATCCATCTTGGATTTCTGCAGAGCATGGTGGGAGTCTTTTATGCCTTCAGGCCTCTGCGGTCCATCCCCCAGAGGGGTGTGGTTGATCACATATAAGCCTGTTGTCCGCACGTGCCCTTTGCATTCGTGTCTTGTGTGTTAGTGTTGCAACAGCTCTGTGTATACTCTCGTGACTCTCCTGGAATCTGACTCGGCTTGTGACTAGACCATGCTCTGTGGTTTCCTTTGATCTGACCCGGCCTGTGATCTGTAATTCTTGTCTAATGTTCTGTACCGTTTGTCCCGTTGTTGTCGACCCGGCCTGCCCGACTACACTATTGTCTGATCTGATTCCTACCAGCTACACGCCATTGGCAGCGGCCATTACCACAGCTGGGGTGTCTCGGGGGCCGCGACCTGGCTCCTGGCTGCGTCAAGTCCATCCCCACCATCAGGGGCTCTGATGAAAGGCAGCCTGGGACTTAGACTCTGCGCCCTGAGGGACTCCGGTCTGTGGGTGGTGGTAGTCGGCAGACAGTGCGTGACCCTGCCTTGACAATATCTCTGATTTGGAGAGGTTGATTTTGAAGTTTGATAATTCTCCATAATGTTTTAATATTCTCATGAGATTTGGTAATGTTACTTTGGGGTTCCCTACATAAAACAACATATCATCTGCATATGCTGCCACTTTATGTTCTGTTTCTCCAATTTGTAATCCCTTTAGATCTACACTCTCCTATATCGTTGATAACAAGGGTTCTAAGGATAATATAAAAAAAGTGAAAGTGGTTATCCTCGTCTTGTTCCATTGTACATGTCAAAGGGATCTGACAATGAGCCATTAACTTTCACTGTTGCAGAAGGATAGCTATATAGAGCTTTTATCCACTTAATCATTTTTGGACCCAGTCTTATCACTTCTAGAGCACTCATCATAAATTTCTAGTCCACCCTGTCGAACTGCATCTATTGACAGAAGTAATACCGGACATTTCTCCTTCTTACTTTTCTGTAGCACAAGTAGTTGTCTCCACCTTCTCCAGACTCCAGCCACCTGTCTCCAGACCGTTGTCTCCACCTTCTCCCCACTTGGTCTATAGCAGGGGTGGGCAAACCTTTTGACTTGAGGGCCGCAATGGGTTCATATATTGGACCCGGGGGCCGGACCAAGAGTAGATGAATGATGTGTATGTGTGAATTAATATAAATTAAATTAAAATTTGTAACATTAAATGTTTAGATTAATTTAAGGTAGAAAAGCATAAAAAGTTATTTTACAAAACTTTTATGCAATGTATTTCTTTCATAAAATAGTGCCTTCAATTTTAGTGGGAACAGTGTTGTTGGTCTCCCTTTTTTGTTAAGGCATCAAAGTCAGGAGTTAGTTTTGTTGTTGCAATTCGCAGAATAGATCTGAGGTGTTGGTCAGTTAACTGGGATCTGTGACGGGATTTATTGATGTTCATGACACTGAACGTCTGCTCACACACGTAGGTCGAGCCAAACAAGGCCAGAATCTTCTGTGCCATCCCCCGGAGGTTTGGAAAACAGTCATCTTTAAGTGAGGCATAGAACTCTTTTAGTGGAAGAGAGTGGAAGTTCTCCTTTAAGATTGCATCAGATTGAAGATCGATTAGTTCCAATTGCACTTCTTGTGGTGCTGTTTCTGGATTTTGTGACAAGGGACAGGCCACCAGCTGAAGTGACTTTTCAATTTTTTCAAAATCTGAAAACCGACGGCCGAATTCTTCATGCAGGTCATTCAGTGATTTGCTATATTTATTCACATTTTGGATGGCCTTTTCCTGTGTGGCTAGTGTGGGAAAATGAGAGAAGTTTTACTTTGAAATTTGCCTAGAAAAAAAAGTCAACTTGGCATTGAAGGCATTTACATTACTATACATGTTGTGTACATACAGGTCTTTTCCCTGTAGCTTGACGTTAAGCTCATTCATGTGAGCAAAAATGTCAACAGCAAACGCAAAGTCACACAGCCAATTCTTGTCGCTCAGCTCTGGAAAATCATCAGACTTCCCCTTTAACTCCAAAAATGTATCAATCGCTTCTTTAAGATCCCACACTCGTTTAAACACTTTGCCCAAACTCAACCAGCGGGCACGAGAGTGGTAAAGCAAGTCTTGGTGGTCTGCGTTGGTTTCCTCCAGAAATGCAATGAACTGACAGTGCTGAAGTCCCTTTGCTCGTATGCAGTTAACAAGCTTTATAACTGGATTCACAACATGACTAAGCTGTAATACAGATTTACACAAAGATTCTTGGTGTATGATGCAGTGGAGAAAAATAACTTCTTGCTCAGGGTTTTCCTCTTTCACTTTATCCTAAATTCTTTTCAGCAATCCCACATTTTTTCCAGTTAAATTTGAAGATCCATCCGTAGTGACATTAGCAAGTTTACTCCGAGGTAGCTTCATACTCTCGATGACAGCAGACACCCGGTCATACAAATCTTCTCCCCGTGTTTTTCCTTTAAGTGGCTCAATGGCCAAAAACTCCTCTGTTATTTCAAAACTGTCGCTAATCCCTTGGATAAAAATTAAGAGCTGAGCTGTATCTTTTATGTCTGTACTTTCGTCCAGTGCTAGCGAATATAATTTAAAGGACTCTGCAATATTATTTAACTTGTTTGTTATGTGTTCATCAATCAGTTCCACACGACGAGTCACTGTCCTGCGTGATAAACTGAGTTTTTCAAACTTGTCTTTGCTCTCTGGACACAAAAGACCTGCGGTCTCTATCATGCATTCTTTCAAAAACTCTCCTTCAGAGAGGGGTTTACTAGCTTGTGCTAATTTGAATGAGAGCCTAAAACTTGCTTTGATACTTGACTCTTGAATCGCAGTTTGTCTGTGAAATAAATTTTGCTGAGCCTGTAATTTAGCCATCAACCTCCGAGCTGTAGACCCCCGTTCCTGGGGCGACTGATTGCTAGCATAGTTAGCATGCTTCGTGGCAAAATGACAGCTGATATTATATTCTTTGCAAACCGCAACAGTTTCCTGACATATGAGACATACAGCCATTGATCGGACTTCCGTAAAAAAATATTTTGCTATCCATTCATTATTAAACACTCTGCATTCACTGTCCACTTTTCTTTTCTTTGCCCCACTCATTTTGGGATTCTGCAAAAAAAGTTAAATATGCTTGGTCACTCTGACAGTCAGAGGGAGGGAAAGCTCACACTGAAGTCTTGACTTGCTTTAACTTGCTTTAACAACCACTACTTACTGTGTAGCAGGGGAAAAGATGCAGGCCGCACAATTGCCACCAATCACCAAATGAGACTGCGCAGTGCTTTCTTCTTGGCTCAATCCGTACTCCCCCAAAGCCCCGCCCCCCACTAGCTGCTGGCCGGCCCAGCCACTACCATGCCATCCATAGTAAGTATAGTAATATTCCCCCATAGTAAGCATAGTAATTAATCCCCCATATAGTAATTCACCCCCATTGTAATTCATCCCCCCTATAGTAATTCATCCCCCCTATAGTAATTAATTCCCCATATTAATTCATCCCCCATATTAATTCATCCCCCATATTAATTCATCCCTCATATAGTATTTCATCCCCCACAGTACTATTCCCCCCCCCCAAGTAGTAAGCCAAGTCCCCCCTATGTCAATTCACTTACCTTTGCTCCGCACGTTCCTCTCGCCGTGTTCCCGCGCCGTTCTGGTCTTCAGGGCGGACTGTGAGAGGAGCCTAGCTCCCCTCACGTTCGTCACGCTGCCTACACACATCCTGACAGCCAATGTTTGCCTGCCCTGGCTGTTTTTTTTTTTTATCACGCTCCGCGGGCCGGATTAAAAGGTCCGCCGGGCCATAGTTTGCCCATTGCTGGTCTATAGGAATTCATTCAAGCATTAAATCTTTCATCCTATTGGCAATAACTTTTGCATACAGTTTTATATCTATATTCAATAGTGCTATTGGTCTATAGCTGGCACATTGACATACAGTATATCTCTACCTTCTTTAGGAATGATTGTTATGTGTGCCAGTAAGGATTCTTTCCTTATTTGCATTCCCTCTCCTAACGCATTCGTATACGAACACATTTTCGGGACTAGTTCTTTAAACCTCCTATAGTATCTTACAGTATATCCGTCTGGCTCCGGGCTTTTCCCTACTTCTGTGCTCCTAAGGGCTTTAAATACCTCTTCTTGGGTTATTGGTCTATCTAATTTTGGCAGTCTTTCTTCTTTTATTTTAGGTAATGCCGCTTTCTCTAGATATGTCTGGATTTTTTTATTTCTAAGCTCCTTCCATTCTCTTGAATTCTTTGAGGTTACCACATAAAGGGGCTTCCCAAATTGTCACACTTGATACCTCTTCCATTTCATTTATTTGAAAATATTGCTCTATTTCTTTTTGTATTCTTACTTCCATCTCCTGATCTTGTGTTTCATTTAATTTCCATGCATACGTTTTATTATATTCCTTCCCCACTTTCAGTCTCATTGTAACTGGTGCACAATCTGAAAATGATGTAATCTCGATATTGGATTTGATCAATGATTCTAATAATCTGTGTTCTATCATAATATAATCCAGTCTAGAATATGTTGCATGTACTGAGAAATAGAACATATAATCTCTCATCCCAAAGTGTTTTATTCTTCATGCATCTACCAATTGATATTGGTGTAATTTTTTTTTAATTTGTCTTAAACGTCTTTCTCCATCCCTCTGTACATGCGATGATGTATCCAATTTAGAATCCATGTAGAAGTTAAGATCGCCTGCAACAATCAATTTACATTTCTTAAAATCTATCAATTTCCTTAACGTCTTCTCTAAAAACATGATTGGGTTCTTATTTGCGCTGTAAATATTTGCGAGTGTGTATTCCATTTCAAATTATTTCCCGCTCAAAAACAAAAATCGCCCAGCAGGGTCCACCTATCTGTCTTCTATAGTGAATCTCCCGTTTTTTGCCATTCCAATAGCTACCCCCTTAGCTTGTTTTATTGGTGAGTCAGCATAATACCAAACCGGGTATTTTTAGATCGTAACCTAATTCTTCTATCATGAGATAGATGTCTCTTGTAGGGACACTACATCCATCAAATGTTGATGTATTTCCCTTAGGATCTTATGTCTTTTTACTGGGGAGTGTAATCCTTTTATATTGTAAAATTAACTACCTTCCCATCCTACATCCTTTTTTTTATTCCTACTCTTTTCCTTCCGATCCACCTACGTATAAATCTTAACATGACACTTCTAACAAAGCAAAACACTACTAGAAAAATTCTTCTACTCCCCCCCCCTTTCCCCCCAACTCTCCCCTCCTCACTCTCTTCCCATCTCTCACCCCCCCCATCCTATCCCCCCTTCCCACCCCCAGAAATCCTATGGCTCATCTGTAGCCTGCAGATCTGTTGTGGGATAGTACCCATTTTTGATCTTTCTAATTGGGGTAAGACTCTGTCTATGAACGCCTCCCTCCCCCCTCCCACCCTTTAGAGTGTGTATTCGGGAGTATGTGGCCTCCATTTGTTCCGTCTATGCTATACCTTTCTCACCTCAACCCCCCCCCCCACATTACTCGTGGGAAGAGGAATCCAGGAGAAAACGGGGTTTGGAACTTGATATTCATCTCTTCTTCCATTCCCCTCCTTTCCTTTATCTCGTCAGTCTATCCTGGGATTTCTGGAATTTTCAGGTCTAGTCTTCCACAAAAGTCCTGAAGATCTTCTGGTAACTTAAGTCTAGCTGAGCAACCATCTTTCCATCCTGTTAAACATGGTGGAAACCCCCAGCTATATCGAATATTCTTTTTGCTCATTTGTTCCAATATTGGTCTCAAAGTTCTCCTTCTTGCTAGCCTTTCAGGTGCAATATCTGCGTATATCTGCATAGTCATTCCTTCATATTTCATTGAGGATATTCTTTTCATCTTTTCCCAGAACTTTATTTTATCTTCATAATAGTGGAATCTTACTATCACATCTCTTGGTGTTTCTATGGCCACTTCTTATCCTTTAGACTCTTTCCATTTTTAATTGTTCTGTTGTGGGTCTATCTAATATTAAGTTTAATAGTTTGTTCATTACAGATCTTAAATCTTCACCTTGAGATAACTCAGGTAGCCCCCGGATCCTTAAGTTGTTTCTTCTATTTCTATTTTCTTGGTCTTCTATCTTGTATAGCAGTTTTCTCTGTTCACTCCGCATTTCTTCCATTTGCCCTTTAATCTCAAATATTACAGTCTTTCCTCCATTTCTTCCACACGGGACAAAACCTGTCCTATATCCTTATGCAGGATTGCAATTTCTTTCTTTATTGAAATTTCTAACATTGCATACATATCTACCATTGAAATTTTTGTAGATATGTGTAAACTTCCTATCTGTTCTTCATTATTTCTTTTATCCTCAGCACCTAATATACTTAGTCCTTCTTTACTTGGATTCAGGTCCGTTGTATCTAGTGAAAGTATGGATTGGTCTCCACTATTGTTTTCCGTATCTTGTCTTCCATTAGTTTCCCATTGCCTCTCTGGGGATAAGCCTCCAGGACTTTTCTCCTGCAGGGGCATATATTTTTTGATTGAGCTTGTGCTGATTTTAGGTGTCTTTGCCCCTCCTCCTTTCGCTGATCTACTCTTCATAGTTATTTTCTCTTTTCCCCTCCTCCTCTTCACCTTTTAGCAACTTTAAATAAGTTCTTAATCTTCTTTAGATTATACAGCTATGTGGATATGTTTGCAGTGGATGTATGAGCATGGGCGTACAGAGCTTCTGCCTGTGGTGTCAGGGCCCCTGTGTTAATTGCACCTCATTTTCCCTGAGGGTTTAATACATACAGTCAGGTCCATAAATATTGGGACATAAACACAATTCTAACAATTTTTGGCTCTATACACCACCACAATGGATTTGAAGTGAAACGAACAAGATGTGCTTTAACTGCAGACTGTCAGCTTTAATTTGAGGGTATTTACATCCAAATCAGGTGAACGGTGTAGGAATTACAACAGTTTGCATATGTGCCTCCCACTTGTTAAGAGACCAAAAGTAATGGGACAGAATAATAATCATAAATCAAACTTTCACTTTTTAATACTTGGTTGCAAATCCTTTGCAGTCAATTACAGCCTGAAGTCTGGAACGCATAGACATCACCAGTAGAGATGAGCGAATCGAACATGACGAAGTGGAATTCGTTCCGAAGATTTGGAAAAATTCTATTCGCGACGAATCCGAAGATTAGCAAACTTCGGATGCATGAATCGAATTTTCCCAAAAATGGCGGCGACATGTGTGGCGACAGGAGAAAATGGACAGAGAAGATGGGGCGGGGATCTCTGGGAAGGCGCGCAGACAAGGCGCGCTGACCCATAATGCATTCATGAGTCATGAATCATGACGTGATCGCATTAGCCAATCAGCAGCCAGCCAGCCAGCACTGTGTAATGGTGGAGCTATAAATCGCGGCCATCTTAGAATTCTCCATTAGCCTCCGGTCATTCAAGAGAGACAGACCTCTGTGTATTGAGGGACAGAGTTAGGGCCACAGAGACTTTAGGGCCGCAGAATCGTTACTCAGGGACAGAGAATCGTTACTCAGGGACACAGAATCGTTACTCAGGGACACAGAATCGTTACTCAGGGACACAGAATCGTTACTTAGGGCCACAGCTATCAAAGAATCGAAAATTTAAAGTGACATACACCATTTTTTTTTTGGTGGCTGTCGTGCACAGTTGGTGCTGCAGTTTGCCGATTGTGCTAAATAAACTGACTTTCTGCTTCACAACCACTATTGTACGTTCAAAGAGTTAAATCCATATACACGCCGGGTGGCGGTAATATTTTTTGGGTGATTAGTGCATTCCAGTGTCATAAACGTACAGTTTCCAGCCAACGGCAAGCTGCAATTGACCGATTGTGCTAAATAAACTGACTTTCTGCTTCACAACCACTATTGTACGTTCAAAGAGTTAGATCCATTTACACGCCGGGTGGCGGTAATATTTTTTGGGTGATTAGTGCATTCCAGTGACATAAACGTACAGTTTCCAGCCAACGGCAAGCTGCAATTGACCGATTGTGCTAAATAAACTGACTTTCTGCTTCACAACCACTATTGTACGTTCAAAGAGTTAGATCCATTTACACGCCGGCTGGCGGTAATATTTTTTGGGTGATTAGTGCATTCCAGTGACATAAACGTACAGTTTCCAGCCAACGGCAAGCTGCAATTGACCGATTGTGCTAAATAAACTGACTTTCTGCTTCACAACCACTATTGTACATTCAAAGAGTTAGATCCATTTACACGCCGGCTGGCGGTAATATTTTTTGGGTGATTAGTGCATTCCAGTGACAGAAACGTACAGTTTCCAGCCAACGGCAAGCTGCAATTGACCGATTGTGTACAATAAACGGACTTTCTGCTTCACAACCACTATTGTACGTTCAAAGAGTTAGATCCATTTACACGCCGGGTGGCGGTAATATTTTTTGGGTGATTAGTGCATTCCAGTGACATAAACGTACAGTTTCCAGCCAACGGCAAGCTGCAATTGACCGATTGTGCTAAATAAACTGACTTTCTGCTTCACAACCACTATTGTACGTTCAAAGAGTTAGATCCATTTACACGCCGGGTGGCGGTAATATTTTTTGGGTGATTAGTGCATTCCAGTGACATAAACGTACAGTTTCCAGCCAACGGCAAGCTGCAATTGACCGATTGTGCTAAATAAACTGACTTTCTGCTTCACAACCACTATTGTACGTTCAAAGAGGTAAATCCATTTACACGCCGGCTGGCGGTAATATTTTTTGGGTGATTAGTGCATTCCAGTGACAGAAACGTACAGTTTCCAGCCAACGGCAAGCTGCAATTGACCGATTGTGTACAATAAACGGACTTTCTGCTTCACAACCACTATTGTACGTTCAAAGAGTTAGATCCATTTACACGCCGGGTGGCGGTAATATTTTTTGGGTGATTAGTGCATTCTAGTGACATAAACGTACAGTTTCCAGCCAACGACAAGCTGCAATTGACCGATTGTGCTAAATAAACTGACTTTCTGCTTCACAACCACTATTGTACGTTCAAAGAGTTAAATCCGGTTTTATTTTTGGGGTGCTTATTGAATTAAAGAGTATGTCAGACAACACACAGAGGAGTGGCAGAGGAGGCAATGTTTCAGGAGCGAGCAGACGTGGCAGCAGAGGAAGGGGTCGAGGCAGCACTAGTCGCAGCCAGAGGCCAGTGCTCCTGGTGTCATCCAGCGGTCGTGTCTCCACCGACAACCCTGCCGTCATCGATTGGTTGACTCGGTCGTCTTCCTCTTCCAAGGTCACCTCTGACACCTACAGCCAACGGTCGGTGGGTACGTCAGACACAACCGTTAGTTGGCATGGCCCGGGAGCAAGCCCACTGAAATCACGTGTCCTCTACCTGCCCCTGTCCTTTGGTGTTCCCTCACCAAGCGAAGTATCGCATGCTGTGGGCTCAGCCCCACTGTACAGTGAGGAAGAGCTAACAGAGGGCGGTCAGGAACGGGGGGAGACATCCGCCTCTTCAGCAGCCAGGCGAAGAAGTACTGGCGAGGAGAGTGGCTCGGTAGCCGGTCTAGAGACAGGTCTGTCTCCTGACCCACACGCAGCCGAGGGGGCTAGTAGTGACGCGGAGACCCTAATTGATGATGATGAGGCTGATCGCACTTGGCAGCCTCGTCGTCATCAGGCTATTGCTTCCGCATCATCAGGAGAAGAGGGTGCCAGCTTGCCAGGGAGCAAAACAGTCGGTGGGTTGCCCAGGAGGCAGCAGGGTCGCAGCAGTGTCAGTGGAGCCAAACGGCCACGGAGTAGAGCACCAGCTCCACTGCAGCCTACCACCACGGCCAGTAGTGGTGCCGGTGTGCACGGAGGAAGTAGCAGTCAGCCAGTGAGGAGTAGCGGGGGCAAAGTTTCCTACTCGGCGGTGTGGCAATTTTTCGTCAAGCCGCCCGAGGAAGTAAACGTAGCCGTATGTCGACTATGTGGCCAGAAAGTCAAGCGTGGCCAGGGGGCCAATGTTAGGACTACAGCGTTGCGTCAGCATATGCAGCGTCGCCATTCGGTGGCCTGGGAAAACCGTGATAAAGATACGGCGGTTCTGCCTGCCCCAGCCCCCGCTCCATCACCCGCTCTGTTACTTGCTCCGTCACCCGATGTCAATCGCCCTCTATCAGCCAGTCAAGACTCCAACACCTCTGCTGAGGGGAGTTGTCGCTCGTTGGCATCTTCCGCTCGTTCAGATGCTCCTTCTCCTGCTACTCCTCTTCACGGATTCCGTCAGCAGTCTTTCTTGGAATCCGTTTCCAAGAGACAACAGTTTGCGAGCACGCACCCGACGGTGCAGAAGCTGAACGTCCTCCTGTCCAAGTTGCTGGTGCTGCAGTCCCTCCCTTTCCAAGTGGTGGACTCAGCACCTTTCCGAGAAATGATGGCTTGTGCCGAGCCGCGGTGGAAAGTGCCAAGCTGGCATTTCTTCGCCAAAAAGGCAGTGCCAGCCCTGCATTCACATGTAGAAGAGATGGTGGGCCAGTCTTTGAGCATGTCGGTCTCTGCCAAAGTGCACGGCAGCGCCGACGTGTGGAGCTGTAACTACGGTCAGGGACAGTACATGTCATTTACGGCCCACTGGGTGAACGTGGTGCCGGCACAGCCGCACCAGCAACTTGGACAGGTCACGCCGCTTTTGCCTCCACGTTTGCACGTCCTTGGTCCAGCAAAGATGTCCGCCTCTACCACCTCTTCTTCCGCCGTGTCCTCAGCCGCCACCCCCGTGCCAAGTCCCATTACCCGTCCGGCATATCACATGTGCAGGGCGCAACGGTGTCACGCTGTGCTGCACCTGGTATGCCTTGGCGAACGTAGTCACACAGGGGAGGAACTTCTGAGTGTAATGAACAGAGAAATCGACAGATGGCTGTCTCCGCGCAAACTGAAAATCAGAACCATGTTGACCGACAACGGAAAGAACATGGTGTCTGCTCTGCGTCAAGGAAGGTTGTGCCATGCGCCATGCATGGCTCACGTGTTCAATCTGGTTGTCAAGCGGTTCCTAAAATCCACCATCCCACTGCAAGACATCCTTAAAATGTCACGTAAACTTTGCATGCATTTCAGCCATTCCTACACCGCAAAGCACACCCTCCTTGAGCTGCAGCGGCAGAACGGAATTCCACAGCATCGCCTGATCTGCGACGTTGCAACAAGGTGGAATTCAACCCTACATATGTTAGACCGCCTTTACGAACAGTGAAAGGCCATCACCGATTTCCTGATGTTACAAGCGGATAAAGGTACTCCCCTGTGTAACTTCGATGTCAGCCATTGGCAGCTCATGCGTGACACCTGCCGCTTGCTCAGGCCCTTTGAGGAGGCCACGCTATTCGTGAGTCGGCAGGACTATGGGATGAACGACGTCATTCCTCTGTTGCACGTCCTGGAACAAATGCTGTTAACAATGGCTGGTCAGGGTGCGGTAGACGTGGCGCACAGATCTCAACGCCACATGACCCCTGTGGGGGCAGGACAGGAAGAAGAGGAGGAGGTAGAGGAGGACATTGGTGCTCAGGAATTATTAAGTGAAATGGGTGGTTTTTCCACTCAGCGGACAGGAGTGGAGGAGCAGGAGCATCTGGTAGAGGAGGAGGAGGAGACAGAGGACCCAGACGCAAGGTGGCAGTATGCTGTGGAGATGGAGGCAGGGAGTCCCTCGCATTCCTTGGCACAAATGGCCCATAGCATGCTCGGTTGCTTGCGTAGCGACAGCCGAATAATAACCATCAGACAGAGGGATGACTTTTGGCTGTCCACCTTGTTGGACCCTTGCTACCGTTCAAAAATGGTGGCCTTTTTCACACCTGCTGAGAGGGAGGCCAAAATAAAGTACTATAAAAACCACCTATGTAGTCATGCAGTATATAGCCCTATCGGCCACTTTCTGGCATCCAGTTGCTGTAGCCCCCATCACCACACTGTGCCACGGGCCCCTGTACCGCCTTCTCATACTGCTGCCAGATCCATCCTCTGCCATGTGCGTCTTTGTCGTCTGCTCACGCTGCTGGGTTCCAGTTTTAAACCTAGGCCTGTGTATGGCTTCCGAATACTGCTGCCTCCACCGCCACCCTGCGCCATGTGTCTCTGTCGTCTGCTCACGCTGCTGACGGCTTCCGCTTTTTAACCTAGGCCTGTGTATGGCTTCCGAATACTGCTGCCTCCACCGCCACCCTGCGCCATGTGCCACTTTCAGGTCTCCTTACACTGTTGGTGGGTTCCATTTTGTGATAGGGTGCTGTATGGCCTTCCATTGCTGCTGCCTCCACCACCACCCTGCGCCATGTGCCTCTGTCGTCTGCTCACGCTGCTGACGGCTTCCGCTTTTTAACCTAGGCCTGTGTATGGCTTCCGAATACTGCTGCCTCCACCGCCACCCTGCGCCATGTGCCTCTGTCGTCTGCTCACGCTGCTGACGGCTTCCGCTTTTTAACCGAGGCCTGTGTTTGGCTTCCGAATACTGCTGCGTCCACCGCCACCCTGCGCCATGTGTCTTTGTCGTCTGCTCACGCTGCTGACGGCTTCCGCTTTTTAACCTAGGCCTGTGTATGGCTTCCGAATACTGCTGCCTCCACCGCCACCCTGCGCCATGTGTCTCTGTCGTCTGCTCACGCTGCTGACGGCTTCCGCTTTTTAACCTAGGCCTGTGTATGGCTTCCGAATACTGCTGCCTCCACCGCCACCCTGCGCCATGTGCCTCTGTCGTCTGCACACGCTGCTGACGGCTTCCGCTTTTTAACCGAGGCCTGTGTTTGGCTTCCGAATACTGCTGCATCCACCGCCACCCTGCGCCATGTGTCTCTGTCGTCTGCTCACGCTGCTGACGGCTTCCGCTTTTTAACCTAGGCCTGTGTATGGCTTCCGAATACTGCTGCCTCCACCGCCACCCTACGCCATGTGCCTCTGTCGTCTGCTCACACTGCTGACGGCTTCCGCTTTTTAACCGAGGCCTGTGTTTGGCTTCCGAATACTGCTGCATCCACCGCCACCCTGCGCCATGTGTCTCTGTCGTCTGCTCACGCTGCTGACGGCTTCCGCTTTTTAACTGAGGCCTGTGTTTGGCTTCCGAATACTGCTGCATCCACCGCCACCCTGCGCCATGTGTCTCTGTCGTCTGCTCACGCTGCTGACGGCTTCCGCTTTTTAACCTAGGCCTGTGTATGGCTTCCGAATACTGCTGCCTCCACCGCCACCCTGCGCCATGTGTCTCTGTCGTCTGCTCACGCTGCTGACGGCTTCCGCTTTTTAACCTAGGCCTGTGTATGGCTTCCGAATACTGCTGCCTCCACCGCCACCCTGCGCCATGTGCCTCTGTCATCTGCTCACGCTGCTGACGGCTTCCGCTTTTTAACCGAGGCCTGTGTTTGGCTTCCGAATACTGCTGCATCCCCCGCCACCCTGCGCCATGTGTCTCTGTCGTCTGCTCACACTGCTGACGGCTTCCGCTTTTTAACCGAGGCCTGTGTTTTGCTTCCGAATACTGCTGCATCCACCGCCACCCTGCGCCATGTGCCTCTGTCATCTGCTCACGCTGCTGACGGCTTCCGCTTTTTAACCGAGGCCTGTGTTTGGCTTCCGAATACTGCTGCATCCACCGCCACCCTGCGCCATGTGTCTCTGTCGTCTGCTCACGCTGCTGACGGCTTCTGCTTTTTAACCGAGGCCTGTGTTTGGCTTCCGAATACTGCTGCCTCCACCGCCAACCTGCGCCATGTGCCATTTTCAGGTCTCCTTACACTGTTGGTGGGTTCCATTTTGTGATAGGGTGCTGTATGGCCTTCCATTGCTGCTGCCTCCACCGCCACCCTGCGCCATGTGCCTCTGTCGTCTGCTCACGCTGCTGACGGCTTCCGCTTTTTAATCGAGGCCTGTGTTTGGCTTCCGAATACTACTGCCTCCACCGCCACCCAGCGCCATGTGCCTCTGTCGTCTGCTCACGCTGCTGACGGCTTCCGCTTTTTAACCGAGGCCTGTGTTTGGCTTCAGAATACTGCTGCATCCACCGCCACCCTGCGCCATGTGTCTCTGTCGTCTGCTCACGCTGCTGACGGCTTCCGCTTTTTAACCGAGGCCTGTGTTTGGCTTCCGAATACTGCTGCATCCACCGCCACCCTGCGCCATGTGTCTTTGTCGTCTGCTCACGCTGCTGACGGCTTCCGCTTTTTAACCTAGGCCTGTGTATGGCTTCCGAATACTGCTGCCCCCACCGCCACCCTGCGCCATGTGTCTCTGTCGTCTGCTCACGCTGCTGACGGCTTCCGCTTTTTAACCTAGGCCTGTGTATGGCTTCCGAATACTGCTGTCTCCACCGCCACCCTGCGCCATGTGCCTCTGTCGTCTGCTCACGCTGCTGACGGCTTCTGCTTTCTAACCGAGGCCTGTGTTTGGCTTCCGAATACTGCTGCATCCACCGCCACCCTGCGCCATGTGCCTCTGTCGTCTGCTCACGCTGCTGACGGCTTCCGCTTTTTAACCGAGGCCTGTGTTTGGCTTCCGAATACTGCTGCATCCACCGCCACCCTGCGCCATGTGTCTCTGTCGTCTGCTCACGCTGCTGACGGCTTCCGCTTTTTAACCAAGGCCTGTGTTTGGCTTCCGAATACTGCTGCATCCACCGCCACCCTGCGCCATGTGTCTTTGTCGTCTGCTCACGCTGCTGACGGCTTCCGCTTTTTAACCTAGGCCTGTGTATGGCTTCCGAATACTGCTGCCCCCACCGCCACCCTGCGCCATGTGTCTCTGTCGTCTGCTCACGCTGCTGACGGCTTCCGCTTTTTAACCTAGGCCTGTGTATGGCTTCCGAATACTGCTGTCTCCACCGCCACCCTGCGCCATGTGCCTCTGTCGTCTGCTCACGCTGCTGACGGCTTCCGCTTTCTAACCGAGGCCTGTGTTTGGCTTCCGAATACTGCTGCATCCACCGCCACCCTGCGCCATGTGCCTCTGTCGTCTGCTCACGCTGCTGACGGCTTCCGCTTTTTAACCGAGGCCTGTGTTTGGCTTCCGAATACTGCTGCATCCACCGCCACCCTGCGCCATGTGTCTCTGTCGTCTGCTCACGCTGCTGACGGCTTCCGCTTTTTAACCAAGGCCTGTGTTTGGCTTCCGAATACTGCTGCATCCACCGCCACCCTGCGCCATGTGTCTCTGTCGTCTGCTCACGCTGCTGACGGCTTCCGCTTTTTAACCTAGGCCTGTGTATGGCTTCCGAATACTGCTGCCTCCACCGCCACCCTGCGCCATGTGTCTCTGTCGTCTGCTCAGGCTGCTGACGGCTTCCGCTTTTTAACCTAGGCCTGTGTATGGCTTCCGAATACTGCTGCCTCCACCGCCACCCTGCGCCATGTGCCTCTGTCGTCTGCTCACGCTGCTGACGGCTTCCGCTTTTTAACCGAGGCCTGTGTTTGGCTTCCGAATACTGCTGCATCCACCGCCACCCTGCGCCATGTGTCTCTGTCGTCTGCTCACGCTGCTGACGGCTTCCGCTTTTTAACCGAGGCCTGTGTTTGGCTTCCGAATACTGCTGCATCCACCGCTACCCTGCGCCATGTGTCTCTGTCGTCTGCTCACGCTGCTGACGGCTTCCGCTTTTTAACCTAGGCCTGTGTATGGCTTCCGAATACTGCTGCCTCCACCGCCACCCTGCTCCATGTGCCACTTTCAGGTCTCCTTACACTGTTGGTGGGTTCCATTTTGTGATAGGGTGCTGTATGGCCTTCCATTGCTGCTGCCTCTACCGCCACCCTGCGCCATGTGCCTCTGTCGTCTGCTCACGCTGCTGACGGCTTCCGCTTTTTAACCGAGGCCTGTGTTTGGCTTCGGAATACTGCTGCATCCACCGCCACCCAGCGCCATGTGTCTCTGTCGTCTGCTCACGCTGCTGACGGCTTCCGCTTTTTAACCTAGGCCTGTGTATGGCTTCCGAATACTGCTGCCTCCACCGCCACCCTGCGCCATGTGCCTCTGTCGTCTGCTCACGCTGCTGACGGCTTCCGCTTTTTAACCGAGGCCTGTGTTTGGCTTCCGAATACTGCTGCATCCACCGCCACCCTGCGCCATGTGTCTCTGTCGTCTGCTCACGCTGCTGACGGCTTCCGCTTTTTAACCTAGGCCTGTGTATGGCTTCCGAATACTGCTGCCTCCACCGCCACCCTGCGCCATGTGTGCCTCTGTCGTCTGCTCACGCTGCTGACGGCTTCCGCTTTTTAACCGAGGCCTGTGTTTGGCTTCCGAATACTGCTGCATCCACCGCCACCCTGCGCCATGTGTCTCTGTCGTCTGCTCACGCTGCTGACGGCTTCCGCTTTTTAACCGAGGCCTGTGTTTGACTTCCGAATACTGCTGCCTCCACCGCCAACCTGCGCCATGTGCCATTTTCAGGTCTCCTTACACTGTTGGTGGGTTCCATTTTGTGATAGGGTGCTGTATGGCCTTCCATTGCTGCTGCCTCCACCGCCACCCTGCGCCATGTGCCTCTGTCGTCTGCTCACGCTGCTGACGGCTTCCGCTTTTTAATCGAGGCCTGTGTTTGGCTTCCGAATACTGCTGCCTCCACCGCCACCCTGCGCCATGTGCCTCTGTCGTCTGCTCACGCTGCTGACGGCTTCCGCTTTTTAACCGAGGCCTGTGTTTGGCTTCCGAATACTGCTGCATCCACCGCCACCCTGCGCCATGTGTCTCTGTCGTCTGCTCACGCTGCTGACAGCTTCCGCTTTTTAACCGAGGCCTGTGTTTGGCTTCCGAATACTGCTGCATCCACCGCCACCCTGCGCCATGTGTCTTTGTCGTCTGCTCACGCTGCTGACGGCTTCCGCTTTTTAACCTAGGCCTGTGTATGGCTTCCGAATACTGCTGCCCCCACCGCCACCCTGCGCCATGTGTCTCTGTCGTCTGCTCACGCTGCTGACGGCTTCCGCTTTTTAACCTAGGCCTGTGTATGGCTTCCGAATACTGCTGCCTCCACCGCCACCCTGCGCCATGTGCCTCTGTCGTCTGCTCACGCTGCTGACGGCTTCCGCTTTCTAACCGAGGCCTGTGTTTGGCTTCCGAATACTGCTGCATCCACCGCCACCCTGCGCCATGTGTCTCTGTCGTCTGCTCACGCTGCTGACGGCTTCCGCTTTTTAACCTAGGCCTGTGTATGGCTTCCGAATACTGCTGCATCCACCGCCACCCTGCGCCATGTGCCTCTGTCGTCTGCTCACGCTGCTGACGGCTTCCGCTTTTTAACCTAGGCCTGTGTATGGCTTCCGAATACTGCTGCCTCCACCGCCACCCTGCGCCATGTGCCTCTGTCGTCTGCTCACGCTGCTGACGGCTTCCGCTTTTTAACCGAGGCCTGTGTTTGGCTTCCGAATACTGCTGCATCCACCGCCACCCTGCGCCATGTGTCTCTGTCGTCTGCTCACGCTGCTGACGGCTTCCGCTTTTTAACCGAGGCCTGTGTTTGGCTTCCGAATACTGCTGCATCCACCGCCACCCTGCGCCATGTGTCTCTGTCGTCTGCTCACGCTGCTGACGGCTTCCGCTTTTTAACCTAGGCCTGTGTATGGCTTCCGAATACTGCTGCCTCCACCGCCACCCTGCTCCATGTGCCACTTTCAGGTCTCCTTACACTGTTGGTGGGTTCCATTTTGTGATAGGGTGCTGTATGGCCTTCCATTGCTGCTGCCTCTACCGCCACCCTGCGCCATGTGTCTCTGTCGTCTGCTCACGCTGCTGACGGCTTCCGCTTTTTAACCGAGGCCTGTGTTTGGCTTCCGAATACTGCTGCATCCACCGCCACCCAGCGCCATGTGTCTCTGTCGTCTGCTCACGCTGCTGACGGCTTCCGCTTTTTAACCTAGGCCTGTGTATGGCTTCCGAATACTGCTGCCTCCACCGCCACCCTGCGCCATGTGCCTCTGTCGTCTGCTCACGCTGCTGACGGCTTCCGCTTTTTAACCGAGGCCTGTGTTTGGCTTCCGAATACTGCTGCATCCACCGCCACCCTGCGCCATGTGTCTCTGTCGTCTGCTCACGCTGCTGACGGCTTCCGCTTTTTAACCGAGGCCTGTGTTTGGCTTCCGAATACTGCTGCATCCACCGCCACCCTGCGCCATGTGTCTCTGTCGTCTGCTCACGCTGCTGACGGCTTCCGCTTTTTAACCGAGGCCTGTGTTTGGCTTCCGAATACTGCTGCATCCACCGCCACCCTGCGCCATGTGTCTCTGTCGTCTGCTCACGCTGCTGACGGCTTCCGCTTTTTAACCGAGGCCTGTGTTTGGCTTCCGAATACTGCTGCCTCCACCGCCAACCTGCGCCATGTGCCATTTTCAGGTCTCCTTACACTGTTGGTGGGTTCCATTTTGTGATAGGGTGCTGTATGGCCTTCCATTGCTGCTGCCTCCACCGCCACCCTGCGCCATGTGCCCCTGTCGTCTGCTCACGCTGCTGACGGCTTCCGCTTTTTAATCGAGGCCTGTGTTTGGCTTCCGAATACTGCTGCCTCCACCGCCACCCTGCGCCATGTGCCTCTGTCGTCTGCTCACGCTGCTGACGGCTTCCGCTTTTTAACCGAGGCCTGTGTTTGGCTTCCGAATACTGCTGCATCCACCGCCACCCTGCGCCATGTGTCTCTGTCGTCTGCTCACGCTGCTGACAGCTTCCGCTTTTTAACCGAGGCCTGTGTTTGGCTTCCGAATACTGCTGCATCCACCGCCACCCTGCGCCATGTGTCTTTGTCGTCTGCTCACGCTGCTGACGGCTTCCGCTTTTTAACCTAGGCCTGTGTATGGCTTCCGAATACTGCTGCCCCCACCGCCACCCTGCGCCATGTGTCTCTGTCGTCTGCTCGCGCTGCTGACGGCTTCCGCTTTTTAACCTAGGCCTGTGTATGGCTTCCGAATACTGCTGCATCCACCGCCACCCTGCGCCATGTGCCTCTGTCGTCTGCTCACGCTGCTGACGGCTTCCGCTTTCTAACCGAGGCCTGTGTTTGGCTTCCGAATACTGCTGCATCGACCGCCACTCTGCGCCATGTGTCTCTGTCGTCTGCTCACGCTGCTGACGGCTTCCGCTTTTTAACGTAGGCCTGTGTATGGCTTCCGAATACTGCTGCATCCACTGCCACCCTGCGCCATGTGCCACTTTCAGGTCTCCTTACACTGTTGGTGGGTTCCATTTTGTGATAGGGTGCTGTATGGCCTTCCATTGCTGCTGCCTCTACCGCCACCCTGCGCCATGTGCCTCTGTCGTCTGCTCACGCTGCTGACGGCTTCCGCTTTTTAACCGAGGCCTGTTTTTGGCTTCGGAATACTGCTGCATCCACCGCCACCCAGCGCCATGTGTCTCTGTCGTCTGCTCACGCTGCTGACGGCTTCCGCTTTTTAACCTAGGCCTGTGTATGGCTTCCGAATACTGCTGCCTCCACCGCCACCCTGCGCCATGTGCTTCTGTCGTCTGCTCACGCTGCTGATGGCTTCCGCTTTTTAACCTAGGCCTGTGTTTGGCTTCCGAATACTGCTGCATCCACCGCCACCCTGCGCCATGTGTCTCTGTCGTCTGCTCACGCTGCTGACGGCTTCCGCTTTTTAACCGAGGCCTGTGTTTGGCTTCCGAATACTGCTGCATCCACCGCCACCCTGCGCCATGTGCCACTTTCAGGTCTCCTTACACTGTTGGTGGGTTCCATTTTGTGATAGGGTGCTGTATGGCCTTCCATTGCTGCTGCCTCTACCGCCACCCTGCGCCATGTGCCTCTGTCGTCTGCTCACGCTGCTGACGGCTTCCGCTTTTTAACCGAGGCCTGTGTTTGGCTTCGGAATACTGCTGCATCCACCGCCACCCAGCGCCATGTGTCTCTGTCGTCTGCTCACGCTGCTGACGGCTTCCGCTTTTTAACCGAGGCCTGTGTTTGGCTTCGGAATACTGCTGCATCCACCGCCACCCTGCGCCATGTGTCTCTGTCGTCTGCTCACGCTGCTGACGGCTTCCGCTTTTTAACCGAGGCCTGTGTTTGGCTTCCGAATACTGCTGCATCCACCGCCACCCTGCGCCATGTGTCTCTGTCGTCTGCTCACGCTGCTGACGGCTTCCGCTTTTTAACCGAGGCCTGTGTTTGGCTTCCGAATACTGCTGCCTCCACCGCCAACCTGCGCCATGTGCCATTTTCAGGTCTCCTTACACTGTTGGTGGGTTCCATTTTGTGATAGGGTGCTGTATGGCCTTCCATTGCTGCTGCCTCCACCGCCACCCTGCGCCATGTGCCCCTGTCGTCTGCTCACGCTGCTGACGGCTTCCGCTTTTTAATCGAGGCCTGTGTTTGGCTTCCGAATACTGCTGCCTCCACCACCACCCTGCGCCATGTGCCTCTGTCGTCTGCTCACGCTGCTGACGGCTTCCGCTTTTTAACCGAGGCCTGTGTTTGGCTTCCGAATACTGCTGCATCCACCGCCACCCTGCGCCATGTGTCTCTGTCGTCTGCTCACGCTGCTGACAGCTTCCGCTTTTTAACCGAGGCCTGTGTTTGGCTTCCGAATACTGCTGCATCCACCGCCACCCTGCGCCATGTGTCTTTGTCGTCTGCTCACGCTGCTGACGGCTTCCGCTTTTTAACCTAGGCCTGTGTATGGCTTCCGAATACTGCTGCCCCCACCGCCACCCTGCGCCATGTGTCTCTGTCGTCTGCTCACGCTGCTGACGGCTTCCGCTTTTTAACCTAGGCCTGTGTATGGCTTCCGAATACTGCTGCATCCACCGCCACCCTGCGCCATGTGCCTCTGTCGTCTGCTCACGCTGCTGACGGCTTCCGCTTTCTAACCGAGGCCTGTGTTTTGCTTCCGAATACTGCTGCATCCACCGCCACTCTGCGCCATGTGTCTCTGTCGTCTGCTCACGCTGCTGACGGCTTCCGCTTTTTAACCTAGGCCTGTGTATGGCTTCCAAATACTGCTGCATCCACCGCCACCCTGCGCCATGTGCCACTTTCAGGTCTCCTTACACTGTTGGTGGGTTCCATTTTGTGATAGGGTGCTGTATGGCCTTCCATTGCTGCTGCCTCTACCGCCACCCTGCGCCATGTGCCTCTGTCGTCTGCTCACGCTGCTGACGGCTTCCGCTTTTTAACCGAGGCCTGTTTTTGGCTTCGGAATACTGCTGCATCCACCGCCACCCAGCGCCATGTGTCTCTGTCGTCTGCTCACGCTGCTGACGGCTTCCGCTTTTTAACCTAGGCCTGTGTATGGCTTCCGAATACTGCTGTCTCCACCGCCACCCTGCGCCATGTGCCTCTGTCGTCTGCTCACGCTGCTGACGGCTTCCGCTTTTTAACCTAGGCCTGTGTTTGGCTTCCGAATACTGCTGCATCCACCGCCACCCTGCGCCATGTGTCTCTGTCGTCTGCTCACGCTGCTGACGGCTTCCGCTTTTTAACCGAGGCCTGTGTTTGGCTTCCGAATACTGCTGCATCCACCGCCACCCTGCGCCATGTGTCTCTGTCGTCTGCTCACGCTGCTGACGGCTTCCGCTTTTTAACCTAGGCCTGTGTATGGCTTCCGAATACTGCTGCCTCCACCGCCACCCTGCGCCATGTGCCTCTGTCGTCTGCTCATGCTGCTGACGTCTTCCGCTTTTTAACTGAGGCCTGTGTTTGGCTTCCGAATACTGCTGCATCCACCGCCACCCTGCGCCATGTGTCTCTGTCGTCTGCTCACGCTGCTGACGGCTTCCGCTTTTTAACCTAGGCCTGTGTATGGCTTCCGAATACTGCTGCCTCCACCGCCACCCTGCGCCATGTGTCTCTGTCGTCTGCTCACGCTGCTGATGGCTTCCGCTTTTTAACCGAGGCCTGTGTTTGGCTTCCGAATACTGCTGCATCCACCGCCACCCTGCGCCATGTGTCTCTGTCGTCTGCTCACGCTGCTGACGGCTTCCGCTTTTTAACCTAGGCCTGTGTATGGCTTCCGAATACTGCTGCCTCCACTGCCACCCTGCGCCATGTGCCACTTTCAGGTCTCCTTACACTGTTGGTGGGTTCCATTTTGTGATAGGGTGCTGTATGGCCTTCCATTGCTGCTGCCTCCACCGCCACCCTGCGCCATGTGCCTCTGTCGTCTGCTCACGCTGCTGACGGCTTCCGCTTTTTAACCGAGGCCTGTGTTTGGCTTCCGAATACTGCTGCATCCACCGCCACCCTGCGCCATGTGTCTCTGTCGTCTGCTCACGCTGCTGACGGCTTCCGCTTTTTAACCTAGGCCTGTGTATGGCCTTCAATTGAAGCTGCTTCTGCTCTGCCACTCTCCCATTGGACTCTTGATAGTCGTCTCCCCACGCTGCTGCTGGGGGGACTTTTTAACATAGGCCTCTGTATGGCCTTCAATTTTAGCTGCTTACGCTCCGCCACTCTGCCATGGGCCCCTGTACCGCCTCCTCATGCTGCTGCCAGGCCCGTAATCTGCCATGGGCCCCCGTACCGACTCCTCATGCTGCTGCCAGGCCCGTAATCTGTCATGGGCCCCTGTACCGCCTCCTCATGCTGCTGCCAGGTCCAGAGTGTGTCATGGGTCCCTGTACGGCCTCCCATTGCTGCTGTCTCCATCGCCACACTCTGCCATGTGCCACTTTCAGGTCTCCTCACACTGCTGGTGGGTTCCATTTTGTCATAGGGTGCTGTATGGCCTCCCATTGCTGCTGCCTCCACCGCCACACTGTGGCTCCACACTCTGGTTTTGGCCCCGTGACTGCCCAAATGAGTGAAGTGTGAGGTGATTCTAAGATCGACGGCACTCATCTGCATGTCATACTGACTGACAGTATTATTTCTCTTCCCCAGCAGACTCCAAGGGCATTTAAATTAAAGGTACAGTGTTCTGCACTAATATAAAGGCTCTCTGAAGCCTAGAAACACCCTTTTTATAAGTTAAATTCGCAGCGAATATATTCGGCTCGAAGCGAATTTTTTCCGCGAATTCGGCGAATCAGCCGAACCGAATTTTTGAATAATTCGCTCATCTCTAATCACCAGACGCTGGGTTTCATCCCTGGTGATGTTCTGCCAGGCCTCTACTGCAACTGTCTTCAGTTCCTGCTTGTTCTTGGGGCATTTTCCCTTCAGTTTTGTCTTCAGCAAGTGAAATGCATGCTCAATCGGATTCAGGTCAGGTGATTGACTTGGCCATTGCATAACATTCCACTTCTTTCCCTTAAAAAACTCTTTGGTTGCTTTTGCAGTATGCTTTGGGTCATTGTCCATCTGCACTGTGAAGCGGCGTCCAATGAGTTGTGAAGCATTTGGCTGAATATGAGCAGATAATATTGCCCGAAACACTTCAGAATTCATCCTGCTGCTTTTGTCAGCAGTCACATCATCAATAAATACAAGAGAAGCAGTTCCATTGGCAGCCATACATGCCCACGCCATGACACTACCACCACCATGCTTCACTGATGAGGTGGTATGCTTAGGATCATGAGCAGTTCCTTTCCTTCTCCATACTCTTCTCTTCCCATCACTCTGGTACAAGTTGATCTCGGTCTCCTCTGTCCATAGGATGTTGTTCCAGAACTGTGAAGGCTTTTTTAGATGCCGTTTGGCAAACTCTAATCTGGACTTCCTGTTTTTGAGGCTCACCAATGGTTTACATCTTGTGGTGAACCCTCTGTATTCACTCTGGTGAAGTCTTCTCTTGATTGTTGACTTTGACACACATACACCTACCTCCTGGAGAGTGTTCTTGATCTGGCCAACTGTTGTGAAGGGTGTTTTCTTCACCAGGGAAAGAATTCTTCGGTCGTCCACCACAGTTGTTTTCCGTGGTCTTCCGGGTCTTTTGGTGTTGCTGAGCTTTCCGGTGCATTCCTTCTTTTTAAGAATGTTTCAAACAGTTGTTTTGGTCATGCCTAATGTTTTCGCTATCTCTCTGATGGGTTTGTTTTATTTTTTCAGCCTAATGATGGCTTGCTTCACTGATAGTGACAGCTCTTTGGATCTCATCTTGAGAGTTGACAGCAACAGATTCCAAATGCAAATAGCACACTTGAAATGAACTCTGGACCTTTTATCTGCTCATTGTAATTGGGATAATGAGGGAATAACATACACCTGGCCATGGAACAGCTGAGAAGCCAATTGTCCCATTACTTTTGGTCCCTTAACAAGTGGGAGGCACATATGCAAACTGTTGTAACTCCTACACCGTTCACCTGATTTGTATGTAAATACCCTCAAATTAAAGCTGACAGTCTGCAGTTAAAGCACATCTTGTTTGTTTCATTTCAAATCCATTGTGGTGGTGTATAGAGCCAAAAAGTTTAGAATTGTGTCGATGTTCCAATATTTATGGACCTGACTGTATTACTTATCAGATATCCACTCTTCTTCATAGTTTCTTCCAGTCCTCCAGCTCCATCCCCTTAGGGATTTATATTTTTTATCCACCAAAATACCCCTTATGTCACTTCCCACAATAAACTTCTAAACACTGCCTCCACCAGCCACTCCTTAATAAATAACAATATTTCCTCAGAGCTTAGAAAGTTACTGTACCATTATATAGTTGTTATTTAATTGTGGGCACTCAACATTCTCCACTATACAATTGTCCAACCTTTCTTCAGCCCACAACACTTCAAAGTGACTGTATGCAGTACTGCTTCGATTTGGGGGTGACCAGGGGTATTAGCCGACTTTTGCGCAGTGTCTTAGGTAGAGATGTCCGGATCCTCCATGGAGCTCCTTCCACAGTCTGTCCTCTTATTCGCAGAGTGCACAGCAGTCCCCGACCCCGGCTCCGTCCCTCTCTTTCCACTGCGGCCGCCTGACTCTCAATTGCCTCCTCCGTCGGCTAGGTAGCTGGGCAGCCAATGCCGCCTGCGAGCCGCTCTCACAGCCACCCCTGCCAGACGTCGCCTCTGCCCCACTTCACAGAGCAGTTTCCATTCTCCTCTACAGCCAAACATGGAGACCACTGCAGGGACAGGTCTCTCCAGCACAGTTCCCCAGCACAGGCAGCACAGATCACGAGGGTTCTCACCACTCCACTCTCTCTAGCATCCTCTGGCGGTAACAGGAGCTCCTAACACATGCCACCGGCTGGCGCCATATATGCTGAGCCAACTGCTCCCTCCCTCTCCACAGCCCAGCATTCCAGTGAATCCGGGGGGGGACGGGGACAGTTAATTGTTGTGTCCACCTAGGTAAGTATAATTTGGGATAAAAATCAAATGCATACTTCTCTTTTAACCACCTTCCACCCGCCCTATAGTACAATGACGGGTGCAAGGTGGTTCTCTCGTTCTGATAGGACGTCATATGACGTCCTACCATTCTCACTGCGCATGTGCGGCTCAGGGAGCGTGCAGCGATCGCCGGTGCGCTGTGTCCCTCGGACACAGCGGATCACGAAAGAGCCGAAGATGTCGGCTCGGTCATGTGATCAGCTGTGTCCAATCGCAGCTGATCACATGTAAACACGGAAATGCCAGTTATTGGCATTTCTCTCCTCTCAAGCTGTCACGCTGACAGCTCGAGAGGAGAGGAAAGCCGGTAATCGGCTTTCCGCGGAGGGGACATGTACACTGATGATCAGGGCACTGATGAGCATTGACAGGGATCACTGATGGGCACTGAAAGGTAGCACTGATACATGACACTGATAGGCGGCACTGATAGGCAGCACTGACTGGCACTAATAGGCGGCACTGACTGGCACTGATGCGCACTGATAGGCGACACTGACTGACACTGATAGGTGGCACTGATGGGTGACACTGAAAGGCAGCTCAGATGGGCACTGATATGTGGCATTGATGTGGCACTGATACGTGGCACTGATGGGCACTGGCACGTGGCACTTCTGGGGCCACACTGATCATCAGGGCACCCCATTTTAAAATGTAAAGAACAAAACTTATAGTTTTACATAACACAGCAATATCCACACGCATACGCCAGCTTCTCACTCAGCTAATGTGACCCCAGTACTGATGGAGAGGGGCAGGGGAGGGACAAATAAGGACACAGTACAGGCATCTGATGTCCTCCTCATCAACCAATGATATAATTGGTTCTTAGGAAGCCGATGGCTAGAAGGTTGTAATGGTGCACAATAATAACCTGTAGCTTCTTGTAAATATAAAAAGGCAGGTTGATCCACCTGCTTGCTTACAGTATATATCATCTTTGGGCAATTTTTAGGCATTTTGCCAAGGCATCCCTGAAGAAACCTGATGGCACCCTGGTTGA
This sequence comes from Staurois parvus, assembly GCF_062004578.1. Lineage (NCBI taxonomy): Eukaryota > Metazoa > Chordata > Amphibia > Anura > Ranidae > Staurois > Staurois parvus. The sequence goes on from NW_028317882.1 coordinate 5,496,752, forward strand.
AAAAGGCTGCCTTAGGCAATAAATGCTTACAAGCCCCGTGACAAAGGGCATCATTATGACAGTTTATGCTTCTGTCCAGGAGGGTCAAACTCTACAACCACGTACTGTAAGAACATAACAAAATGGGAAAATGATCCAGGAGTGTCTTGAACCTGGAAGACTGGAAATAAATATGGCAGACCACAACAGCTGCAATCGAGTCTAATTACAGACTACAAATTAGATGGTACATGATCTCTTAACACTCTGTGATGTTTAGACTGGCAACCTCTGATCACTGCTATAGAGGATGCCACCTATCGGAAACTCTCATGGACATTTAGTGAGAGTGTCCAAAAATTAAAAGGTTCAAGGTCCAACGTCTACCAGTTAGTGTATACTATAAGGGAGTTTGTAAATCACCAAAAGAAGTGTTGACTCTACAGCCAGCTGATTGCACCAAAAATCCACATTGCCTTTTGATGTTTCTCTTCACTGCAGTGAAATATACTTTGGCAAAAGCAAGGTGGTCCTCCACCCCAGTCAAGGGCAAGTAATTCATGAAAAAAATTACAACTATAAGAAATGATAGGACACACATCTTTGAATGGGTATGGTCCCCATGGACATTACCTTCCCAAAGATTTGAATAGATCTTTGTTATTTCTATAATTTAACACATGGTAATTGCCTGATAGCACAAATAGACAAATGTGGTTCATTGGAAGGGGGTAGCCACATAACATGATACGTAGATATGTGTCATATAGATATCTCCGTCTCACTGATAATTAGTGTGGATTTATAAACCCAAAAACTTTACATAAAACATAACAGCATGACAAGTGCAACGCTGCTCACAAAGAGTGGTTATTAGAAAATCCAAGCGGAGTAATGTAATTTAAATGTTTAACAAACAAGTTTTATTTGATCACATGGATCGTATTGAGGTTAGACAGAGACATGGTAAACAAATCTTTATAAAATCACTGAATTAAAAACATTCGGCGTCTCCAGAAATAATATCCGGCAATCAGGAATCCACATAAGGCAATAAGGTTCCTAACTACTAGATCAAAGGATTTCCATATTTTCCATATAATGTCTGCATAGGGGAGCATTCTTCAAAAACTGTTTTGGTGACCACCACCTTGAATAGAATGACCTCCTGAAAATGGAAAACTAGAAAAAAATAAGAAGATCATAGTAGAGGGAACAAATAATAGGAAATGTATGCTGACCATATGCAATAACAAAACAACCCCATAACAGGTATATATGTTATTCCATTACCTTCACATAAACTTGACCATCATGTAAAGATGGATATATGGCCTTCCTGGATATCCACCCCAAATGAAAATGTATCCACAGTAGTAAGTGATTCTAAAGGTATATAAATGTGAAACATAAATATAAAGCTACCAGCAGACCTGAATAAAGCAAAAATTGGGGTAAAAAAATCCAAAAAATATTACCATACAGAAGATCAAGGGGACTCCTCCTCACTTGAAGTAAGATCAGGTCTGGATGAAAAAGTGAATATGGGGGTAGGCAGCCAGGTAGTCAATATGTAAAGTCCAGACTGATTGATACAGTCTATGTATATATGAATATATAGACCCAGATCTGGGTTTCCAAAAATTGCTCAATAATGAGAAAGCAATGCGGTTCCTTAGAAATATATTTGAGCCTGTAGAAGCATGCCACAGCACATATCTATCGTAGTATACAGATATTTCTCCAATAGGAGTTCAAAAAATTCCCCCTAATTGAGGTAAATAGGCACAGGTTTATCAAAAAAGTGGGAATATGTAACCCATAAATATTGATAACACTAAAGCCTAATTAAGCCTAATGGCTATACACTTGCCATGGGTGGAAGTAGGCTGTGATTCAAGGTTGCCATGTGCGGGCTGCTTTAGATAATGTCCTCATAATTAGAATGTCTCCTGCCTTTCCAGTGTGGAGCTGAAGCAAACCGCTTCTGCCTTCCTCGTGGGCACCGCGCCCTATGGAGAAGCCAAGCGTAATGATGTCATCACGTTGACGCATTTCGTCCGCCAATCACCGCAGACTTCGTCAGAACTGGGAAGGGACTAGTATTGTATTGCCTTATATAGTGCCCTAATAGCTTGCATTCTTATCTTTGTCGCTCTCTTGTGTTAGAAAACCATCACTACATTTAAAATAACAAATCATACAAAACTAATGGTGACGTTGAGAGAAAGCCTTATTTCAAGGACAAAGGATCAACATTGATAAACAAATTCAGACCAAAGAATTCTTTTGTTTTTGACGGCAATGTGGATAAGACTTAAACCATGAACTTGATCTTTTATTCAGTTCAAGCAGACTATTAAGAAAATGGGTTCTATTTTCAAACCAATTAAGTCTGGTATATGAAGAGTATAACTTTTATTTAATTCAAAAAAACTTTGAAATTAAGTTCTGTATTCAAGCCATATGGGACCAATGTATCAACATAGATAAACAAATTCAGACCAAAGAATTCTATAATGCAGACATTATATGGAAAATATGGAAATCCTTTGATCTAGTAGTTAGGAACTCTTTTGCCTTATGTGGATTCCTGATTGCCGGATATTATTTCTGGAGACGCCGAATGTTTTTAATTCAGTGACTTTTTAAAGATTTGTTTACCATGTCTCTGTCTAACCTCAATACGATCCATGTGATCAAATAAAACTTGTTTGTTAAACATTTAAATTACATTACTCCGCTTGGATTTTCTAATAACCACTCTTTGTGAGCAGTGTTGCACTTGTCATGCTGTTATGTTTTATGTAAATGTGGTCCATTACCTGGCACCCCTTCTCTATCCTATTTTTCCCCTCTCATATTTTCTTTTTTTCTGTTTTTTTTTTAAATTTTACTCTTTTGCTCGATAGTAAAATTCCTCATCTAGCAACTATATTGACTAAGACAAGCCATAGATGAATCGATTTTCTTTCCTACCACCATGAGTCAAAGGAAAGAAAATCTCTTGATTCTCCCATCAACATAGTTAGTATTAATGTGGGAATGCCTTTCACAGCACTATTGTATTCTGTCATCAGGGTGGCACGGGGAGCCTTCCCTGCCTGCAGAATACAATGTTTACTGCTAATGCCTATAGCCGCTGGCAGTAATCACATGTAGAAAATCAAACAGGCTAGTTGTACCCAAGTTGATTTATGGATCAACTTGTGTACAATCAGCTTGCCCATACATGGATTGAAATTTGGTCAGTTCCTACTTAAGCAGCCAAATTTTGATCCATGTATGGCTGGCTTTAGCCCTCTTGTACCACAATATGATTATATAGGGTAAGATTTATGATGTCACTCCCTATTATATACATCACAGCAACAGCATTTTGAACTGGAGAACTTTGCTGAACATAGAGAAAACAGCAACAGCATTAGATGCTGACTTGGTGATGCCATATACTGTATGCCGTTGAGTATACAATGTATGGATACACTTTTCCACTACTGTGCCCTTGTTAGAGGTGTTTTATAGTAGTGTCTCTTCAAACAGACTGCATATTTATCTGATTATATTCTGAAACAGAATAAAATTATGTTTTTTGTATTGTAGGACTACTGACCTATTGGTATAATGAAAATGATACAGTGTACACATGCTGTTTATTTTCAATAAAAGTTTATTGAAACAGAAAAATAGCAGAATAGATTTAATGGGGGTTGGGTTTATTGTATAGGCATTTGTCACTTCAATATATTTTGTGATGAATTGAAACAAAAGTGACAAAAATAGCAGTTATACAATTGTTGGCCAAACTTGGAAAATTTACAGCTAAACACTGGGTCTTTGAAATATACAAAATACCCAGAAATAAGTATATCAGGGATTCTATTTTTCCACATTCTGAGCTTTGCGGGGTTTCTCTGATATGTAGAAAGTCATGGGCTCTGCAAAGAAAGCATGACACAGTAAAATCAAAGGCTGGAAAATGCCCCTCCAAAATGCAAAAAGTGTACCTCAGGGTTAATAGGTTGCTATTTGATTAAATGAGACAAATTTGGTACCATTTTAACAATGGCAAACACAATTTTTTTTGGTGTTTTATTAAAAGTGTTGCTCTCTGAATCTTTAATGGCAAACTGAAACAAACATGATAAAAATTACATTTATATACTTTTCTAACATATCTAGAAAAACGGCAAAGCACCAGGAGTTCAAAATTTGCAAAATGCCTAGAATAAAGGATACATTCATAAATAATACTCTATACCGCACTATGGCAATTTTCACAGGTATGTACATAAGCAGCTGCTAACACATTACCTTTTATCTCCCTAAGACGGGAACATAAATGTAAACCAAAGTCATATGCTTTGATCCTCAAGTGTCCAAAAAACTTCTTATATGTAAATTCTCAATCCCATGAAACAATATTTTCCCCGTTGAGTGTTCCCCTTTTACTGTGCTAATATGTTACCACTCGTGTACTACAAAACACCTCCATCCTCCCTGAATGTATGCAATGTTATCCCTATAAAACACTTCCTCCTTAAATTAAGTATGTGACAAATACCGTAATCAAACTAAATTGACAAAAAATACAATCCTGCAGTACAATGTGTGCTGTCCTTTACAAGTGTCTTCAATAGTGCAGTCCTTTTAAAAGTGCTTAACCTCCCTGGTGGTCTAATTTTGTCAATATTTTTGAATGTCAAAGCGGTACATTGTTTTGCATGGAAATGTGTTATTTTAGATTGTAGGCCTGTAATTCTTAGGAATAACTCCCTTAAATCTGTCCAAACAAGAGTCTAGTAAACATCCTGGGTATGATAAAGTTTGAAACACGAAATCATAAATTATAATATAATAAATATTTATAAATATTAATAATAAATTTAATTCAATAATGTAATCAAACCAAAAACACTGAAATTTGAAATAGAGCACCAAGTTCGCACATTACTGAGCTCAGTCGCAGAATCATCACTATATTGGAGGTGATTGCGAGCACATTAGAACGTAAAAGCAGCTAGCATAAAAAGGGTAAAACCTCAACACCTCAAAACTACAGTAAAAAATAATAATAATAAATATGCAGCGCTAGATAACATATGATTAACAGTAATAAAAAATATGGTATTTAAATTGTATAAATATAAGGTGAGCGCTATTTGAGGCACAAAATTGGTGAAGTGATGGTTACGTCTTATATTGACGTATCTATATGACACAAGTTAGATAGTTGAGTGACAATTGTGAATACTCCAATCAACAAATATAGCAGTCCATAAATAGGTGATCCGTGCTCCGCACTGGTGTTTTACAGGTGCCGAGAGCCAGTACAAATATGTACTTACCAGAAGCGCATATATAATGTGCAATATAAATATATCCTGCAATAAGGTCATCTAGGTCTGGTCCGGGGCTGCGGGCTCATCAAGCTCAAATGCGGACACAGGATGATGCTGCTCACACACAAGGGTCACACTCCGCTCACATACCCATCAGAAAACAGCTCCAAGATATGGCTCCAGATCCAAAGATGGCTCCACCTTATTGGGCTCGTAATGATCAAGCCAGAGAACAAATAGGTGCCAATAGTGTAGTTATAATGTAATGTTTTATTATGAAGTAGGCAAAAATCGGGATAAAATGATAAAATGATAAAACTCACATGTGGTAATATAAACTTGAATAAAGATGGCCGCCGCATTTCCTCGTGGCTGTGTGCGGCGTGACGTCACTCCGGTGGGCTTCACTGATGCGTTTCGTGCACCAGCACATTGTCAAAGGGGTGAAGTGCACCAAGAGGACTTTGAGAGTTAAATATTATACCGCGCATGAGTGAGCGCACGTCACTTTGCAGTTATGCGCATGCACGAGCGGAAGACGAGATCAGTGACCATACGTCACTTCATCTCCGAGAAATGCCGCACTAAACAATGATAAATTGCCAATCCTTTGACCTACATAAAAAAGTCAAGAAGAGCTAAACTCTTAGGGGATATTAAGACTAACTAATATATTATAATATATTAGTGAAGATAGCGATAGACGCCATCTTAATTGAGTCCAATCTTATTTACATACACAGTATAGAGTATATATGAAACGGACTCCATATTACTGTAGCCCACATTGTATTTGACAATGCTGGTAATTCACTTGTGGGACTACAAATCACAGCAACATAATATAATATGGATAAATTACTATATAAATATTAAGAATGATAATTAAAAAGGCTCAATTGGCAATCTGTAAACAATTATACAGATAACATCATACAATATAAATATACATAAAAAGGAAAAAAACAATAGTATATAAATTACAGCTAAAAATGAAGCTATATCATAATGGGACTCATTATCAAGTATAAAATATGAATATATAATATAAGCATAAAGGGGCGATGGCGATAAATATATAATTCCTAAAACCTGAATAGACCCCACCTCCTGCACACATATAAAAAAATGGAATAGAATATAAAATGCATAAATAAAAAATAAAAGATGTGACTGGCTAGGTGATGATTAAAACGACAAAGATCTCAATAATATAAATAAATTTAAAATATCTGAGTTAGAATAGAATAAAAATCAAAAATAGAATAGGAGAAAAATCAACTATTATCGATAAAACAAATTTATGTCTAAATCCATGATAAGGCCATATGGGGACAAAGATTTGAGTTCTACAATCTATTTCGTTTCTAATTAGTTTCTAATTATGGAATGGATTGTAGAACTTGTAGCGCTTGCGCATGCGTGGTATACTATTTAAGTCTCGACGTCCTCCGGGTGGGTTTCCCTTACAGCACAAGGTAAGGAACCAGGGGATCGCAGGACAAGGACTACAGTGTAATGCTGAGTGTGGCTTGGGGGTTACCGCTTTTGGTACTGTAAATTAACCTCGAGTCACACTGGGGATCACCGCTAGGAAGGTTAAAATAGTGCAATCCTTTGCAACAATTGCTCTAAACATAAAGTGCCATTTGCAGATTCCTCCAATCCATGTGACACTCATACTCCCCCTCTGTGGAGCCCACTCACTAAAATTCCAGGACCCCTTATTAAAAAGTGGGTCACTTAGAATTTTGTTAACCATCACTATCCTCCAGGTGTATGCGCTTTGCCAAGCAGTGTCTCTTATCCACTCCTTACACCTCCACACCACCACAGAATATAGAAGGTACCAGACAGCAATCTCCCATAGTGTTATACTGTTTATTTAAAATTCTCTCACAATATAAAATCACACTTACAAGATAAATTGGCTTGCATTCATATACAAGCACCAGCGCTTACTTGTGTATCCAGGTCACTCCTGCGTTCCACGGACTGACCGTGAAGCACCGTAAGTGATGCAAAGAAAGCTGTGAAAAGTGTTTCATCAGCGTGACGTCATCAGTAGCAGTGCCACCTTGCTTCACACATCACCATATATACCCTCCTCAACTGATCAGTGTCAGTGACCAGTGGAACTTACAGTAACTCTTTACTACTTGCCAAAAAACATCCCTATTTTCTGGTACATATGTAGCACTTCCTAAGCTTATACCAATATAGCTGACTATTGACTCACTTATTTCTCCTCCACTTGTATAATACTCCTAAAAATAGATATATTTATAAAACAATTAAAATATCTTTCCAATAATTGGAAATAAAAGCAATTTAAATCTATGTTCAGTCCCCTTGGGAATAATGAGTCCAACTCAAAAATCTATTTCATTTCTCACCTCTATCTTCTTGTTGTTACTGTGTCTCTCCAGTGACACTTGATTTTATGATTAATGTAAAATTTAATACCCTTAGGGTCTCTGTTCTGTTGTTCCATGAAGTGTCTAGATAAACTATGTTGTTTGCACCCTTTCTTTCCTGATATCCTAATATGCTCCCCAAATTTTTTACTGTTTTCTCGTGGTCCTCCCCACATACTGAAGCCCATATTTACATTCAATAACATGTGGTTTATGTCATTGAATGTAAATGACATAAATGTCATTAAATGCTGTGAATGAGTGATGCAGCCGGGTGGGCAGCTAGTGGGGGAGAGAAGATATCCCGCTTACTGTCACATTGGGGGATTGAGGGGGTGCAGGCCTTTAATTTCATAACATGTTACACCCTAAATATGGGTGTAAAATGTAACATGTTCTGAAAGGTGAACTTATCCTTTAAAGTAACTCAAAGGGTCAACTTTTCAAGTTGGTGACCTTTGCAGGTTTTTTTATGTTCATCCACTTCATGTGCTCTGTGAAGCAGCTGTGACGCTCTAAAATTAATGTTGAAAATAGCCCTTCAAAATGCAAAATGTGTACCTGAGGTTTAATGGTCTGCTATGTGCCCAGCTAGCAATCATATGGGACATATATAGTACCTTTTTAACCACAAGAATTGGCAACACAGATTTTGTGGTGTTTCATAACAAAGGCACCTGTCCTCTGAAAAATAAAAAATTGAGACAAAAATAATGGAAATGCAATTTTCATATTCCATGTATCCTTTTTAAACTATTTGATGGAAGACAGTAGAATAAAATAATATACAAACAGACATACATTATTATCTTGAAGAGTTTATTGTTCAAATACTCATGGTTATAGTGTATATCTGTTTTGTTTTCAGTTAGTTAGGACTTACTGATGCACTATGAGAAAAATTAAATATATACAAAATGTCAAAGGATACATAGGACTATTCCCTTGTCCCCATATTACAGTGTGTGGCCATGCACCAGCACTGTCAGATAAGAGGAAGGGGAGTGAGTTACATAAGCCCCTACCTGGAAGTACCAGGTACTTTTCACCTGCAGGTAGATGGAATAATGAGGAGGGCGGGGGGGGGGGAATGCTGACATGGGCAAAGCACAGGTTTAAATTAAGGCAGACAGCTTCTGCTGTGCCCTCCTGTAAAATAAATCCTTTGTCATTTCTTGTTTATGTGTGAAAGATTATGTGTATAAATACCAAACAATGGTATATAATAATATCAGTTTAACCACTTGCCCTCCTGAGGATTTACCCCCCTTCCTGACCAGGCCATTTTTTGCCTTATGGAGCTGCCTTACTTTAACTGACAATTGCGTGGTCATGCAACGCTGCACCCAAATTAAATGTATGTCCTTTTTTCCCATGAATTGAGCTTTCTTTTGGAGGTATTTGATCACCTGTGCGGTTTGTATTTTTTGCGCTATAAAAAGACTGACAATTTTGAGAAAAAAACAATATTTTTTATATTTTGCTATTAAACATGTACAGTAAAAAAATAAAAAAAAAAATCAAATTTCATCATAAATTTAGGCCAAAATGTATTCCGCTACATGTCTTTGCTAAAAAAAATCCCAATTCATGTAAATTAATTGGTTTACATGAAAATTATAGCACTTACAAATGGCAGTATATATACTGGAATTTTTTATTTATTTATTTTTACTAGTAATGGCAGTGATCAGTGGCTTATAGTGGGACTGACGCGGACATTCTGACACAGGGGGGAACTGACTTTGTGTCACTGATATCCCCAGTGACACCAATACAGTGATCAGTGCTAAAAAAAAGCACTGACACTGTACTAATAGCACTGGGCAGAAATTGGTTAACATGAGGGGTGATCAAAGGGTTAACTGTGTGCTGTTTTACTAGGGGCTGTGTTAGTGCTTCACTGTAATCACACTGCTTTGCATGGCTGGGCTGTGCACAGCCATGCAAAGCAGTGTGCACGAGCTGACAGGGAGGAGAACTGTTTTGTTTACTTATAGTTCTCCCTGTCGGAGATGCTCGGCAATCATCAAGCTCCGGAGAGTCATCATGAATGGCGGCGCGGGTAGGGCACACGTGCCCCTTACCCGTAAATGCAAGATCACGTACATATATGTGATTTTGAGCACCCCTGTTGTCCTGTAGCAGCATATCTGCTATAGGGCTGTCAGGAAGGGGATAATATATGTAATTGCTTTAGAGTGTTTCTATGAGCAAAATAATGTGACACATGATATGATACCCCTGGCTAGTATTATTAACAAAATGTAACAAATAAATTGTTTATTATTCATCTACAAATTACCTAAATTTATTTCAAACATGTCAAAATGTTGTCAAGAATCTTAGAACCAAGTTATTTGGTTTTTGATGCACTTCTGAACTCAGTGCTAAACTGTACATCTTGCATCTTGTTTATCCTTGCTATTACCCTTTGAGGAAGAAATCTGAAAAAAAAGAAGAAACATTATATACTATAAATAGCTGGGTGATACTTAATATGTCACCCCTAAAGAGAACTTTGATCTTAAAGACAAGTTACAAGTCTACAGAGAGTTTCCCAACAGCTAGCTTTCTGCAATGCAATGCCATAAGAGCATAATTATGCAAATTCCAGATCTTCAGACCCAAAGACTTCTTGATCTGGGGAATGGAGATGAATGAAATGCACATACTTACGCTTACTTCATCCCTAAAATGCATTGTTTCAGAATGCCTGTTTGTGGGGCCCTTGGCTGGTGATCCTGTTAGTCTTGATCCAGATCCACCCAGCCTTGCCCTGCAGCAGCAGATCATTACAATAATGAGCTATTGCTTGCAGATAGCTAGCAATAATTGACTATTATTCATAATATATTGAAGCAGAGGTGCATGAGAGAATTGGATCAGGAAAAATGAAAAATGTATAAAAATATAAAATATTCTATTCCCCTCCCGGTTACAACACTTACATTATATGCTCTGGATCAGTTTGTGTTTTGAGATTGATTTGTGTTTATTGCATAGGGATCCAGGGTTCACTTAAGTGAGTGCAATGGTATTCAGTATTTAGTGATGGCAACCTTAACTTACTTTTCTAGCACCAGGTAGTTTTTCACATACGAAGGGACAAAAATCATTTTCTTATTTGTTAGTATTCCATCCACAAAACTCCTAGATACATTTTCAGGTTTCAGTACAGGCCATAATCTGGAATTTAGAGAGTGAAAATAAAATTACATCTCAAAAAATAATAGGAAGATAATTTATTGTCTAATTTTAGTTTTTGGGTGGATGCTGGATGGTTCAATACCCACTTCTCCACTTCTTATATATACAGTAGCGTAGGGGTTCAAATGGCAAGTTTCTAGCTCTCCTTGCACACAGCAGTTATCACAAGACTGCCTCATTTTCACTTTTATAGCTTCAACCTACTTTATATTTGGTGAATGCATCAGGTGTGAAACTCTCATAAAAGCAGCGACAGGTTTCAGGCAAAGTTCGGACACTTCCTCCAACTTTCCATGTGTATCTATTAGCCCCAGAGACAGTCATAGTGATGGCCAAATAGAAATGTATCGGGGAGAAGAGGGCAAGCTCCAACATTCGCCGGAAGTGTTAGAGCTCTGTCCATTTACAAAGTGGGTAAAGAAAGCTGATGCAGGTATATCTGCTAGCAACATTATTTTTTTTAATTAAAAGGATCTATATAAACAGTTTCTTAATTTCTGTGTTAGGACAAAGGCAGGATCTCACTGCTGGCATCCGAAGCAGTGGTGGAACTACCAGGGTCGTAAAGGTCAACCTTGAAACCGGGCCCTTGTGTTGCACCACTGTAGAGGGGCCCCAAGCAGCGTTGCCAGTAAAAAAAAAGTGCTTTTGTGTAGTGTTTTTTTACTGTTTATAAACAGCAGAAAAGTGCCGTTAAAACTACTCTTGTCCCTGAGTTTCCTCTCCTCCTCATTCCCCCTCCTTCCACATCTGACCAGCAGACTACCCCCTACCTGAGCTGAGAGGAGCTCATTACTAATCGGCTGAGCTTGACTTGGGCTCAGCTGGGTTCGGCTTGAGTCGGGGGGCAGAGCAGGGGGGCAGACTGTAGACTGCAGGTCAGGTATGCAAGTGTGCAAGGAGGGGGCATGGGGGGAGAGGAAGCTCAGAAACAACTGTGTGCAGTGACATCATGGCGCCTCTCTTTTTGAAAGTGAATACAAGGTTGGGACGCAGGTGAGTGGAGGACCAAAGCCTGCAGGCAATTACAGGAGGTCAATGTGTGATAGCTCCGAGCTACAGAGTCTGTGGGGTAGTCAGTCACTCTATAGGGTGGTCACTGATGTAAGGGGTTAGTGGAGACCCGAAGGTCCTCTCTTATATTAGTGTCCTCACTACCCAGTTACATCAGTGAACCCCTTTACCGTAGTGTATTCGCTCTTGCAGATGCTGGTGAAAAGTGGAACTCTGTCGTTTGATGTAAGGGAGGGCCCTGGTGACCAGAGAACCTCTGAGTTTCCAGCATCCCCCCTTCCATCAGGGTAGGCAGAGTTCACCCTTACTGTGCAAGGGTAAACTTTGCAAACTCTGAAATAAGGAGGAGCTCTGCAAACTCTAATGTAAGGGGGGGGGGGGGGGAGGCTCTTGTACCCAGAGACCCTCTTACACCAGAGTCCGCAACATTCCCCCTAACATCAGGGTTCACAGAGTTCCCCTTTACATCAGAGTCCACAGAGTTCCCCTTTACATCAGAGTCCACAGAGTTCCCCTTTACATCAGAGTCTGCAGAGTTCCCCTTCACAGGGGAACTCTGATGTAAGGGGAGGCTCCAATGTAAGGGCAGGAAGGGGGCCCACTGCGGGACCATAATAAAGGACTACGTGACGGGAGTAAAAGAACCCAGGCTTAGGTTAGGTGTGGCCCTTCATGGGTTTTTGCACTGGAGCCCTGAAAATTCTAGTTACACCTCTAGTCTAAAGAAATATAAGACAATAGTAGACAAGTCACCTCTCTGAAAAAAACAATCTTCTAGATTGTAAGCTCAAAAGAGTAGGGCCCTCTAACCCCTCGTGTGCTGCTTGTAGTTGCTGTACTGTTTCATGTATTGTCCCCCCCTCTATTGTACAGCGCTGAGCAAACCCTTTGGCGCTATATAAACTCGATGTAATAATAATAATATTAGAGCTGAAAAAATAGAAGTTACAGTATATACTACTTATAGTGTCTCCCTCCCATGTGCGATATCAGCTACAAGCACTTCACATTGTAATCATGTATGACATGCAGGAACTATGACAAACAACTGAGAAATGTAACAAGTACAGTTTCACTTCACAGGTTATGAATGGCTTACTAAGCTGCTCACTGGAGTGTGTAGGTGCCCCTTTATGGTTTCTACTGGTCCAAAATAAATGTGAAATCGCAAAAAAAACAATGGTTCCTCCATAGGCGATGTTTTAAAAGCATTTACAGGTTATCAGTTTACAGTGCACTGTTAATTTTATTATAATTTTTTTTAAACACTTCTTTACATTTACAGAATGGACACATGACAGGTTCTCTTTATGGAGACATCGTGCATCTATTAGTCCCCCAGTGTCTACCCTTCCCTCAATTCCAGCTAATCAAGCACAGATTTTGTTCCCTGGCTACAGCAGTGTTCCCCAACCACCTTCTGCTCTCTGTTGCATATCCATTTACCATGGGGATCCCAGTGACATGATTGACCAAATTTTGTCACGTCCATATATGGTCAATGACATCACCTACAACCTTAGCTCCTTTGCTTACATTGTAGTGGCAGGGACCAGGGATATGTCATTTGGCGTGAATCAAGTGATAGGTTAATTTTTCAGAGGGTGTTGGGCATCATGATTGACTTGGATCTGTATCACCAGACAACATAAATGGATGGTGGATTTACACTTTACATTTTTTAAGGACTTTCCTTTAGCTTCTTTATAGTGATGCTAGCCTTTCGCTCCCTATCTACATCAAAAACTGTATAACTAATCTTAGACATGATTAAAGGATGGGGGGTACTTAGACAACCTCCCTCCTCCCCCCAGCTCTTCTGAACACCAGGCACCTCAAGTGCTTACTTTTTTGTAAGGGACATATAATTTTCAATATTTACAAAGACTAACTTTAAATACAATAAATAAAATAACATGTAATTAATGGCTTGAAGATGTCTTCAACGATGTCACCATGGGTGCATAAGATGTTTACTTGTGGTGTGGCACTGTATGCACATTATGTTTTTTTTTAATTTAAATATTTATTAATTTTTCAAAGTAATTACAAACACTTTCATCATATTCACAATAAATATACATAACTATTTCTTATTACCTTTCTTTTCCCTCTTAAAACATTTCCCTCTTCCCCCCACCCACCCATCCTCTCTACCCCCAACCACTCACTCTGCATTCTTTCACACCTCTCATCTAATGCAAGAATATCCTACCCTTCCACCCTCTCTCTATCCTTCTACATTTCACTTCTTCGCGTTTACTCCAGATTTTTCCCATTTTTCATGGTATATCTCCATCTTATCTTCCTGCATATAGTAGAGCTTCTCCATCCTACTAATCCAGTTTATTCTTTCTATCCAATCCTCCTCTTTCGGTACTTCTGTTTTTCTCCAATACTTAGGGATCAGACTTTTTGCGGCATTTAAATAATACCCTAAACCTAAATTCTTATATTTGCTAACTGATATCTCTGACTTATGTAGCAAACAAATCTCTGGGTCTAACCCAATATTTATCTCAGTTATGATCTCAATTAAATGTACTATTGTTTTCCAGAATACTTGAATTTTTGGACATTCCCACCAGATGTGATACACTGTCCCTAACTCTCCACACCCCCTCCAACACCATGGTGATTTTTCCCCACATATCTTATTTTCAACACTCGGTGTAATGTGCCATCTTATCAAACATTTGTAGTTTATTTCTACATCCCTCAAACTTACATTTTCGGGAACTAATCATTTATTTTCTTCTGTTTATCCTCATCTAATACCACCCCCATATATCTTTCCCATTTCACTATGTGCATTGGTTTTGTGCTTGTGTCTAATTCTGTAAGAATTCTATATATTTTAGCCGTGCCGTGTTTCCCATCCCCCCGTGAATCCATCAACCTTTCAAACAAATTCCAATCCTTTTTCATTCTCAGAGATTTTGGGAGATTTCCCACAAAACATTTTAATTGATGATAACACCACTCATCGAACCTAACAAAAATCTCTCCCTTCGGATCACACCCCAACAGGGTTGTGATCCGAAATAGTCATTGCTCCTACTTCTACTTCAACCATTGACTCAATAAATCGATGTTCTATCAATATGTAGTCCGACCTCGAATACATCTCATGTGCATTTGAGAAGAATGTATAGTCTCTATCCTTCATATGCATAATTCTCCATGTGTCCACCAATTGGAACTCATGGATCTCCTTCTTTAGTAATCTCAGAGACCTACTCCCATCTCGCTGCACAGAAGAGGTTGCATCTTTTAATGGGTCCATACATAAATTAAAATCCCCCGCCAATATCAAACGGCCCTTTTTAAAGTCCATCAGTTTTTTTAGTACACCTTTCAAATATATCTACAGCTTCTTGTTTGGACAATATATGTTAGCTACTGTACACTCCACCTCCTGCAGTTTACCCTTCAAAAACATATCTCCCCTCTGGGTCCACCTTTCTATCCTCCAACTCAAACCTTATATTTTTTTCAAATCCTATTGCCACCCCTTTTGCTCTCCTAATCGGGGAATCTGCATAATACCATGTTGGATAATATTTAGATTTTAACTTAACCTTAGATTCCATCTCAAAATGTGTCTCTTGCAAAAAAAAACACTGAAGATGCTCTATGGTGAGGTTCTTTAAATAACCTAAATCTCTTCCCAGGACAATTCAACCCCTTTACATTATAAGTGATAACTTGTAGTTCTTCCATCCTTCTTATATCACTCCTCTTCCAATCCATCCCTCCTCCTCTTTTCCCTTGCTTTTGTACCTCCCTCAATCCTGCAGAGTGTTAACCCTAATACCCCCCCCCATCCCATCCCCCCAACCGCCCCCTCCCCCCTTCCCATTTTTAGGCTACTAATATACCCATTAATCATTTGTGGGCCAAGATCTCCACCTACGATTTAACACTTGGGGTCAAACTCCGCCCATGGACAGCTCCTCCTCCCTCCCACCTCCCAAGTACCCTCTAACTTTTAATTAACTCTTTAAAATTTCACATGCCCCCTGAAACAGAACTCTAGGTAACATACTATGAGGAAGGAAAATGGGCGAGGAAGAGATAGAGAGAGGAAGGAGGAGGGAGAGGGAAAAAAAACAAAAAAAAAAACCCTCTCCCCTCTCCCCCCCCCCCCCCCCCTAATTCCTCCCTCTGACAGACTGCCAGTCCTCTTGTCTTATCACTCCTATTTCTCTCTCCTCTTCCTCCCATCCGGCAATCTCCATTCTTTGCAACTCAAGTTTTTCACAAAAATCTCTCAAGTCTTCCGGAAATCTCAAATAAGCTGTAACTCCATCTTTCCATCCAATTAGGCACGCTGGGGTCCCCCATCTATAAAACACATTCTTTTTCCTCGTCTGCTCTAAAAAGGGGTTTCAGGGATCTCCTTCTCCACAAAGTCTCCGGTGTAAGATCTGCAAATATCTGAATATCAATTTCTCCATATCTAATTGATGTTTTTCCTTTGATCTTCCTCCAAATTGCTTCTTTATCCCCATGTTTGTTAAATTTAACAATTATGTCCCTTGGTTTTTCCTTCCCCGTGCCTTGTTGGCTCTTTCCTATTCTCACGATATCTTCCAGATCAGTCAACTCTAGGGCAGGTCTGTCCATTATGGAGTTTAAGATTTTACCTACTAATTCTTACAGTGTTTCCCCTTTAGCATTCTCTGGGACTCCCCTTATCCTAAGGTTACTCCTCCTGTCCCAATTTTCTTGTACCTCCATCTCTTATATCAATTTTTTCTAAATTTTCCCCATATTCTTTATTTTCTTTTCTAATTCCGAAATGCTTTGGGCCTGATTTTTAAATTTCTCCTCCGTTTCTTCCACTCTCACCAACAACTGCCCCAAATAATTTCGGATAGTTGCCATTTCTTGCTTTATTGTCTTCTCTAGTTCTTTAAACATCTCTGCCATTTCTTTTTTATTCGGTACTTGTAGTTCACTTTCTCTCCGTCTCATCTCCATGGTTCCTATTGTTTGTTGACTACCAACATTTAGACCCAACGATAGTCTAGGGCTGCTTTCCAGACTGATATCCCCTTCACCCCTTCCGTTTATGCCTTGGGATCTTTCTGGAGTCACTTTTTCCTGGGATGTATATTGTTTAATCGTTCCCGTTTGGGACCCTTTAGGCCCACTTCTTTTACTACTTTTGTTCTTCATTGCTTCCATGGGCCTTATTCTCCTCTATACTCTCTTGTAGAGACAGATGATTCACACAAATAGAACAGTCCCAGTTTAGCCCAAATAGTGACCAATTTTCTTCCTCTTTTAAGTTGCTTAATCTTCTTCTCTTCCTTTTCCTCCTCTTCATCTATTTCAAAGCCCCTGGGACTCCTTCCTCTCCCCCCTGCTCTCCTTAACAGCAGATTGGGACATTTAGGGTGTAAAAGTTCCATTCAGTCTCACTCACCCACGTCTCTTGTCCCTTGCTGCAAGGCAGGTGGGGGCTTCAGGTGTCCAGCTCCTCTGTATAGTTCTTTCCCTGGGGGGGACTCCACAGGGCTACTTCTCCTGCTTCCATAGGGGTCTTCCAAAAAAAAAAAGCCAGTGTCCACATCCTCACCACTATACACTGCCAGCCAGGGAGCAGACTAGGGAGCAGAAAGCCGGGAGCAGACAGCCGCCTTCCTCTCTTCTCGCCGGCCGGCTTCCTCCGCTCCCAGTGCTCCTTTGCGGCTAGACACGTGGCCATGCTGCTCTCCCGTCCCCTGGCAACCCAGCTTTCTGACTCGCCGGACTCCAGGTGGGCCGGTCTCCCGCTCTCCCCCCGGCACTCAGGTAGGTCTCGACACGGCTCTCATTCCATATAGAGGGCCCCTGGGGAGGTTAGTAGAGGAGCTTAGCAGTGAGCTCCTACATCAAGCCCTCCGCCACTGCCGCCATACTCAGGCTCCTCCCCCCTCCTGTATGCACTTTATATGACAACATCAGGATTCTCACCTTGTGCTTGGCTTTTGGACAAATCCTGTGTTCACGAACACAGGACATAAACAAGAGGTTTTAATTCCATCTTTTCCGAGAGCAGCAAGCTCTGTAGTCATACACTCATGGAAACCAACAGCTCCAAATTTACTGGCACTAAAACCAAACATACAATAAAAAACTATTTGTATTTACAAACATTTGAAAAAAATAATAGTGTTGATGACATTAGTACTGCCTTTAACCACTTCAGCTCCAGAAGATTTACCCCCCCTTCCTGACCAGGCCATTTTTTGCAATATGGCGCTGCGTTACTTTAACTGACAATTGCACAGTCCTGCAATGCTGTACCCAAATGAAATGTGTACTTTTTTTTTCCGACAAATAGAGCTTTCTTTTGGTGGTATTTGATCACCTTAGTGGTTTTTACTGTTTTGAAAAAAAAAATGTATTTTCTACTATAAAACATATCCAATAGAAAAAATTAAAAATCTAATTTCTTCATTAATTTAGGCCAAAATGTATTCTGCTACATATTTTTGGTAGAAAAAAATCTCAATAGGTGTATATTGATTAGTTTGCGAAAAAATATAGCGTCTACAAACTATGGAACATATACTAGGATTTTTAAAAAAAAATTTTATACTAGTAATGGCAGTGATCAGCGACTTATTGTAGGACTGCGATATCGTGATGGACATTTTTACACTAACCGACACTTTGTGGGAAACAGTGACACTATATTATGCTAAAAATATACACTGATCACTGTACTAATGACACTGACTGGGAAGGGGTTAACATCTAGGGTGATCAAAGGGTGAAGTGTGTGCCTGGCTATGTGCTTGGTGTACACTAGGTGGTGCCGGTACAAGGGGAAGTGATGGATCATGTTCCCAGATCTGCAGGGACATGAGATCAATCACTCTCCCCTGTCAGTACAGAACTCTGCCTGTGTAAACATAGGCAGAGCTCTGTTGTTCCTCCCTGCCCACCGACCGGTGGGTGCCAGCAAACATCTTTTTGCCGGGACTCGCAGATCGACTTTTGCTGTGACAGTTCACAGTGCTGGCAGTGAGCGAGTGCCCCTGTGAGGCGAAAAAGGCAAAATCTCATATATATGGGGATGTAAAGTTTGGGCACCCCAGCTAAAAATTTGTATTAATGTGCATAAAGAAGCCAAGGAAAGATGGAAAAATCTCCAAAAGGCATCAAATTACAGATTAGACATTCTTATAATATGTCAACAAAAGTTAGATTTTATTTCCATCATTTACACTTTCAAAATAACAGAAAACAAAAAAAGGCGTCTGCAAAAGTTTGGGCACCCTGCAGAATTTATAGCATGCATTGCCCCCTTTGCAAAGCTGAGACCTGCCAGTGTCATGGATTATTCTCAATCATCGTTTGGGAAGACCAGGTTATGTCAATCTCAAAGGTTTTAAATGCCCAGACTCATCTGACCTTGCCCCAACAATCAGCACCATGGGTTCTTCTAAGCAGTTGTCTAGAAACTGAAACTGAAAATAGTTGACGCTCACAAAGCTGGAGAAGGCTATAAGAAGATAGCAAAGCGTTTTCAGATGTCAATATCGTCTGTTCGGAACGTAATTAAGAAATTGCAGTCATCAGGAACAGTGGAAGTTAAAGCAAGATCTGGAAGACCAAGAAAAATATCAGACAGAACAGCACGCAGGATTGTGAGAAAAACTATTTAAACCCACGTTTGACTGCACGATCCCTCCAGAAAGATCTGGCAGACACTGGAGTTGTGGTACACTATTCCACTATAAAGAGATACTTGTACAAATATGGTCTTCATGGAAGAGTCATCAGAAGAAAACCTCTTCTACGTCCTCACCACAAAAATCATCGTTTGAACTTTGCAAATGAACATATAGACAAGCCTGATGCATTTTGGAAACAAGTTCTGTGGACCGATTAGGTTAAAATTGAACTTTTTGGCCAGAAGGAGCAAAGGTACGTTTGGAGAAGAAGGGGCACAGAATTTAATGAAAAGAACCTCTGTCCAACTGTTAAGCATGGGGTTGGATCAATCATGCTTTGGGGTTGTGTTGCAGCCAGTGGCACAGGGAACATCTCACGAGCAGAAGGCAAAAAGGATTCAATAAAATTTCAGCAAATTTTGGATGGTAACTTGATGCCATCTGTGAAAAAGCTGAAGTTAAAGAGAGGATGGCTTCTACAAATGGATAATGATCCTAAACACACCTCGAAATCCACGGGGGGATTACATCAAGAGGCGTAAACTGAAGGTTTTACCATGGCCTTCACAATCTCCTCACCTCAACAGAATTGAAAATCTATGGATAGACCTTAAAAGAGCAGTGCGTGACAGACAGCCCAGAAATTTCAAAGAACTGGAAGACTTTTGTAAGGAAGAATGGGCAAAGATCCCTCAAACAAGAATTGAAAGACTCTTGGCTGGCTACAAAAAGCGTTTACAAGCTGTGATACTTGCCAAAGGGGGCAGTACAAGATATTAACTCTGCAGGGTGCCCAAACTTTTGCAGATGCCATTTTTTTGTTTTCTGTTATTTTGAAAGTGTAAATGATGGAAATAAAATCTAACTTTTGTTGACATATTATAAGAATGTCTAATCTGTAATTTGATGCCTTTTGGAGATTTTTCCATCTTTCCTTGGCTTCTTTATGCACATTAATACAAATTTTTAGCTGGGGTGCCCAAACTTTCGATCCCCACTGTATATATACGTGATTTTGAACAGGGGAGCCACCCTGTAGCAGTAAAACCACTATAAGGCTGTCCATAAGTGCTTAATACCATTTTAATAAACTGTAGTGATGTGCTTAGGCGGAGGGCCATAATGATGGTCATTCATTCATAATATGTTCTCTGTCTTCCAGATTTAATAAATCTGGGCATCATTCAACCTAGAAGACTGAGAACATCTTTTGGAAAAACAGAAGTACTTCAGGGAATGGTTTCAAATTAATATTGAGTACTGCAGCTTCAGCTACCCTGCCTGTGGGCAAATTTAAAAAAAATGCTTTTGAACTCCATCCAAATCTTTTAGCTTTGCATAGAGTGGGTAAGTGTTAAAAAAGTGCTTTTAAATTTCACTGCTGGAAGTTTCCTCCTCACTTCCACTTTGAGAAACAAGAGAAAATAATCATGGCAAGGCTTCTAATCCTTTCCCACTATATTCAAAATTTAAAAAAGTTTTATTATAAATTCTAGTTTACTCTTTTAATTAAATGATTTGCCCTTTGGATTATGAATGACCATCATCTGTGCCATGCATGGACAGCCGAAAGGGTCCCCAAAAGACCAGGCAATCTATGCTTTCCTTGACCCGAGCAGACATCCTCTTGCAAGAAAGGATCACTTACCAGTAGTCTACTAAATATGTTATCCCAACATGACCACAAACAGAAGCCACAGTAGCTATGTGTCCTCGATTTTTTCTCATCATTGCAGGCAAGAAAGATTTGGTGGTCTAAAGTTAAAAGTTAGTAAATATATAATGATTTCAATAGCTTTTTCTAAAATGTATACAATACAAAAATTCACCTCAAACAACATGCATAAAAATGATTTTGGAATAATAAAATATATGTTATTTTACAGAAAACCCAAGTCTTTTAATTTAAAAAAAAAAAGATGCGAAAGTGATCAGTGCTTCCTGCTTAGTAGCGCTGTACAATGGTTGTGTCTTAGGATAGATGTACAGGGCCATTTTAAAACTGATGAAGCCCTACCTGCATCAGTGCAGTTTAAAGAGCCCAGAGTCTCCACATTACTATTCCTGAATGGATAAATGAGGGGCTAATAAAAATCTAAATAGCTTCAAGTATTAATTACCTGGAACATGAGAAGCACGCTTAAAAAGCATACCTCAGGGCATCTGATGAATTCTCAATACCAGTTTGTTATTTCTAAAAGGGATTATATGTAACAGATACTTTAGTTTGATTTATTCTAGAAGTTGTTAGCTCTTATGTGGATACACTGAGGCTAGATATTGAACCATGGGGAGCAGAAATGATTTGTCAAAAGACCTGCATAACGAGGTAATGGAACTTTATAAAAATAGAAAAGGATATAAAAAGATATCCAAAGCCTTGAATATACCAGTCAGAACTGTTCAATCACTTATTAAGAAGTGGAAAATTCAGGGATCTCTTGATACCAAGCCACGGTCAGGTAGACCATGAAAAATTCCAACCACAACTCCCAGAAGAAGTGTTCAAGATACAAAGAAATATTGATTTAATATCAATGTAGACTGAATACGTTTTAGTCTTAGGCTCTGTTCACCCTTATTTAGGTGTGATTCTGCACATCATGCTTAGGCCAGCACCTGCATTTCAGTTGGCTGCCCTATGCATGAAAATTGAACAAAAGAAGAGCATGACCCTTTTTAAAAATTGCACCACACCACAACAAAGCGCTCGGCACCATGTTACTATACGTTTTGACACATGTTAACAAAGCTCATGGAGGTACCATTAAGAATGATTGGCACTGCCACATACCTGCAGAAGCACCCCAGCTACCTACAAATTGGCCTATCCTTGGACAAAAGCCATAGAGCGTGGCATTGGTGCCGAAATGTCAGCCTCCTACATGATCTAAAACCCTGGCTGATCTTTCAGTAAACTGAATGCCAATTTTTCCATTACCTCTTTTGAAAATTGTGACCCTATGCTTCTCTGGGTGGCCCATAAACCCTTCCAAGATTGTACAGATCCTTACTGACATCAACAATCTTGAAATAATAAACAAACCTTATAGTCAGATGTACAGAAAAGCCTTTCATCCTTAAGACATCAGCTATTAGAACTATATACATTTAAAGCTAAAGATCTTACCCAATGCCGTAAGAACTTTTTGGAGTCCAGAGATAAATGCAGTTGTCTCTTAGGAAACGCCTTAAAGGATCAATGTGCACTTTCATATATTCCCTCAATATCCTCATCCCAAAGGGGAACCACCTCCCACCCTGGCAAAATCACCAATATTTGGTTATTTCTACTATATAGTTCTGCTCAAAAATTTGCATACCCTTGGAGAATTGGTAATATACAGCATGTACCATTTTTAAAGAAAACATGAGTGAGCAGGCAAAACACATTTCTTTTTATTTCTTATGGGATTCATATTCAACTGTAGGTCATAACAAAATGGCACAATCATAAAACAAAACATGGCAACAAGTAAACAAATGAAATGACCCCTGTTCAAAAATCTGCATACCCTTAGTTCGTAATACTGTGTATTTCCCTATTCGCATCAATGACAGCATGCAGTTGCTTTTAATAGTTGTCTATGAGGCCCCGAATTCTTGCAGGTGGTATAGCTGCCCATTCGTCTTGGCAAAATGCCTCCAAGTCATGGAAAGCCTTTGGTCATCTTGCATGAATCAAACATATGAGATCTCCGCAGAGTGATATTAAGGCCAGGAGACTGTGATGAACACTCAAAAACCTTCACCTTTATCTGCTGTAACCACTGCAAGGTCAACTTGGCCTGTTGGAAAGTTCAACAGCAGAAGCCTTCGTGAAGAAGAATGCAAATTGTGTGCTGCAACATGCTGCATTCACCTTGCCATCAATTTGATGGCAAGATGTGGGCAGGGAGGGTGATCGGAACAGCGGACAGGCAATTACTGGAACCAATCTCCTGTATGGCTCTTTCTGCAGCAGCTGAAGGCTGACTTCTTCTCCTTTCCCTCCTGTCAGCTTTCAGCTGCTGCAGAGAGAGCCATACAGGGGATCAGTTCCAGTAATTGCCTCACATCACCCTTCTTTTGCACCATATGTGTCAGGGATCTCTCCGATCCCCGCCGCGATGGTCCCGGCGCAGGCGCAGTGCACCGCCCTGTGCAGGGACACGGGCACTAGGTCCGGGCCGGCCGCGGCGTTCGAGTTCGTGCATGCGCAGTAGAAGCCGCGGCACAATGTCACATTTACCAGCCCCTTCCATTCCTGAATTAATACAATGAGCGATCAGTACCGATCAGTCGCTGTGTTCATAACTGTAGTTCATAAGTATAGTAAACAGTGTTTTTTTGAAGGGGAGGGGCCCTGTCAGGTTGGCTGTATGGGGCCGCGTGGTTGCTAACTGCAGCCCTGACAGTGGGGACAGTATGTTTGTCACTATGGGTCTTGTTGACCATAAAGCTCTATTTTGGTCTTGTCAATCCAGGTTACAGTGTGCCAGAAGCTGTGAAGGTGTTGCTGGCATATTGTATCCTGGATTTTTTGTGGCATTGGTACAGTAAAGGTTTCTTTTTGGCAACTTCACCATGCAGTTTGTTTTTGTTCAAGTATTGTTCCTTGAAACAACCACTTTTTACAGAGCAGCCTGTAGTTCTCCCAAGGTTACCTGTGGTTGGAATTTTTCATGGTCTACCTGACCGTGGCTTGGTATCAAGAGATCCCTGAATTTTCCACTTCTTAATAAGTGATTGAACAGTTCTGACTGGTATATTCAAGGCTTTGGATATCTTTGTATATCCTTTTCTATTTTTATAAAGTTCCATTACCTCGTTATGCAGGTCTTGACAAATCATTTCTGCTCCCCATGGTTCAATATCTAGCCTCAGTGTATCCACATAAGAGCTAACAAACTCAAACTATTTATGCACCGACAGTAATCGCATTTTAAAAAGTCACAGATGTGGGAAATTAACTTTTAATTGCCATTTTAACCTGTGTGTCACCTTGTGTGTCTGTACCAAGGCCAAACATTCCAGGGTATGTAAACTTTTGATTAGGGCCATTTGGGCGATTTCTGTTATCATGATTTAAAAAAGGAGCCAAACAACTTTGTGACAAAAAATGGCTTCACATGATCACTATCCTTAAATAAAAGAGTTTTTTGGCATGCTCAGTGATATTTTCAATATCAATGCCAAAATTTCACAATTTCTGCCAAGGTATGCAAACTTTTGAGCAGAGCTGTATTTGGTTCTTTCTACTCCTCTCTTTATAACATAAATACAGAACCTTCAGCTCAATCTTCTCTGGAATTAGTAAACAGAATCATGACATACAATGCCTCATCAAACCTCTCTCAACTAGACACGAACTCTATTTTATCTCTAAACATTCTGATTATGTCTCAGGAGCTATGGTCTAAAAATCACTTCCATGAAACTTGGTAAATCTTCACTCCCTGACAGCTTAACAATTCAGTACTATAAAATGTTTCTCCCACAGCTCCTCCCCCGCCTCACAACCACCTTCTATTTCCTAACCCAAAGTTCCCATTTTTCCAGAGATTCCCTAAGTGCACATATCACAGTTATTCATAAGGAAGGCAACCCAACCTTCCCCTTAGGCTCCCTAAATAGCCCATTACGTAACCTCTAGAGAACAATACTTAGCAGGCTTCTCATTTTCATAGCCCTGACCTCTGGTCCTTGAACCCTACCCTAAACTCCCTTCTTCCTTACATATCTTACTTCCCAAAACCCTCAGCCTTCTCCAGAAACTTAACTACAATGAAAGCAGGGAGGTCTTTAACATGGGGCAAAAGGGGCAGCTGCCCAGGGCCCAGTCATTGTTGTGGGGCCCAAAGCAGTTGCCCCTTGAGCCCACGCTGCCCGCCAGGGTTTTTTTTGTTTTTTCAGCCTTCCACTACCCCACCACCTCCTGCACTGCTCACTTCTGTATAAATTGCAACTTGTAAAGAGCTCTCCCCGTGGATGCTCAGAAACCGCCCTGCTCTACACGACAATCTCCATAGGAGAGCAGAGGAGGGAGGGGGTGGGGACTCCACACAGGCAGAAGCGCTCCTCACTGACAGCATGCACGGACACACTAAGTATTCCTCTGCAGCCCCATTGTGAAAATTGTGTGCATGTGTGTGCGTGTGTCTGAAAGTGTGTGTGTGTATGTATCTGAGCGTGTGTATGTGTCTGAGCGTGTATGTGTCCGAGTGTGTGTGTGCATGTGTCTGGGTGTGTGTGTGTCTGCGTGTGTTGTATGTGTGTTTCTGAGTGTATGTATGCATGTGTGTGTATGTGTCTGTGTATGTCTGAGGGTGTCTGAATGTGCTTATGTGTGTGTATGTGTATCTGAATGTGTTAGTCTGAGTGTGTGTATGTATTTGAGTGTGTATGTGTGTCTGAGTGTGTGTATATGTATCTGTGTGTGTGTGTCTGCCTGTGTGTGTGTGTGTGTGTGTGTATCTGTGTGTTTCTGATTGTAGGTGTGTGTGTGTATGTGTCTGAGTGTATCTGTGTGTGCGTATGTCTGAGTGTATGTAATTCTGAGTGTGTATGTGTGTGCGCGTGCGTGTGTCTCTGTCTGTGTGTGTGTTTTCGTTGGGTGAGCTCTGAAATTAAACCTGTTAGCAAGACAGCTTTGCACTTGTGGAGGGGGGAGGGGAGAGAACTTGGATGTACACAGCACGCCCCTCAACCCTGCACTCTGTACACAGCGCACCCCTCAATCCTGCAATCCGTACACAGCGCACCCCTCAACCCTGCACTTCATACACAGTGTAATCCAAACTCTGTATGCAGTGCACCCCTCAAACCTGCACTCCATACATAGAACGTGCGCTCTGTACATAACTCACCCCTCAACCCTGCACTCCGTGCATAATGCACCTTGTATACAGAGCACCCCTCAACCCTGAACTCCATACATAGTGCACCCCCCATCCCTATCTTCCATGCACAGGGCACCCCTGAATCCTGCACTCCGTACACTGTTCACCCCTGAACTCCGTGCATAGCACACCCCTCAACCCTGCAGTCTGTACGTAGTGCCCCCTTCAACCCTGCACTCTTTATATACCCTGGCAACCCATCTTCAGAGATGCTGCTCACATTGGGCTCTGTTCCTACCTGCACTCAGTTAACCTTCATAGTTGTGGTTTCTCTGCTATACTGATTGCTAATAACAAGTTTTAGAATTTTCTGTCTGTTGGTGGGTCTTGTCCCCTCTGCAGTCTGTGGTGTGCAGGAAGGGAGGAGATTGTGTGCTGTAACCTCTAGCAACGAATCAGTGAGCTGTAATGATGTGCAGTAACCGCTAGCAACCAATCAATTCACAGTAATGATGTGCAGTAACCTCTAGCAACCAATCAGCGAGTAATAATGATGTGCAGTAACCTCTAAGAACCAATGGGAGAGCAGTAAGGATGTGCAGTACCCTCTAGCAATTAATTAGTGAGCAGTAATGATGTCCAGTAACCTCTAACAACCAATCAGCAAGCAGAAATGATGTGTTGTAAGCTCTAGCAACTGATCAGTGAGCCATAATGTGTGCTGTAACCTCTAGGAATCAGTGAGTAATAATGATATGCTGTAACTTCTGGCAACCAATTACTGCCTGATCTGCTGCAGCAAACTGATTTTGAGTATAGGTGCTAACTGTATGTCTCAACTAGGGGCCCCCCAAAAAAATGTTTGCCCAGGGTCCAATCAATCTTGAAGATGGCTCTGAATCAAATTAATATGCAACTCAACAGGTCACTTCCATAACTCACTTATCTATGCATACTCACTCCTCTCTCGACTCCGAGATGATTTGCAGGCACCATACAACTCACCATACATTCTCCCAATGGGGAAAAGTTATATAACGGGACTTCACTGCTTCCCAAATACATGACATAATACTCTTCTGCTTGAAGTCCTTTATATCCACTAGCCTCCAAGAAACCAACTATAAAATGTTATCATGCTGGTACAAAACACTCTTTATAGACTCTTTCCTGAAATGTCCAATACCTGATGGAGGTGTATGAAGGCCACTGGCACATTATTACACATTTTCTGGCCTGACCATGTTCTAGACCCTTCTGGTCAAAGGTAAAAAATCTCTCAAACATTCACAGATTTTCAACTTCATTCTGACTGTCAGGCCTGGGCTCCTGCTACTTTTCTTACTTACCAGCCACTCATCTCCACAGTGACTCACCTGGATACCATTACCTGCCTCATTAGTCCAGCCTACAGACAGCCCTTTTTTGCTATTTTAGCAGCTAATCTAATTTCCTCCTTGTGCTGGCGTGGTCTATGATCTCCAGTGTTACTGCCTGTATTCCTGTGTAAAACTCAGTCTAGATGACTTCTCTTCCAATTGCCATTTCTGATTTTTTGGCTCCTGACTAGGCTGACTTCTGGTTTCCTGACTCTGGCTCGTCTGATTACCTGCTTTGGCAACCAAACCCTGGCTTCTGTTTTGTCTACATTCCTGAACTGTGTTAATTTTGCGATTTCATTAAAATTGTGATTTTAACTGCACTTTCTGTCTCCGCTTGGTTCATGGTTCCTGACACTGACCCAGCCTTTTTTCCCCTATGCCTGTCTTCCCTGCCTATGTAGAAGTATCAGGAATCCATTCTACGACATTTGTTAAATATAGGTAAATCGTGTATTCCTGTCCAATGGAAGAGCCCCAATCCTCATCTATCTGCCTGTGGGCCCGTAAAGCAGAGTAAATGGAAGACCTGATTCTATCAGCCCAAAGCAAACATAAGATAACATAAATCCACATGGTTTTACTAGGATGCCTTAACATTTACAACTGAAGAACAGGCATTACTGTTTGGAGATTCAGAGTAATGATCACTTTCACTATCTCTCTACATTTCTACCCCCCCTTCTTCCATTCTTACTCCTGGTCCCTTACTCATAATACAGACATTCCTTAACACAGCTACTACATAAGCCATATTATTCAGCTCTAGGTAAAATTACACTCTAACCCTACCTCGAATTTGTCAATTCATGCATTCACAGGTATCTTGACTCCTTAAATCCGGAATTACCTCTATGCAGCTGCTCATGATTGCCAATTCTTTTTGAATCATATGGACGCAATGGGGTAGATTTACTAAAACTGGTAAACACATAATTTGGTGCAGCTGTGCATTGTAACCAATCAGCTTCAGCTTGTTCAATTAAGCTTTGACAATAAGTGCCCGGTCATACCGTAGTTCTTGTATTACTTTTTCTGCAGTTTTGTTGTGATTTTACATACATAGAATATAATGGAAATCGCACTGCAAATTGCAAGTAAGTAGCAATAAAGTCTTCAGAAATCGCACCTGAAATTGCGCTGAAATAGCACACAAATCGCGGTGTAACCTCTGACTTAAACCTAGAAGCTGTCTGTTGCACTAGATTTTGTGTGCACTAGTTTTAGTAAATCTCCCGTCTCTCCTTTTTATGCAACGGCAAACAATATGTCTATGTAAAACCAGCTTCTGATTTAATTGTATGCTGAAAACTAAAGTAAAGAATTTTAAAAAAGTATTCTCACTTGCTATCTCTATTTCTCTCTATCCTTCCTTAATTTTTTGTCCCTTTCATAGGATTAATGCACTTAAAATTAATAGTTAAGAATAGGATTTCTTGTTGAAAAAAGTATGTACGATTGCAAAATATTTACTATCCCTAATACTTAAAAACATTATGTAAACAGTAATGAAACCAATTTGTTGTAAAAGTAGTTTGAAAATATATATATAAATCTTAAAAGAGTTGTGTTGCCTATATAGTAATATTAAAGTAGATACAAAGGCAATTTTTTCATTTTGGAAAGAGTGGGGGAGGGTTATAACCTTCGTCAGTTTTTGGTTTTCATCTGTGTTCCAATGGGGAGATTTCCCATCACTTCCCACCCTATAGGAAGTGAGAGAGAATCCCAACAAAGTGAGGGAATCCCGGTGTTTCACCAGGGTCCCCAGAAATTATGTCTCCATTGGAAGATTCCCCTCTATTACTTTTCTGGGGACAACCCAAAATTTGGGATTTTCTTTTACTTTCACTTTGTTGATAACTGTAAACAGGTTGAATGTAAGTAATGGAAAGGGGTGCTGGGGTGTGCTGCAGGGTCTATTTTCACTGATGGGAATCTATTTTTGGATGAGGGGTCTATTGTTGCCGTGGAGGGTGTCTTATGATCTATTGTTGCTGGGGTGGTATTTTGTTGTGGGGGGTCCATTGTTGCTGGGAAGGTCTATTGCCTCAAAAGGTGGAGAGTTCCTGCACCTATTCTCAGAGAAAAAAAAGCCCTGACACTAAACATGACAATGCTAAAAATAGAAAATTAGTGACGGTCACTTTAATAAAAAATACAAACTGTTAAGAAGCATTAAAGCTTAGCTCCACCCAAAAAGGGGAAGTTCTGCTTTAAGCCTTTGTCCCCCGCTCACCATTAGGATTGGCACCTTTGGGGAGCGAGGGGGGGGGGGGGGGGGGGGGGGGGGGGGAGTACCCAAATTTGACAGGTACCTGCTCTCACATCCGCTGCGATCGCCTAGGCCAGTGGTCGGCAAGCCGCGGCTCGCGAGCCACATGCGGCTCTTTACAAACTTAAATGCGGCTCTTCTGTGTGCCCGGCGCCCGCTCCCCTCCCTCCTCTCGGGCGGCCGCCCCAAAAGTCAGGACTCTGCAGCTGTCAGGATGTAGGCGGGGCAGCCAGGATGTAGGCGGGGCAGCGTGACAAACTCCTCTCCTCTCACAGTCCGCCCTGAAGACCAGAACGGCGCGGGAACACGGCGAGAGGAATGCGTGGAGCAAAGGTAAGTGAATTGACACAATATGGGGAATGTATTACTATGGGGGATGTATT
Organism: Staurois parvus; assembly: GCF_062004578.1. Taxonomy (NCBI): domain Eukaryota; kingdom Metazoa; phylum Chordata; class Amphibia; order Anura; family Ranidae; genus Staurois; species Staurois parvus. The sequence continues at coordinate 5,527,245 of NW_028317882.1, forward strand.
ACTATATGGGGGATGTATTACTATGGGGGATGAATTACTATATGGGGGATGTATTACTATGGGGGATGTATTACTATATGGGGGATGAATTACTATATGGGGGATGAATTACTATGGGGGATGAATTACTATGGGGGATGAATTACTATGGGGGGTGAATTACTATATGGGGGATGTATTTTCAGTTTTAAAAATGTGGCTCTCAAAATAAATTTCAATCGTGGTTTTGGCGAGATTTGGCTCAGTTGAAAAAAAAAGGTTGCCCACCACTGGCCTAGGCGATCAGAAGCTCAATTTGTCCTCCCCCCCCCTCCCTCCCCATAGTCTTCTGGGACACGTGACAGATCCCAGAAGACTATGGGGCCATTCACAAAGCGCAGCCCGTCTCGCATCCATACTGAAGATGCAAGTGCCAGGGAGAGAAGACAGCCGGTGAAACCAGCGGTGAAGACACTGTTGGAATGAGGGACAGGTAAGTGGCTGTATAGTTTTTGTAGCTGCTGACTTTTATTTTTTTTTCTTTAGATGGAACTCCGCTTTAACGACAGTGACATTAACTACCCTTTGCTTTGCATGAAAGCCAGACCATTCCGACAGGCAAAGCAACCCAGAAGTATTGGAGATTGCCAGATTGCCACCTCCCACACTCCAATTGGCTAATTGTTAAACTGGGCTGCCACAGTGGCCAATAGGAATGTGCAAGAGGCAGGAATTGGCAGGCAAGCTCTGATAAACCCTGGAATTGTCAGAGCTCTTTCAATCAGAGCAGCCTGCCATTTGTGCACTTGCTGAAGCTATGTCCAGGCGTTTTGGGGCCCCTGCAGCTTATACGTGTCATCAGATTATGGTTTTCTTAAAGTAACATTAAGTAACAATAAACTTTCACAACTTTTATAATAATCAACATGTGAGAAAGACACCTAATGTGCACGAAACATATATATATGGACACATTAAGCAAATCTTTTAAAGGTTTGAACATTTTTTGTAATCAGAAGCTTTAAAATGTGCTATTCATACTATTCAGTTATCACAAAAAAAGTAAAAAGCAAGTTTGACTTTGTTTAATTGTATCATACACACCCAAAAATGAGCAAGAATGTTGACTTTAAAGGTCTTCTCAATTTGGTCATCTTTTAAGTTGAGAAACTCCACACCAAACACCACTCCAGCATTATTTATCAAGATATCCACATCTCCGACTTCTGACTTGACCTTTGTAAAACATAGATATATATATTTGGGTTTTGGCATAAGATATTGTTCCCCTGAAACAAGGATAAAAATAGATGTTCCTTCTGGGTGCATATACACTATATTGCCAAAAGTATTGGGATGGCTTCCTATACACGCACATGAACTTTAATGGCATTCCAGTCTTAATCCTCAGGGTTCAATATTGAGTTGGCCCACCCTTTGCAGCTATAACAGCTTCAACTCCTTTAGGAAGGGTGTCCACAAGAGTTAGGAGTGTGTCTATAGAAATGTTTGACCATTCTTCCAGATGCGCATTTGTGAGGTCAGGCACTGATGTCAGATGAGATGGCCTGGCTCGCAGTCTGTGCTCTAATTCATCCCAAAGGTGTTCTATTGGGTTGAGGTCAGGACCTCAGACCAGTCAAGTTCCTCAACCCAAAACCGTGGCCACGCACAGCACATGTGCAGTAGTTCTCATTAGCCAGCGTGCGTTCCACTGCCACCTGCAGGCGGCCTGCAGTATTTAAGCCATTGCTTTAATCGGCAGCCACACTAAACAGGCTGAACTGCTGTAATACTGACACTCAGTGGCTGAATATCTCCTTACCATGGGAACTCTGTCATACTGAAGTCTCTATCTGCTGAACCCAGGTATCTTTTATAATAACATACACTATTTTATACTACACATAATAAAATGAACGCATCCTGTTTTTAAATTTTAAATAGCAATTGTGCTTTTGCATTTACATACATGTTTATTCTATGGATTCTCTCTAAATATAAAAAAATGTTTTTCCTTTTTTAAAATTTTTTTTTTGTACATGTTTTCTATATATACACACAACTTTTCTGTATGAGATTTTTGACATTATTATTATTATTACTATACGTATTTTCATATGTATTGCTATGCTCATCTAACAGTATCACCACCTGTTATACCATCATGATTCATGTAAATAGTTTGAGGGGAATTTGTATTTGTATATGCATTTGTTTTTTTTCATCAGCTCTGATGAAGAAGGGAGCACCCTTCGAAACGCGTTAGCCTTCATCCCCTCCCCCCTTTTCGATTTACCTGTAACCCTGTTAGGATTATGGTTACTTATGCCTGTTATACAATCACTTTGTGAGTATATTTCCTTATTAATAAAATTAGTCACTATTTATTGAGGTAATGCGCAAGGTTTGTGTGCTCTTTCTTTCATCTTCCTCTACAGTTTTATTAAGCTTCCCCAGCTTCATGATAGAGCTGCACAACCTCTGATCACCAGCGGATGAACACACAACACGCTGCTTGTCACTATCGCCTGTTTGATCTGAGTCTTTGAGCGCAGGAGATAATGGATCTTTGAAGAATATTACTCTACACTAAGACATGAGTCAGTGCTCTTGCCTTGGCTTTGACCAGACTATATTCTGAATCAGATTTCTTAGAAAACAATTGAGTCAGATCTCTTTCAATGACTTTGACCAGACTGTGTTTTAGACCCCGTGATCATTTGGCCTTACTGAATTCTCCAGCTAATAAAAGGCAAGTCTCTCACTAGGTATGTGCCCTTTAACGGAACCGTGCCTATTTAAAGGATCTGCATCCATGTGTCTAACACCCAAGCAATACTTCCACCTGTTCTGTGAGCTTGTTTTACACCTGTTCCTCGTTTGAATTGACTTCCGATGTACCAACCTCAGCTCCACTCCTGTTCTGGGGTTTGCAGGCCCATTGTATGGTCTCTTCATTCATCCGGTACACTCCTGTTGTGAGGTCTGCAGTCCTGAGGCCTGGTCCTGTCTGCCGTTTCTCCCCACATGTTCCTATTATGTGTTCCAGCCTACTCCAGTGTTCTCCTCTGTCCTAAGTCTCTCTCAGCAGCACAGTTCCCATTTACACTGCTGCCATTAGAATGCGCTTCTGCGGGTTAGTTTCCACATATTACAATAGGGTGAATCATGCTGTCCAAACCTCCCTGAAGGGATTCCTAGTAAAACACTGGCTGACCCTTAGATTGAGTGATCTTACGTCACCCAATCACTTGTGCGTTCACTTAATTCACCCTTATGACAAGGTGCTTTGTGTGTGATCTAACCAAAACCACAGAAGCAGGTGTAAGTTAAATTCTCAAAGCAAGTTTTCTATTTACCAGACTACAATAACATGTTTTGTTTGTATACATAAGATGTTAATTTACTTAAAGCATTTAGGCTGTTCACCTTGCAAGGGGAATTTTCTCTTAGCTTAGTAAATGTGGTGAAATTTCACTTTGCAAAGAATAATAATGTGTAAGGAAAATTAAAAAAAAAAAAACAGTATTTTTGCTTACACATGACTGGATGGTGGAAGCCGGAAGAGCATCGCCTCATTCGCTAAGCTAAGGGAAATTCCCTTGCAAAGTGAACGATATATTTGCTTTTAGTTGATCAACCCCTTAGTTTATTATTTTATGTATAGTTTATTTCTGTCAAAAATATTTATGATAAAAATCTACCTTTTCAGCTGCAGCATAAATATCATTCCTTTTACTGCAATCCACTACATAAGCATAGGCTTTTGCTTCCAGTTTCCTACATAGATTAGCTGTTTCTTCCACACCTTCCTATTGAAAGACAAGAAACAAAATATATGATTTCTGTCTATTCATTACTCTTTCAGTTAATTTGATTATAAGCATAAATTTTTTTAAAATAAACAATGCACAAATTGCAATAATTCACAACCACTTAGAGTTGTCATTCACTATCATATTTTAATTGCCTACATTTATAGCTTAAAAGAATGCAGATCAAGAGCAATTTGAAATTGAAACTTAAATTTCAGTTATGGGCCAACTGATTTGGCGATAATTTTGTCATTATATATGATACAGAAGTAATATGTACATCATTTTGTTTGGAATAGATAAGGATTTCTTGTGCAACAATGATTTTTATTTCTATACAATGTAAAGACAAAGATATGCAACAAAACAAAAAAATTATTTTGTGAGCTTTCGGATTTACATTTCTATTTAAACAGATTTTTTATCTAATGCAACAGAAAAATAATTAAATAAAAAAAGTGTACATATAAAATCTATATAAATTAAAAAAAATGATCAGCAAAATAATAACTAAAAAGAGAGGAGAAAGGAGGAGTCAATTAGATTTTATTATGGGTAACAAGATAATAAATAGCAATTTTTATTAAAACAAAAAATTAAAAAAAAACATTTTTTTTTACTTATGCAGTTGCTTTAACTGACAAAAGACTCAAAAGGGTATGAATTAAAAATTACAGTTAAATGGATAAAATAAAGATACTTGTGTTAAAGTAGACCGAAGCCCCAAATGATTGATGTAATTTGCTGAAGTACTGTATGTCATATTTTTTTTTCTCTCTTAAAGTGGAACTTTACCCATTACAATTTGATTAAAAATAATGTTCTTTGGCATGGAACATACACTCCATATTAAAGCGGAGCTCTACCCAAAAGGGGAAGTTCCGCTTTAAGGCTTTGTCCCCTGCTCCCCGTTAAGGATAGGCACCTTTGGGGAACAGGTACCTGAATTTGACAGGTATCTGCTCCCCCTTCCTGTGCGATCGCCTAAGGCAATCAGAAGCGGAAGTCGTCCTCCCCCTCCCTCCACGTAGTCTTCTGGGATAAATGACAGGTCCCAGAAGACTAGTCAGCCAGTCAAGTGGTTAATGAAATCTGCAAAAATTTAAAATAATGAAGATTACATTTGTAATGACATTACCATGTTAAAATCAGATGAAAATGTAGTAAGTGGGTCCACAGATACTTGTATATTTCGCAAAAACAATATTTACACAGTAGTTGTTTATAAATTTGGGCACAGCCCATTCTGCGTGGAATTTATGATGTCCATCCCTTTATTACTTGGTGTGGTATTGCATGATTGTTGTTTTACATATCAATAATAATAGTTTTACATTCTAAGAATATGCTAATCTGACAAGTTGCATCAACATTATATTTTAAAGGCAGGTAAACAAATATTCACAAAAAGTCATGCGGTCATGCGCACTAGGTGGAACGCACGCTGACCTACAAGGAGGAAGCCATCTTCACATGCCACGAGGCAGGCTTAAGCAGCACAGGCGCCGAGAAGAGGCTGGAACCCGCGGTATATCGGCTGATGTCAGCGGTTGTTCCCTGGCCTCTCTGGCCTTGTAAGGCAGTACCTATGAAGGACATCTTTTCCTCTCCTATTATCCATTGCGCAGGTGGTGAGTGGACTGTTACAGGACACTAGTTATATGGTCCTCTGTGATCGATATAACCTATACATCTTATATAGAGTGAAAGCTCTTCCAGTGACTTTCCACATATTGTTTGTTTCATTACAGGATGGGGACATCATGGTGCTTTTCATAGGAAACAGGATATACCACGTGTATCTCAACAGGCAGAAGATTTATTGGGATTTGTCTTGTTTTCCTTACAGAAAGTGGTGTGTGGTCCACATGTAGTGGTGAAGAGACCATTTCAAGCAGTGCTCTGCTATTTGCATCTATCCTTCCATCCTGGTAACAAATGGGGCTTATTCTCATTTAAGAGCCCTAAGGAAACAGTCGCTTATATTACAGATGAATGGGCCCCAACCACATGTGCCGGCATAGGAGTGTACTGCATTTTATATATGACATTCATTTTTTGTCTCTTATAGGCCTAGAGGCACGCTTCTCTTTTTGACGCATACTGTGCTTGCTGCACTGCATACAGGTGATATTTTATATCTATAGTGTAATGTTTTGACACTCCCTGCTTGGGATATAACCATTTTGGTAGTAGCATATGTCTACATATTTACAACATGTTACATGGTATACCTATGGTATAATTTTTGCATACACCTCCTGTGGGAAGTGTTCACCTGTGAGCTAGTGCTACAAAGACTTTAGGCTCTAGTAGTCACTGTCTTTGTTGCACAAGTATTTGGACCGGTCTTGGTGTCATTTTATATGGTTTTAGGTCTGTGTGTATTGTCTCATACTGAGGTGATGGTAAACCAGGGCGATTGCCGAAATGCCAAACTTGTATATGTAATAAAGCATAATTTTTGGAAATTTTTCTGATTGTCACACTCTGTTCATAATGTAGCCACTTTCTCTGTGAATTTCTTTTCACAACCCCCCCTTTTTGTGCATGTCTTTTTTTGGCTACTGAATGGAGGCCATCTACTGGGTGATATGGTAATTTATTATACAACCTCTAAATAACTATCTTTAACGAAGGTAAACAAATATTACCTAGTTATGCACAGACAGTGTGCATTCAAGGTCATGCACTTATTCCTGTACACCTGTCATATTTTGACATACAGGTGTATCTATGTACCTGCTGAGTCTGCATCCAGTTCCATAGGCTGCTTGAACACAGCTGGTGGCAGATACAGACACTAAAACAAACACTCCTTGCATGCAGTAGCCAGTGCCCATCTTAATAAGGCCATGGGTAGCTTCTGATCCCTATTAGAACTACCGTATTTTTCGCTCCATAAGATGCACCTGGTCATAAGATGCACCTAGATTTTAGAGGAGGAAAACAAGAAAAAAAAATTCTGTACCAATGGACTGCAAAAATAGTACAGGAAATGACCAGAGACTGCAGACATAGTACAGGAGAGGACCAGAGACTGCGGACATAGTATAGGAGATGACCAGAGACTGCGGACATACTACAGGAGATGACCAGAGACTGTGGACATAGTACAGGAGATGACCAGAGACTGCGGATATAGCACAGGAGATGACCAGAAACTGCGGACACAGTACAGGAGACGACCAGAGACTGCGGACTCCCCTTCACAGTCCAGTGCTCCAGTGAGGGGGGGGGGGCAGGGCAGACAGTCGCTGCCCTCTGCTCAGAGGGGCTGTGAGAACTCAGTGATCAGCGGTTATGTGATCTTACACTTACAGCCGGCAGGGAACTGATGCTGCATCCACTGGGTAAGTATAACTGGGGGGGGGGGGGGGGGGGGAAATCCCATACTTCTCTTTTAACTCCACTAACATAAGATGTATCATGTGTATATTTAGCAGTGTATAAAATGTGTTTGACTTTACTCCAGCAGTATATAATAAATTGTCAATGCGTACATGCAAACTAAAGACTAATAAGATCTTAGAAAGTGTATATTACCATTAACTCCCTGACCTTTATGTTGGTTATTCGTTGCAGATATTTTGAGAGTATGTAAGAAAATCACTCTGCAATTGATTATTAAGCACACTGTAGTAGTGGTGATCATTTGCTTCCAACCCAGACTCTAGACAGGCAAATTTTGCATTAAGTAAAAAAAAACAAAAAAAAAAAAAACAAAAAAAAAACATAGCATGCTTGAAGAATTCTACAAATTTTAGAGGCCTCACACACAAGCTATTTTTTTTAAATAAACAGATCCAAATAAAGGTTCTTATTAATGAGCAGTGCTGGAATGCCCTTTAGTCCTTGTGCATATCTGTTTCAGCATGTAAAAGGCCAGTGTGTACAACAAGATTTTACAAGGTTTATGCAAAGCTTTCAGTAAGTGTTAATCAGCTTTGCTAAGACTTCACTTCAACTTAAGTTCCAGTTTGGGGATGTTGAACACAGATCTTAATGGGTGTGCTGGCTGTCCTATACAAAAGGGCTTCCAGCAAGAATCAGCTGGCTTTAAGGTTTTTAGGTAGCAGGGAAACCTTTTGGCATGACGCATATAGGGGCCCAAAATCCAAGGAGCACAATCATGCTTTCAATGGGCATAAATTATGCATTCAATTTCCTGTCTAGCTAACACATATCTTGGGTTCCTTTAGTGCCAGGACAAGAGAATCCACAAAATGACCACATTTTGGAAAACGAAAACCCAAAAGTATTTTCTAAATGGCATTTTGAAGATTTCCTTTTTTGAAATAAATATTTGGAAAATGAAGAAAGAAACAAACAAATTTGACAATAAACAGGTCTACCACACAGTATGGGCATACAGTGGGGCAAAAAAGTATTTAGTCAGCCACCAATTGTGCAAGTTCTCCCACTTAAAAAGATGAGAGAGGCCTGTAATTAGCATCATAGGTAGACCTCAACTATGAGAGACAAAATGAGAAAAAAAATCCAGACAATCACATTGGCTGATTTGGAAAGAATTTGCAAATTATGGTGGAAAATAAGTATTTGGTCACCTACAAACAAGCAAGATTTCTGGCTCTCACAGACCTGTACCTTCTTCTTTAAGAGGCTCCTCTGTCCTGCACTCATTACCTGTATCAATGGCACCTGTTTGAACTTGTTATCGGTATAAAATACACCTGTCCACAACCTCAAACAGTCACACTCTAAACTCCACTATGGTGAAGACCAAAGAGCTGCCGAAGGACACCAGAAACAAAATTATAGACCTGCACCAGGCTGGGAAGACTGAATCTGCAATAGGCAAGCAGCTTGGTGTGAACAAATCAACTGTGGGAGCAATAATTAGAAAATGGAAGACATACAAGACCAATGATAATCTCCCTCGATCTGGGGCTCCACGCAAGATCTCACCCTGTGGGGTCAAAATGATCACAAGAAAGGTGAGCAAAAAACCCGGGACCACACGGGGGACCTAGTGAATGACCTGCAGAGAGCTGGGACCAACGTAACAAAGGCTACCATCAGTAACACACTACGCCACCAGGGACTCAGATCCTGCAGTGCCAGACGTGTCCCCCTGCTTAAGCCAGTACATGTCCAGGCTGTCTGAAGTTTGCTAGAGAACATTTGGATGATCCAGAAGAGGATTGGGAGAATGTCATATGGTCAGATGAAACCAAAATAGAACTGTTTGGTAGAAACACAACTCGTCGTGTTTGGAAGAGAGAGAATGCTGAGTTGCATCCAAAGAACACCATACCTACTGTGAAGCACGGGGGTGGCAACATCATGCTTTGGGGCCGTTTCTCTGTAAAGGGACCAGGACGACTGATCCATGTACAGGATAGAATGAATGGGGCCATGTATCATGAGATTTTGAGTGCAAACCTCCTTCCATCAGCAAGGGCATTGAAGATGAAACGTGGCTGGGTCTTCCAACATGACAATGATCCCAAACATACCGCCCGGGCAACGAAGGAGTGGCTTCGTAAGAAGCCTTTCAAGGTCCTGGAGTGGCCTAGCCAGTCTCCAGATCTGAACCCCATAGAAAATCTTTGGAGGGAGTTGAAAGTCCGTGTTGCCCAGCAACAGCCCCAAAACATCACTGCTCTAGAGGAGATCTGCATGGAGGAATGGGCCAACATACCAGCAACAGTGTGTGCCAACCTTCTGAAGACTTACAGGAAACGTTTGACCTCTGTCATTGCCAACAAGGGATATATAACAAAGTATTGAGATGAACTTTTGATATTGACCAAATACTTATTTTCCACCATAATTTGCAAATAAATTCTTTCCAAATCAGCCAATGTGATTGTCTGGATTTTTTTTCTCATTTTGTCTCTCATAGTCGAGGTATACCTATGATGCCAATTGCAGGCCTCTCTCATCTTTTTAAGTGGGAGAACTTGCACAATTGGAGGCTGACTAAATACTTTTTTGCCCCACTGTACATACAATTTTACCCCAAAACACATTCTGTTACTCCAGAGGATGGGAATACCACATGCATGAGCCTTTTTCACAGCCTAACCACAGAGAGTGGCCCAAAATCCAAGAAGCATCTTCAAGATTTTAAAGGGCAGAAATTATGCATCCAGTTTCCTGACTACTTCTCATATTTCTAGAGAGCCAGGACAGTAGAAACACCTACAATATGACCCCATTTTGGCAATAAACACCCCAAAATACTTTCCAAAGGGCATTGTCTTTTGAAGATTTACTTTTTTGCCATAAATCTTTGCAAAATAAGGAAAGAAAAATAATTTTTTTTTGTTCCATACATGTTTTATTGGATTAACTGCACAGCTTACAGTACATTAAGCATCAATATTAGAAAGAACAACAATGAGTAAGATGTGAAGCTTATATAAAATAAAAGTTGGCATTGGCAAACAAAAAAGGGAGCATATCTAAGACTTATTGTCTAGTGAAACAGACATTCCACTGGTGAACACAAAAGGCACTAAAACATGTTTGCAATACAAGAAATGGAAAACAAGAGAATGAGGAGAATCCCCCCTCAACATTTGTCACATCCTGAACAAACATACCTCCCAAATAACCAACCAGGCAAATTTGCCTTAAAGAAAAATACTTAAGAGAAGAGTAGAAAAGAACAAGTAAAAACCACAAGAGAGGGAATGATGGGAAACAAAGGAAAAACAAGAAAAGAGAAGGAAGGGAAAAGAAGATGAAGAGAGGATAAAAAAAGGGGAGGGGGGTAGAGAAGGTGGCTGAACATTGAGTAAAATTAAAAAAGTACGGGAAAATCTGTCAACCTCTTCTCTCGCACTCCACCTCCAAAGACCGGGATTGCGCTGGTAGGAGTGTGAGGGAAGGCACACTATTAACCGATCCAGGTGATCAACAGGCTAAAACACAATCCTACTAAAAGCCCAGAGTTCAGCTCTACGCTAGGCAAGTCCTATAATCAGCAGTCATCTTAAAGCCCAACCAACAAAACCATATGGCTATGAACTTGGACATCCTGTGTTGTGAGATTTGTATCAGCTCTTCCATTTCCTTCATGCTATTAATCCTGCGGAACCACTCACACATCATGGGAATGTCAGTAGAATGGCAAAGAATGCACTGTTTAGCTGCATTAACTATGTACATCTCCTTGAATTTAATATATTCTTTCCTGGGCAAAGTAGAGTGATGATGCAAGAGTTGTGCTGGAGTAAAATCCGGCTTGTATGTGGTGACTTTAGCAATGATGTTGCATACAAATTTTCAGAATGGGTGAAGTTTAAAGCACAGTATTAGAAACACAATGTCAGGGCTCCCGGGTATGACCAGAGGTGTGTGACTGACGCAGGGAAACGCAGACTTCAGATATGTTATAAACAATATAATTTATTAACACTAACAATACAAACATAAACGCAGTGCAATACTAAAACATAACACAGTGCAAACAAACCAAACCAACCACCCACAGATAACAGTACATACAATGCAAGCGTCGTCAGGCAGGCCGGGTCAATATCAATCGGGCAGGTAGGTACAGGGGGAGCAAGCAGAGAATGGTCGGGGTCACAAGCCAGGTTCAGCAGGTAGCGGGCAGCGTGGTACAGAGGGTCAGGCAGAGGGATGGTCATGAACGAGCCGGGGTCAGAGCAGGAGAAGTCAGCAGAGGTCCAGATCAGGCAGGGTCAACAACAAGACAGGAACAGGAACAGGATGCAGGACCCAGGAAAAACACACACCAAGGCAGAGTCTGCAGGTCTGGCCATCCCTTAAATACACCAGTATAAGCAGTTTCAGGTGTTTGGCTGGCTGCAAGGTTGAGTCTCTGATTGCTGGGAGCACCCGCTGGCCAGCCCTGGTACTGCAGCCCATAAGGCAGGCGAGTCCCACCATTGCTGGCCAGTCCATTCCTGACACACATTCTGCACCCCAAAACACATTCTGCTACTCCTCCTGAGTATGGGGATTCCACAGGTGTGGGATTTTTTCACAACCTAGCCATATGGAGGGGGGGGCACAATCCATAGAGCTTCAGGCCTTGAAGGGGCATAAATGACTTCATATCATATATTTGGAGACTCTGGGTAGCAGGACAGTAGAAACACCCACAAAATGATCACATTTTGGAGAGCAAACACCCCATGGTATTTTCTAAGAGGCATAGTGAGACTTTTGAAGATTTTTTTTTTTGGCACAAGTTTTTAGAAAATTGTTTACACAAATTTGTAAACTAACAAGATATCCCTAAAACACAGCATAGACATACATAGAATTCCATCTCAAAACACATTCTGCTACTGCTCCTGGGTATGGAGATTTAGCATGTGTGGCCTTTTTCAGCCTAGCCATATAAGGAATTTTTTAAAGATTAAATTTTTTTTAGAAAATGCATAAAGAAAAGAAAACATTTTTTTTACACTGTAAGAGCTGTAAATTTAACAAAATATTTCCCACGCAGAAAGGGGTTATATAGGATTACACTGGAAACACATTCTGCTATTCTTCCCAAGTATAGGTATATGAGGCTTTTTCAATATTTGGACTGATTATTTACCTGACTGTATTACAAAAATTAACCAACATTGTATCGAAAACAGTGTACTGTAATGCTCACTTTTGTACGTGTGGTCAGGGAGTATAGTTTAGCGAGGCCTCACCTATAGCAGCCCCTGCAAGCAAGCTTAGCCTACTGGTATGTGGCTGCCCCCATGAATTATACACAATGCTATGTTTGCTGGCCAGGAAGTGAAGCACAGAGTAAATAAAAGAGTATCTGCAGTTCCAGGGGTGTAGTTGTCCACAGAGGATGGCTGGGAATAGAATCAGTTGCAGGAACGTAGTCAGTGGGATTCACAGATAGGTCAGTACAGGTGGCAGCAGAGACATGGCCAGCAAATGATCAGTTCACGCAGCAGGCCAAAACATGGTCGATACACAGGCCAGGGTCAGTTCAGGTGACAGGCAGACATGGTCTGTATGCAGGCAAAGATCCCAAAGATCAGTGAAGGCCATAGGCAGAAACATGTTTGATAAATACACCAGGGTTTGTTCAGGTGACAAGCAGAGGTGTGGACACTATACAGGCAAAGGGTCAATCCATGAACAAGGCAGAAACATATTTGAGAAAATAGGAAAGTAGTTACATAGGAGATCAGATACAGGAAAATGTCAGCTAGTCCGGAACATGAACACTTTCACCATACCTCCACTAATATCGTAGTGAGGTATGGTAGCAATGAAAGCAGCTTTTTATGCAGAGACCAGGTTGTGAGGGACAGTAGGGACGATATTAATGTGTGGCATGCCTTATTCAAACTTTACACAGTATTTTTTCGAGGGTTTCTGGTCTGTTTGTATAGGCAGATAATATCAGGAAAGTGGCTCCTATGCTGCGTACTGACTGCATCAAATGGAAGCCTTTTAGGTACAGGGTCTTCCTAGTAAATTAGAGCTGAAACAATTTCTTCTTTATATATTAGAATAGATATAGGTCTTCCTGTGGACTTTGCCTATTAAAATAAGTGAATAAACACCTTTTTTCTGGTACAAAAATTGTTATTGAGAATTTAAAGGAAAAACAATACAAGAGTCACCCATGCAGGGGGCTTTTTTCAGTCATATATGAATGGGAAACATATACACTCTCAAATAGCACTTGTCAAAAATGGTGGGTGCACGCATAACAGTAAAATGAATAAGATTGAGAAGATGGAAACTTTTCTTAACCAGTAAAAAGATCTTCAGGTTGTCAGGATTTCCTCATCTGGTAGTTAAAATCTACCCTTCTATATATAGGTTATATTCATGACCACAAATATGTTTTTGGACCTGACCAGGCCTTCCCTGAGTTTGTACTGAGCTTGATTGGATGAAAAGACATAAACATTCTCCTTCTAGGGAAAAGGTTTCTGAAGAGTGGCATGCTGGAATAGACCAAATGCAGCACTACCCAGGGCCGGGACAAGGGGTGGGCAGAAGGGTCAAGTGCCCAGGGTACAGTGTTATGTGAAGAGGAAGGGGCGCACTGGAGCCACTCTGTTCTGCACCTGCCTCCATAACAGGAGTGTTGGCAGTTTCGCTCACATACTGTGAGGCAGAGCAGGGAACTCGATAGCTGCTAGGAGGTGTCTGCTGTCTCCTCCCTTCAATAGCAGCCTGTGGGCAGAAGAGAGATGATCACCTACTGAAAACACCAACCTCTGTGTAGAGTATAGGAGTCCTGTAGAGCAGACTGCCCTCTTTCCTGTTACCTTGGACAGAGCCTGTAGGAGACACAAAAGTAGTAATGTGTGTGCAATCACTGCCCCCATTTCCCCCCATCTGCATGTTAGGCTCAATTTAGTACAGTCAACCTGTGGAGGGACAGAGCAGCAGAGAGACAAGTAACAGCAACCCTGGAAGCTATTAGCAGTATGGAGTAACTCAGCTGAGCCTCTGCTCTCTATTACTGTTACTGGAAGGAGAGAGAACATCTTCCCTGTCCTAGTGCTGATTATGGTTGGTGAGGTTAATGCAGCCCAGGACAGCTTACATCAGACTGATAGCATGTATTCTGGGAAGGGGGGGCTTGATATACAGGAAGGGGGGGGGTGTCTGGCAGAGATATGCATTAAACGGCGATAAGGAACGTAGACACTGTTCCTGAACTGAACTGTTTCTTCTTCCTCATCTCAACAAAGACTGCTCATTTATTACTAATTAAAGAAATGAAACAGGGAAACTGTCATTCCTTTTTTTCTGATATGCTAGTTGCTTGGTTGTCATGCTGACTGCATTGTTCTGATTCGGTGGAAGTTGCAGATTGGGATATCTGAATTTTCACAGACCTTGACGTAAATATTTAGGTAAGAGGTTCAGAAAGTATTGCAGGTAGTCCATTAACATAACAGTCAGCTAACTAGCATTTTCAGGAAGAATTTGGGAAGGGGCCCACCTACTGGCAGGGTACTAGAAAGGAGGATTTCTCTGTCTCAATGTCTCCTGAAAGAGGACAACCTGTGGAGCAGGGGATGAAGCAGCCACCAACCCACTAAGCTTGCAGGAGAGGCAGAGTGAGTAATCCTACACCCCCTGGGCCGGATAAGGGGAGAGGGTAGTCAGGTGGAGAACCCAACTGGGGACTGTTTTAAGTAGGCAGCTTCTGGGTCGCCTTGCCCAAGGAATACCCTCAGGCAGCTGGGTGAAGAGGAGGATTCATCTAGGGTCTGAGAAGGTACACAAGAGAGCTTTGGAGTCTCTTAAAAGGAGAAGCTATTTTTGGTCCACATTTTTTCTGTACATAGCTGTCCTCAAGTTTGTGGTTTCCTTGAGCATCCCCTACATCCCTCAACCCTATCCAAGTTATTTACCCCTTAATAAAATCACAAAACCAAGCTCAAGGACTGTTTACTGTGTCCAGTGTGCAAAGCGTGGAAGAAAATGCGTGTTGTCTGGCTGTACAGAGCTACATAATCAATAGTTATTAGGCTCTAGAAATGTATATGATACTACTTCATAATATAGAAAATCTACATTTAAAATTGAAGTCTTGACTACTACCAAGAAAAACAACCTTAACAAGAAATGAAATAAAACCTAGACTGTTTGTCAGTCTGAAGCAGTTAGTGTGCAACAAGGGAAAACTATGTACATTAATTAAAACAGAGTTACACCCAAAAGTGGAAGCACTGCTTTTCTGCCTCCTCTCCTCCACTGCCTCATTTGGCACCTTTTAGGTGGGAGGAGGAAGCGGGTACATGGTTTTGATAGCCGGAAGTTCATCCTCCCCCACAGCCCTCTGGGAAAATCCCAAGGTGCCAGAGGACTGCGCCCCATTCAGAAAGTGCACCGCGATTCTCGCATGTGTAGTAGGAAACCGACGGTGAAGATGCAAAGCTTCACTGCTGGTTTACCTTAGTAAAGATGGTGGCACCAACACCCGACGGCCGAATGAAGAATTGGCTCGGGATGAGGACACCACTGGACCCCTGGACAGGTAACTGCCCTAATAAAAAAGTATAAATATTAACATTTAATTTTTTTTTTGGAGGGGGGGGAAAAAAAAAAAAAAAAAAAAAATCGGGAAAATCACATATAAGGGTCTGTCTTTGTCTTAACTAATACTTTGAAATATACTTGAATGGGAAAACACTATATGTAATATATATGTATATAATATACAAATAATATTATGGAGAAGTTTAATAAAAAAAAGAAAAGTTTGATTTAACGAGGAACATGTTAATGTTGTATTGTCTGTAGACAAGAATTTCAAATGGGTAAAACTACAGACAAAAACAGATATAAATAATTGTTAACATATAGGCATTGTGGGAATTAATACGCTTGTCTGGATATGTGACAGGTGTCAGATTTATGGTTGGTTACAATGACATAGACCTTAGCAATCAATCATATTGTACTACATGTAATTCTATGGTTAAAAATTCTCATAAAAGGAGCCTGCAAGCTTTGTATTTCTGAGCAAGTAATGAATTTGCTCTCAGTTGCAGCTGATGTTAATAAAGCCTCCTGCTCTTTTTGTAAATTCATTGCCAGGTTGTTTTTTTCACTTCCTACATCAGTCAATCAGAGCTAAGGCTACGTTCACACTAGCCTTGTGTGCAGGCGGCAGAGAGGCGTTTGGGAAGCGTTTTTACCGCTTCCCAAACGCCTCTGCCAATTCTGCACATTACAGCACATGGTGCTGTTCTAACGGGAGCGTTTGCGTCGCGTCGCGGCAAAACGGACGCCTCTGGACGAGTCAGGAGGCTTTGAAGCCTCCTATTCTCGTCTATGGTGCCGCTCCGCAAACGCCCGGCCGGCGTTTGCGTTGCGGTTGCGTCGTGGTTGCGGGGCATTTGCGGAGCAGTAACACCACTCAAACTGCATTATAGGCGTTTGTGGGGCGTTATTAACGCTCGGCAAACGCCTAGCAACAGCGGCTAAACCGCGCATGCGGCGTTTGCCGAGCGTTAAAAAACGCTCCGCAAACGCCGGACCAACGCTTGCCAAATGCTATAGGGGCGTTTGGCAAGCGTTGGCAAAACAGCCTAGTGTGAACGAGCCCTAACTCGCCAAAACACACAGCAAACTCACCCATTTACTTGAATATGTCAAATTCTGCAGTTAGTACTGCCCACCAAACATAACAGGGATTTTTTTTTGCCAAGTTGTGGGATTTATATACCTCCATACAGCTGCTTTTGCCACCTAGGGGGTGGTGGTGTAAAAACACTGTTCAACCACCTGTATTTTCTGCTCCCCAACCACAAGTGTAAACTAAGCCTAAATAAAAAAAATATACTGTAGACATCATTATTTACAACACAAAAACAAGTTTCAGATTCTTTGTAATTATTGCAGCATATGCTACAGCCACTCCATACATTTCAATGCATAGTTAATATTCATACCTAAATAAAAACATTTTTTACACCGATTACCCATGTATTTAAAAAAAATGTGCATGATGAATAATGGTGGGAACCTCTCACCAGTATAACCAACCCTCATGCATCAATTTACAATATGTGAAAGCAAAATAAATGCAAAACCAACAAATTGAAGCATATGAATGATGGTGAGAACCTCCAGTTGCGAATTACGTAAAAACACTTATATTGTGAGATCATAAATGCAATCTCTTAACCACTTGCCCTCCAGAGGATTTACCCCCCTTCCTGACCAGGCCATTTTTCGCAATACGGCGCTGCGTTACTTTGACAATTGTGTGGCCATGAAACACTGCACCCAAATGAAATTTATGTTCTTTTTTATCCCACAAATGTAGCTTTCTTTCAGTGGTATTGGATTGCTTGTGTGTTTTTTATTTTTTGCGCTGTAAGCAAAAAAACTGCCAATTTTGAGAAAAAAAACTATATTTTTGACTTTTTGCTATTAAACATGTCCAGTAAAAAAATGTAAAAATCAAATTTAATCATAACTTTAGGCCAAAATATATTCTGCTACATGTCTTTGCTTTGTAAAGTAATTGGTTTACGTGAAAGTTATAGTGTCCACAAATGGCGGTATATACTGGAATTTTTTTATTTTTAATTTTTTTAATACTAGTGATGGCGGCGACTTATTGTGGGACTGCAGTGGGCATTCTGACACGGGGGGGGGGGGGGGGGGAACTAACTGTGACTGAAATCTCCAGTGAAACTAATATAGTGATCAGTGCCAATAAAAAGCACTGACGCTGTACTAATGGCACTGGGCAGAAATTGGTTAACATGAGGGTTGATCAAAGGTTAACTGTGTGCTGTTTTACTAGGGGCTGTGTGTTAGTGCTTCACTGTAATCACAAAATTGCCCTATAGCCCTTTCCAGCCTTGTGGAGGTCCACAATTTTGTCTCTGGTGTCTTTTGACAGCTCTTTGGTCTTGCCCATGGTAGTAGTTGGCGTCTGACTGACTGTGGGGTGGACAGGTGTCTTTAAAGAGCTCAGACAGGTGCTACTAAGTTAGATTAATGAGTGGAGTAGAGGTGGACTTTTTAAAGGCACACTAACAGGTCTTTGAGAGCCAGAATTCTTGCTGTTTCTTAGGTGTTCAAATACTTATGTTCAGCAGTGCAAGACAAATAAATTCTTTAAAAATCATACAATGTGATTTCCTGAATTTTTTTTTTAATTCTGTCTCTCAGAGTGGGAATGCACCTACAATGTGAATTTCAGACCCCTCCATGATTTCTAAGTGGGAGAACTTGCAAAATCGCAGGGTGTTCAAATACTTCTGTTCCTCACTGTATATCCGTGGTTGAGTTTACATCAAAAATACTTTTACAAAACATATTGTATCAAAATTTAGAAACAAATACAACATCACCACCAGCTTTATTTACCACCACTCAATTAAAACCTGCAGCAGTGCAAACAAACAACAAACAGAAAAAGCATAAATTTCATCCGGATGTCAAGTTGTTCTACACAGAAAGATACACCACGGCAAAGCTGTATATCCACATGATCAATTATGCAAAATTCATATAAAGGGTGACATGTTAAATGTGTGTAACACTCTGCTATAAATGTTTGATGCAGGATGTTGAAGCCAACACAAGATTTCAGTGTCCTGCAGAACAGGGACATTCTCTTACTGAAGAACAGTTCTATGGAACTTGTATGCTGAATGGCAGGAGCAGTGCAATTAGAAACAACATGTCCCAGAGGAGCTGGCATGTGGGCAGGAGCATATATATGTAAAAGCCCGGGAGATTGGACAGGAAGTGAGAGGCAAAAGATCTAGATAGAGGAGTGTGTTGATCACTGGAGCCAGACCAAGCTGCAGGAGAGAGAAGGGAACCATAAGAATCTGCTGATCACTTAACCTGCCTCTTGATCCAAACAGCTGATCTTCCAGCAGGTGACCAGATGCAGAGCTGCAGGTGAGACCGGAGAGTTCGTGTGGGTCCCATCTGGAAAGAGAGAAAGATTGCAA
The DNA here is from genome assembly GCF_062004578.1 of Staurois parvus. Lineage (NCBI taxonomy): Eukaryota > Metazoa > Chordata > Amphibia > Anura > Ranidae > Staurois > Staurois parvus. Next base: position 5,546,458 of record NW_028317882.1, read on the forward strand.
GGATCCGCCAGATGCCATTCCTCAAGTGAGAGGTGCCAAGCTTTGCCTAGGGAAAGGAACATGGACACTTTCTCCATAGTTGCTATTTCTCCCACAATTGTATACAGTCACTATAAGCTGTGGCCTAGTTCCTTCAGCTGCTGCTGCTGCTTAACTACACTTGACACAGCCTTGACACCAGCACAAATAGCAGGACAGCCATTCCTCAGGCCGAACCCAGGACATGTCACATCATCAATTTACCCTTTCTTAAAGAGACCTCCTCCTATTGTGCCAATAGTCTTACAGTCCAGAGAGGAGCTACCCTTTATAAACAACCACTCCTGCCAGCCCACCATTCTTTCTTCTTCACATCTACTTACTAGTGACTTGTGCACTTAAAAGGGACATTACACCAGTTCACTGCCACTTTCAAGGGGAGTGCTGTTTCTGCTTTGCCTAGTTTCATTGTTCTTCAGAGAATCGCTATTCACACTTCTCATTGTGCACCAACTGGGCCCCATCATGTGTGTAATAGTATCTTCATTGCACTTAAGGGACATTGGTTACTTTAGAGGCAAAGAGCTCTTTTATTTCAGGCTACATCCCTGCCATCTGGTCCTGAAGGCCCAGAGTGAGCTAGCCTTGCCTGTTTTGATATCTCTCTATTTGTGGTTCTGTGATAAGTGTTGTCTTTTCTTTGTTTACAGTTAACACAAGTAACAACTGACTGTGCATATGCTTATTTGTTTATGCTGTGTAACCAAACTACATTCAAATCTGCTATAAACCTCTTACCAGTTTACTCCAATCAGTGTGTGAGTTCATTTCCTGGTGGTAATCTAATCCGGTTAAAGTGGAGTTCCAGTTGATTTAAAAAAATGAAATGTCAGCAGCTACAAAAACTGTAGCTTCTGACTTTTAAAATACAGATACTTACCTGTCCCTCGTTCCAGCGGTGTCCTCACCATGGCTGGTTGCACCAGCAGTCTTCTCTCTCTGGTGCCGGCTTCTTCAGTGTGGGCACCCGACTGTGACAGCTTGCGGCTTCACAGCCGGGTGCCCACTGCGCTTTGTGAATGGCCCCGTAGTCTTCTGGTACCTGACACTTATCCCAGATACAGGGAGGGAGGGGGTGGACAACTTCCGCTTCCGATCACCCTTAGGCGATTGCAGCGGAAATGGGTACCTGTCAAATTCGGGTACCTGCACCCTTCCCCCCCCCCCCACTCCCCAAAGGTGCCAATCCTTAACGGGAAGCAGGGGACAAATACTTATAGTGGAACTTCCCCTATTGAGTGGAGCTCCGCTTTAAGTGTACTGTGGTGTCAGCAGGGGTTGGGCTTTCAGAGAGGGATCCAGAACAGGAAGACTAAAAATAATCCAGTAACTCCTAAAGGGGTAGTGCTACATGTATAGAGCCCTTGGGTACTCGAGCTAATAATATCCCCTTGGTCTGCAATAACTAAAACTAACTGAGTTGAATGAACTGACGACGATAAATAATATTGTAAATCATGCATGATCCACTATTGCTAAATTCCAGCAACCTAATAGAATTATTGAGAGTCCATCCAATGACTGATATGGTATAAATATGAATTACTGCAGTTCAAACTAGGAATCAGGGTTTAATTACTTTATTAGGCAGCAATCACCTAGTACATGGTTAATTAAACGATGGATAGATGTGCAAGCAAAGCTGTCAAAAGACAGATGCATGCCAATAAATGGAGTGAAAGGAGGGAAAGATGCAAAGGCATGTACGTAGCAGTTAGTAGCAATAGTTAGTCAAAGCTAACAATGTGGAATAACTGAAACAGTGTCATCGCTGAAGCAGAATTGTGGCTGTAGAGCAAACATTGTCACATCGCTGTACATGCAATTCATAAAATTGCCACGCTCCAAGATCTCTTGCAGGTTACCCTCCTAGATTGTAAGCTCCTAGAAGCAGGGCCCTTGAACCCCTCGTGTATTGTATTGTTTCTGTATTGTCTCATGTACTGTCCCCAACTATAATGTACAGCGCTGAGCAAACTTTTTGGCGCTATATAAATACTGTATATTAATAATAATAATCTTCATTCAGCCAGCATGAAAATCCACTACTTTAAAGCAACTTCCTAGTGGTGCACTTTACCGCACTCCAACTCGATTCCTCAACCATTTTCTTTGTGAGCATCCAATAAGTTGTCCTCATTGACATCGCTGTAATCACAGTCCATGAGCTCATTAGCAGAGCCAGCACTTATCGTTCATCCTAGATTTATGGCCAGAGTATGTATTGTTCGCCGTGTCACAGCTGTGGCTACCTCCAAAGCACTCACTGATCGGGCATCGTGCAAGTGGCGTCACATGACGTTGATGAGTCAACTTGTTTTGCTGGAACGCAGTGTAGCTTTGTCTGGACGAAATTACCGTATTTTTCGCTCCATAAGACGCACTTTTTCCCCCCCAAAAAAGGGGGGAAAATGTCAGTGCGTCTTATGGAGCGAATATAAAGCGGCCGGTCCGGTATTTTTGCGGCCACCATGTCAGAATACCGGGCCGGCCACTCAGCTGTTGTCTCCTGCAGGGCCTTACCTGTTCCTCGCTCCAGCGCTGCACAGTCTTCCCGCGCTGGCTTCTGTGACAGCCGGGTGCCCACTGCGCATGTGCTGCGCTTTGTGAATGATCCGGTGTCTTCTGGGACACATGAAAGGTCCCAGAAGGCACCGGGCCATTCACAAAGCGCAGCGCTTCTCGCACATGCGCAGTTGGCACCCGGCTGTCAGAGAAGCCGGCCCGGGAAGAAGAGGGAAGGCAACTCCGCGGAAGTGGGAGCGGGTACCTGTCAAATTCAGGTACCCGCTCCCCCTCCCTCCCCAAAGGTCAGCAGTCTTCGGTCATCTCCTGCACTGTGTCCGCAGTCTCCGGTCATCCCCTGCACTGTGTCCGCAGTCTCCGGTCATCCCCTGCACTGTGTCCGCAGTCTCCGGTCATCCCCTGCACTGTGTCCGCAGTCTCCGGTCATCCCCTGCACTGTGTCCGCAGTCTCCGGTCATCCCCTGCACTGTGTCCGCAGTCTCCGGTCATCCCCTGCACTGTGTCCGCAGTCTCCGGTCATCCCCTGCACTGTGTCCGCAGTCTCCGGTCATCTCCTGCACTGTGTCCGCAGTCTCCGGTCATCTCCTGCACTGTGTCCGCAGTCTCCGGTCATCTCCTGCACTGTGTCCGCAGTCTCCGGTCATCTCCTGTACTGTGTCTGCAGTCCATTGGTTCGAATATTTTTTTTTCTTGTTTTTCACCTCTAAAACCTAGGTGCGTCTTATGGTCAGGTGCGTCTTATGAAGCAAAAAATACGGTATGTTTTTTCTGTTTCTTGTTTGTTTGTCAGCGATGCAGTGCAGGTTTTAATTAGGTGGTGGTAAATAATGCTGCCGGTGATGTTATTGTATTTTTTCTAAATTTTGATACAATATATTTTGTAATAAAGTATTTTTGATGTAAACTCAACCACAGATATTTATCACTATTATTAGACTCTGACATAAGGCTCCATACAAACTGGGCATTTTGATAACGCTGGTAGCATCAGCTGTGTAAAGCCACGTTAAAAATGTGAGTTTTTCAGCTTGTTTTAGTGTTTTTGCATTAGCATTTAACGGCATTTTGACGCGTTTAGCAGCATTTTTCCGCATTTGCGGTTTTTAGTGTTTTTTTACTGAATAAAATTTTTGCCAAAAAAAATCCAAAAATGCCGGTTTGCGGTGTTTTACTGCGTTTTGTCGTGTTTTTCAGTGTTAGAGCATTTTTACAGCTAAAAAACTCCACTAGAAACCTACTAGTACTAAGTTTTTTTTCCAGCTAAAACACGTTCCTGCCAAAAAACATTGATTACAGTCTATGTGTGCATGGACACAGGATAACATGATGGGGAGTTTACTGGCTGTAGAAAAAAATGTCAAAAGCCCAAAACAGCAGCTGTAAAAACATCCAGTGTGCATGAGGACTAAAATGTGATGCTTGTCCCATGTCCAGAGTAAATGATTTGATAGAAAAGTAGGGCCCCACCAGGTACAATACCACCTTAAGTCTTACTAATGGGTACAGGCAGGGCTGCACCAGTCCTTCTTTTAGATTACATTAGGCCTCACCCTCATTCTAATAAATGATGGACCACATTTTAATCCCCATAAAGCATATACCTCAGTATATCTGGATGATGCTTTAGTTTCTAGTCTTGACTGGGATTTCCGCCACAGGAGTCCCAGACAGTTCTAGATTCCATTTGTAAAGCTAGGTTAACAGGCAAGCCCAACAAATGCACAATATTCCTCAATGAAGCCTGGACCCTGGGCTAAATCATTAGGTAGGGGTTTATAGAGCTACTGTGGACAAGATTAACGCAATTAATTGTTGGCCCAAACAGTTGAAAAAAACAGGTTAGAACCTTTCTATGGATTGTAGGATACCACTAGTTGTAAATGGAATGAAGTAGCTGAAAGCAGTATTGTGTAAGGGGCCACCCCTAGCTTTATTCAAGAACTTCTAGTACAAACCGATGCATCTGATGTTGGTCTTACAACAGTCTTGTCTTAGGAAATTAATGGGGAACAACATCCAGTAGAACACCTCAGCCAGTATGCTGAGGTGTGAAACTGTGTTTGCTGCTTTGGTGAATAAAAGTGCAGAACAAACCTTCCTGGACTGTTCCTGGGTGTCCCTGTTTCCTTCATGGTTTTCTGCTGCCACTACCAGTTGATGAGCCTGTGCCTTAAGGAGACACTTTACTACTGCAAGCGGCAAATCACTAAATCAAGTGAGAGATGCCACAGTTGACTGAGGCCCACCAGATCTCCTTAAAGGGAGAACAACAACATAATATACCATCAATGTGTTTCATGGTACAACAATGGTCACTTTCTCAGGAAGGTGTTTGGGAACACTTTAAAGCCGCAAAGTAACAGTCCTCTTTGGGACTCTTACAGTGTCACCTTAAGATCACCAGAAAGGACTGTTACAACGTGCTTTTAAATCCTAAATGCCCCAGCGAGGTCTGTTCTTCTGCAGTTTTAAAGTGTTCTCACACGGATTCCTAAGTAAGTGGCCATTGTTGTGCCACAAAACACATTGATGGCCTATTATGTATCTCCTGACCAATAAAGAATAGTTATTGATGTTCAAACCCCCTCAAGTATTCTCTTCTATTCAGGGCACCTCTGTGGACAACAAACTCTTTGGGGGGCCTATTTTGTCCCTTACAGCATGTACACTTATTGCAATAAAAATTAAATTTCATTATGAAATTCTTTAATGAATATCTAACTTATTTTTTCATGTCTGCCAGGAATTCAAATTTTAAATATGTACAGGGTTGAATTTACTAAAGGCAAGTGTCTTTTTCCCCAGAGCTTAATAAATGTGGTAAAGCTCTGCTGAGTTCCATGATCCAATCATGTGCAAGCAAAATGCTGTTTTTATTTTCCTTGCACCTGATTAGGTATTCTTTACAAAGCTTTACCACATTTACAAAGCTCTGGGAAAAATGGGTGCAATTGTACCTGCCTTTAGCAAATCCCCACTAATGATTTGTTGATTTACAGCATGTTTTAAAACATGGTGTAGTCACTAAAGTACTGCTTTAACCTACAGGTACAGCCAGAGAAAACTGATCCCTGGACAAAGATTACTGTGGCATTTGTTTGGTGCCAACATAAAGTTTGTTTTTTAACTCTTGTTTAATCATTTTCAGGACAACAAATAATAGTGTGCTATGTATCAGCAGTAACTGACTATATTTATTTAACCCTTGAAATCTTATAAAACAACTGTTGGCTAAATGGTTAGCATTTCTGCCTGGCAGTACTAGGGTCGTTGGTTTGAATCCTAGCTATAGCACCTCCTGCCTGGAGTTTGCATGTTCTAACTGTGCCTGTGTGGGTTTCCTCTGGGTACTCTAGTTTCCCCCCACACTCCAAAGACATGCTGGTAAGTCTATTGGATCCTGTATAAATTGGCCCTTGTATATGAATGGGAGTTAGGGACCTTAGATTGTACACCCCTTGAGGGTTAGGGACTGATGTGAATGTACAATACATATGTAAAGCGCTGTGTAAATTGAAGGCGCTATATAAGTACCTGAAATAAATACCATATTTTTTGCTCCATGAGACACACTTTTTTTCCCCCCAAAAAAGGGGGGAAAATGTCAGTGCGTCTTATGGAGCGAATATAAAGCGGCCGGTCCAGTATTTCTGCCGCCACCATGTAAGAATATCGGGTCGGCCGCTCAGCTCTTCTCTCCTGCAGGACCTTATCTGTTCCTTGCTCCAGCGCTGTACAGTCTTCCTACGCCGGCTTCTGTGACAGCCGGGTGCTCACTGCGCATGTGCGAGAAGCGCTGCGCTTTGTGAATGGTCTGGTGTCTTCTGGGATACATGCCAGGTCCCAGAAGGCGCTGGGCCATTCACAAAACGCAGCGCTTCTCGTGCATGCGCAGTGGGCACCCGGCTGTCACAGAAGCCGGCGTGGGAAGAAGAGGGAAGGACAACTCCGCGGAAGTGGGAGCGGGTACCTGTCAAATTCAGGTACCCGCTCCCCCTCCCTCCCCAAAGGTCCGCAGTCTCTGGTCATCTCCTTTACTGTCTGCAGTCTCTGGTCATTTGTACTATGTCCCTGGTATTTTCCCTGTACTATGTCCGCAGTCTCTGGTCATCTGTGCTATGTCCACAGTCTGTGGTCATCCCCTGTACTGTGTCCGCAGTCTCTGGTCATCTCCTGTACTGTGCCCGCAGTCTCTGGTCATCTCCTGTACTGTGCCCGCAGTCTCTGGTCATCCCCTGTACTGTGCCCGCAGTCTCTGGTCATCCCCTGTACTGTGCCCGCAGTCTCTGGTCATCCCCTGTACTGTGCCCGCAGTCTCTGGTCATCCCCTGTACTGTGTCCGCAGTCTCTGGTCATCCCCTGTACTGTGTCCGCAGTCTCTGGTCATCTCCTGTACTATGTCTGCAGTCCATTGGTTCAAAATATTTTTTTCTTGTTTTCCGCCTCTAAAACCTAGGTGCGTCTTATGGTCAGGTGCGTCTTATGGAGTGGGAAATATGGTAAACTATAAATAATGGGAACATACACAAATACAGACATAATAAAATGCAGTTTTAGCAAATCATATGCAGAAAGAGTTAAACCAGCCAATCATTTCTTTATCTACTGCATATATCGGTAAGTGCTTTTTAAAAAATGACTTAAACTGATGACGAAGGCTGGTAAATATGGTGGTCTAAAGACCAAAACGTACAGCAAAGCAGAAACTTTTTTAACACTGCAAATTGGCATGGGGACATACACAATACAAGTGCAAGAGGACCTGATTTGTACTTTACTACCGACTTCATCAGGGTCCAAAGTGCTTGTCCTATTACCCTGGTCGTGGCTCTTTTTGTGTTCTGTAGCAAGAACTTATGACCACTGCCAAAAATAATCAGCAGTTTTTTTATTCCAGGTGTATGAGACACTCAAATGGTTCAGCTTAGGTCTCTATTTCAGCAATAGAAACTACACGGAGGCAGCACAGTGGCTAAATGGTTAGCACTTCCACCTCGCAGTACTAGGGTCATTGGTTTGAATCCCAACCACAGCACCACCTGCCTGGAGTTTGCATGTTCTCTCTGTGTCTGCGTGGGGTTCCTCCAGGTACTCTGGTTTCCTCCCGTACTCCAAAGACATGCTGGTAGGTTAATTGGATCCTGTCTAAATTGGCCCGTGTATGTATAAATGTAAGTTAGGGACCTTAGACTGTATGCCCCTTGAGGGTTAGGGACTGATGTGAATGTACAATATATATATATATATATATATATATATATATATATATGTGTGTGTAAAGTACTGCGTAAATTGACAGCACTATATAAGTACCTATAATATTAATACACAGTTTTTTACCCTTTTGTAAATTGTTGTTTTTGTACCTACTCCTATATTTCAAGACAAATGCCAAGATTCACATATTGCAATTCATTAGTCAGACAATGAGGGAGGTTGAACTTTTGGATTCACTGCCTCATTACCATTTCACCTTGCTGTCAAAGTTTGGTGTAGGTAGGGTAGAAAGGTTGACTGGCTACTTATTTATAGGCAGCCAAGCAGTGTCTTGGCATTTTATAAAACTCATCCTCAGCCATGGTACAGAGGTTTAAAATGTATACCATATAGGTTTTGTGCATATCTGTAGGCATTTACATCAATGTTTTCTTTTCGATTATAACTTTATAAGAAAGCAAGGAGTCAATTGTTTGCTGTACCTTTGGATTATCAGTATGCCACACCCTGCAGTATATACACACTGGATTGTTAAACAATTGAGCGAGCAGTGTATTACGCTAGCACAGTCACCCATTCAGATTTAGCTAATTTTTTTCTGAAATACAAAACCTCTGATCCACAAAGTAATTTAAATATAATTTTTTTTACATTTATAATATCTAAACTACTGAATTAATACAATGCACTACTATGCATACAGGCTATACATATATTTGACAGCAAATTAATATATAATCTAATAAGATCATAATTAAAATACAATACTCATGTACTTACCTTGTTGATATCCCATAACACCACAATGCTTTGTAATCTGGCAAACTCAAGGGCTACAAGACGCCCAATTCCATGTCCAGATCCAGTAATTAGTACAATGTCTCCACTAACAGATTTCTTTTTATCTGGGATAAATAATTTGACAAATGCTTCCAGGTATGAGTAAATGGCAATGAAGAAAAGGGTTATAAACTCTAGAATGATAGTCATGTTTCCTCTTTGAGCCTAAGTATATAACGCCCAGATCGGAATCTTTTCTGCTGGATTTATAAAGCTTCCTTGCTCCAGTTACACAAACATGCGTTGGTGCCAATGATGTTACAAGAGCCAGGAACAACATGCAATACCTGTCAACAGCCACTGAATAATGAACATATGTGTAGTTTTCTATAGGCAGTGTTTGCTCCACTGGTTTTCATTTCAAGTTGATTATAGGCAATTATCTGGGTAATTTCACACAACCTATTATTGTCAAATTATTTAAAGGTACACAGCTGTCAAACTTGAAAATTAAACCTTGAAATGATTTCAAGGTGGACAACCTATCTGCACTTTACTTTGTTTTTTTCCCCTCTGGCATTGTTGTATTGCCCACCTAAGTCACTTTTCCCTGGTTATCTGAGAACAACTGCCTTTTTATGCAGAAGAGCTATTTCAAAACACACCCACTGCAGTCCCTGATCCCATAAAATTCAAACCTGTTTCAGAAGTTTGAATATGATTTATAATAAAAAAAAAGCAGGATTAAATATATCAAGCACAGACTTCAGGCTGCACTGGATTACTGAGAACTCAAATAAAGGTACGCCAAAAGAATATTCTGATAACTTATTTATTATTTATTTCAGGTACTTATATAGTGCCGTCAATTTACGCAGAGCTTTACATATATATTGTACATTCACATCAGTCCCTAACCCTCAAGGGGCCTACAATCTAAGGTACCTAACTCACATTCATATACAAGGGCCAATTTAGACAGGATCCAATTAACCTACCAGCATGTCTTTTGGAGTGTGGGAGGAAACCGGAGTACCCAGTGGAAACCTATGCAGGCACAGGGAGAACATGCAAACTCCAGGCAGGAGGTGCCATGGCTGGGATTCGAACCAACAACCCTAGTACTGCCAGGCAGAAGTGCTAACCATTTCCTGCAAATGCTCTTTAACTCTTAACTTCAGTGACTATATAATAGTTTATTTAACTGCATATGAGCTTGTGGAACATCATTGTAATTCTTCAGTTTAATTTGTCTTTTGCTTAAAATGAGTGTGTCATTGATTTAATGGAGTTTTACATTCAAGTCAACTTGGTGTGTTGAAGAATTGTTTATACAGAAAAATGGTCCCAACTTACATTTTTGTTTTAAATATAGCATTGTTCTAAAGTATTGTGATGTTATAAAAAAGGATGACATGTTGGTTTTGGTACAAAACAGCCAGTGTGTAGAATAAAAATGTGTTAGGAAAGCATCCTTCACAGTCCCTGACTTCTTAACCTGTAACTGAGGCTCACCCTTAGAGCCACTTGACATATTTCCACATTGGTGTGTTTGTTGATTTTTGTTTCTGAATTCCAAAAATTGCAATAGCATGTACTGCAAAAGCAGGGCTGGCAGAGTGAAAAACATAACAAAAAACAAAATAGAGATAATAATAAATCCTCCTGCGCTTATATGGATGATCGCTCAACTCAAGCTACTCTCACCCAACCCAACCCAATAGGTGTATATACAACATGAAAAATTATGGTGTGGGTATGTGTATGTATCTGTTTTTTGCACATATCACTTTATTAGGTTGATTTTCCCCCCGGTTTGGGATTCACGTAAAGCTTACACTCCATTTTTTGTATTCTTTGGAGAATTTGTATTGTGTATTTGTGTTTTCACTGATTTAGGATTTATACAGGAGTTTTCCTGTTGTTTTCACTTTTCACTTAATTATTTCACCATTGGATCAGATCACTTCAGTTTTGCTATCTATTATTTATGTGTATGTTGTTTATATTCACTTCATTATTATGAGTTAACTGTTTAGTGCTTCACCATAATATTTTTTCATAACAAAAAACAAACAACAAATGCCAGATAACCACCAACCAATTTATCTCAATCCTATAGCGATCACTTTTACTAGGGAGCTTGGTCTGTTAAAGGACAGACTTGCTGGCTGAATCAAAAGGTGAGACTCAAGGAAAAAACCCTAAAAAAAGAAACCAAATTCAGTCACCACATTCAAGGATAGATAAGCTGCAATATACACTGCTCAAAAAAAATTAAAGGAACACTTTTTATTCAGAGTATAGCATCAAGTCAATGAAACTCCTGGGATATTGATCTGGTCAGTTAAGTAGCAGAGGGGGTTGTTAATCAGTTTCAGCTGCTTTGGTGTTAATGAAATTAACAACAGGTGCACTAGATGGGCAACAATGAGATGACCCCCAAAACAGGAATGGTTTTACAGATGGAGGCCACTGACATTTCTTCCCCTATTCATCTTTTCTGACTCTTTTTCACTAGTTTTGCATTTGGCTAGGGTCAGTGTCATTACTGGTAGCATGAGGCGATACCTGGACCCTACAGAGGTTTCACAGGCAGTCCAACTCCTCCAGGATGGCACATCAATATGTGCCATTTCCAGAAGGTTTGCTGTGTCTCCCAGCACAGTCTCAAGAGCATGGAGGAGATTCCAGGAGACAGGCAGTTACTCTAGGAGAGCTGGACAGTGCTGTAGAAGTGTCAGGGCTCCAGGTATGACCAGAGGTGTGTGGACTGACACAGGGAAACGCAGGCTTCAGGTATAGTAAACAATATAATTTATTAAAGGTACAACACAAATACAAAACGCACAGTATAACAAAACCAAACCTCCAACTGATAACAGAATGTACACAGACAAGGGCAGTCAGGGCTGGTGAGGTGGAGTGGTCAGGCAGGTCGAGCTCACAGCACGGATTTCCTCAGGGCGCGGGGTCTAAGTCCCAGCCTGCTGTTCACCAGGGCCCCTGATGGTGGGGATGGACTTGGTGCAGACTGGAACCAGGTCGCGACCCCTGAGTGCGTCCGGCTGTGGTAGAGAGTACTGGCAGGGGAGTGCGGGAACGGAGTCTGATGGGAAGAGGCAGGCAGACTTACTGAAGTGATCCGTGCAGGATGGATGGATCATCGGGTGAAGTGAGCGTAGTCAGGCGGGCAGCGAGGTACAAGGAGCAGGCGGAAGTGGAGTCAGGAATAGCCGAGGTCAGGACAGGCAGAGTTCATGCAGAATCAGGATTAAGCAGGATCAGGCAGGAAGCAGACAGGATGCAGGTACAGGAGCTCATGGGAAACATACACCAAGGCCCTGAACACAGGCCTGGCCATTCCTTAAATACACCTGTGTAATCAGTTTCAGGTGCTGGCTCATTGTATGAGTGAGCCTCTGGTTGCTGAGAGCACCCGCTGGCCAGCCCTGGTACTGCAGCCCACAAGGCAGCTGAGTCCCGCCACTATTGGTGAATTCATTCCTGAGAGAGGGTGTGTTGCACTTGTCTGCTGAGCTCCAGAAAGGCCTGAGAAGCCTGGGGCTAAAGTGCCCTGCCCAGCCCAGGCAGGATGGCGGATCCTGGGCCTGGGTCCAGCGAGGAGAAGGCCCTGGAAGGGCTTAGTATGGTGGGGATGGACTTGGAGCAGGCCGTGACCAGGTCGCGGCCCCTGAGTTCACCCAGCTGTGGTAGAAGCACCGTTGGAGGTGTATAGCAGGTGAGAGTCTGATGTGAGGAGGTCACAAGAGCAGCGTCAGGCAGGCCGGGTCGGTAACAGTGGTGGCGGCATGGTACAAAATCAGCAGGCAGAGGAATAAACAGGTCACAAGCCGGGTTCGCTAACTGGAGATCAGAACGTGCGGGGTTAAGCAGGAGAATGGTCAGACAAGCAAGGGATCAGAGCAGGAGACAGACAGCAAATCAGGGTCAGCAACAAACAATCTACTAAACAGGAAACAGGTAAGACCATATGGCACTTGAGCATTGCAAGAGCTGGGTTTAAATAGGCCACCCAACTCCTGACAGGCGCTCCTGGGTCCTAGTGCCTGCCCGGTGCCGTCATTGGTGACAGGCGCGCCTGGGTCCTAGTGCCTGCCTGTATGTCTTGTCAGGATTCTACGCATGTGCAGATTCGATCGCCGAGGCGATCTTCCCATTCCCTGACAGTGTGTCACAGCAAGGGAGGTATGTGGCGGCGCTGCAGCGCCAGAGCGGCGTCCTAAGCGAGAAGTATCTGAATGAAGCGAGATTTAAGGCTGCAAAAAGCCGCAGTGTTACGGCGATGCGGGGTCCGGTGGAGGAGGCCTCCTCGGTGGAGGAATTGTCGGGGGAGTTGCTGGTGGAAGGCGAGCAGGGGCAGCCTGAGACCACAGCACCCTCAGAGGAAATGGCACCTAAAATGGAAGACAGCGTGGTCGCAGGATCATCAGAGTCCCTTCCCCCTGGGCAGCTGCCTGTGGATTGGGGGACCCAGGTGGAGGAGGCAGAGATGGCGGGCGGATTGCAGTTCCTGGCAGAGGCGGTTGCAGAGCTACGTGGAGCCGACTTCAGGTTTACGTCCGAGGACTCAGAGGAAGAAGCTGAAAGTGATGTCATCCCCCGCAAGCCGGCTAAGCCGGTGGTGAAAGAGCATGCTGCCTTTGTCATGCTGCAACGCATCCCCAAGGACGTGTTGGCAAAGGCAGGGGAGCCACTGGAAGGGGAGAAGGAAAAGGTCTCTGCTGATTGTGTTGGTGAGATGGTTCTGGACACTGGGGTAGCGGGTATAATGCCTGCAAAATTGTCTGAGGTGCAGGTTAGCCCTACAGTCCTGGCTAAGGGTGTTTCCCCTCCGGTGGTGGTCCCACTAGGCCCCGCCCCTTTGGGGGGCATGGTGACCTCTGGTGTGCAACCAGCAGGTCCCCCGGTTTCTCCTCAGGGGGCTCCAGGTTCTCAGGTCTAGGCTCCTGTGGGTCAGGCTCAGGTGGGTTCTCCTGCTGGTATGGGTGGTCCCCAGCCCCGGGCTACCCCAGGTCATGGCTCATCAGCGTCTGCCCCTTCAGTTGCTGCTGCTGGTGTAGTGGCTTCCCCTGGTCATGCCCCCTTGGTGTTGAGTGCCCCTGGGGCTAGATTGGGGCTCAGTTACTCTGCTGCAGTTAGGGGAGGTCAGGGGTCAGTGGGATCGGCCCGGGCAAGGGCAGGTAACCTACTCACTTCCGCCGCAAGGCGAAATGTTGTTCAGCTGAAATGGTCAGGGGAGGGCCCCCCCCTTAGCAGGAGAGAGGTCATAGACCGCATATTAGAAATGGGCTTCCGTGCCGTGGATATTTTCGCATTTATTGCTCCAGTTGGTACTGGAGAATATGACGTGTCCTTCATGCGGCCGGAATTGTTGGACCTCTTTTGGCAGAGGTATGAGGCCACCTTTGTCACCAGCCCTAGGTGGGTGGGCTTACCCCGAGGCTCGTCTCTTGCCAGTCCGATTAAAAAAATAACGGTGCTGGTGAGAAATGAATCCATCCCAGCATCAGATATTGTGGTCTGGCTAAGCAGATATGGGGATGTGATGGGGCCCCTTGGGAAGATCAAGGATGAGAGGGGAATATGGACAGGTGGGTGGACAACCACCGTCCGCTTAAAGGTGGTTGGAAATGTGCTCCAGCACATTCCCTCTTCCGCTTTTTTAGGGAAGGACCGCCTGATCATTTTTTATGCGGGTCAGCCGAGGGTCTGCCACCGGTGTGGGGGCAAGGGGCATTTTGTGGCCACCTGCCCCGTCATTAGATGTTCCCTGTGTCAGGAAATAGGACACCTGGCCAGGGACTGCAATGTCATCCGATGCAATCTCTGCGGGGAGCTCGGGCATTCATACAACCAGTGCCCGGAGGCCTTCCACAACCTTCCGGTGGGGGAGCTTGAAGCAGAGTTGGATTGGATAGATGCTGAAGAGGCGGAGGCGGCATTGGAGAGAGCGGCTTTGGTTGCTGTGGCGGCCCTTGTGAGGGAAGGGGAGGTTTCTGTGGCCCCTCCTGTCTCTGTCCCCCCTGTTTTGTCTACCCCTTTGAAGTCCCCTGTTGTTCCCCCTTGTGTGCCGGTTCCTCCTCCCAGGAGTAAGAAACAGCTGAGGGAGGCTGCTAAAGGGGCCGGGATGGTTGAGGCTAGGTCTAGTCCCTCAATGTCTGCTCCCCCCATGCTCTTGCCGCTGCGGCGGAGTGGGAAGCCCGGTAGGGAGTCCCAGGAGTCCCAAGGTTCTGCTCCAGTAGGGGCTCAGGTGGAGGAGGGGTGTTCCCTGGTGGGTAGGCGGAGTAAGCCGGTTTTGTCCTCAGCGGGGTCGGTGTCCTCTTTAGAGATGGGGGATGTGGCCCTGGGGAATAGGTTTGGGGCTTTGTCGGGGGTCAGGTGATCCCGCTTCCCCGATGGAGGACGAGGATGCTGGGGGGTCTCTTAAGAGAGTGAGGGACCCTGCCAAGAGAGTCAAGAGGAGGATTAAGAAACGTCCCTCTCAATTATCTTAATGGCAGTTCCCGCTCCGATAAAGGTGGCAACCATTAATGTTGCCAGCCTGAAGTCTGTAAGTGCTAGAGAAACAGCCTTATTTTTGATCAGTGGGATGGAAGCTGATATTTTCTTTTTGCAGGAGACCAGGTTGCCCACCTTGGCTGATGTCCATCTGGCCAAGCGTGAGTGGAGGCGTGGACCCTCCTACTGGTCTCTTGCGGCTGAGCCTTACAGCGGAGTTGCGGTGCTTTTTACCGGCATGGTAACGTGTCGGCGGATAATTGAGGTAGAGATCGGAAGATGTCTGATTCTGGATGTTCTTGTAAGGGGGCATGAGCTCCGTCTCATTAATATCTATGGCCCACAGTCCAAGTGGGACAGGAAGAACCTCTTTGCGAGGATTAAACCTTACCTCTTTACATCCCGGCTGGTAGTCTTTGGAGGTGATTTTAACACCATTACTAGGCCCAAGGACAGGAGAGGCTTCACTGACAGGCTGGGATATGATAGCAATTTTCTAAATGCTATAGTCAGGGAGGCAGGTCTGGTTTACGCTTGGATTCAAAGTGTCCCAGACGGCACGGGTTTCACCTATAGGAGAGGTAATAGCCAGAGTAGGATAGACAGGTTTTTTTTGAAGGAGAACTCTGCCTTCTCGGCACCTGAGTGTCGGGGCGGTGGAGTTTTCCGATCACCTTATGCTATCTGTCACCTTGAATATTTCAGACATGCCGCTGAGAGGAAAGGGCATCTGGAGGATGAATTCGTCTCTGCTGGAGGACGAGGAGGTGAGACGATCTTTAGAGGAATTCTTTCAGGCGCAGGAGACGATGCTGGATTTCTGCGGCAGTAAGTCTGAGTGGTGGGAGCTCACCAAACTGCGGATCAGCAGGTTTTTCAAGGCCATTGGTAAGAGACGGCAGTTTAAACAGTATACCGCCTACCAGCGGTTGCGGAGGAAGCTCGACCGCCTTGTTTCTAGCGGTGGGGATTCGGGGGCAATCTCGGAGGTGAAGCTTCTCCTTAGGAAACTCCAGTATGATCGGCGTGCCTCTTTGGTTCTGGAGAGGGATTATGGGAAATACCACTCACCCGACCCTTTCCAGAATTGCAAACAGAGTGCAGCAGTTAAGACGATCTCCGCTCTGAGGGATAGTACAGGGTCCTTGACTAAATTCAGGTCAGGGATTTTGGAGGTCTCCAGGTCCTTTTATGCGGATTTACTGAGTGAGAAGCACCTTGACCGGGCAGGGATGTCGAGCTTTTTGGAATCCACGCCTGGTCTGGACAGTGATGACCCTCTGGCGAGTTTGACTGGGGAGATTACTGCAGAAGAGGTGTCCAGAGCAATTGATAGTCTGGCCATTAAAAAGACTCCTGGGCCAGACGGTCTGACAGCCAAATTTTTTAAGGCTTTTAAATCCCGCCTGGCACCTCGTCTCCCGGAAGTGTATAACAGCTGTCTGGATGAGGGATCTCTCCCTCCTTCCATGAGACAGTCTGCAGTTATCTTCCTGTCAAAGGGTAAGGATCCTTCGGCTATTGAGAACTGGCGCCCCATCAGCCTCCTCAATGTCGATAGAAAGGTTCTGGTGAAGATCTTGTTCTGGCGCTTGTCGTCAGTGGCAGACAGTTTGCTTTCTCGTCAGCAGCATTGCTCGGTCCAGGGCAGGAGTACCTTTACAGCGGTGTTAGTTGTCCGAGAGGCTCTGGAGCGATGTAAGGCTGAAGGATGGGGAAAGTACTTGCTGGTGGTGGATCAGGCAAAGACCTTTGATCGAGTTGATCACAAGTACCTCTGGCATCTCCTGGACCGGTATGGTTTGGAGGGGAGGTTCATTGGCTGGTTGAAGACATTGTACCAAGGGGCAGAGAGCTTCATGTTGGTGAATGGTTGGGTTGGGCAGCCCTTTGAGGTTGGATCTGGGGTGCGCCAGGGGTGCCCGCTGAGTCCCTTGCTCTATGCCTTTGCCATCGACCCCTTCGTCAGGAGGCTAGATGGCGGGGCGGTGAGTGGGGTGGCGGTGGGTGCCACTGGAGATCCGCCTTTGAGAGTTGTGGCTTATGCTGATGACATTTCTGAGGACCAGAGGAGGTGCAGGAGGTGGTTTCAGTAATGGATCAGTATGCCGAGGCATCAGGTTCCAAGGTCAATCAGGACAAATGTGAAGTTCTCTGGATGGGTAGGGAGGGTGAGAGCTTCTCACTCCCGGACACCTTCCCGGTGCCTCAGCCGAACATCAAAGTGTTGGGCATCAATTTTGGCTCTGCTGATTACAGCAAGCAAAATTGGGAATCCAAGCTGTCAGATGCCGAGGTCAAAATGAGATGCTGGAAGGGGTGGCGGCTCTCCTTGAGGGAAAGGGTTGATTTGATCAAGACTTTCCTGCTTCCAGTCTTTTTGTACGTCAGCTTCGTTTGCCTCTTGCCAGAATCGCTCTATAAGAGGATCTATAGCTGTTTCTTCCAGATGTTATGGGGGAATCGGCTGAACCTTGTCAAGAGGGACGTGACTTACTCATCCAGGCGGGAGGGTGGCCTAGGTATGGTCAACCCGGTGGTCTTTTTCTCTCTGTTCTTGAAACATAACTTTGGTAACATGCTGGCAGAGAGACCGCCTGCATGGGTAGGACTGTTCCGGATCTGGTTTGGACCCTTTCTGCACAGTTGGGAGAGTGGCGGGCCAGTGAGAAGCCTGCGGGTCAAGCATGGTAAGCTCCCGGCTTATGTGGCCCCGTGCCTGAAGTTACTCCAGCGGTGGCATGTGACTGCGGAGGAGGTCCGGTCCCTCCCCAGGAGGCTCCTGGGTGAGAGGATTGTGGCATCTGCTTTCCATGCGCCGCTGGCTTTGAGAGATTGCCCGGGCCATGTTATGAGGGAGAGCTTGCGGTTGATAAATCTGGAGCGGATCCCCCTGAAGTTGCGGGACCAGGCCTGGCTCGCCTTCCATGGCAGGCTCTACGTGAGGGGTAACCTGAAGTACCGTCCTCAGGATGACCGTGGTTGTCTGAGGTCGGAGTGTGGGGGTGAAGTGGAGACTATGGACCACTTCTTGCTTCAGTGCCCCTTTAACGTGGAGGTGTATAAACAGGTGGGAGGGGCTCTGGGTGTTCCTTTCCTCCATCGCATGTCGTATGCGGAGTGGGTGTATGGAGCATTCGAGTGTTGCATGGGTTTTGATTTGGACACTTTGTTTTTAGTCAGCTTAGTTGTCCGTTATTACACTTGGATGGCACGGTGTCAGGTCTCCATTCGGCAGAAGGTCCTCCCTGTTCAGGTGGTGGCGAGTGACATCCTTGGTGAGGTGGGGAAAATTTGGGGTCTTGAGAAAGACAGGCTGCGGAGTAGGGCTTGGATGGAGGCGTGGAGGAACATCAAGCCTGTTGCTGCGGTCTGTTGATCTCGGGTGATGGGAACTGTCCCTGTTTTCTGCCTCTTGCACTCCCTAGCTTTTGCGTTTCGGTCTTTTTGGTAGCCTTTTGCATGGTAGGTTGTAGGGGTCAGACGTGGAAGATCTGCGGGTTCCTTAGCCCTCCCCCGTGGTGTACATAAGAGTGAGGTTGGTCTGCGTATAGTTAGGCCATATAGGCCGTAAGCAGTGGATATATATGTAAATTGCATATGGTTCAGTTTCATGTTTGGAGCCATAAAGGCCCTTCTATAATTCTTTTTTGTCTCGACCATAGAGGCCTCGTATATATCTGGTATATAGTTGTTTTTTTTTCCTCCAGGTTATGGACTTTTATGTTCTTTGTTTATTATTTCTCCCACAGGGGTCGTTGGGACTTTTTCAGTTTCTTTGTTTAGTTTTGTATTTATTTATTGTATTTTTGTACTTTTTTACTTTTATATATAAGTTAAGGATGGAAATGTATGATCATAATACATTTAACTAGCTGCCGACCGCAGATAGCCGAATGACGGCTGCATTGCGGCCAGCCAGTTCTGGGTGGACGTCATATGACGTCCTCCCAGAACACGCTCTCCTGCGCGCCCCAGGGAGCGCGCACCCGGCGATCTCCGTGATCGCTGTGTCCTACGGACACAGCTGATGACGTGATGTGGTAAAAGGCCAATCACAGCGGCCTTTTACCACGTGATCAGCGGTGTCCAATGACACGCTGATCAGAGGAAAATGCAAGTGCCGGTTCTCGGCTGCACTTTCCTCACGCTGTCAGATCGTGAGGAAAGTACTGCCGAGAACCGGCAGTTGTCAGAGCGGGGATCGGCACCGATCATCAGGGCACTGATGATCGGTGCCCAGCAGTGTCACCCGCAAGCTCCGCCCACCTGTGCCCAGCAGTGCGCCCACTAGCTCTGCCCACCTGTGCCCAGCAGTGTACCCACCTGTGCCCAACAGTGTACCCACCTGTGCCCAGCAGTGCACCCACCTGTGCCACTCTGCAGTGCCACCCACCTGTGCCCACCCACCTGTGCCCACCCACCAGTGCCACCAGTCAGTGCCCAGGGGTTGTGCCAGTCAGTGCCGCCAGTCAGTGCCGCCAGTCAGTGCCCAGCAGTGATGCCAGTCAGTGCCGTCTATCAGTACCCATCATCAGTGTCACCTATCAGTGCCGCCTATCAGTGCTGAATATTAGTGCCGCCTATCCGTGACACCTCATTAGTACTGCCTATCAGTGCCCTTTAGTGCTGCCTATCAGTGCCCATCAGTGCCGCCTATCAGTGCCCATCAGTGCTGCCTCATCAACGCACATCAGTGAAGGAGAAAAATTACCTGTTTGAAAAATTTTATAATAGAAACAAAGAAACTTTTTTTTTTTTCAAATTTTTTGCACTTTTTGTATTTATAGCGCAAAAAGTAAAATGCCCAGTGGCGATTAATTACCACCAAAAGAAAGCTCTATTTGTGAGAAAAAAATGATCAAAATTTCATATGGGTACAATGTTGCATGACCGCGCAATTGTCAATCAAAGTGCGGCAGCGCTGAAAGCTGAAAATTGGCCTGGTAAATAAGGGGGTATAAGTGCCTGGTAGGCAAGTGGTTAAATAAAAATCTCCATTCATGACAAGAAGGTTCTTAATGTATCAGCAGGACCAATATCTGTTCCTTTGTGCAAAGAGGAACAGGATGAGCACTACCAGAGCCCTACAAAATGACCTCCAGCAGGCCACTGGTGTGAATATCCCTGACCAAACAATTAGAAACAGACTTCATGAGGGTGGCCTGAGGGCCTGACGTCCTCTAGTGGACCCTGTGCTTACTGCCTGGCACCATGGAGCTCAATTGGCATTTCTCATTGAACACTTGAATTGGCAGATCTGCCACTGGCCCCCCTGTGCTTTTCACAGATGAGAGCAGGTTCACCCTGAGCACATGTGACAGATGTGAAAGCATGACCGTTTTGGTGGTGGGTCAGTGATGGTCTGGGGAGGCATATCCATGGAGGGACACATAGACCTCTACAGGCTAGACAATGGCACCCTGACTTCCATTAGGTATTTGGATGAAATCCTTGGACCCATTGTAAGACTGTACGCTGGTGCAGTAGGTTCTGGGTTCTTCCTGGTGCACGACAATGCCAGGCCTCACGTGGCAAGAGTATGCAGGCAGTTCCTGGAGGGTGAAGGAATAGATACCATTGAATGGCCCCTACGCTTGCCTGACTTAAATCCTATAGAATGCTTCTGGGTTATCATGTTTCGGTCCTTCCGACGCTGCCAGGTTGCTCCTCAGGAACTCAGTGATGCCCTGGTCCAGATCTGGGAGGAAATACCGCAGAACACCACCCGTAGTCTCATTAGGAGCATGCCCCAACGTTGTCAGGCATGCATACAAGCACATGGGGGCCATGCAAACTACAGGGTACCATTTTGAGTTGCTACAATTACATTTTTGCAAAATGGACTAGCCTGCTACATAATTTTTTCACTTTGATTTTCAGGGTGTCTTCGAATTCAGTCCTCTGTAGATTGATAATTTTCATTTCCATCAAACGATGGGGCATTCCTTACGTTCCTAACACATTACCCAGTCCATATCAGTATAGATATCCTGTATGATATTTTTCCTCATTGAGATCTGATGTGTTTCCAAAGTGTTCCCTTGATTTTTTTTGAGCAGTGTATTAA
Organism: Staurois parvus; assembly: GCF_062004578.1. Taxonomy (NCBI): domain Eukaryota; kingdom Metazoa; phylum Chordata; class Amphibia; order Anura; family Ranidae; genus Staurois; species Staurois parvus. The sequence goes on from NW_028317882.1 coordinate 5,567,612, forward strand.
AGTGGAACTTTAGTCATAAAATTACATCCTGCTAGATCACTTCAGGCTAGCCTGTTTTGCAGGTATAGCTATGTAAAATATTAAAAATAAGTGCCTATACTGATTCAAATCCAGTAATACACTGTCTCAGCCTGCTCTGCATATGCTCAGTTGCTCTCTATTTTTTGTCACTGTACAAAAAATGTAAAGGGCGATCTGCTGAGAACCTAAAGATTTACTGTTGCTTAGGGGCACTGGGCTTAAGCAAAATGGCAGCCTCCAACAAGAAGAAAGAGGGGAACAATGCTGGAGGCAAATTAAAGCACAAATTAATTTTGGTAGCATAATTATTAATGTGGAATGTATGTTCCTTACTAAAGAACATTAAGTTGTTATAGGTAAAGTCTGCTTTAGGATTTTGATCTGCTTTAATCTTAGTGAGTGATTATTCAATCCATTCACTTTAGCTGGGTTTAAATCCAGTTGAACTTTTAAGTCCACTTTCCTTAAAGTCTGGTAAAATATCTGGAAGGAATTCCTCAAAAATGTTTCAACTGCATGTGTAGCAATGATTCCCAAAGGAGGTGCTAGATTTAACAGGCTTTCTTGCCTTCCCAATAGTGACTTGCCTTGTAGCTGCAACCCGCATTGCTAGCGGCAACAATCAGACAGACTTCTAGGCCCCCAATTATTGGCTCAATTGCCTATGGAGATGGTTTACAGGGTACCTCAAAACAGCAAAAAAAAAAAAAACCTTTTTAGTAGCAAAATTATTGATGACTCTAATGTCTCAGTGGCAGTTTAACAGTTACTAATTGATCCCTTTAAAGCTGCCACACCACTCCCAGTGTCACAGACCAAAGTAAGCCAGCAACAATCACCACCTCACCAATTCCAGCATTGCCAGACCAGCGCTGCCAGCAACAGTGTTCCTGATCGCCACCATGACAGTCCCAGTGTAGTTAGCAACAGTGTTTCGGATCGCTACCACACCAATGACAGTGTCACTGGACTAGTGGAGCCAGCAATAATGTTTCTGATCATTAGCCACACCAGTGTCAGTGTCACCACAGCCAGTGCATCCAGCAACTGTGTTCCTGATCACCACCACACCAGTGCAATGTCACATTTACTTGCCACCTGTACTGACCCTGGGATCCCACTGACTATGTTCTTGAGAGACACCAATCCCAGCCAACCCTTGAGGACAACTGCACCCCTGGAACCACAGGAAACAATTTGTTTACCATTTGTTCAGCCTTTTGTACATTTTGGCCAGTTAACATAGCATTCCTGGGGCAGCCAAATACCAGTAGACTAGGCTTGTTTGGCATATAGGAAAGGGGACTGCTATAGGTGAAGCTAATCTATATATGTGGTATAAACATACCTAGTAGGATGTATTTTGGGTGTACTTCTAAGTAAGTCCTTGCTGTATATGAAAAATATATTATTAAACTTATGACTTTATGTAAAACAATACATTTTTATTTTCTTTCCGCAAATTCCAAAAACTTGTGGCAAAAAAAATAAATCTGCAAAAGACTCACCATGCCTCTGAAAAAACATTGTTAGGTGTTTGCTTTAAAAATTTTGTCATTTTGTTGGTATTTTTTACTGTCCTAATGCTATGGGGCCTCCAAAAATGTAAAAGGTCTTCAAAAATGTAGTCAGGAAATTAGATGCATACTTTATGCCCCTTGCTTGAAGGTGCTTTTTGGATTTTTTGCGCCTCTTTGTAGCTAGGCTGCATAAAAATCTCACATGTATGGTATCCCATACTCAGGAAGAATAGAATGCATTTTTGGGTGCAATTGTAAGTGTTGCTGTGTTTTAGGAGTACGTCATTTATATAAATCCCAATATGTTACATTGCGCCTTTAAAAAAATATGAAATTATCAATTCCTAAACCACATAGTGTAGTAAAATATAAACTTGAATCACACAACTATAAGTGTAACATTAATTCAAAATGAACAAAACACTTATTAAAAAGTCCAACTCTAAAGGATCATTTCAACTCCCAAATACTAAGAGGTCTAATAGAGCTTTAGGTTCTGCCAGAGGCACTGGGGAACACCACCAATGATCATTCAGCCAAAGGTTCTCAGTCAGGAACAGCATACTAAATATTAAACATAGGAGAGAAAGCACAAAGGCTTCATGGTGCAGTACTATAAAAACACTGGCTTATTAAGTCAAGAAAAGGTACCCACAAGGTTAGACAATGAAAGAAGCCTGAGAACAGTGCTTCACTTGGTTGTGGAAGCGTGCATGATTAAGTCAGCATTACGCTCCACCCAATAGGTTTCGTCAAAAGGAACATCTTCAAAGGACTGATGGAAGGGCGGATATTTCACTATTTGTTTAAAAGGAAGAGTGCAACATATTTGAGTATATATATATATATATATATATACACATACACACACTGTACAGTATGTTATCTTATATTTGCGCATTTTATGAGTGCTGCCGCTCTGATAGTCACATTTATTTGTTTACATTTAATGTGTTTTGTTTTCCACTAAGCACAGATATTAGGAGTATCTCATTAGCCACTTGCCCTCCAGAGGATTTAACCCCCTTAATTCAACTGGTGATTACGCGGTCATGCAATGCTGTACCCAAATAAAATTGAAGTCCTTTTTTCCATACAAATAAAGCTTTCTTTCGGTGGTATTTTATCACCTGTGTGCTTTTTATTTTTCACACTATAAACAAAGAAAGACCGAAATTTTGAAGAAAAACGATATTTTTTACTTTCAGCTATAAAAAATATATAGTAATCTCAAAGCTAGTTATAAATTTAGGCCAAAATGTATTCTGCTGCATGTTTTTGGTAAAAAAATCCAAATAAGTGTATATTGATTGCTTTGTGTGAAAGTTATAGCGTCTACAAACTATGGTATAGATACTGCAATTTATGCCATTTTATGCTATGCAGCACTGCACTAGTTTAACTGTCAAAATATAATGAATATAAATAATTTTTTTTTGGTCATTTTCCAAAAACTTGTGGCAAAAAAAAAAATTCTTCTATTGATTCAACATGCCTCTCAGCAAATAGTTTGGGGTGTCTACTTTCCAAAAAGGGGTCATTTTGGGGGGTGGTGACATTTAATGGCCAGCAGAAGTTTATGCCCCACATCACTCACTCTTCTAACCACCTGAAGATCAAGCTTTTTCTGACACTTTTTTGTTCACATGAAAAAAATCATGAAATTAATTTAAACGTAAACCCCCACACATTATGCATATTTTTTTAAAGCAAACACCCTAGTGAATAAAATGGTGGGTGCTGCAATTTTTTATGTCACATAGTACTCACGCAGCGATTTTTCAAATGCAATAAAGAAAAACTTTTTAACTTTTAATGCACAAAAACACAATATATTGGGCAATTATTTAGTAAAATATAAAAGATGATGGTATGCCGAGTAAATAGATACCAAACATGACATGCTTTAAAACTGTGCATGCCCTGTGCAATGGCGACAAATTGCATATGTTGGGTTTTTAATATCCATAGGCAATGTTTTAAAAGCCTTTACAAGCTATCATTTTATATTTACAGAGGAGGTCTAGTGCTATAATTACTGCCCTTGATCTGATGTACATGGTGATACTTCACATGCATGGTGCAACCGCTGTTTACATACCGGCACAGGTTCAACGCTTGCGCACACAGGTTTGCGCGTGTGGGGAAATGGGGGGGGGGGTTAGGTTTTTTTTTTTGTTTTGTTTAAGTTATTTTGATTTTTTAAATTATTTTTACACTGTCCCTTTCATTTTTTTTTTATCACTTTTAATGCTATCACAGGGAATGCAAATATCCCCTATAACTTCAATGGGCATTGTAATATACCGTATTTGCCGGCGTATAAGACGACTTTTTGACCCTTGAAAATCTTCTCAAAAGTCGGGGGTCGTCTTATACGCCGGTACACATGTTTAGGGGGGCTGCGGCATTAAGTACAGGGGCTTGCAGGCGCTGATGTCTCTTACCTGGATCCAGTCCCACGACGATCCGGTCCAGGAAGCGCGGCGTCTCCTTCAGTTCGGCCACTGGATGTTCGTGCAGCTGCTCGGCTCCGCCTCCTCACCGGTGATTGACCGCCAGAACTGTAGCTCAGGAAAGGCACACAGGCGGCCAATCACCGGCAAGGGGGCGGAGCTGAGCGGCCCCGCGAAAATTGAGTGCCGGAGCAGCAGGTAAGTGTTCTGTGTAGAGGTGCTGCTGCAACCACATATGCTGGCTGCAGCAGCACCATACGAGAACAGGGTCAGCAAGTCTCAGTGGGAGGAATAGTGCCCCATCATTGGTGTCACTGATACCAATGATGGGGCACTATTCCTCCCACTGACACCAACGATGGGGCACTATTCCTCCCCCCCACTGACACCAATGATGGGGCACTATTCCCCCCCCCCCCCCACTGACACCAACGATGGGGCACTATTCCACCCCCCACTGACACCAATGATGGGGCACTATTCCACCCCTCACTGACACCAATGATGGGACACCATTCCTCCCACTGACATCAATGATGGGGCACTATTCCTCCCACTGACACCAATGATGGGGCACTATTCCTGCCACTGATACCAATGATGGGGCACCATTCCTGCCACTGATACCAATGATGGGGCACCTATTCCCCCCACTGATACCAATGATGGGGCACTATTCCTCCCACTGATACCAATGATGGGGCACTATTCCTGCCACTGATACCAATGATGGGGCACTATTCCTCCCACTGACACCAATGATGGGGCACTGTTCCTCCCACTGACACCAATGATGGAGCACTATTCCTCCACTGATACCAATGATAGGGCACTATTCCTGCCACTAATACCAATGATGGGGCACTATTCCTCCCACTGACATCAATGATGGGGCACTATTCCTCCCACTGGTGTGCACTGGAAGAGGGGTAGTCTTATACGGTGAGTATAGCCCAAACACTACATTTTAGCAGGAAAAGTAGGGGGGTCGTCTTATACGCCCAGTCGTCTTATACGCCGGCAAATACGGTATATTCTTTTTTGAGAAATCTGGGGTCTATCAGACTCTAGATATCTCCTCTGCTCTTACATTATCTAATATATATATATTTTTGAAGAAAACACCCTAGTGAATAAAATGGTGGGTGCTGCAATTTTTTATGTCACATAGTACTTGCGCAGCGATTTTTTTAAACGCAGTAAAAAAAATACACTTTTTTAACTTTTAATGCACAAAAACACAATATAGTGGCCAATTATTTGGTACAATATAAAAGATGATGGTATGCCGAGTAAATAGATACCAAACATGACATGCTTTAAAACTGCGCATGCCCCGTTATTGGTGTGATCAGATGCTTTCCCAATTTACAAATGGCGCTGTTTATATCCTGCGAAACTGAAGTGATAAAATGCTCATAGCTCCCGATTTCTTAGACTATATAGATGATTGGCATCATTCTGGTCTCCAATCAGCTCTATGGTCAGCTGGCAGAAACACCGACTACATTCTCAGGTTCCACCGATGGCACGGGACTGCCCAAGAAGGCCGTGGAAAGCAGCGGGGGAGGGGGGCATCATCTCCCGCTGCTTGTAAAAGCAATCCTGCAGCTAATTAGCCACTAGGATTGCTTTTACACGAAAGCCGATCACTGGCTGAAAAAAAGGATAGTAGGATGCCTGCAGCTGTAGGCATCATCCTGGTATAACCACTCAAAGTCCAGTGATGTATCAGTGCATCGCTGGTCCCTGGGTATATATGCTATGTTCTTTTTTATTTTTTGTATGTAGCCTGTGGGCTGAATGAAAAAAAGAGAAGGAATCTCTGCCAGAAAAAGTGTGTGGTATTCCCACCATTAGAATATACCACCCTGAATCCACCCACTTCTAATGGTGGGCACACATTAGGTCGCAAGGTGCCACATGCGCCAGTTTCAAGATTGTACAATTGTAAGTGTTGCTGTGTTTTAGGAGTACGTCATTTATATAAATCCCAATATGTTACATTGCGCCTTTAAAAAAATATGAAATTATCAATTCCTAAACCACATAGTGTAGTAAAATATAAACTTGAATCACACAACTATAAGTGTAACATTAATTCAAAATGAACAAAACACTTATTAAAAAGTCCAACTCTAAAGGATCATTTCAACTCCCAAATACTAAGAGGTCTAATAGAGCTTTAGGTTCTGCCAGAGGCACTGGGGAACACCACCAATGATCATTCAGCCAAAGGTTCTCAGTCAGGAACAGCATACTAAATATTAAACATAGGAGAGAAAGCACAAAGGCTTCATGGTGCAGTACTATAAAAACACTGGCTTATTAAGTCAAGAAAAGGTACCCACAAGGTTAGACAATGAAAGAAGCCTGAGAACAGTGCTTCACTTGGTTGTGGAAGCGTGCATGATTAAGTCAGCATTACGCTCCACCCAATAGGTTTCGTCAAAAGGAACATCTTCAAAGGACTGATGGAAGGGCGGATATTTCACTATTTGTTTAAAAGGAAGAGTGCAACATATTTGAGTATATATATATATATATATATATACACATACACACACTGTACAGTATGTTATCTTATATTTGCGCATTTTATGAGTGCTGCCGCTCTGATAGTCACATTTATTTGTTTACATTTAATGTGTTTTGTTTTCCACTAAGCACAGATATTAGGAGTATCTCATTAGCCACTTGCCCTCCAGAGGATTTAACCCCCTTAATTCAACTGGTGATTACGCGGTCATGCAATGCTGTACCCAAATAAAATTGAAGTCCTTTTTTCCATACAAATAAAGCTTTCTTTCGGTGGTATTTTATCACCTGTGTGCTTTTTATTTTTCACACTATAAACAAAGAAAGACCGAAATTTTGAAGAAAAACTATATTTTTTACTTTCAGCTATAAAAAATATATAGTAATCTCAAAGCTAGTTATAAATTTAGGCCAAAATGTATTCTGCTGCATGTTTTTGGTAAAAAAATCCAAATAAGTGTATATTGATTGCTTTGTGTGAAAGTTATAGCGTCTACAAACTATGGTATAGATACTGCAATTTATGCCATTTTATGCTATGCAGCACTGCACTAGTTTAACTGTCAAAATATAGTGAATATAAATAATTTTTTTTTGGTCATTTTCCAAAAACTTGTGGCAAAAAAAAAAATTCTTCTATTGATTCAACATGCCTCTCAGCAAATAGTTTGGGGTGTCTACTTTCCAAAAAGGGGTCATTTTGGGGGGTGGTGACATTTAATGGCCAGCAGAAGTTTATGCCCCACATCACTCACTCTTCTAACCACCTGAAGATCAAGCTTTTTCTGACACTTTTTTGTTCACATGAAAAAAATCATGAAATTAATTTAAACGTAAACCCCCACACATTATGCATATTTTTTTAAAGCAAACACCATAGTGAATAAAATGGTGGGTGCTGCAATTTTTTATGTCACATAGTACTCACGCAGCGATTTTTCAAATGCAATAAAGAAAAACTTTTTAACTTTTAATGCACAAAAACACAATATATTGGGCAATTATTTAGTAAAATATAAAAGATGATGGTATGCCGAGTAAATAGATACCAAACATGACATGCTTTAAAACTGTGCATGCCCTGTGCAATGGCGACAAATTGCATATGTTGGGTTTTTAATATCCATAGGCAATGTTTTAAAAGCCTTTACAAGCTATCATTTTATATTTACAGAGGAGGTCTAGTGCTATAATTACTGCCCTTGATCTGATGTACATGGTGATACTTCACATGCATGGTGCAACCGCTGTTTACATACCGGCACAGGTTCAACGCTTGCGCACACAGGTTTGCGCGTGTGGGGAAATGGGGGGGGGGGTTAGGTTTTTTTTTTTGTTTTGTTTAAGTTATTTTGATTTTTTAAATTATTTTTACACTGTCCCTTTCATTTTTTTTTTATCACTTTTAATGCTATCACAGGGAATGCAAATATCCCCTATAACTTCAATGGGCATTGTAATATACCGTATTTGCCGGCGTATAAGACGACTTTTTGACCCTTGAAAATCTTCTCAAAAGTCGGGGGTCGTCTTATACGCCGGTACACATGTTTAGGGGGGCTGCGGCATTAAGTACAGGGGCTTGCAGGGGCTGATGTCTCTTACCTGGATCCAGTCCCACGACGATCCGGTCCAGGAAGCGCGGCGTCTCCTTCAGTTCGGCCACTGGATGTTCGTGCAGCTGCTCGGCTCCGCCTCCTCACCGGTGATTGACCGCCAGAACTGTAGCTCAGGAAAGGCACACAGGCGGCCAATCACCGGCAAGGGGGCGGAGCCGAGCGGCCCCGCGAAAATTGAGTGCCGGAGCAGCAGGTAAGTGTTCTGTGTAGAGGTGCTGCTGCAACCACATATGCTGGCTGCAGCAGCACCATACGAGAACAGGGTCAGCAAGTCTCAGTGGGAGGAATAGTGCCCCATCATTGGTGTCACTGATACCAATGATGGGGCACTATTCCTCCCACTGACACCAACGATGGGGCACTATTCCTCCCCCCCACTGACACCAATGATGGGGCACTATTCCCCCCCCCCCCCACTGACACCAACGATGGGGCACTATTCCACCCCCCACTGACACCAATGATGGGGCACTATTCCACCCCTCACTGACACCAATGATGGGACACCATTCCTCCCACTGACATCAATGATGGGGCACTATTCCTCCCACTGACACCAATGATGGGGCACTATTCCTGCCACTGATACCAATGATGGGGCACCATTCCTGCCACTGATACCAATGATGGGGCACCTATTCCCCCCACTGATACCAATGATGGGGCACTATTCCTCCCACTGATACCAATGATGGGGCACTATTCCTGCCACTGATACCAATGATGGGGCACTATTCCTCCCACTGACACCAATGATGGGGCACTGTTCCTCCCACTGACACCAATGATGGAGCACTATTCCTCCACTGATACCAATGATAGGGCACTATTCCTGCCACTAATACCAATGATGGGGCACTATTCCTCCCACTGACATCAATGATGGGGCACTATTCCTCCCACTGGTGTGCACTGGAAGAGGGGTAGTCTTATACGGTGAGTATAGCCCAAACACTACATTTTAGCAGGAAAAGTAGGGGGGTCGTCTTATACGCCCAGTCGTCTTATACGCCGGCAAATACGGTATATTCTTTTTTGAGAAATCTGGGGTCTATCAGACTCTAGATATCTCCTCTGCTCTTACATTATCTAATATATATATATTTTTGAAGAAAACACCCTAGTGAATAAAATGGTGGGTGCTGCAATTTTTTATGTCACATAGTACTTGCGCAGCGATTTTTTTAAACGCAGTAAAAAAAATACACTTTTTTAACTTTTAATGCACAAAAACACAATATAGTGGCCAATTATTTGGTACAATATAAAAGATGATGGTATGCCGAGTAAATAGATACCAAACATGACATGCTTTAAAACTGCGCATGCCCCGTTATTGGTGTGATCAGATGCTTTCCCAATTTACAAATGGCGCTGTTTATATCCTGCGAAACTGAAGTGATAAAATGCTCATAGCTCCCGATTTCTTAGACTATATAGATGATTGGCATCATTCTGGTCTCCAATCAGCTCTATGGTCAGCTGGCAGAAACACCGACTACATTCTCAGGTTCCACCGATGGCACGGGACTGCCCAAGAAGGCCGTGGAAAGCAGCGGGGGAGGGGGGCATCATCTCCCGCTGCTTGTAAAAGCAATCCTGCAGCTAATTAGCCACTAGGATTGCTTTTACACGAAAGCCGATCACTGGCTGAAAAAAAGGATAGTAGGATGCCTGCAGCTGTAGGCATCATCCTGGTATAACCACTCAAAGTCCAGTGATGTATCAGTGCATCGCTGGTCCCTGGGTATATATGCTATGTTCTTTTTTATTTTTTGTATGTAGCCTGTGGGCTGAATGAAAAAAAGAGAAGGAATCTCTGCCAGAAAAAGTGTGTGGTATTCCCACCATTAGAATATACCACCCTGAATCCACCCACTTCTAATGGTGGGCACACATTAGGTCGCAAGGTGCCACATGCGCCAGTTTCAAGATTGTACAAATGTCTAAATAGTGGCACGCTTGAATAAAAATTTTCCACGTATAAGAGGTACCCCATATGGAAAAAGGATGACACCAAGTCCCAAACTATCTTACCACTACTCCCCATGTAGTCTGGGCATCCGGAGGGCTCCACGTGACTTGTGTAATAACATCAATATGCAAAAAGAAATTAATTCCTTGGTGCATTTTTACATTCTTCACTTTAATTTTTTTTCACCACATGCATTCTCCAATCACCTATTTCCATATCTCATCTAAATGTTTTGAGCCAACAATAGGTCTCATGTGGCTTCCACTTATTGTGGGGTCTCCTTTATCATGGTTGCTCTCTCTTTCTCCTTTCCACTGATGATCACAAGCCACCTCCATCCCCTGCAATCCCATGACATACATGTGAGATTCTCTCCAAACGTTATAAAATATATAGTGCTCTCCATTTAGGCAATAGTATTTTTATAAAAATATATCCAGACTCATAATATGAATAACCTCTAACAAAATGGCCACCCGCACACTTCTGGATTAGTAGCATGACGTCTCCAGCTCCTCCCTACATGTTACGTCCTCAAATTACGTGACTTTAAAAGAGAAAAAAGGGCCGGTGCATACAGGGTGCATTTTATATCAAAGTTATGGTTTAATTCCCATGGAAACCAAATGCTAATAGCAACAGCTGCCATTTGCCACATGGAAAAAAAACAAACATTCACAGCCGCTATTTGAATGGAGACCTTTCATATTAAAGAGATCCGTCTTACTCTTTGATAGCCATCTAGAAGCCCTACTCTTAATGTAGGATATTTAAATGTCCATGCCATACATATACTCCTAATGGATAAGGTATGAGAGATCACTTCCTTATGGGAGATATTTACATGCTCTGTTTGGACCAAAAGATAGTAGAGATTTGGGTACTTACTCCCAATCCAGTTGACCAATGGGGTGAAGGCTAGAGGGTAACATATGATCTACATATTTTGCAGTGGTACCTTACAAGATTATCCCTTGCCTTCCATAAGTGCAGGACAACACACTGGTGAGCTTACTGGAGAAGCCTGATCACAAAGAGATGTCTGACTGTACTCAGAAAACTAGGAGACACCACCTGCCACGCCCACAGGGAGATGCAATAGATACATAAATAAATATATTTATATGTAATTAATATGAGATATGGGCCAAAGTATGTTTTTGCCAGATTTTCCACTGTCTCTCAAAAGAACTGATCTGTTCTGTTGTGCCTCCATCAGTATGCTAAAGCCAAATGTTATGCATTATAATTAAGACTGCCCTTTGTCTTTAGAGGTGCTGTTGAATAGGTGGAGGCCATTTATTGGGCCAGTATGTCTCCATGGGTCATATAGCTTTGTCATGATAAACTGGTCAACTGATGTCCAAAGGTCCAGGTGTGATGTAAGATAGATAAGATTAGCGAATATATACTTGCAAGATACACCATGACTTTGAATAGTGAGAAAAGCTTAAATATTGTGGAAGAGTTATCACTTCAAAAGGGGCTTGAGTTCCATCCAACCACTTTCATGAGAAAGTTATGATTGTGTAGTTTGGAGTAATTAGAGATTACTATCAATGATAGCAAATGTAAGGATCTAGTCTAAGAATGGGGGAGAAAGACCTGAGAAGAGACCTGACAAGGCAGCTGACTGGAGGACAACCTGACAGCAAGACACCTAGTATACATAAAGGAGACCTGACAGGAACAGATTGGTAATACTGGAAACGCTTGTTGGCTGCTTGCCATACGGGTAAGCAGATATACTGAAAGGTCTGCAGGAGACCTGCATGGCATTAGTGATCTGCCAATCGCTGGTGCAATGCTTTACAGGCTCCTGCAACAAAAAATAATAAATGCATTTTTTTACCTGCAAAGAAAATGTGTATTTATTATTTTTTTGTCAAAAAGATGGACTTATTCTTTAAAGCAAGGGGTTTCATGACTTCATGAACACCCAATTCCCCATATTTGGTTAGTCTTTCTTCTGTGTTCCTAATGGATTGAAATCATAAATTCTACATAGGTTTTTTTTTAGAAAATTTTCATTATCTTCACTCAAAAGGTCTATTTTTAAAGAGCTGCATTTTTATTACTATACCCTGAAACACAGTGTCTGTATTTGTTCATCCATTACTTTTGATTTGCTTACTTTACTTCTTATGTGATTATACACTCCTAAGATGGTCATAGATGGATTGAATATCGGCCGGTTCAGCAGAGACTGACCATGGGCAGATGCAATCCATGGGCAGGCTGGTTGTATTAAAGTAGATCCATTGATCGACTTCAGTACAACCAGCCTGACGATTTTTTGCATATGAATACTGCTGGCAGCTATAGCCACCAGCAGTGATCATGGTGTTCTGCTGGCAGGGGAAGCTCTCTTCCAGCAGAACACAATAGCACTGTGGGAGGGATTCACCCATCAACACTGTGGTCAACCCGTGGTTGCAGGAAAAAAAATTGCATCAACGATAGCTTACATTACTGCATCTCACACACACAAAGGCCAATCTTGCTTTGCTTATTATCATTGCTATTATTGCTTTTACATATTTCTTTGTATGATTTCATGCATACTTCTATGCATGAAGGTGAAAAAAACTTGTGTGTAGCTCCCATCAGCCTCCCCTAATATTCACCTGAGCCACATCTTGATCCAGAGATGTGCCAAGAGCAGCAGCTTTCCAGGGTCTCTCCGTCTTTATTGGCTGAGAGACACCAGCAGGAGCCACTGGCTTCCACTGCAGTCAATTACAGCCAGTGAAGGAGCTGGGGGCAGAGCCTTATGACAAACAGCAGGGCTCACGAACGAGCACACAAGTGCCCGTTGATGAGGGGGGAGGCTAGGAGCACCGATGGGGGACCTGAGAAGTGGAGGATCAGGGATGCTCTGTGCAAAACGATTGCACAGGGAAAAAAAAATCCCTGATCCTATCAAAAATCTGTACTGGCTCAAAATGTTCAGATGTGAACTAGATCAAGAGGAAATCACGTTAAATGAATTGTAGTGCATTTTTGCAAACTGTAAAGCACACTGAAATCCACACAAGTGTGAACCTAGGGTCAGTATTTACTGTGTGTTTTACTAAGGGCTGTGCCGGTTTATTCCCAGCTTTACAGGGAGAAAAAAAGCAATACATCCCTGCTGTCAGGACAGAGCTTTATGTTGCTTACAATCACAGAGCTCTGTCCTGTCTTCCTCTTCACCGATTGGCAGGTCCAGGCCATCAATCATTGGTCAGGACCCGCTTCACAGCTTGTGCTGTAACTAATAACAGCACAGCCGGGGAGGTGGACACGCGTCCCCTACATGGGAGAGCTGGATCACGTATAAGATATGTGATCCAGCACAGAGAAGCCACATTGCTGCCATACTTGGAAGTGAGATAGTCAGCAAGCGGTTAGACCCAGAAGAGCAGGATCACACATCAGATATGTGATCCAGTGCACAGAAGCAACTTTGCTGCTATACTTGCAAGTGAGATAGTTGGCAAGCGGTTAGACTCTGAATAGCTGGATCACATATCAGATATGTGATCCAGCGCACAGAGGCCACTTCACTTGTCGACTGTTTCACTTCCAAGTATGGCAGCAGTTAGACTCAGAAAAACTGGATCACATATCAGATGTGTGATCCAGCGCAGAGAAGCCACTTTGCTGCCATACTTGTAAGTGAGATAGTCGGCAAGCGGTTAGACTCGGAAGAGCTGGATCACATATCAGATATGTGATCCAGGACACAGAGGCCACTTTGCTGCCATATTTGAAAGTGAGATAGTCGGCAAGTGGTTAGACTCGGAAGAGCTGGATCACATATCAGACATGTGATCCAGCGCACAGAAGCCACTTCGCTTGCCGACTATCTCACTTGCAAGTATGGCAGCAGTTAGACCTGGAGGAGATGGATCACATAACAGATATGTCATCCAGCGCAGAGAAGCCGGTTTGCTGCCATACTTGTGAGATAGTTGGCAAGTGGTTAAATGAACTTTATTGAGATGTCACAAATTTTAATTGCTGTCTGCGCACTAAGGTAAGTGGATTACTTCACACTAAGCTAATAAGTACTGCATGCAGTCCTTTTTTCCAGTGCACTGTGCCCACACGCCATCACAACACAATGGTGTGAACTGGGCACACAGGAGGTAAGGCATTTTGCCCTGTCCATATGGAGGGACAGTGCCAGCCAAAGTAGTTCCACCTTATGTTATGTGAACCAGCCCTAAACCATGGCCCTGCACAAGGCATGGATTAACCGCCTTCTGCCTGCCATATAAGGAAATTATGGGCAGGAGGCAGCTCTCTCTTTCTGGGAGGACATCATATGACATCCTCCCACTCTGTGCATGTGCACCCCCGGCACGGTGATTGGTGATGCACTGTATCCCTGGGACACAGCAGATCACCGATCACAGTAAAGAGCCCAAGACAAAGGCTCTAACATGTGATCAGCTGTGTCCAATCACAGCTGATCACGTTACATAGTTAGTCTGGCTGAAAAGACAAAAGTCCATACAATTCAACCATTAAAAAAAAGAAAGTTATAACCCTATATCCACAGTTGATCCAGAGGAAGGCAAAAAAAAGAGCAAAGCATGATCTAATTTGCTCCTGCAGGGAAAAAAATCCTTCCTGATCCCCCGAGAGGCAATCGGATATTCCCTGGATCAACTTTACCTTTAAATGTTAGTATCCAGTTATATTCTGTGTATCTAGGAAAGAATCCAGGCCTTTGTTTAAAGCAATCCACTGAGCTGGCCAGAACTAACTCTTGAGGGAGTCTATTCCACATTTTCACAGCTCTCACTGTGAAGAAACCTTTCCGTGTTTGGAGATTAAATCTCTTTTCCTACAGACGTAAAGAGTGACCCCTTGTCCTCTGTGATGACCTCAGGGTGAATAGCTCTACACCGAGTTCCCTATATGATCCACTGATGTTTTTATACATGTTGATCATATTCCCCCTTAACCACTTGCCTTCCTGAGGATTTACCCCCCTTAATGACCAGGCCTCTTTTTGCTACTCGGCGCTGCACTAATTCAACTGATAATTGCGCGGTCATGCAATGCTGCACCCAAACGAAATTTACGTCCTTTTTTTCACACAAATAGAGCTTTCTTTCGGTGGTATTTGATCACCTGTGCGCTTTTTATTTTTCATGCTATAAACAAAAAAAGACAAAAATTTTGAAGAAAAACAATATTTTTTACTTTCAGCTATAAAAAATATATAGTAAACTCAAAGTTAGTTATACATTTAGGCCAAAATATATTCTGCTACATGTTTTTGGTAAAAAAAATCCCAATAAGTGTATATTGATTGCTTTGTGTGAAAGTTATAGCGTCTGCAAACTATGGTATAGATACTGCAATTTATGCCATTTTTTGCTATACAGCGCTGTGCTAGTTTAACGGACAATTGCGCGGTCATGCAATACGGTACATAAATTAGATTTATTCCCTTTTTTCACACAAATATAGCTTTCTTTCGGTGGCATTTGATTGCCTGTGCGTTTTTTATTTTTTGCGCTATAAAAAAAAAAGGCTGACAATTTTGAGAAAAAAAAACATTATTTTGGACTTTTTGCTATAAAACATGTCCAGTAAAAAAAAATTTAAAAATCAAATTTCGTCATAAATTTCAGACAAAATGCATTCTGCGACATGTCTTTGCTAAAAAAAAAACCAATACGTGTAAATTAATTGGTTTACGTGAAAGTTATAGCGTTTACAAATGGCGAGAAAGATACTGGGATTTTTAACTTTTTTTTATACTAATAATGGCGCCGATCAGCGACTTATGGCAGTGATCAGAGACTTATGGCGGGACTGCGGCGGACATTCTGACACCGGGGGGGAACTGACCTGGGGTCACTGACATCCCCAGTGACACCAATACAGTGATCAGTGCAAAAAACAAAACACTGACACTGTACTAATGGCACTGGGGAGGAAGGGGTTAACTTTTTATTTACTGAAAGGGTTAACTGTGAGGGGAGTGTTTCACTAGGGGGCAGGGGTGTGTACTGCACTGGGGAGACATGCTGATCGGGAGAGATAAACTCTTCTCTCCCGATCAGCCTGTCAGGAGCTGACAGGGAACTGACAGAAAGCAGAGCTAGTGCATCCCTGCCCTCTGTCAGTGATTGCCGCTAAACGGCAGGACACAGCTGGTAACGACCAGCTGTGACCCGGCGACTGACATCCGCGGCTGTGATCGGCAGGACAGGTAGGGCGGTGGCGTGCCTACCTGTTTTGCAAACACACATTTTAAACCGTGGTTTTGCCCAGCTGCGCCGTCCTGCCGCCGTATTTCTACAGTGGCTGGGCGGCATGTGGTTAAACAAGGAAATGCCAATTATCAGCAGTCGAGGAGAGCCGGTAGCAGCATTCCTCAGAGGGGACATCTACACTGATCATCAGAGCACTGATGAAAAGTACCCTGATAATCAGTGTAGCCCCATCAATGCCACATATCAGAGCCATATATGAGTGCTGCCTTTCAGTGCCCATCAGTGATGCCTGTCAATGCCCATCAGTGCCACCTACCAGTACCTCCTCATCAGTGCTGCCTATCAGTGCCCATCAGTGAAGGAGAAAAATTACAAAATTTTATAACAGAAACTAAGAAATTTCCACTCTTTTTCAGTTTGTTTAGCAAAAAATAAAAAAACACAGTGGTGATTAACCAATTCAATACCGGGCAATTTTACACCTTCCTGCCCAGGCCAGTTTTCAGCGCTCTCACACTTTGAATGACAATTGCGCGGTCATACAACACTGTACCCAAACTAAAATTTTATCATTTTCTTCACACAACTAGAGCGTTCTTTTGGGGGTATTTAATCATCGCTGGGGTTTTTATTTTTTGCTAAATTAACAAAAAAAGACCAAAAATTTTGAAAAAAGAAAAAGTTTTTCTTTGTTTCTGTTATAAAAGTTTGCAAATAAATAATTGTTCTTCATAAATTTAGGCCGAGATGTATTCTACTACATGTCTTTGGTGAAAATAACCCAAATTAGGATGTATTTTTTAGTTTGTAGGAAAGTTATAGAGTTCACAAACTATGGTATAGATCTGAATATTGATCAATCCTGAAGTACTGACAGCCAATCTAATTTCTTAAGGTCCAAAATGACCCCTTTTTGCAGAGTAGACAGTCCAACGTACTTCATAAGAGGCATGGCAAGTTTTTGGAAGTTGTATTTTTTTTGTCATAATTTTTCAGAAAATTAAAAAAATTAGTTTCACTATTTTTTTTTTACATATTGTCACCAGTGCAGTACAGCGTCATCATATAACTGGCATGGTGGTGATCAGGTACACTGACTGGTGACAGTATGAAAAAAAATATATTTTTTTATTATTTATTAAATTTTTTTTTTTTTTTAAGATTTTTTTTTTCATATTTCACTGAGACCAAAGTAGTACAATGTTACCATAGTAACATTGTACTACTTTGGGGAAGTGATCAGCCATATGGCGTCCACCCGGGAATGCTGATGACATTTGCCACCCGCCATTCGGCCATAGGGTGGGCAGCAAATGGTTAAATACCACCAAAAGGTCTATATGGCAAAAAAAAAAAAAGCTAAAAATTGTGTTTGGGTAGTGTTGCATGACCGGTCATTCAAAGTGCAACAGGGCTGAAAGCTGAAAATTAGCCTGGACAGGAAGAGCATAAAAGTGCCCGGTAGGCAAGTGGTTAAAGTGCCCTATGTGAACAGGCCTGGGACTGTAATAAGTGACTTCCAGTAATTGCAGTCTCTAACAACTCCTATAGCATCTCTGCACCCATCTCACACAACACATTTGCAGGCAGCTTTCTATAACAGTTTGAAGTCCCTTTTGGTCATGAATGAAGCCGAAGCCGCACTTCACGCCCCAATATCAAGAAAGTCTAAACAGTGTACAGAGCTATGCTCTTCTGGTAAACCGTAACCATGGCCGGAGAGGAGTTCTCACTTCCTGCAAAGGGTAATGCCATTCTACACACTTATGAACGTTCCACTGTACGGAGCCTTAGCTCGCTCCCCACATACAACGTCGGTTGACTAGACTGCTAACATCCCGCTGAAGACCCAACAGAGAAACCCCCAAGCCCGCCTGACGTAACAGCCGCCCGCCCAATTACGGAAGCACCGAAAGCCTCGCGAGAAGAGACTATTTTTTTTTCTCCAGGAAGTAGAAGGGGAAAGGAGGCGGAGCTTGTCGTCCCGTGATCTAAGCAGAGCCCGGGAAGTCTTCAGTCAGCTCGCAAGCTGCTCCACAGCAGGTTTGTCCTGCGGGGGGGCAATTAGTGAGCGGAGGAGTCGGAGTAAAGTAGTAGTCGTGGCGTGGGGCATGCCTACGATAAGGGGCACGTATTTAATGAGAGGGCATAGGCTGGGGGCAGGTTGGTAATAAGTGGGGGCACGAGTGTAATGAACTGGTAGAGTGCAAGTGTATGCATGGAATGAGAGGGCACATTATTGAGGTGTTTGCTGTGAGGGGGGCACAGTTTTGGGCAGTGCATTATATGAGGGAAAGAGTATGTAGCCATGAATTGGAACGAGGATGTACAATAACGGGATGTGTAAGTCATAAGATGGCATAGTCTCTGGGGGGAGCAAGCTTCTGATGATGGGGACACCTATTCCACTTCTGAACCCCTCACCTATACCCAGTAAAGTGACTGGCTTCAAGTGATACACAGAGATGAAATAAACCCTCCTACACAAGTTGTAGCTGTTTATTTACATCTGTCTGTTTCCATACATCCATTTAAAGTGCAACATTTATAAAACTTGTTTAAGAGTTCAGAAAAAAGGGGGTGGTGAGCTGAAGTTACACTCTTGCAGAGCCCAGTAAAGAGAACTATGAGAGCTGATTGGAGGAAAGAGACACCCCCCTCCTCACAGGAACAGAGCTGAGGCTGTCAATCTGCTGGAGGTCGGATGTGCTTCATACTAATAGCAAAGGAACCAGGCACCAGACAGAAATGACACTTAGTGATAGAGACAAGTACTCATTATAGAGGGATATGGTCTGTTCTTATTTCATGTCTGAGGTTTACAACTACTGTTTGTGTCTGGTATATCGATCTGAATAAATAAAAGGTTATTAACCGCCATATAGTAATATGATGGACGCAAGGTGGTTCTCTCGTTCTCACCGCGCATGCGTGGCTCAGTGAGCACGTGGCAATTGGCAGTGCGCTGTGTCCCTCGGACACAGCGGATCACTGAAAGAGCCGAAGATGTTGACTCGGTCATGTGATCAGCTGTGTCCAAGCACAGCTGATCACATGTAAACTCTCCTCTCGAGCTGTCATGCTGACAGCTCGAGAGGAGAGCCGGTAATCGGCTTTCCGCGGAGGGGACATGTACACTGATCATCAGGGCACTGATAAGTGTGCCCTGATGATCAGTGTAGCCCCAGCAGTGCCACCTGTCAGTGTCCATCAGTGCCTTGTGCCAGTGCCCATTAGTGCCACATATTAGTGCCTACCAGTGCACATCAATGCCTATCTGAGCTGCCTTTCAGTGCCACCTATCAGTGGTGCCAATCAGTGCCGCCTAACAGTGCCATGTATCAGTGCAGCCTATCAGTGCCCATCACTGCAGCCTCATTAGCGCACATCAGTGAAGGAGAAAAATCATTTATTTAGAAAATTTTATAACAAAAACTAAGAAAAATGTTTTTTTTTCAAAATTTTCAGTGGTTTTTGGTTTAAGAAAAAATAAAAATCCCAGAGGTGATTAAATATCACCAAAATAAAGCTCTATCTGTCACAAAAAAATGATAAAATTTTCATATAGGTACAGTGTTGCATGACTGCGCAATTGTCATTCAAGGTGTGACAGCGCTGAAAGCTGGAAATTGGCCTGGGCAGGAAGGGGGTATAAGTGCCCTGAAGGCTTGTGGTTAAACTGACAAAAGTGTTCACTTCAAGTGAACCAGGGCTTCCGCTATGTCAAACAACAGGCTCACATGTAGGGGATCTACTGTGAGAAAAAAACGGAGGCTGCGATTGCGAACCTTGTGTTTTGGGAATGCTAGTTCCCTGGCTGTCACTCTGATGCTTTGAGTTCACTGCATACCGAGTTGCTGATCTGAAAGAAGTATACAGATATGGAGTTCTCAGCCTGCTAGCCTTTTTTGTTTGAAGTGCACTCTGAGGGTCCCAGTCATCAGTAGCAAGAGCGTTGATTTTTAAAGGGGCTTTTAATAGCAGTGGTCTCTCAAGGCTCGTTCACATGGGCGTGTGTCCACGCAAGGGCCATCTTTACCAGCCGAGGGGTTGCACAGGTGGTTCTGTTCATGTCATTTGGGACGCAGCGACTGCACTGACACAACCACTGCTTCCAGTTTGACATCCGTGTGGGTGGACAGCCCTGAATGCACACTGTTTGAGTTAGGAGTCATGCACCTTCACAGATGTCAAATTTGGAGCAGCAGCTGTGTCACTATCCCACTTGACATAAATGGGACTGCCTGATTAGGGTTGCTTGGAAAACTTGTGCGTCCCCATGCATGTGAATGTGACCCTTGCAAAGGTGTCCGCTGTAGCATGCCCATGCAAACTAGTCCTGATAGTTTAACAGAGAGGTAGGGCCAAATCTCTTGGCTATTTTTCTCCTTTGGGTCACAGGCGTCCACTTAGTTCACTGTACTTCTGTGACCTGTATTCAGCCGATTGCAAGCTAAAGACATCACTCAGCCAGTCCAGACTCTGGAGGGATATCAGCTTTAGCTCTCATGCACACGGGACGTTTTGATAACGCTGGTAACGTTAGCTGTGTAAAGTCATGTTAAAAACGTGAGTTTTTTAGCGTTTATCTGCATTTGTATTTTAGTGGGGTTTTTTTACAAAAAAAAAAATTTTTCTGATAAAAAAAAAATGTCCAAAAATGCCGGTTTGTGGCGTTTTACCACGTTTTTCAGTGTTAGAGCATTTTACAGCTAAAAAACTCACTAGTCCTGGGTTTTTTTCTAGCCAAAGAAGGTTGATTACAGTCTGTGCATGAATACATAAGATAACATGCTGGGGGGTTTACTGGCTGTGGAAAAAAATGTCAAAAGCCAAAAACAGCAGCTGTAAAAACGTCCAGTGTACATGAGGACTTAATGTCAGGATCCACCCAGCTGCCTGGATCAGCAGCTGGCTCAGCCTCTTCAGTGCACCGCTGAGAGCCTGAGCCAGCCATTCCCACCCCCTCCACACTCCAATGAGCAGTGAAGGGGCAGGGTAGAGTCGCTAGTTCTCTCCTCACTGAAGACCAAGAACTGAGCGATTATAGGCCTTTAATAGCTCAGTTCTCAGTGTTAGAAGCGGAGGGGGACAGATGCAGCATCATACTAATGCTGCATCCAGGGGTGGACTGACAACTCATGGGGCCCCCGGGCAATAGGGGATCATGGGGCCCCTTTGTCCTCACCAACGCCCAAAAAAGTCTATGAAAAAGCCAATGAAAGGTACCAGGGGCATCTCATGGGGCCCCCTACTGACCTCGGGCCCTCAGGCAGTGCCCTAGTGCTCGAATGGTCAGTCCGCCCCTGGCTGCATCCACCTAGGTGAGTATGATTTTTTTTTTTGTCTATCCCGCTCTTCTCTTTTAATGTAATAGGTACTTAGTCTCTGATTGTCTCCTTCAGCATGGTTCAGTCATCAGAAAACCTAAAAATGAAAACTAATGCAGCCACCACCACATCTTAGAGTCGGTTTAGTGGCAATTAATGTATTAAATATTTGATTTTGGGTTTAAGACTGACACTTTTATGTGGCACTATTTATAATATTATATGGGACCCTTTGGATACATTGGGGGCTACATTTGAGGCTCTGTTCCAGCTAAATGACAAAACAGCCAAGCATCAAGAATGTTCAGAAAAAGGCAAATGATAAAAACTTTTATATTTCTCTCAATACAAAGTCACTTTAACTGCACTAAATAAAAACCCAATTCACTAAATTTGAAACACTCAGAATCTGGGGCAGCTGTGCATAGTAACCAATCCACTTCAGCTAGTTCAATCAAAATTAGAAGCTGACTATGCACAGCTGCACCAGATTCTGTGTCCACCAGTTTTAGTAAATCTCCCCCATAGAGTGTAGCTCCTTACAGCTGTAAATCCACAGTCAGATTTTGGTCTGGCAAAACGAACAACATGTACTAGCATCTGGGTAGTCTGACAGTCTTCCAGAATGAGTAGAATATGAATGTGTTGCTTAGGTGGGGCGATGGTACAGATTTTAGTAAATTTTGCAAATGTGTCATCTTAAAGTAGTGTTAAATCCAAAACAAAAAAAAAAATATATATATAAATTATTGGAAGCGTAACTTCACTCTCTCAATCAACATGGACTATTTCTAATACTTATGCTGCTAGCATTAGTAAATAAATAGGAAAGTATACTACTTGTTTTAACCTTTTTATTTTTTTTTTTTTTTGCATTCCTTCATTTACTTCCTGGTTTCCATGCCTAGGCAAATAATGTCATACATTCCAGGAGTCTTCAGGAGGGGTGGGAAGGTTCTCAGCTCAGCCAGTGCCTCAGCTAAGGACAGATGAATTCAAGGAAGTAACTGCTACATGAATCATTTGCTCTTACTCAAGAGGGCCACAGTCAGAAATGCCAGGAGGTGTTTTTCAAAATGATTTCTTCGCAAAATAATGGAAACATGGATGGATGGAGGAGTTTGTTTCGAATATTAACCACTTTACAACCCGGCTATAGCCGAATGATAGCTACAGTGCGGTTGTCCAGTTTTGAGAGGACGTCTTATGACCTCCTCCTAGAACGTGCCCCCAGCGGCGCGCACCCGGCGCTGTCTGTGATCACATGACAAGGCAAAAGGCCAATCACAGCGGCCTTTTACTATGTGATCAGCTGTGCCCAATGACACAGCTGATCACAAAGTAAATACAGTTGCCAGTTTTCAGTAGCACTTTCCTCATGCTGTCAGAACGTGAGGAAAGTACTGCCAATAACCGGAAAGTATCACAGAGGACATCTGCACTGATTCAGTGCAGCTCCTAAAGTGCCCAGCAGTGCTGTATATCAGTGCCTCTTCAATTTCCACCAAAGCCGCCTCATCAGTGCAGCTTCATCAATGCATATCAGTAAAGGAGAAAATTTACCTATTTGCAAAATGTTATACTAGAAGCATAGAAAAATGTTTTGTTTTTTTTTCAAATTTTTTGCTCTTTTTTTGTTTATAGTGCTAAAAAAAAACAAAAAACAAAACTGGCGATTAAATACCACCAAAAGGAAGCTCTGTTTGTGTGAAAAAATGATAAAAATTTCTTTTGGGTAAAGTGTTGCTTGACTGCGCAATTGTCATTCAAAGTGCAACAGCTTTGAAAGCTAAAAATTGGCCGTGACAGGAAGGGGGTAAAAGTGCCCTGTAGGCAAGTGGTTAAAAATGAATTATAAAGCACATTGGTTTGTGGTACTCCGATGCAGTGCAGTCCCATTTTAAACATGATGGCTTCATTAGTTTTCTTTTTATAAGCTTTCCTTCATTTATTTTCACCTGCTGATTTTGCCAGTAACACCATTGCTGTTTCAGGGTGTCCTCCACTCTGCATGTAGAAGAAACAGATGCTTTCGAACAGCAGCATTGTCAACAGTTTTTTTTCCTTTTGGGACAAAAGGAAAAATAAATAAAAGCTGATCATTGTAAGCACCCCTGTGCAGACAGCTTGGTCTGTTGCACAAAGTTGAAAAAAATAGACTTACTGCTTGGATCACCAGGTGAAAATAAAGAGAAAAAAAACTCTTAGAAAAGGAAACAAATGCAGCTACCACATCTAAGAACAGTATAGGAGTACAGGAGACTGAAAGGATTATCTAAATACTGAGTACATGCATACTAGTGTTTTTAAAATTCTTTTTCAATTTAGAGATTTTTAATGAATACAAAACTAGAATGAATGTGCATGTCTACCTCACATTTTTTTAGTTTTGGATAAAAAGGGGAAAGGTTAGGTTGCTTCTCTTTTTTTTTTTTTTCCTTTCACTTTGCTGAAGCTGACCATTTTAAGTGTCCACAATTACATGAATATGTGTTTTTCACATAAAATATTGCTGTTTTTTTCCATTTCAAGTGATTGAGGTATGGAGGGGGTGGAGATTTGTCTGACCTAAAGCTTTGGGCACTAATAGAAACCCTTCTTTCTCATCTTAGAAAGTGAGACATGGATGACGACAGCATTGAAGCCATTACAATTTCCTCTCCCATTGCAGAGGAGGTGCCTATGGAAACAGAACTGGAGGAAATAGTAGAAGTAAATAGCAGTGGAGAATGCGTTAGTACATCTTTTGCTAAGGAAACCGTTCCAACCACTAGTAATCATGCCAGCCATCTGGCCGTAGTAAGTGTTGCTTCGAAGCCCAGCCCAGGACCTTCTGCTACAGCTATGAAAACTGTTCTACAAAGTGGCATACATAAATTGGGCACACAGTTGTCTGGACAAGTGCTTCTTAATAAGGCTTCTGATGTCACCTCTGGTAATAGATTTATGAAGCAGGAGAAGCTTATCGTAACAACTATAGGGAAGTCAAGCCATCCCATTGTACTGATTCCTCAAAATCAGGTGTCAGGTACACAGAAAGCCACTCCTCTCCAGCATGTAGATGGCAAAGGAGCACCACAGCAGATCAAGTTGGTTACTATTGGAAGCCGTTCTGATGTCAAGCCTGTACTGGGCATGTCCTCATTAACTTCTGCTCAACTTATTAGTTCCGCTGCCAAGTCTTCTGTTCTTCAGACACAGCAAGTACAGAACGTACAGGTAAAGTTTATACCCCACCTTCACCTAACTGCCGTTCTCCTTCATTCCTCCTACCACTCCATCCCCCACAGCCACTTCCTCCTGTACCACTACCCCCTCCCTCCTAGATTGTAAGTTCGAAAGAGTAGGGCCCTCTAACCCCTCGTGTGTTGTTTGTAGTTGCTGTACTGTTTCATGTATTGTCCCCCTCTATTGTACAGCGCTGAGCAAACCCTTTGGCGCTATATAAACTCGATGTAATGTAATATTAATGATTAAGCTATTTCTTTCTTGTTTTTTGAGGGACAGTCAAATTCTGTTGATTTACACTTCCGTCTACAGGTGTACAAAAATTATGGGGAAATTCTAACCATTTTAAATTTTTTTAAATTTTCTCAAGTTTTTTTTGTTTTTTATTCACTCAAAAGTTCTCGCTATGTTGGTGCTTGAACTGGTCTTTATGGTAGCTTTATGGATTGGCCTTTCTTCAGGCTAGCTTTGGAGTGCTGTACCTGGACTCTATTGGACTGGACGTTACGGGGCCAGTCTGGAAATTGCCTTTGGACTCAGGGTTCCACTATAGGCACTTTCCAGACTGTTATGGTAACTAATTAACCATGTAATGCTTTCCAGGTCCATAACCACGAGCATTGCCTCAATGCCTACCCTATCTCTGAAGACTCACTCTGTGAGTAGGCTGGCCCAACTGAGCACCAGGAGCTACCTCATTCTCTGCACCACTGGGTTCCTTTTTAAAGAGGTGTATATGAGCACAGTGGTACTGTATAACAGTCTGCGGGACCAGATAAAAGGCTGAGGCTTGAGGCCTGAGCAGTTGCACTGCAAGAGCCAGCCAGGAGGCAAAGGTCATTTATTTTTGTGTTTGAAGTGATGGCGGAAACCCCAGCAAAGGTCACCTTCCATTTGAGGCGTGTTGGAATTTTCCATTTAAATATAAACTGGGATCGTAAGCCCTAAACAGTATTTCCTGGCTGGAGTGAACAAACTGGAAATGTTCTGGACCCGAAGACCAGCAAAGAGCCAGGCCAGGTGAAGACAGCGCTGGATCCTGGGACAGGTAAGTGTCTATTTTTTAAACGTCAGCAGCTGCAGTATTTGTAGCTGCTGACTTTAAAATTTTTGTTTACAGGGTGAAGATCCTCTTTAAAGCGGAAATTCACTATCTCAATTAGCATTGACTATTTTAAACATTATGCTGCTAATATTAGTAAATAGATAGAAAAGTACATTGTATTTATTGTTGCAAACTTTTTTTTTACATTTCTTCCGTTACTTCCTGGTTTCCGTGCCTAGGCACATGATGTCATACTTCCCAGGAGTCTCCAGGAGGGAAGGAGGGGCTTTCTCAGCTAAGCACACACTCCTGCCTGGGCTAAGGGCAGATGGATTCCAGGAAATAAGTTAATCTGCCCTTACTTAGGATGGCTGTTGCCAGAAATGCTAGAGGGGTGTTTTTCAAAGTGATTTCTTTGCAAAATAAATCATGGAGACATAAATGAATAGGGACATTTGCTTTGAATATTCAAAATGAACAGTGTTTTTGGTTTGTGCTGCTCAGATGCAAAGTAGTTCTGGTTTAAATACCCCCACCCCCCACCCAATATCAATAAATCTTTAAAAACTACCGTATTTTTCGCTCCATAAGACGCACCTGACCATAAGACGCACCTAGGTTTTAGAGGCGAAAAACAATAAAAAAAAATATTCTGAACCAATGGACTGCAGACATAGTACAGGGGATGACCAGAGACTGCAGACACAGTACAGGAGATGACCAGAGACTGCGGACACAATACAGGAGATGACCAGAGACTGCGGACACAGTACAGGAGATGACCAGAGACTGTGGACACAGTACAGGGAATGACCAGAGACTGCGGACACAGTACAGGGGATGACCAAACACTGCGGACACAGTGCAGGAGATGACCAGAGACTGCGGACACAGTACAGGAGATGACCAGAGACTGCGGACATAGTGCAGGAGATGACCAGAGACTGCGGACACAGTGCAGGAGATGACCAGAGACTGCGGACATAGTACAGGAGATGACCAGAGACTGCGGACACAGTACCGGAGATGACCAGAGACTGCGGACACAGTGCAGGAGATGACCAGAGACTGCGAACACAGTACAGGGGATGACCAAAGACTGTGGACACAGTACAGGGAAAGACCAGAGACTGCGGACACAGTGCAGGAGATGACCAGAGACTGCGGACACAGTGCAGGGAATGACCAGAGACTGCGGACACAGTGCAGGGAATGACCAGAGACTGCAGACAGTGCAGGGAATGACCAGAGACTGCAGACAGTGCAGGGGATGACCAGAGACTTCTGACCTTTGGGGAGGGAGGGGGAGCGGGTACCTGAATTTGACAGGTACCCGCTCCCACTTCCGCGGAGTTGTCCTTCCCTCTTCTTCCTGGGCCGGCTTCTGTGACAGCCGGGTGCCCACTGCGCATGCGCGAGAAGCGCTGCGCTTTGTGAATGGCCCAGCGCCTTCTGGGACCTGTCATGTGTCCCAGAAGACACCGGAGCATTCACAAAGCGCAGCGGGCACCCGGCTGTCACAGAAGCCAGCGCGGGAAGACTGCAGCGCTGGAGCGAGGAACAGGTAAGGCCCTGCAGCAGAGAACAGCTGAGCGGCCGGCCCGGTATTCTGACATGGTGGCGGCAGAAATACCGGACCGGCCACTTTATATTCGCTCCATAAGACGCACTGACATTTTCCCCCCTTTTTTGGGGGGAAAAAAGTGTGTCTTATGGAGCGAAAAATACGGTATGTAAGAGCAAGTGCTTTTAACCCTTATGCCAGTGGGTTAAACAGTCCTAAAGCAGCTGTAAACACTTTAGTGTGGAAGTGATCTTGGCTTCTGTAAGGTTGCTTGGTCACTTCTACATATCAGTAAAGCTTGTATTTGTTGGTCTTTATGTTGAAATCCACATGTGTAAGTGCTAACAGTCATCAGTTCTCCCCATTGTCCCCTACATGGCCCAAAGCTTGCCAGCGATGCCTTAACTTCAAGTAGGAAACATCAGCTAGTTATTTCTTTTACCATCATAAATAGGTTCCTTTGTCTTCTAGGTAATGTCTTATAAATGAAGGTGTTAATACCAAATGTTGTGCTTCTGATGTTTGTATACTGTAGGGTTGAGGCATGGATTAAGATTCTCTGCATTCACTGCTTGTTTCAAATAAAGGGAAGTGAGTGGGAAAAGGAGAGGTTTGGGAGCTCATAAATAATGTTACAAGGAGGCAGAAAAGCAGAGTAAGAAACAGTTCCATGAAAATTAGATTACAGGGCCATTAATAAGTGGATGTGTTTGGATTATTTTTAAAAAATAAGGGTGTTGTTGACGGTCACTTTTAGGTGAATCACAAATCCCAGGAGGCATTGGGTGCACTGGATGTCATTCCATTCATTAACCTCCCTGGCGGTATTCCCGAGTGTAGCTCGGGGTAAAGTTTCAGTACCACAAGCGGTAACCCCGAGGTACACGTTGGCTTACCATGCGGCGCTGCTCCGGGATCTGTTCTTCTCTTACCTTGTCCTGCGCTCCCACGATGTCCCTCCTGCAGTGTCCCCTGTAATGTCCTCCGGTGGATGCCGGCATCTGTCTTCTGGGTTAAGTCCCCTGCGACGTCGGGACGTACAGGGGATGGAACGGAGGGAAATTTGAAAATGACAAAAAGTGACATTCACTAATTTCACTAAAATCATATAGTAAAACATTACTGTATCAAAGCATTTCACATACATTTTGTCCCTAGTGCTTTGTCCTGTGCCCTGCCTGCATTTTTATGTTCTTTCTGCCTTGAAACTGAGAAATGTCCATGGTGTCCAAAAAGCGTCCCTTTAGGTCAAAAGCGGTTTTAGACCAGCTAGAGAACAGCGATAGTAAATCAGAACCACTTGCAGAATTGAGTGATAATGATTCGTGGGGGAAATTCATCATTCATCAGACACTGAAAACGATTTTGCGACTTTGCTCAGTGATGTTTGAACTTGGCGCTATATTTCAAATTTCAGTGTTTTTGGTTTTAATAAATATTATTGAATTAAATTTAATATTATTATTTTTATGATTATTAAATTATAATTTATGATTTCGTGTTTCAAATTTTAACATACCCAAGAAGTTTACTAGACTCTTGTTTAGACAGATTTCAGTGAGTTATTCCTAAAAATTACAGGCCTACAATACAAAAAATACATATTTCCATGCAAAAAAATGTACTGCTTTGAGCACAGAAATATGGACATAATCAGACCACTAGGGAGGTTAAAGGAGTGGGGGGGGGGGGTGGCATGTCATTGAGAAGCAGCACCTGAACTTTGAAAAGCCAGAATCCTTCTGATGATGTCACAGGAGAAAATGGCAGCGTGGGACCAGAGGTGTGGCTGCAGAGAAGTGGATCTCAGTAGTACAACAATGGATCCTCTGGGTGGGTGAGTATCTGAACTATGCAGAACCCAGCATCAGGTAAGAAGGGAATATTAAAAAAAAAAAATGGGAGAAGGATTAGATTCCTATTTAATGTGCACTGTGCAATACCAGTGGGCTCATATCACAGGCAACTTATTGTTTTTCAGATTGCTAAGAAAGTTCCTGCTTCGTCTTCTGGTGCTGTTATTACCAAACTGATCATTGCAAAACCGTTGAACAGCAAACCTGGGCAGACTACCCAAGTATCATCTGTGTTTGCAGGTAAGGGCCAGTAGCTTTCCCTGCACCTGTATATGTTGCATCACCTTCTTTTAAATTAAATTTAAAAGTATATTATTATTGCACTACTACGGTAGAGTAGGGTTAGAACCTGTCTTTTTTTTTTTTTTTTTTTTTTTCTCTTTATCATTTGAGACAACAGGAAGTAGCAGGAAATCTTTCCCAGCTAAGGAAAATCCTCTCTTAGACAGATGACACCTTATTGGAAGATTTTTTTATTTCTTTAACTTTAAAATATTGCATATACAGTATAGAAAATGTAGTAAAAGTTGTATAACCACTAGTTGAGCTCAGCATTAGAGTTAGTATTGTTCAAACTCCTTACTTAACAACAGTTGCGGTAAGCTGTCCACACAGGGCCAACACATAAAGGTGGATTTACTGAACAAGTGAGAATCTTCACATTACTGGATATTTGACGTGAACTTTCACACAATTGTACAAACTCCTTTAGTAATTTTGTCCATTAAACTTGCATTGTAAGAAGCAGTATTAAAGTGGAACCAAACCCTCTTATTCTTATAGCCAAGGAAGCTGCCATCTTAGCCTCTGTTCTATCTGTAGTTGCCATGGTGCTGCACATGTGATCAGTTATGACACCAGAATTTGATGGCTTGTTCATTTGGTTGAGAGCACAGTCAACTATGACAGTTATCATTGGTGGCATGCCTTGAATTTAACTCTTTTGGGAAACCGTTAAATCAGTGGCTTTAGTTCCGATTTAAAGGCTAAGTTCCCCGTTTCCAGAAAATAGCCTATGCAGTCAAGGGGCCTTCATAGTTGTTTAAAAAACCTGTACAAAATAAATATCCTTTTGATATTGGACATAAAGCAATAGCATAGATACTGCACTCCATCTTTTTGTTTTGTTTTTTTTTAAATAATAATAATAATATAAGCATAAAATGTAATATATTTATGTAGGTAAAGAAAAAAAGAAAATTTATTTTAAAAATTATAAAATGTTTAATTAAAAAACAGACAAACTGTGCAGCTTTGTAAAATGTTCATTAATTTTGTGAATAACTCCCAGTTAACAATATCCACTCCCTGCCTTGTGACTAGGACCTGAAAACTGTTGGACGCTCACTAATGGTTTCAAAGTCCTAGCAACAAGGGAGCACATGGCGATTGCAAATTGAGAATGTTTAAGCTAGGCTTCCAGGAGGGCTCAAATGGCTTTACCGGTATGACAATAAAATTAATAAACATTTTTCAAAGCTGCACAAAATTTTAAATAGCTCTGGGACCCTCTGAATGTATAGGATATTTTCTACAAAAGGTGAACTTGGCCTTTAAACACGAGTATTGGTATTATATGCAAAACAAGAAGTAGAGCCACGTTATGTCAATAGCAGATTTCTTTCTCATCCATTCAGAGACACAGGAAGTCTTTAACGTTAAGGTTATACTGCTGCCTACAGGAGTATTTGACACTGAAAAAACACTGCGGGTGAGATTCGAACTGTCTATGGCTGGCTTTACTCTTGAGAATTACAGTCTTCAGCTACTACTCTAGAATTAGTAGACAGTTTCCACTGTTATTGAAGCAGTTCACAACACTCTGAAACTTGAGTATCAACATGCCCTTCATCCCTTTCTGGCTGTGACTGTAAAGCTAAACTTGGGGAAGAAATTTTATGATATAGTTTGTGTGTGTGTCTGTCTCTGTAGCTTTAAAAAAATTGTTGGTCTTACAGTGCACAGTCCAAAGTCTACCTGCTTGTCAGAAATCTTGGATTCTTCAGTGAAGAACCCGCTGCCCCCTTGATATCCTGTTCACCAAACTGGTGGCTGATATGCCCTCTATCCCCGCAGCTACCGGTCTGGTACGATCGCCACTGTAGGTTTTTGTAAAGGCAGGGGAAATCGCATTGCTGAACACTGCAGATGGTGATCCAACCATTGTGCTGTGTAGTTGGGTGGACGGGCCAGCACACTCCTATTTTTTCCCACCTTCTATGACCTCACATTTTCAATGACAGACCAGGACGTACACAACTCAGAGAAAGCGCCCGTCATCACATCCACATCTGATATTACACTGTGAGGAGACATAGTATAATGTTCTAACATAAAATAAAAAGGGACTGCAGAAGCCTATGAGTAGTACACTACTGATCCACCTCACACACATGATATCACTGGCTTTTGCTTAACTGACTATACAGGGCTATTGCATTGATTTAATCATCATTCCGGAGCTCTTCGGTAATTTTTCTAACCACGGCAGAATAGTCTAAATCTAAAAAGGGCTCTCTCAATATGGCAGTGGATCCTTCGCTGATAGAGTGTGTGGAGCAGATGGCTGAAGCTCAGCGTTTCATCTGTAGGGCCTGCTGAAAGCATCTCAGCATGTCCCTGGTATTGGTATCTTATGCACAGAGCACTCTGGTTAAAGTGCTAATTTGCATACCCTGCATCCAGAGAGTACGTGACCCACGTGACTTTTGAGGGACAGTGCCTCTTCTTAATAACCCTTGATATCATTATCATTATCAAGGGTGTCACTGGAGACAAGAAAACCCACCTGCCTCAGCGTAAGAAGCCTAGGGAATGATCTGCCAAGCACTTTTCATTTATACACTATTACTGTGGATTCACACATGTGCAGTGCAGATCGAAGCTCAGGATTCACAGCTAAATGACACAGTAGTTGTTCAGCGGTTCAGGTCAAGATTTTATACTGATCACAACTGATGACATGTGCGGTTCAGAAATGGTTCCCATAGAAGTCAATAGCCTATAATCCACACCTGAAGCGGGTCGCACTGCTCAGAAATTGTACAGTACTATTTTTCAATCTGCACTGAATCTGCACTGCCAGTGCATTGGACATATGTGAAGGGGCACCATAGGAAGAAATGTTATTTCAGCTGTCACCCAGTTTTAACTGCATCCAATCCACATATATGTGAACTGGCACTTAGAGTATGTAATTCTAGACCTCCTGGAGAGAAAACAGTTTGCACAGGATCTGTTGAACAATGTCTGTCTGATTGTCCAGATGTCTCAACAATTCGTTTGGATCCTGAATCTTCAGAATTTGGGGCTGGAATGTGCCTGGGGGGACCATCACGTGCAGGCAGCTTGGACCATCAGAATTCTTCGAAGAAACCCTTCAATGTATATGCTGTCATGTCCTTGACCTTCAGTCTAAGAGTTTCATCTCTGAGCTGCTGCATGAGAGTTGCGAGTCTGTGCGTAACCGTCTTGGAGGCAGCCTTGTTTCTCCAGTCTCTTCCCAGACTGTGTCAGCACCACACTCTTGTTTTGGGACGAGTTGACTGAGTCCTTGAGGATCAAATAGTTTGTGGTCTGTTGGATCAGTCTTCCAGCTTTGGAGTCGAAGAGGTTTTCCCTTCCCACCTTCTGTAAGATCTATCCTTAGGAGTCCGCCTATTGGACTGGGGAGAAAGTATAGGCACCTCACTGGCGCAGAGGCCTTTACTATCAGAGAGCTCTTATTTCCTGGCCTACATCATGGAGTTTCAGGAGATGTGGTTCCTTCTGCATTGTTGAGTCATCCCTTCAACAGCGTACCTGATCTGGATCCTGTTTGACAATGCCATGACACTGCCATACCTTAATCATCAAATGGGAACAGGAAATCTTGCTGCAACAAGTGTAGTTCAAATCTTGACATGGGCAGGACATCACATTCAAGTCTTGCTTACTGTGCTCATCTCATTTATGGACAGTGGGTGGACAGGTTTCACCATTAGTTACATCACAACATGGAGGAGCTATCCACCAGAGTGCGAGCTAGAAGCTGTATTGCAGGTGAAGAATGCTGGATGCAGTCACTCTATCTGCATTTAACTGCATGCTGGACAAATCTGTCTCCAGGTGTAGGAATCTTCTAGCGGTAACAGGCATTGCTCTGGTATCTCTGTGAGATCTACAGTGGGTACAGAAAAGAATTACACTCCTTTAAAATAATGACATTTTGTTTCATTGCACCCTGACATGTAGACAGACACAGTTTCTGTTTTATCCAGCTGTATTTACTTGCAACTTATAACATGAAAGTTCATTTAATTCTTAATAGCACCCAAACATAGGCATCTATGGCACATTTTTACATATATGCCTACAGGGCAGGATTGCAGCAGATCTGGACCGTAGTCCACTGTTTAGTGATGCCTGCTATAGATTAACTCAGGCAGATATACTTTGCCAATCTGGTGAGGTTCCTTACTGTTGCCCCATGGGCTCTTAACAGATCATTGAATTTGATGAGTCAGGAGCATTTCTAAATCTGTAATTTTTATGATGCTCATTCATGGGAAGGATATCCAGCTGAGGTGTCTTCCCTTCTTGCAGGTAGGTTGAGCTCTCAGTTTAATCAAATTTATTTTTTCAATGCTAGTTTTCAGATTAGAATGTTAACTTTTTATCTCTTCTCTAAATGGTTAGTTCAACTTTAAAAAACAAAACAAACCTGAACTAACACCCTATGCCCTCCCTGCCCCTGTTCCCTGCTGTACTTGCCTCCGTGGGTGATGAGCTATCAGTGCTCACACAGCTGGTATAGCAGTCTGGGGATCTGAAATCCACGCTCTTCTCCTTTTTTTTCTGCAGCACTTCCAGGGTGGATCAGAGCGATGCTGTGTGCTGACGCTGACCAATCAGAATTACTCTGATCCACCCTGGAAGTTTTGAGGGTAGGGCAGCCCATAAACGTGCATATGCACATCTGAACGGATTCTCAAATCACAATCCTGTTCTTACACTACTCTCATATTGCAATGCCCTTTACATCGCCCCCTCTTCCTGAGGTGTCTTCCCTTTTTGTAGGTAGGTTAGGTTATAGCTTGGCTCTCCGTTTGATCAAGCCTATATTTTCAATGTTATTTTTTTCAGATTAGAATGTTAACCTTCTATCTCTTGCCTAAAGAGTTAGTTCAACTTTTCAGAAAAACTGAACTAACATCATACACCCTCCTTGCTCCCAGTCCCTGCTATACTTGCCTCCGTGGGTAATGAGCTATCAGTGCTCACGCAGCTGGTTCTAGCAGTCTGAGGATTTGAAATCCTCGCTCTTCTACCT
Source organism: Staurois parvus (assembly GCF_062004578.1). Classification (NCBI taxonomy): domain Eukaryota; kingdom Metazoa; phylum Chordata; class Amphibia; order Anura; family Ranidae; genus Staurois; species Staurois parvus. The sequence continues at coordinate 5,602,296 of NW_028317882.1, forward strand.
CCTTTTTTCTCCAACACTTCCAGGACGGATCAGAGCGATGCTCTGTGCTGACGTTGACAAATCAGAATTACTCTGATCCACCATGGAAGTCCTGCACAAAGAAGAGGGAGAACAGTGACAATTTTAAAACCTTGGACCACTGCGCTGGCTGCATAGGAAATGACAACACATCACACACAGGTACAGTAAGTACAATGGGGACTGAAGTGGGTGAGGAGGGTGTATCGCCTTGGTGTCCAATCTGTGGCCCGAAGGCCACATGCAGCCATTTGGTATATGATGTGCGGCCCTTGGATCTCAGCAATCTGTAGTGGGAACATTGATTAGGGTAATAGCAATGATCTCTACTAGCCTCTTGTAATATGTTCCCATTTTCATATTGTCTTCGGCAGCATGCTACAACTTTTTGTTTGCCATTGTCCTACTTTCCTGCACAAGCCAGTAAACCTTGAAGGTCAAAGATTTTCTGTGTGGCTCAATGGACTCCAAAAAAAAGAATTCACGGTGAATATATAATGATAGACTATACTGTGCATATTTGGATCATTATATTATTAACATTTGCATCAAATTGATCGCCTCCACACTCCCTCACTTAATCGAGCATTGTACCTGTCTGTAGCGGCTCTCCCCGCTGTCACAGGGCTTTGCCAATGACTCCCGCTGCTGTCAGTAAAATCCTGTGACGAAGGGGCAGGGCTGAACTGCACTGTTTATCTATAGACGCAAGCAACCAGGCTCGGGGTTGAGCCTGCAGGTGTGCCCCAATAGGAAGTCACTTCCTGTGGTGTTACATTGAGAAGAGGAAGCGTCAGGAGTGCTGGTGGGGAACCCCAGAAGAGGAAGCGTCAGGAGTGCTGGTGGGGAACCCCAGAAGAGGAAGCGTCAGGAGTGCTGGTGGGGAACCCCAGAAGAGGAGGGTTGGGGCCGCTCTTTGCAATTACATTGCACAAAGCAGGTAAGTATACCATGTTATAAAGAAAAAACAACAACTTTACAATCACTTTAAAGTGTGTTTCATTAAGGCAGTCAATTTTAGAGCATATTAATTTGAATGGGGTGCCTAATGCACCAAAAAAGGTGCATGCAGTAGTTTTTTTCTAACCCAATGCACCACTGCAGCCAGCAGTGATTTTCTATGTGTTGTGGCACATTGCAATGCAAGATGTTTCCTTTCTTTCATAGGCAAGGTTCTTTCTCATGCTAATTCTGCAACTCAGTCCAAGCCAATAGTTATCACTGAAAGTGGAGGAGTCACTGGGACATCCCTAGAGTCCACAACCCAGACGTCAAATAAAATTGCCATATCTCCTCTAAAGCCTCCTCCTACCAAGGTAATATAATATATATATATATATATATATATATTTATTTTTATTTTTTTAAAGATTGACTTTTATTCCATTCCACTGGTGCTTTTGACTTTGTACACATATTGTAAAAATGTTTTACTCCTGAAACAATGGTGTGTCTACTTTACAGCAGATTTGTGCCTTACCGATGCAGGACAAAGCAACAGGTTAATTTTAACGGCAACCTGGCTAACAGGAAATAAGTTCCTTCCCTACATTTCAGTTGCTGAGAGCAAATACAAATAATGAATTATTGCATATGTAAGGCGTATGATACTCAATCCCACAGCACTAGTGACCTGCAATTGACTGCTGATAATCCAGCTGGCCTAACTTCTGCTTGCTTGCTTCCTGCTTTCAAGCAGAGCTACAGAGGGGTAAAGGGAAGGCATTTGTGTCATTGGAGGGGCCAGCATTCAAGTTGAACTATTTTGTATTGAATTCTACAGGGCTGTCATTCGTATCCTTCACTACCCTGTGATTCCCTGATCTCAAACAAGGAGATTCATATCATGTTCGGACACCTTATGTGAACACTAGGCAGTCAAGGAAGGAAAGAATGACACCCATTCATCTTCAAAAACAAACCAGAAACAGTTGCTAAATTCCCCTCCATTTTTGTATTAGTGATTTTTTTTGCTTTTGTTGTTTTTTTATGCATTTTCTTTTTTACTTTTTTATTATTATTACCGTATTTTCCGGCGTATAAGACGACTTTTTGACCCTTGAAAATCTTCTCAAAAGTCGGGGGTCGTCTTATACGCCGGTATACGGCATGCTGACACTTTTTAGGGGGGCGGTGCGGTGCCGCCGCCGCCCCCCCCCCTTCCAACAGAAGTGAAACTAAGTACAGGGGTGGGCAGGGGCTTCTGTTTCTTACCTGGCTCTGGTCCCACGACGATCCGGTCCAGGAAGCGCAGCTGCTCCTTCCTTCAGTTCGGCCACTGGATATTCGTGCGGCTGCTCGGCTCCGCCTCCTCACCGGTGATTGGCCGCCAGAACTGTAGCTCAGGAAAGGCACACAGGCGGCCAATCACCGGGGAGGAGGCGGAGCCGAGCGGCCCCGCGAAAATCAAGTGAAGGTAAGTGTGCCGTGCACAGGTGCTGCTGCAACCATATATGCTTGCTGCAGCAGCACCATACTGAACAGGGGTCAGCAAGTGTCAGTGGGAGGAATAGTGCCCCATCATTGGTGTCACTGATACCAATGATGGGGCATTATTCCTCCCACTGACACCGACGATGGGGCACTTTTCCTCCCCCCCACTGACACCAACGATGGGTCACTATTCTCCCCCCCCCCCCCCACTGACACCAATGATGGGGCACTATTCCACCCCCCACTGACACCACTGATGGGACACTATTCCTCCCACTGACACCAATGATGGGGCACGATTCCTCACACTGACGCCAATGATGGGGTGCTATTCCTCCCACTGACACCAATGATGAGGTGCTATTCCTCCCACTGACACCAATGATGGGACACTATTCCTCCCACTGACACCAATGATGGGGTGCTATTCCTCCCACTGACACCAATGATGGGACGCTATTCCTCCCACTGACACCAATGATGGGGCACGATTCCTCACACTGACACCAATGATGGGGCGCTACTCCTCCCACTGACGCCAATGATGGGGCACTATTCCTCCCACTGATACCAATGAAGCGGCACTATTCCTCCCACTGATACCAATGATGGGGCACGATTCCTCACACTGACACCAATGATGGGGCGCTATTCCTCCCACTGACGCCAATGATGGGGTGCTATTCCTCCCACTGACACCAATGATGGGGCACTATTCCTCCCACTGACACCAATGATGGGACACTATTCCTCCCACTGACACCAATGATGGGGTGCTATTCCTGCCACTGACACCAATGACTGGGCACTATTCCTCCCACTGATACTAATGATGGGGCACGATTCTTCCCACTGGTGTGCATTGGAAGAGGGGTAGTCTTATACGGCGAGTATAGCCCAAACACTACATTTTAACAGGAAAAGTAGGGGGGTCATCTTATACGCCCAGTCGTCTTATACGCCGGAAAATACGGTATTTTAGTTAAAATACCTATCTATGAATAAATTTACTATGTGTTACATAATGTGCCATAATAAATGGGGCAAGTAGTAGAATAAAGTATATGCCTAGTACATACAGTAACCTAAAAGTGTATGTAAACCTAAATAATAAACTTCAATTATTTGCCCCTTTTGGTCTATTGAAGTTGTAGTAAACCCCAGTGGTTTTTTTTTTCGTTTAACGCATTGAGCACAGCAAAATATACTGTATATTCCTCAGTTTAATTATTTGGTAAAAGTTTACCACAGAGCTTGCAGTTTACAACTTTCAGTGCTGCTGGCACCTGCTGTTTTAATGCTACATCTCTGAGCTTCCAGTCTTCACAGGAAAGAAGTAACAGTGGGCAGTGCAGTTTTGAGTCAGTCTGTTAACTTGGAAAAGAGGGGAGGGAAGCATGGGAGTGCCTTGCCATCCCTGGCTATGGGACTGTGTGATTCTATTGATGTGCACACAGTGTAGAGATGCATAGCATTAGTACCACCATGCAAGGGTGTTTCCATGGAATGCTGTAATTGAAAGAGCCACCCCAAAACAGGAAACCTGGGAATGTGTTCACTGTACCCCCTTAAACTGGAATATAGGAGAGGATTAAAGGATGAAGCAGCTGCATACTCCGTTAGATCTGAGGAGCCTTTTTTATTTTTTTCTGCCTCTAAACATCCTTCAATATATGCCTATGTGTCCATACACACATAGGCGTTTACAGGCTTTTAGAGGCAGGGTTGTTTAGGGACAGAAATATGGATGCACCAAAATCACATTCAAGAGAGGCGCTTTTGGGCAGAAAGAATGTGTGAAGCATCTAAATGCTAGGGGTGTTTATAATAAATTACCATTCTGACCAATGAAATAAATAAACGCCCAAACGCTTAACGCACCTGAACACATTTGAAAATCGTGGCTTTCAGTGCAGTTTTAACACTGATTTTCTCCTGTCATGAGAAAGGCGTTCAGAATAGTATATTGCATGAGGCCTAAGTGCTTAAAAATACAATTGAAAGCATTTTGTTATTTCTGTTTGATAAGTGCAAAAAAGCATGTTAATCCTGCCAGATATCCCGTGCTGTCCTGTGCACTTTGCCGTGTTATGTCAAAGTTCAGGAAGTACATTAGATATATAACCCCCCATGGGGTTATAAAAAGCCTGCAAAACAGAAACCTAATGCAGACAACACATTTTATTAGATACACTTTGTAAATTTTTCTAAAATGTAAAAACAAAGTAACTCCATGATTGGGTAACATATGTAGTGATAAAGTTATTGCCAAAACAGTAGGCTTTTATGTTAAAAAAAAATTCCAGAAGAGGTGTGTGTGCGTGCGTGCGTGCGCGCGCTGAAGTGTTTAACCATTTCACTGCCAAATCTGGGCTTATGATGGAGAACTGCTTCCAGCTGACCTTCTCAGCAAGCCTTACATCCTCTGCATTCCCTTCTGCTATTCATTGACCATGAACCTTTAACAAAAAGGTCCTCTAGACTCCTCTTATGTCTTACTAATGAGTAACTGATCAACAGATGGTGCACCCTACTGCTGCTACTGCCAGCCTTCTGTGTTGCCTGTCTGCCACTATCTTCCATGTCACCTTCTCAACTTACTCTTTCTTGTATGCCCTCTGATACCCACCTCCCTTTGTGTGTGCTGCTACAGGCAGAGGATAAGCAGCAGAAGGTTGTGAAGGGACAGTGACTGGAGGATACTGCTGAGCACACTAGTGTTACATTATGTCTGAAGAGATAGTAAACATGAATGGCATGTTTACTATCTTGTCTCTTTGTGAATTAACAGCTAAGTTCTCTGTACAGAGCACTTCCTGTTCAGTAGGAAGTGCAGAGGAGGAGGGGATTAAGGAATCTGTGTCATCTATTTCCTTCCTTCCCTATTACAGAAAGAAATATTTTTTATTTCATAAAAGTCCTACTAGAATTGAAAAATATAGTTAACAACCCCAATAAATTCTCAGTTCACTTCTGTGCGATCCACAATATCATACATTTCATCCCATGAAAATGTGCATTCTTCTTGGGGCACTGTGGTGCTATACATTGTTAATAGTATTTCAATTAACCTTAATACGCACATGCGTTGTAGCGCACCAGAACAAATGGTGATTTAGTAAAACGCATTATGGTGTGTTACATTTTAAAAAAAAAAGTTCATGCACTCTAAGGGCTGTTCACACCAGTGGGCATGACTAATGTTGAACTGGTCTGTGTTGTAATAATGTACTGCAGCACACATGCGATGCATCGCAACACATTGCAGTGCTTTGATTTTTTTTTTTTTTACTTTTAAAAAATTACATTAATTCATCTATGCGCATAACCACACTGCAACACAATGCCACATGTTGTAACGTGCTGCTTCGAGATAAAATGTATGCTTGGTTCATTTTATCTCAATGCACACCAATGCAGTGCATGCACGGCCACAAGGCATAAGTGTGAAGCCATCTTCCAGATGTTTTACGTAAGTTGCCTATTTAAAGTTTTGCGTACCTGTTTCACTTTTTTGCAAAAATGCACAATTTAAAACTCACCTATATTTACAATTTACTAGCAACACAGTTTATCTTTGGATTTAATTGAAATTTTATAAGTTAATTTGTGTTTCCATACACAGTATATGGGTTAATGTGGAGATTACTTCTTTTTTTTTTTTTCTTTATTTCAGCATTTTTAAATCTATCTTGTAATGCTCCTCAGGTCACAGTGGTATCTGTTGCATCCCAGCCCGCCAGCTCTCCTCAAAAGACAGTTGGTGTGCCCATAAGCATGGCTCTTGGTCAGCAGCTTCTGAGTGTTCAGACATCCACTTCCTCTTCTCCTGCAAAGGCTGTTACTAACAGTACAACTGCTCAGGTAATCACTTTGGTTTTACTTATGCCAATAAGTCTATATTTTTCTTTTTCATTTTGCAAAAAAAGATCAAGAGACCAGAAGTAAGTGGTTTTGTAACTGTTTGTTTCAATATTTCAATGCAATATTTATGTGTTTGTGATTATAATACAGTCAATTCAGGAACATGGGAAACCGTGTACTGTCGGGTAATTCTACCACCTACAGAAGGAATGGACACTGGCAAACAGAAAAAATGTGGGCCAGACCAGGATAAACCCCTCCTAATGCCAGCATACCTTTTTTTTTTTTTTGCTAGTGCCAAAGGAGGAGGGATGTCTTGGCTCTGCTGAAAAAGGTTCAACCTTTTTGTTCTCTACTGTTTTCTTCAATCAAGATTCCTGCCACATTTCTGCTAAGTTTTATGTAACTATCTGAATCAGCCTTTCCTAAGCATTGTGGTGTGGAGCTAGCCTTCATTGTGGCTCTTTCTAGCTACCTCAAGATTAGGAACACTCAACCCCTTTTGAAAGAGGAATTGGGCACTAACAACTGATGAGTGAAGTGTTGTGTTTGATTCTAGACATAGGGAACGGTCCTGCTGCATCGGGTACCTTCAGCTCACACTCTACTAAGGGTTCTGGTGCTGCCTTCAGTGTGCCCCTTGAGATTCCTAACACTAACAGCCTGGATTTTTGCCCTCTACTAGAAATTATGCCATCCTGGGAGTCTTCTTTAGCTCAGTCAGACCTGGCCGCCTTCTCTCCATGGAGGATTTTACTGCAGTCTTGTAAGATTGTTTGGGCCAAATAGCACTAGTAATTGCTGACTATGACTACAGAATCCATAGCATGCTTCTATGTTTTCAACTACAGAGTCTGTTTGTAGACCTATGTATAAAAGGGCATAGCACCAATGAACCTGAATGTCTTAATTTCCTAGCACATCAGCGTTTCCTTAGATTTGCATTGGGCCCTCTGCACTTGCCTTTTTTTGTACCTCGGGCATTTAACAAGGTGCTGACCTCAGAAAGTCTTACTGCACTTTCAGGTCATCCCTATTGTAGGATATCTTGACATGCTTCTGCTGAGGGTGAACAGTCAGCTATGGTTCTGGTGGACTACATTCTTCTAAAGAAGTTTGGCTGTGCCTAAACCTTCAGAAATCGGTGCTGGAGAACCAACTCATCATTTGGAAAATCTGTATCTAATCCTAGACACATCCCAAGCCAGAGATTTTCTTCCCCAGAGGAAACTTCGAACTCTCGGCTCTCAATTTCTTCAGGTCAGGAGTTGCTTGATTCTTTGCTTTTGCATGAGATTCCTGGGGCTGATTGCAGCCTCCTTCAAGGCAATCCATTTTGCCCCATTCCACAACACAATATTTTTTTAATCTTGGGACAAATCAGTGAAATCCAGTTCTGGCACTGAAGACCAGGTTGTTCCTGGCTTGGTGGCTCAGGAATCTAACTCCAGAGTTAGAGAAATTCTTCCTTCCCTTCTTTTGGAGAATCCTCATGTTGCATGCCAGCCTGGTCCTGAGCAAACCTGTCTGTACAGGAGTTTTGAATGTTGGAGGAATCTCATCTCTGGAGTTTTGGGCAATTTGGTTATACTTGCAGCACTTGATTGTCCAGTTGGAGGATCACCTGATCCAGATTCTTGGACAGTGCCACAGTAGTGGCATATTCCAACAAAGAAAACTTGATGTAATGCAAATTACCTGGAAGACTGGGAACTGGTCCTCTGGTCCAAATGCCTTTGGAATGTAGCAATAATCCTGTCATACAATGAAACCTGCTACTTTGTAACATCCATTGCATCAGTACTTTATTGGCTACATGGCAGAATACAGCAATAACATTTTTCAGCCAAAGCCTTACACATAGCATATTTGTACAGACACTCACTAAAATTGGAAACTTCTTCCTTCAAACACATTAGGGAGTAGGTCAATCTAGTGTGTGGATGACATAGCAGTGGCTACAACAACCAAAATAAGTTGTGATAATGAAATCTCACATATTAGGGTAGCTTGCTTCATTGTATAAAAGGATTATTGCTACACTGTATACATCAACCACCAGAGAGGAAACAGCAGTCTTTCCAGGACAAGGGGGGTTGTGTGGATCCAATCCCTTCGCTGGCTTCCACTAACCCAACGTGTAAAATTCAAAATACTAACCACAACATACAAAGCCATCCACAACACTGCCCCTAGCTACACCACCAACCTCATCTGTAGATATCGTCCAAATCGCCCACTCTGCTCCTCCCAAGACATATTGCTCTCTAGCTCCCTCGTCACCTCCTCCTACGCTTACCTCCAGGACTTCTCCAGAGCCTCTTCCATCACAGCCAGTAAGCCAAAGAGGACAGAGAGGGGACGTGGCCGAGATGCTCTCTGTGTGTGGATGGACACGCAGAGCTGCATGCTGTGGTAGCACTCAGCCAGGAGCACCAGTTGGGGACCCAAGAAGAGGAGGATCGGGACTGCTCTGTGCAAAACCACTGCACAGAGAAGGTAAGTATAACATGTTTATTATTTTTTTTAATCAGATTACTGTTTCCCAGATTTGCAAGGCTGGTCTCTGGTTCACAGATTTTCTAAGTTTTACCAGGTTCAATATTTAGGCTTTATCCAGTGCCAGTTTCTAGCACAAAGTCCTTCAGGCAGCTCTTTTACTTGCAGGCAGTCTTATTTTTTTTTGTTTAGTGGTCCTATTAGCATTTGTTTGCTGTTGCCCACCCCTCATTTGACTGGTTTTGGAAGTCCTGAAAGTTAAACTCATTCTGTGACGCTCAGTGGATGAGAGAGAAAACAGGGTCTTTTTTTTACTCCCTGTAAAATCCATTTCTTGAAGTCTGTTGAGGGACACAGGTCTCACCTATCTGTGTTTATGATCATACTCTTAGTACTGATACAAAACTGTGTCATGCTAGTAGTAAGAGGGCTTATCCTGGGCTGGATTTAATTTTTTCTGTTGTTTTTTTTTTTTTTTTGTTTGCCACTGTCCAACTCTGATCTCTGTAAAACCCGAAGGGTAGTGTATTCCTGTGTCTGTCAATGGATTTTACGATGAGTGCAATTTTTATTTTTATTTTTTAATGCAAAGGTGTGTTTATACTATTATACTATTACTATTATACTATTAAACTCTCATTTGTCTCGTGCTTTTTTTTCTTCAGACTGTAAAACCAGCAGTTCAGACAATAACAGTTGGTGGTGTTAATACAACACCACAGTTCAAAACTATCATACCGCTTGCAGCAGCTCCAAATGTACAGCAGATTCAAGTCCCCGGAAGCAAGTTTCATTATGTAAGACTTGTTACTGCATCAACAGCAAGCAGCTCCACACCTAGTCAGAACCCAAGCACCAGCACTCAGCCTCTCCAGCAAGGTATGCTTTTCTGTGCTTAGCCTGTATGTATATGTATATGGCTGCTTCTCTTCCAGGTAGAATATAATGCATGATTACTGTGGTTTTTTGGGTTTTTTTATTTTTTTTTTTGGACAGTGACCAAGAAGTGTAGTTATACACCCTAATCAGCTTTTCATTCCCTCTCCAAGCCCTATATGTACACTTGAAATTCATGTGTGGTTGACATCTGCAGCCTAGAATCTGTATGCCCCCTGCTCCTAGGATCTGGGCCATCTGCTGTATCTAAGGAGGCTTATTCTTTAGTCATGCGTTACTTTATTGGTCAAATGGCACAACTGTTTATCAATTATTAATTGAGAGGCACAAGTGCACTCCTACTAATTCCCCTGCAGATTCTATATCAGATCTGCCCGTGACCTCTGCGCCATCAGCTGCTGAGACTGCCTGATGCTGAATCTCTCCGGCCTTACTGAATGGACGTGCCTATGAGGAGTTGCGATCTTCAACCATCACTCCCAAATTATGAGACCATTTGAGCTGTTCTTGATGAGGTGTGCATCATGGTAAAACTTGAGAGTCGGCCTGTTGATTTTAGCAGCCATGTCCCCGATCTAGGATTCTTTATCTCTCTTAATACTGCCAAGACCTTTCTGATACACTCACTGTTCCATGTCTTCCTTTATGAAGACTGGAAATATTCTGACCAAATATTTGTACCAGAGTTTGAGGAGGACTTTGTTAAAATGTGGTCTTCTCTTTTTGTGGATCCGGCAGTATGCTGTCTTAAAAAGCACTATTCTGATGGAGGATGTACTTGTCCCCAAGGACCCCATCATCAATAGTCTAGAGGCTTTTTTTAGAGCCTTGTCCTGGCTGGCAGACCTTTGCATCCTTTTTTGTGTGACCTTATCTAACTGGTTTAAGACTATCAGAAGGGATCTGATCACGATGGTGGTTGGTCCCTTTGTCCTAGAACGTTTGGATCAAATGTCTGTAGCTTTGAACTACTGTGTTGATTGGCCACTGGAGGTTTCCTTACAGTTACAGTTCATGTATACGTTTCATGTCAGCTCACACGTAAAAAACACTTTCGCTAAGTGTTGGACTGCTGACTCCAAATTTAAGAAGCACTTGCTTCATATGGCCTGTGAGGAAGAACATCTTGAGGTATGCTACTGATGGCAACAACACCTGTCTTCCTCAGTCAAAAAAACCCTAAGGCCCAGTTTAAAAAGGCTCATCCCTCGGAGGTCAAGCATAGTCTTTCTTTACTTTGCAGAAAGAAACTCTTAAAGGATAAGTTCACCTTTAGTAACATGTTACACCCATATTTAGGGTGTAACATGTTACTAAATGAGCATCCCCTGCATCCCCATTGTGACAGCGGTCCAGGAATCTTCTCCCTGGGACTGTGACTGGGAGAACTGCAACTACCGTCAGCCATTTTGACTGATGGCTTGTAGTTCTTAATGAGCTACCAGGGCACTGATGAGCACTCCAGGTAGTTAATTGATCCTTTCTGTAACTGTCTGCCCCTATCAGAAGCACAAGCAGACATCTACACTGACAGTCTGCAGGAGCCTGAGATTGCACCCACGATCTGTTGATCATGGGTGTAATGCTTTACAGGCTCCTAATAAAAAAATATTAAATGTACAATTTTTTTTTTACCTGCAAAAAAGATGTGCATTTAGTATTGTTTTAGGTGAACTTGTCCTTTAAGTTAACACTCAAGCCGAATTCCCAGGCCTCATGCAATTTCTGGAACTCTGCCAAACCCTCAGATAAACCATCTTCAGCTGGAAGGTGCTTTTTCCAGAGCCGGGATGTCTGTTAGTCTTTGAGGACATTTGAAGGGGTTGCATTTTAGATATTTGGGTGCAAGAGGTAGTTTCCAGCAGCTACACACTAGATATTCTCTCCTAGCCCCCTCCTCAGTTTATCAGTTCCAACCATCTGTGTCACCACACAGATTAGCTCTCCAGGCATCCCAGCATGTCTTATTGAACAGGGTTTCACTGCTCCAGAGGCAGGCATCCACCCATCTTGGACGAAAGGGCATTCGGGCCGAAATTCTGCATTGACTTACCCTGGTCCTCCTTGCATAAGGGAGATTTTCTGGCTACATGTAGCTAGATGTCCTCATCTTTTCAGCACATCAGAAATTATGCAGTGCTGTGGATCCTCTGCATTTTCAGTGTTTTGGCCTTTCACCTCAGGTGTTGGTGCTGGCCTCTGTAATACCCTTACTATGCTCTTGGAGCATTCCCTGTTGTGGGATATCGAGATTAAATGGCTGCTGAAGGAACAGCTGGCGCATTATAACCTTGACTGTCCGGACCCTGCAGAGGTTTGACAAGATCTTGAACCTTCAAAAATCAGCACCAGAACTCATTATTTTGAATATCTGGGTCTAGTCCTAAACACGGCTCTAGCCAGAGTTTTTCTTCCCTAGGAAAAAATTCAGTTTCTAGACTCATGCTTTTCCGTTCTGGATTTGCCTGACATCCTGCTTCTGCATGAGAGTCCTGGGGTTGCTGTTGGCCTCCTTTGACGCATACCCATTTCTACAGTTTCACTCCCAACCCCTCTAACTCAACAGTCTGTAATTGCGGGACAAGCAAGTCAAGTCCTTCGAAAGAATAATGTGAGTGGCACCTGAGCACAAGGTTCTCTCCGGTTTGGGTAGCTCAGGAATTTGTTTCTTAAATCAGGGATGTTCTTTCATCCTGTGTTTTTGAAAATCATCACGGCAAATGCCAGCATACTTCTGCATGAGATTTATGGGACTATTAGTAGCCTCCTTTTGAGGCCTCAGTTCCCTTGTTTTCAGTGGGCCTTTTAGGGTTTTTGCTGTATTTCCCACCCCTCAGTTGGATTGCTTTTGGACAATATGAAAGGTGACTTCTTTGTTCCTCAGTGGACAAAAAGAAATTATGATTTTTGTACTCTTTAAAAAATATTTTCTTGATGTCTGTTCAGGGGGACAGGTCCTCCCCCATTTGTGTTTATAATCATGCCCTTGGTACTGCTAACTACAAAATTAGGCATGCTGGGAGTAGGAGTTGCCCTGGGCTGGTCCACAATTGTTTTGGTTGCCATCCAATATCCTCTTGTAAGAAGCAGTACAACCTAATAGTTAATAACTTCCTGTGTCCCTCAATAAACTCCAACAAAAAAAAAGGGTTTTATGGTGAGTACAAAAAAAGGAGTTTCTTAGTCTTCAATCAACCATATCTACAACCCCAATTCCGAAAAAGTTGGGGCGCTGTGTAAAATCTACATGATGTTGCTAACAGAATGCAATGATCTCATTAACCCATGTTTTATTCACAGAAGAAAATAGAAAACATATCAAATATGTAAACTCAGAAAATGTAGTGTTTTAAGAAAAAAATAAGGTAGTTTTTAAATTGATGGCCGCAACCGGTCTCAAAAAAATATGAATGCACTCACATCTGGCATAAAACGACAGCTCAGGCCACGTGGAAGGTCAACGGCCATCTTTGACTCTGTTTTATGCCAGATGTGAGTGCATTCATATGATGTGTATTTACCCATACCTTTAATAAAAATACTGCACAATTAGAAGTTTCTTCTCTGGCTCGTTTATTACGAGCCCCCCCAAGGTGGATTCCTGTTACTCCTGACTTACCTTCATGAGTGGTTCCCCCTGCTGGATGGATGTTCATTCCTGGAGCCTGGAGAGTGACGCTGTGTATTACCTGTCTTGCTGAGGTTTGCCAGATAATCCCCTGAGTTACCTTTCCAGATCCAGATGACCAGGAGTGGTCTGATTTACTCGAATGCGCATTATAATGCGCTTTCTGGTTAGTGCAATATACATTCATTTACAGCCACTGGAATCACAGAATTCACCTGATGATATTTTATTGAACTTGGAATCTTTATATTGCCTTTGTGTCACTTGTGCACTTTAAACGTCAATACCAAGACGTTATTTACATTATTGGTTATAGCGCTCCACGTAAACCAATTAATTTACACGTATTGGGATTTTTTTTTTAGCAAAGACATGTAGCAGAATACATTTTGCCCAAAATTTATGACGAAATTAGATTTTTACAATTTTTTTACTGGATATGTTTAATAGCAAAAAGTCAAAAATATTGTTTTTTTCCCAAAATTGTCGGCCTTTTTTTTTTATTATTAAAAACAGGCGATCAAATACCAATGAAAGAAAGCTCAATTCATGGGGGGGGAAAAAAAGGACGTAAATTTAATTTGAGTGCAGCATTGCATGACCGCGCAATTGCCAATCAAAGTAACGCAGCGCCGTATCGCAAAAAATAGCCTGGTCAGGAAGGGGGGTAAATCCTCAGGAGGGCAAGTGGTTAATCTATACACAAATGTTTTGCCTTTCGTTTCCATTTTAAACGTAATGGGTTGTTTCACAAGACAAGGGTATGCATATATTTTAAGGCAATTCTTATGGCAGATGCAGGCCATTGAGGGCAAGGGTCCTTATTGTAGTTGCTGACAAATTTTTTCAGGGGGATATTAAGTCAGTCTTCTCAAAGGTTTTGGTTAGATTATTATGGATTGGCTTTTCCTTTTTATTTTAGGGTTATTTGAAAAGATGTGGACAACATGTGAAACAAATAATTTTAAGTATTTTAGATTTTAGTAAAATAATACAAGTAATATCCTTTTTTCCAGCTAAACCAGTAGTGGTAAATGCTACGCCAGTGCGGATGTCTGTTCCTATAGTTCAAGCACAGGCTGTCAAACAAGTGAGTGCAATTTTTCTTTACATTTGAATCTCTGAGAAATAGTTGACAAATCACTCCACTGTGAGGGACGATTAACTGATATTAATTTATTCTTCCTGTAGATGAGGTGTTTAAAAGTGAGACTTGATAACCTTGTGTAAATACATGAACAGTCCATATTTCAAACTTGGTGAGAGGTTTATCAATTTAAGGTCTTTGCAGATGGCAAGGGCATAAAGATGTTTAACCCTTGCATACAGAAAGGTTTCTTTACAGAGCTGTGAAAATGTAAAATATACATCCACAGTAGCTAGTTCTAGCTAACTTTGTAGATTGTTTAAATAATATTAAAAAAAGCTGGATGTGTTTTGAAATGTGGAAAGAATAGCTGCCTACAGTATTTGTAACAAAGTACCACTCTAGATTGGTTATCCATTGAGGATCCAGAAGGACTTTAACTGCTGGAAAAAATCGTATGATGATTTAGTTAATCAGCACATTTAGGGTTTCTAGGATGCAAACTTTTTATTTATTTACCTTTTCCTTCATTTGAACTCCATGGACATGTGCCTTTTATCAGGTTAACTATTTAACACTCCTCTTGCACTATAGCTGTATAGGTGGCTGTATTTAAACATAGATATGTGCAGATGCCCTTGAAAACACTTTGTTGCAACACTGAAAGGTGAAAAGTTATTTATAGTTAAACATTTATCAGGAACAAGTTAAACCCCTGGTGCCCAACCTGCAGCCCTAGGTCCCCGGTTGCAGCACTTTTTATGCAGACCATGGGGCCCCTGCAGACACTAATGCTGTGTTTTTCTATTGCCCTGTTATAGAAGTGATTTCTAGCAGCCTAATGCAATATATCTCTAGTCTATAATTGTGTCCTGAAACATGTCCCCAGTCTGCATCAACAACTATGGCATGTTCGCAGTCTGTCCGCTTTCTCTGACAAGCTCTTATGTCCACTGTCTCTGACATTTTTCTATATCATGTCTATCTCTGACCATCTTTGGTATCATGCCCATGTCCTTTTGTGTGTCTGTTGTCTCTAATAATGATTATTCACTGAATTTTATTTGTGACCCTTTGGTGATGTTGAGGGAAGCGCTTGAGGTAAACATTTTGACAAAGACTTTGCATCTTTATATTCCACCTAAAGCTATTAGTGGTGTATATGTGCTTATCAGTATCTTTCTCTTTTTAGGTGGCCCCAAAACCAATAAATGCACCTTCACAGATAGTGACCACCAGCCAACCACAGCAGCGACTTCTCATGCCTGCTACACCATTGGCACAAATTCAGCCCAATCTCACTAATCTTCCTCCAGGTACTGTTCTGACACCTGCTCCAGGAACTGGAAACGTTGGCTATGCCGTCCTACCTGCTCAGTATGTGACTCAGGTTAGTTATTAGTTATCTGTTCAGCCTCTCCCAATTTGGGCCACAACTTCCTGTTCAGTCCTTAAAAAAGACCACATATTCACGGCTATAATGTGTGTGAGTGTTTATGCAGCATGTGGGCCCTTTAAGTGGGGATCACATTTTGGGTGGCCTAAGGTGTCTTTCTGTTTTTATTCTTAGAGCCAGTGGTGCTCAGTTTGTGTCTCCTGTACTCCTGCAGATATCTAGTTAGGTACTGCTGACTATTTGTGTCAACCCCCTTTATGCTTCGAGTTGTTTCTATTGCTGTGTGCGCAAACACACGCCAGGGTGTTTGCACACACTGGGAGTAGAAACGTGTCAGGTCCAAAGGACTCTGGTGATAGTCCCACTGATTTTGTGGCAGGTGCATTTGAGCCAATATATCTGTGATATTGTGGCCGGTGCAGGGGCATCAACTTCAGCTTATTTCAGTAAGGATGACTTGGCTTCTGCTTTGACTGGCCTAAAGAAAAAGATTGCTGGCATGCTCGCCTCCATGGGGCAGGGTGGTAAGAAGTGAGAACATCCCCCTTTGCCAGATCCTCCTCTAGTTGTAGATAAATAATGGGTAGATATAGATGAGGAGCTGGTAGGGGAAGAACTTGAAGAGGATCAGACAGTGAAATCCATGTCGCAGGCTTATGAACCTGAAGACATACAGGGGCTAGAAAGGAAAACCAATTACCACCTGCGCTCAGAAACCCAGATCAGGCAAATATGGATGAATCTTCATTGTCATGATAGAGCCACCAACTATGGGCAACGCTATGTAGCACTTTTGAAAGGCTGGGGAAGCCCAAATTGAAACTTCAAAGTGAAAAAAAAGGCGCACAAGCCTTGCGCATTACTTCAGCAGCAACATATTTATTAAAAAAATAAAATAGATGTATACTTACAAACACCAAATAATTATAAGCATATCATATCTAACGCTGGAAATGTAGTTCAGAATACTGTGTGAGTCCCAGATAAAGGAAGATGCTGGAAGGTTGGCTGACGTGTTTTGAAGGGGATCCTTTCTTCCTCAGAGCCCTGGGCTCTGGGGACAGTGTTAGGGCGCCCCCACTCATTCGAGGGGGGGCTAGGGGCTGCTGGCTTTTCTGGAGGCCTGGCAAAAAGTGACTTTTGGGTCATTTTCACAGTGTACAAGTACAGATTGGAATTTCTGACCTTTCCTCCTCCACAGTTTAAGAGGATAAATGTGCCTGTAGATCAGAGGAAGAGGGCGTTTCTGTTTCAGGCGCTCAATCCTCTGCTGGCACAGGAGGTAATCAGAACGGTCCAAGTAGATAAACACCAATTCTCCTGCACCTGCAAGTAAGAATAAAGCAAAACAGAGGGAGCACTGGCCTAGTGCATTATCCTTAAAACATATTTTTATGTATGTAAAAGTGGTATTATACTCACGAAATAGCGAATATCATAAGTTTATCATATAAAAACAGCACAGTCCAATCCACGATTCGTTATATCACATGACCAGGCAATAGGACCTCCAAAACACGTTTTGGCTCTGAGGAAAAGGCTAGTCATCGAAACACGTTAGCTTTGTTGGAGGTCCTATAGCCTGTTGGAGGTCCTATTGCCTTATGTTTTAAGGATAATGCACTAGCCAGTGCTCTCTCTGTGTTGCTTTATGCTTACGGTAATCGGAACAGCTCCTGTGACCGAAAGGTTCCTCAGATTTTACTCCAATCTCTTCAGAGTCCTAAAGCTAAATGGCGATGTCTGAACAGGTTTTTCAAAATCTGGACATTTCGTATAGAGTTGGTTTGTTCAGTGGTGGACTTTCTTGCATCAGTGGATGTAAGGAATGTATATCTCCATTTTCCAATTTTATCCATGCATCAGAAATTTTTACGATTTGAGAAAGAAGACCGGCTTTTTTCAATTTGTGACTCTACCATTTAGACTGGCCAAACCCCTTCGGGTTTTCACAAAGGTGTTAACTCCAGGGCTGGGCCTGTTAAAGTAGAGCTATAGGCAACATTTTTTTTTTACATTTTGGATGGAGTAAGGGGGTTATAACACCTGTCAGTTTTTTTGTCCATCACTGTCCCATTATGGAGACTTCCTGTCCTATAGCCAAAACAGTGAGAAAGAAATCCTTGCAAATTAAGGGAATCCCTTAGGGCCCTCCAGGTCACCAGGACTAGTGTCCCCATTGGAAGATTTCCTATCTACTTTTTTGGGGACACCCCAAAATTTGGGATTTTCTTTTACTTTTTCTTTCAATGATAATGGTAAACAGGAAAAATAGAGTGGGTGAATCTCCCTAATGGGGGCAGAGACAGCATTAAGTACTGATGGATGTTCTAATCCCTCTCAACTCTATCCACAACTAAAAAAAAAAAAAATGATGGCATTAGTTATACTTTAAGGGTTCAGGGAGTATCCTTTCTTGGGTATATGGATGACCTGTTGTTCAGAGGACAGTCGGCTCCTCTCTGTATGAGACTGCTGGAGAAGAAGGTTGCCACGTTTGAGGCAGTTCCATAGGCTTCGTCCCATTCCAGGCCATTACAGAGAACTGTGCAGTCAGACAATGCAACAACAGTCCATCAATCATCAGGGAGGCACCAGGAGTCGGGCTGCCCAGATGCAGGGAGATTGCATTTTGCCATGAGCAGAGCATCATGTTCTGGCTCTGTTGTCAGCACATAGCTCAGGTGTGGAGAATTGAGAGGCAGATTTCCTCAGTTGCCAGCAATTCTGCAGGCCATTGGTGTGGACGCCCTAGTTTCACCTTGGGATGGTTTCTCCCTAATTCATGCCTTCCCTTCGGTTCAGCTTTTTCTGCGTCTGTTACTCAGGGTTGGAGAGGAAGTAACACTAGTAATTCTAGTTGCACCAGCTTGGCCCAGGAGAACATGGTATATGACATCATAAACCTGGTGGTGGACAGCCCTTGGATGCTTCCAGCTCTGAAGGACCAATATTGCATCTTGCTTTACAGTCCCTGGATTTAATGGCTTGGTTATTGAGACCCAAGTATTGAAGCATTTGAAGGGTTTTGAACGCGGGTATTCCTACATTAGTGAAGGGCCAGGAAGCCCTCTTCTAGGAAGATTTATCATAGGACCTGGAGGTCTTATGTGGTTTGATATGAGGCTAGAAAGTTTCATCCCTGTAAATATATGATTGGACGTATTTTGGATTTTCTCCAATCCGGGGTGGAATTGAATTTGGCCTTGAGCACATAAAAGGCCAGGTACTGGCCCTGGCAGTTTTTTGTCAGACCAATTGCTTCTCATTCTTTTGGTATGTACAATTTTCAGGAAGTAACTCCTACGGTTCCAATTGCTAGGTTACTCTTGTGTTCGTGGGATTTGAATTTTGTCCTCTCTGTTTTACAGAAACCATCTTTTGAGCCAATCTGTGAGATTCCATTAGTTCTTTTGACTCGGAAGGTTGTCGTTTTGTTTGCAATCACTTTGGCAAGAGGAGTATCGGAATTGGTGGCTCTGTTTTTGGTACTAGGGGACTGCATCCCCTTCCATCGTTTTTGCTAAAGGTGGTTTTGAATTTTCTTCTTAAGGCCTTATGCACACAGGACGTTTTAAAAACGCTCCTTCTCTTGGTAGCAGCATTTTGGCAGAAAAAAACGCCTGATGCTTGTAAAAGTGTCTGCGTCTTTACAGGTGTCAAGTATTTGGGCATTAATTCTTTTAATTGGCCAGAATAATAATTTATTATTGCCATTGAAATGAATTAACGCTCAACTGTTAAACGCGCCTACCGTTAATGCGTGTTTAGATGCATTTACACGAGTCAAGCATTTTTTCTGCTGATGCTCCTGGATGCACTGGCAGTGGGTTTTTTTTACAGCTCCTAAAGGCTCCTGCCACTAAAAGCTTCTAAAAGTCTATGTGTGCATGGACACATAGGATAACCTGGAGGGGTGTTTGGAAGCTGTAAAAAAAACCAAACCGCCTGACGCCCCTAAAAGTGGCTGTAAAAACGCCCTGTGTGCATGAGGCCTAATCAGGACATTGTTTTGCCTTCATTTTTTCCTAGGCTTTAGTTGCTAGGAGAAAAAGCCCGGCATACATTAGATGTGGTTTGGGCAGTTAGGATGTATTCGAAAGTGTCTGCAGCAATCCGTAAGATTCATTATATCCCAATACTTTTGGCAATATAGTGTGTGTGTGTGTGTGTGTGTGTATATATATATATATATATACACATATATACAGTGGGGATCGAAAGTTTGGGCACCCCAGCTAAAAATTTGTATTAATGTGCATAAAGAAGCCAAGGAAAGATGGAAAAATCTCCAAAAGGCATCAAATTACAGATTAGACATTCTTATAATATGTCAACAAAAGTTCGATTTTATTTCCATCATTTACACTTTCAAAATAACAGAAAACAAAAAAATGATGTCTGCAAAAGTTTGGGCACCCTGCAGAGTTAATATCTTGTACTGCCCCCTTTGGCAAGTATCACAGCTTGTAAACGCTTTTTGTAGCCAGCCAAGAGTCTTTCAATTCTTGTTTGAGGTATCTTTGCCCATTCTTCCTTACAAAAGTCTTCCAGTTCTTTGAGATTTCTCGGCTGTCTGTCACGCACTGCTCTTTTAAGGTCTATCCATAGATTTTCAATTATGTTGAGGTCAGGAGATTGTGAAGGCCATGGCAAAACCTTCAGTTTACGCCTCTTGATGTAATCCCCCGTGGATTTCGAGGTGTGTTTAGGATCATTATCCATTTGTAGAAGCCATCCTCTCTTTAACTTCAGCTTTTTCACAGATGGCATCAAGTTACCATCCAAAATTTGCTGAAATTTTATTGAATCCATTTTCCCTTCTACTCGTGAGATGTTCCCTGTGCCACTGGCTGCAACACAACCCCAAAGCATGATTGATCCAACCCCATGCTTAACAGTTGGACAGAGGTTCTTTTCATTAAATTCTGTGCCCCTTCTTCTCCAAACGTACCTTTGCTCCTTCTGGCCAAAAAGTTCAATTTTAACCTCATCGGTCCACAGAACTTGTTTCCAAAATGCATCAGGCTTGTCTATATGTTCATTTGCAAAGTTCAAATGATGATTTTTGTGGTGAGGACGTAGAAGAGGTTTTCTTCTGATGACTCTTCCATGAAGACCATATTTGTACAAGTACCTCTTTATAGTGGAATAGTGGACCACAACTCCAGTGTCTGCCAGATCTTTCTGGAGGGATCGTGCAGTCAAATGTGGGTTTTGAATTGTTTTTCTCACAATCCTGCGAGCTGTTCTGTCTGATATTTTTCTTGGTCTTCCAGATCTTGCTTTAACTTCCACTGTTCCTGATGACTGCCATTTCTTAATTACATTCCAAACAGAGGATATTGACATCTGAAAACGCTTTGCTATCTTCTTATAGCCTTCTCCAGCTTTGTGAGCGTCAACTATTTTCAGTTTCAGTTTTCTAGACAACTGCTTAGAAGAACCCATGGTGCTGATTGTTGGGGCAAGGTCAGATGAGTCTGGGCACTTAAAACCTTTGAGATTGACATCACCTGGTCTTCCCAGACGATGATTGAGAACAATCCATGACACTGGCAGGTCTCAGCTTTGCAAAGGGGGCAGTGCATGCTATAAATTCTGCAGGGTGCCCAAACTTTAGCAGATGCCATTTTTTGTTTTCTGTTATTTTGAAAGTGTAAGTGATGGAAATAAAATCTAACTTTTGTTGACATATTATAAGAATGTCTAATCTGTAATTTGATGCCTTTTGGAGATTTTTCCATCTTTCCTTGGCTTCTTTATGCACATTAATACAAATTTTTAGCTGGGGTGCCCAAACTTTCGATCCCCACTGTGTATATATATATATATATATATATATATATATATATATATATACACACACATACACACACACACACATAATCTCTGTTCTTAGTTGCATAAGGCTCTTAGAGAGCTGGGGGTTATCAAACAGCAGGACCCTGATCTTCTCAGTGAATGGATGTGCAGTGGGCATGTTGGCATAAGTCTGACAATTGGAGGTTAGGCAGGCTGTGCTCCCAGCACATCCAGAAAGCTTGACTATACTGTGATGTTTGTGCTCTTATGCCTGGCATTGTCACTTTGAAATAAGACTGGCAGGATCACTAGGTATTTCACGTAAAAGAAGCAATATGAAGAGCACAGGATACTTTTTAACATGGATACATGGTACAACAAACACATCAGGTATATGAAATGTTGGGGTAACATATTCTTTAAATAAGCAAACTACAAGTTCTGTTAGGATTTATTGCAGTGTATGTTCCTGTAGGGAAGACTTTCCTTGCTGCCTGTTACCAGAACAAAATGGAAGGTAGATATGGCAATAAACACCTCTTGACTGTAGTCCTCCTTCAGGTTCACAATGTAAAGTGACACTGCAGTCATACTTTAATATTTAGCATGGTACTACATTAGGGGTCATAACTTGCTTATTAGTGTCCTGCCATACCAATTCTTCTACTGTGTTAAGCATTCTAGTCACTGGTAACCTAAAACAATTAATTCCAAGCATTATGTTTTGTGGCTTGGGGGTTTTCAAATGCGCTCTTCAAACTTTCCATACAGTTTAATTAAATAATTGGAGCCCAGCTCTGGCAATTTAAAAAAAAAACTTTTTGTTTTGATCACAATGGAGAATGGTTAGATTTTTTTTTCTTTTTAGGGAGATTCCTCTCATTTCCTATGCTGTTCGCAGGATGCCAACAGGAAGCGAGGGAGAATCTCCTTAATGGGGTTATAGACTGCTTTTGAAACCTGAATAGATTAAGTTTCACATTTAGTTCCACTACATCTGCAGAAGTTACAATGACCAATTGTAGATAAATGTCAGAGTTGGGCATTGCTTATGTGGTTTCAGTATGGACTTACTATAACAGCCTATTTGTGTTTTCACTGACCAGGTTTTGTCAGTTTGTATGGCTCAGCTGCATAATTTACTAATCTGTCAAGTATAGATTTTGAAATGTTTGTTTGTACATACTAGTTAATTTATTTTGTGTTACGTTTATACAGTTGCAGCAGTCTTCATATGTTTCCATAGCAAGCAATGCAGGATTATCTGCTACTCAGAGTTCACAGAATCAGCCCCGGGGACCGTTAAATGGGTGAGTATAACTTTTGTTTTGTCATTTTTTAAACTGATAGATTTTTAAGCAATTGGACATTTTATAAGCAAGCTTTTATTATATAGCAAAAGTAGCATATACACTGGTATGTTTTTATGAATATTTTATGGTTAATGAAAACTCCAGGTAATGTTAAAAGTGAACCTTTTATTTCATGTTAAAGTTGCTAAATTGGCAACAGTCATGTAAAGCACTTGAAGGTGCTTGCAGGTGTATTGTAGAGCTCAAAATCGTGGATTGCTTTAATCTGCAAAAAGCTATTTCAGTAACTGAAGTTCCCTGGTGACAACACCATTTGCCGGATAGTGCTTTGTATAGTTTATCTGTTTACCGTAATACAGATCTGTGTGTGTGTGTGCGTGCGTAGAGAAGGCCCAGGTTAAACAATATCTTTTCTGCTTTCATTCCTATAAGGTCGCTTTTTAAATAGAATAATAATGAAGAGATTATCCCTCTTAGTCTGCAGTAATAATGTAGTTTGGAAGATCTTATGTGACAAATAACAAAAAGATGCTTATGCCCAGTGTGTAATTATTCTTTTATATCCTTGAAGGTTTAATTTGCTCTTTTGGCCATACTTCTATTATGGGTTACTGGAGTGCCCTTACTTGCGCTCTCCTGTGACCAGCTGTCAGCTGACATCACAGAGCCTTTCCAGACTCTAGAGGGATCCCAACAGCAATGTCAGGATCCACCCAGATTCCTAACTGGCAGTTGGCTCTGCCTCTCAGCACTCTGTAGAGAGCCTGAGCTATCTGCTGCTGCCGCCCCCTCTCTTTCCTGGTGCTCCAGTGAGCGCTGGGGGGGGGGCAGAGCACTTCTTTAACAAATTAAATTATACACCACTAATTGGAAGATTTGGTGCTTTTGATACTGTTTGAAAACAATGAAGTGTAAGCTTAACATCCCATTGAAAAGTGAAGATTTTGAAGATAAATATATATTTTCTGTTTAGTTTGGAAACAGAGAAATTTTAAATTATAATACTTGTCATCTTTCTGGTCTTTCACCTTCATAGCATAATTTCTTCAGAATCAACAAGTCGACCAAGAAAGCCATGTAATTGTACAAAATCATTGTGCCTGAAACTGTGAGTAGTTTATTCTATGTACTTGTTTAGAAGCTGCTGATTTTCATACATTGCATTATTTATTCAAACAAGAAATGTATATTGAAAAAAAGGGGTCTGTTTTTTAAAGCAGCTGTATGGCCTTGCTGCGGCACATATACAAGGCACAGTGCTATGCTTTACAAATGTGTTTAGTGCTTTTTTTGCTTTAGGACTCCAAAGGAAGCAAACCTCCATTCAAATGGACAGACATCTGTGAGGAGGAGAGCTCACTGATATGATCTCTCAGTAATGTGACTGGCTTCTCAACCTATTAAACATCTTTGCAAAATTCTGCAGAGGATATTTCAGGAGACACCATAGCCTGTATTTTATGGATATCTGAATGGGGCATGGGCAGATGAATGATGCATTCGTAGATACAAGTACAGCTTATATGAATGACAGATCTGGCAGGAAAGGGCAGGCATAGTCAAGCTCTCTTGATGAGAGCTCACCACGCCTGAATATTTAGGGTGGGGGGTTGTCAGGACAGAGGAAGAATTCTACTGAAAGAAGAATCAACACATCATTAAACTGTGTCCCCTGTGCTGATTTTATGTTTTTATTTTTAGCTAAACTTCGGCTTTAAACTGAAAGCCACAAACACATCTAGATCTCTGTTTGTCAGATCAACAAATGTTATCAGTGAAGGAGAATCTATTCAAGTTATGTTTAACCGCCTCCCACCCACTATATATGGAAATCATGGGCGCAAGGTGGTTCTCTTGTTCTAGGAGGACATCATATGACGTCCTCCCACTCTAACTGCGCATGCACATCCCGGGGGTGTGCTGTGTCCCTGGGGCACAGCGGACCACCGATCAGCAGAAAGAGCGGAGTGGAGTGTTAGGTGGACTAGCAGATATAGGTACACTAACAAACTGAAGCCAAATTCCAGCTAACACTTTGCAATTACAGTGAACCGTTTTTTTTCCATTGGGGATAAAGGTTTTACATACAGTAAATAAATAAAAGCTGGTCATTTTAACCGTCTCTCGCCCGCCATATAAGGAAATGATTGGCGCAAGGCGGCTCTCTCATTCTGGGAGGACATCGTATGACATCCTCCCACTCTAACCGGGCGTGCAACGCGACGATCGGTGGTGCGCTGTGTCCCTGGGATATAGCAGATCACCGATCAATGGAAAGAGCCAATGACTTCTGCTCTGTCATGTGATCAGCTGTGTCCAATCACAGCTGATCGCATGTAAATAAGGAAATTTCGGTTGTCGGCATTTCTCTCCTCACGCGCTGACAGCGCGTGAGGAGAGCCGGTAATCGGCATTCCTCAAAGGGGACATCTACACTGATCATCAGGGCACTAATGATCAGTGTAGCCCCATCAGTGCCACCTGTCAGTGCCCTTCTATGCCACCACCTGTTTTTGCCCATCAATGCCACCTGTCAGTGCCCATCAGTGCACATCAATGCCACATATCAGTGCCTACCAGTATACATCAATGCCACATATCATTGCCCATCTGAGCTGCCTTTCAGTGCTGCCTGTCAGTGCCGCCAATCAGTGCGAGTCAGTGCCGCCTGTCAGTGCCATATATAAGTACTGCCTTTCAGTGCCCATCAGTGATGTCTGTGAATTCCCACCAGTGATGCCTGTCAATGCCCATCAGTGCCTCCTCATCAGTGCCCATCAGTGCAGCCTCATTAGAGCACATCAGGGAAGGAGAAAAATTACTCATCTACAAAATTTTATAACAGAAACTAAGAAAAAAACCAAAAAAACTTTTTTTTCAAATTTTTCTGTTGTTTTTGGTTTGTTTAGCAAAAAATCAAAAACCCAGAGGTGATTAAATACCAACAAAAGAAAGCTCTATCTGTCTCAAAAAAATTATAAAAATTTCATGTGGGTATAGTGTTGCATGACTGTGCAATTGTCATTCAAAGTGCAACAGCGCTGAAAGCTGAAAATTGGCCTGGGCAGGAAGGGGGTGAAAGTGCCCGGTAGGCTAGTGGTTAAAGGGGTAACTTGTTGCTCTATACGGTTATTGGTAAACGTTGATCTGAAGATTTGCAGCCTGCTTTTGTGAACAATTGCTTGGAATGTGACAGTGCATAGCTAAATACTTTGTTCTAGATCCTATGGAAAGTGTATGATTTGCCCATGCATATTGAAGCAGAAGGATTTTTATTGCGATAGAGACATAATATAGGGTCAATGTATAAAACATATGTTTTGCGAATGCGACAAACATCCACACAGTCAGGATGAAAATTGCTGTACTTCCTCTATTATGTATGGTTCCTATATCATCATCACCATCATCTCCATTTCATGGCCACAAAATGCTTTTGTTTCCTGAGGAATTTCTGGGAGGGGGAAAAGGCATTTTGGCCACTAGGTAGTGCTGACGATATAGGAACTACACATATTAGAGATACTACAGCAATTTTGTCTGGATGTTTGCCATATAGGCACAGCAAACATTTTATACATAAACTCATAGATCTTTTTTCAGCATACACGTCTTGCACTCATCCTTGCAAGATGCTTTTGCATGTACACTGAGCTACACATGCAAAATAGAGAGCTGGGCAGGTAGTTTTTCTCTTCCTTTAGCCCTGCTGCGGGCAAGCAGCAGGCTCACCTGTCAGGTGAAGCAGTCGGCGGCAGCGCTGCCGCCGATTGCTTTCACACAGTGCCAGTCTCTCCGCACCCCTGATGTGAGGTTTCTCAGGCTCCCCTTGCCTATCTGTGGGCCCGGCTCGCCATCGGCTAGAGAGGAGGGAGAAGAGCAAACAAGTCCACTCCCCTCCCCTTCTTGTGCTGACCCGAAAGATATGTTACGATGTCACTTCCAGGTCCCCGTTGAGAGATTGTAATACAATCCCCAGGAATGAATGTAATTTGGTGCAGATGTGCATCACATTACATTCAGTGGAGCAGAGGGGAGCCATGCAGGGTCTTTTAGACCTTGGATGTCTCAAAGAGAACCTGTCACCAAAAATCATCACATAGGGGACTTTGTGATGGAAAATTTTTTTTTTTTATTGTAAAAAATGAAAGTTACACCCAAGCACATACCATCCCCCCAGAAAAAAGGCCCCCATCCCCACATATACACACGTACAAATGTAAACACACCCGCTGGGGTGCCTATGCATGAAACCGTTGATTGCAATACACATGTTGCATATCACCGCGCACGCTGGGATAAGAGCAATAATTCTAGCACCAGACCTCCTCCGTAACACTAAGCTGGTGACATATTATTATTATTATACAGGATTTATATTGCGACAACAGTTTGCTCAGTGCTTTACAATATAATGGGAGACAATACAGTTCAATACAAGAGGGAAAGGAGGGCCCTGCTCCTTGGAGCTTACAATCTAGGAGACTTATAAGGAGCTTTAAATGTGTCGTCTATAGAAAATATAGGGTACTGAAGTTCGCCTCCATTTCACGA
The DNA here is from genome assembly GCF_062004578.1 of Staurois parvus. Taxonomy (NCBI): domain Eukaryota; kingdom Metazoa; phylum Chordata; class Amphibia; order Anura; family Ranidae; genus Staurois; species Staurois parvus. Next base: position 5,629,790 of record NW_028317882.1, read on the forward strand.
GCGCGCACAAATTTAAGGTTTGACAAGTTGGTTATCTATTTACTTGGTGCAACCTCATCTTTTATATTTTACAAAAAAAATAGGGGAATGTATTGCTTTTTTTTGTGCCGTAAAATTAACTTACTTGTACTTCTTACAAAAATTTTGCGGTAATATCATGTGATGTAAAAAATTGGAACTACCACTGTTTTATTCTCTAGGATCTCTGCTTTCAGAAAATATATCCTGTTTTGGGGTTTTATGTAATCTTCAGGCCTAAAATGATTTTTTTAAACGTGTGCAAAAAATGCAAATATGTCTCTGGCAGCGAAAGGGATAAATTATAAGCCCCGACCCTCCCTTTCCTAAGGAGCACCCAATCGGTGCTCATTACACTGCAAGGTCTCTCCTCCCTGCTAGTTCCCGGTTGCAGTGCTGGAGAGAGGCAGGGAGGGTTGGAGGAGATAAACAGCGCAATGTTAAACATATTACACGTGTAAGTCGCTATAAAGCCTCTTTTGTTTTTAAATACCCAACATTCCTAAAATCACCTCCGATTTAAATATGGGTTTGGTAAAAAAAAAAAAATGTTATCAGGATTAGTCCCTGGACAAGTAGTTTTTTTCAAAAATTTCCACACCCCTGCTAAACGGTAGCCTACAGCCTGCAGGCCAGGAAGAAATGGCCTGTAAGCTTGCCAGTTGGGACTGGATCGTATGAGCATAATCTCCAGGGTACAATGAGCCAGGTGAACTTGCTGTCAGGGTGCTTTTTGGGTTGGGGACAGTGATCCAATGAAGGGCCCATTTGCCATTAGTTCCTTTGATGGTGGAGTAAGTGGAAATTTTCCCTTAGTATTCCTTTTGTTTTTCCCGCAGAGGAGTTCCGCTGACAGACATTTGAGGGGCAACCTAGGCTTAGCTTACACTTAGCACTACACCACAGTAGCAGTGTTTCAATGAGATGGATCAGCATGTGCATGATGATGTCACTTTGTGTGACTGCGCATGCTCAAACACCAGTTTCCGGCTTCCTAGAAGCAGCTACATATAATCGAAGAGCCTGTGATTGCACTTCTGAACATTACAGCTGCAGAGGTTTTACTGCTCTCAGCCTCATCCCCTGCACAGCTGCAGCAGCCTACAGCACAGTCAGTGCCAGGGCACAGCAAGTATTGGCACTCTTATCTGTATTGGCGTGTCTTGCCACTTAGGTGTTCCGACTTGGGCCAACACTCCTCTCAGCTGGGAGGCCACTCCTCTATAGGGTATTATAAGTCAATGAACCCTCAGCAAGCAGTGGACTTGCACAGGTAAAGAGGTGGGGAAAGGAAAAATGGGTGGGCTCCCAAATCCCTTCTATCAGGTAGGGAGAACCCCCTGCAAAGTTCTCCCTCTAATAGCTCCTCTAAGGGTCAGATTAGCTCTGAATACTGTCCATTATCTGGTTCTCGCTGGTTTGGAATGCCTGGGACTCTGGGCGTGGGCACTCTCTTCTCCTTTTGCAGGAGGATGAGGCATCAGAGGATCCTCAGAAAGAGGAGGAAGATGTTGATCGGGTATCCTCTGTAGATGAATCTATCAGGAATCTCAAGGTCTGGGGCTGTTTCGAACACAGACTGTCACAATGGATTTCCTGGTGGATGTGGTGCACACTAAATTTATGTTACCATGTTATCTGGCCTCTGTACTGTAAAAGTTACCTGGTTTGAGTCCTGGTAGCCGCCAAAACATCCCAAATCCTTCTCAGTACACCCTCACTTGCAGGAAGTGATGTATGGTGATTTGGCTAACCTGGAGAGACAGAGGAAGCTATTTACTCAGCAATACCCAATTGAGGAGGCAATCTTCAAGAAGCCAGGTTCCTCTGGTTGTTCTCCTGGTCATATCCTACTTGAATTAGGCTCTGATGGTCCCGGTGGATGAGGTCCCAGTCTCTAAAGATGCCACACATAAAAAGTTGTTTGAAGATTTCTTTAAGTTGTCCTTTCCTCTGGTAGGCGTGGCTGTGCAGCCTGCTGTGACTACAATAGAGGTTTGCCAAGCATTCAATGCGTATTCTTCGTTCCAGAGAATTGGATCCAGGGGATCCTGCCAAATGGCAGTTCATGGAATATTTTTCTAGAGCATTCAATTTCTCAGTAAATGCCTTGGAAAGTTCCATAAAGTAGCTTTCTTGGTTGCGCACCATGTCTGTCCACATCAGCAGGATCGTCTGTCTCAAATATCTGTCAGCGGAACTCCTCCGCAGGAAGAACATTAAGGGGATTTTCTTTGAGGGCAAATACTTGTTTGGACCATCCTTGGATGCCTGTGTGGCAAAACATGCTCTTAACCCTAAGGAAGGTCAAGGTGACTGGTCAAAAACCTGTGATACCTTCGGAATCCAAGAAGAGTTAATTTCGCAAGCAGCAAGTCTAGGGTGGAGTTTCGCAGCTTTCCTCCTCCACACTTGGGGTATATTTGGAGCAAAAAAGAGGTTTTCTTGCAGCTCTGGAAAGGTTGATGTCCCAGGGGGTCATTGCACCTGTACCAGAGGGGGAGAGGTCTTATGTCTTCTATTCCAACCTTTTTATAGTTTCTATGTCAATCAAAGATGCCTAGCCTGTTGGACCTCAAAAAGTCTCAACAAATTCCTGAACGTACTAAATTCAGGAATAGACCCAGTTGGTGGTATGTTTACCTCATCAGAGGGGATTTCCTGGTATCAGTGGATATCAAGGTTGCCTATATACACATTCTGATTTTCCAGCTTCGCCAAGGGTTTTTCTGATTCACAGTGGGTGACTGCCACGGTCTGTTTTCAGTGTTGCCTTTCAGCCTATAAACAGCTTCCTATAATGTTTATTATGTTGACGTCTCTTGGCTTGGGGTTGTTGGACACCTGAATATTCTCATCGCAGGGTACCTAGATGACCTGCTTCTCAGGGAGCAATTGTCTCAGAAGCTGTCATCAAATGTCCAGTAGATGGTACAGGGCCTGGAAAGGTTCCGTTAATGCTTAACATTCAGAAGTCGACCTTGTTTTTCGACACATCTGGAGTATTTAGGCTTGGTTGTCAACACAGCAATTTTGACTTGTATAAAGGTGCTGGGAAACATGGTAACCATCTTTGGTTCTGTCCCCTATTCCCACTTTCACTCCAGTGTTCTTCAACTCAGTGATGGGCCGAACACCCCTGTGTTCGGTTTGCGGTCGCATGCTTGAACCTAATGAACGTTTAACCGCTAATTTCGAACTCAACGCAAGTCTATGGGACTCGAACTTGTAAATTCAAAAGTGCCCGTTTTGAAGGCTTATGCAAGTTATTGGCCATAAAAGGGGTATAGGGACTCGGGTATTGCCCTGAGGAACATGAATCAGTGAAAAAAAAAAATTCAAAAAGGACAGCTTTTAAAGGGGCAGTCATTTATCATTGCTTAAAGTAAAAAAAAAAAAAAGTAAATGAAAAATTCCTTTAACTATCATGCCTGGGGGTCCCCTTAAACTACCTGCAAAGTTGCACATCTGTACAATGTATAGAACCTGCTGCAGCAAGGCTGACAAAAAAAAAAACAGCATGGGTTGCCCCCCTAATGCATTACCCTTTAGGTCTGGTAGGAAGTTTAGGAGGGACCCCACAGTAAGAACTTTAAAAAAAAAAGTGCATGGGGCTCAGGCCTGGTAGGACGGGGAACCCCACCCCCCAAAAATGGGGGGGGGGGGTGCGTAGGGTTTCCCCTAAAAGCCATACCAGACTCTTTAAGTCTGGTAAGAATTTTAAGGGCAACCCCACCCCCCAAAAATGAGGGGGGTCCCCCCTAAATTCCTACCAGACCCTTGATCCAAGCACAGGCCTGGCAGGGCAGGAAAGGAGGAGACAATTGAGCGTCCCCCCCCCCCCCCCCCCCGCCATGGCTTAGAATGACACATGCCCTGGGGATGATGTCCCCATGCCGATGGGGACAAGGCCTCTTCCCCACAACCCTGGCCCAGTGGTTGGGGGGGTCTGCAGGCAGGGGGCCTCATTAGCATCGGGGAACCCCTTTAACCACTTCAATAGCGGGCACTTTTACCCCCTTCCTGTCCAGGCCAATTTTCAGGTTTCAGCGCTCACACTTTGAATGACAATTGCGCGGTCATGCAACACTGTACCCAAACTAAAATTTTATCATTTTGTTCACACAATTAGAGCTTTCTTTTGGTGGTATTTAATCATCGCTGGGATTTTTATTTTTCGCTAAAGTAACAAAAAAAGACAGAAAATTTTGGGGGAAAAAGCCCAAGTTTTTCTTTGTTTCTGTTATAAAAGTTTGCAAATAAATAATTGTTCTTCATAAATTTAGGCCAAGATGTATTCTGCTACATTTCCTTGGTGAAAATAACCCAAATCAGTATTTATTATTTAGTCTGTAGGAAAGTTATAGAGTTCACAAATTATGGGATATATCTGAAAATTGATCAATCCTGAAGTACTGACATCTAATTTCTTGAGGCCCAAAAATGTCAGAACAGTACAGATATCCCCCAAATGACCCCTTTTTGCAAAGTAGACAGTCCGACGTATTTCATAAGAGGCATGGCGAGGTTTTTGAAATTGTAATTTTTTTGTCATAATTTTTTGGAAAATTAAGAGATTAAAAAAATTATTTTCACTATCATTTTTTCACATACTGTCACTAATGCAGTACAGCATCATCATATAACTGGTGTGCTGTGATCAGGAACACTGACTGGTGAACGTATGAAAAAAAAATTTTTTTTCTTTTTTTTTAAGATTTTTTTTTTCATATTACACTATGACCAAAGTAGTATAATGTTACCATAGTAACATTGTACTACTTTGGGGAAGTGATCAGTATTTGTTTTTTTTTTATACAATTTGATTGCTTATAGCAAAGAATTTCTTTGCTATAAGCAAGCATTTAACTGAATGAAATCGATTCATTCAGGTTTTTTTTGTTGTGATTAGCTGTGATTGGCCACGGCTAATCACATGACACAGATGGGCTATGATTGGCCCAGCCTGTGACCATTCACAGCTAGACACATTTGTATACAATGGATGGCATGAAAGGAAGCCATCCATTGTATACAACTGCCATGTGACCTGCTGTGATTGGTTACAGCAGGTCACATGTTACTGGCAACAGGGCAGTTATACAGATCTGTCATCAGCCGTGTCAGATCTCGCACAGTGCGGCCCTGAGGGCACGCGCAAGGCGCGATCTGGGAAGAACGTCATATGACGCCCTACCGGAGGGACGAGGTGTTCGCCCGGCTGTCATTTGACTATAGGTTGGGCGGCAAGTGGTTAAATAAGGGGGCACTGTGATGCTGCCAATGACCCCCCTTTGTGCATGAGTAAGGGTTAAGTTTAGGAAAAAATAGATGTAAGACTTTTGAAAGGTTCCTTTAATTGAAAAAAAAAAAACCCCCACAGTTTTTAACAAGTCCTTTAATTAAAAAAAAAAAATGGTTCCATCATTGTAATCCATTTGCAATCATGGCGTCCAGCGTTATCACGATGACACCGACTCATTGAAATAAAACCCCATGCCCACTGAGCACTCGCCACAATCTGACAAGTCTGGAATTTGCAGGCTACATGTAAGCAATTGGGCGGAGCTAGCAGAGCAGTTGTGCTGTGATTGGCTATAGTCAGGTGCATTGCTTTGGCCGATCATGGCTCTCGCAGTGCATTGTGTGGCGCTCGGCGGGCGAACACACAAATGGCCGATGTTCGAGTCGAACTTACATTCGACTTGAACATGAAGCCTATCCCTACCTGTCATTATAGGATTAGGAATCCTTGGACCTGCCCCTACTCACAAGACCAGGTCAGCTGTGGAATGGTGAATATGTGCAGAGATGTTGGATACAGGAAAATCCTTCATTCTGATTAGTGTCTTAGTGATCGATGTCAGCCTGTTGAACTGGGGAGGTGTTTCAGAGAACCTCTTAGTTTGGGCAATGTGGTTGTCAAGGAGTGCAATTTGCCAGTCAACATCCTGGAACTTTAGGCGATTCAGTTGACTTTCCTACACTGGTCTGCCTACCTTCGGGTCTCCCTGTCATGGTGCACTCAGACAGTGACATGGCTGTGGCATGCATCAACCATCAAGGAAGGACAAGAAGTCACGCTGCTCAGGAAGAAACAGACTTGCTCCTTTCTTGGGAAAAATACATTCCAGTCCTCTGTGCCTCAGAAAAATGGCAGCTGGACTTTCTCAAATGTAAGCAGTTGAAGCCAGGAGAATGGGCCCTTCACCCGGAGGTGTTTGCAGAGATTTGTCGGCTGTAGGGGACGCCAAATGTGGATCTCTTGGCATCCAGATTCAATGACAAGAATAGACAGCTTTGTGTTCAGGGTTCCTCAGCTTCTTTCTTTCTTCCCCTCTGTGTTTTTCTTTGCTTTCTACAAAACTGGGTTAACATAATTAAAATAGTCAAAAAGTGCCCTGTTCCCATGTCGTGTGATATGCTCCCAGTAAAGGATTTTATTTTCACAGTAGATCTACAAACTAAGAGATATATTCTGTTACATGCTAACATGATGACCAGTCGCTTCATGTGTACTGCATCTGTCACCATAATTGTGCTAGTTTTTAACATGAATTGAAAGTTTACTGATCTTTTTTTAAGTACAATTAAATATTGCTGATCTTTTTTAAGTTAGACTTTTGATTGACTTTGGATTTTTAAAATTCATTTTTATATATTTTAGCTACTGTGACTGCTTTGCTAATGGAGAGTTTTGCAACAACTGCAACTGTACAAATTGCTACAATAACCTAGAACATGAAAACGAAAGACAAAAAGCAATCAAGGTGAGAACAATGGAATTTGTTAGTTATTTTAGACATATGGATCCTTTGGTGACGTTTTTTTTGCAACTACCTGATTTCCTCCCTATTTATATGGATTTAAAACAAAATAATCATGATTTGACTTTAAGGCAGCAGCATTGCTGATGAATATTTTGCTTGTAATGTTTTTGATTTATTGCACCCCATATGGTTTTGTAAATAGATATTTATTCCTCATGCCTTTACAGCCTCTTTCCATTTTCCAATCTTCTTCCAGGCTTGTCTAGATAGAAATCCTGAAGCTTTCAAACCAAAAATTGGTAAAGGAAAGGAAGGAGAGTCTGATAGAAGACACAGCAAAGGATGCAACTGTAAACGTTCTGGATGTTTAAAAAACTACTGTGAATGCTATGAGGTAAGATTGATTCCCCAAGTTATAGGGAGTAATCTAAGCATACAGTACTGACTTGAAGATCCAAAATATGCAAACTGTATTATTGCAATGTGTGGGTTACCTTCTACTGGGACGTGATCAGTAAATTAATAGTCCTGAGTAAACTACCGTTAGGATTAAAATTAAATGTAGTGGGATATCATGAGCCAAAAAACAAAAATATCACCTATTCTTCATATTAAATCCATGGGGATACCATCCTTATATGTAGGGTCTTACTCCCTCTACCCCCACGAAATAGCGAGGCAAAAACCGCCAAAACTGTCAATGACGTAATGCCCCAACAGGTTCAAAAGGATAGGGGCTTAATGCAGTAAATTAAATATAATCCCCCTTATATTATCCATGCTTTGCAGTCAATTAATTCAAACCAAAAGTGGTGTTTTTTGCCTTGCTGGTTTAAGATGGAGTAAGATCCTACTAATTCAGAAGAATGAGACACGAACAAGCCCACAATTTAAGCGCTAATTCTGGAGAAGCGAAGTAATGTCACAAAATGCATTGATATAGAGCAATGTTGAAAAGGCTTTGGTATTAAGAACCATTGTAATGTAAATCAGGGCTCAAAACTTCAAGTCCTGAGCTACTAGGCAGGACTTAAGAGTTACTCGCCACCAGTTTCCCTACCCAACCCCTAACCTTTCCCGCCCCTAAACACGCCTTCATAAATGATCTCATGAAATGACACTGTTAAATGTTTTATGCAGAATAAAGGAAGGGAAGGAAGAAAGGAAATGGAAGGAAGGGAGGGGTGAAAGGAAGAATGGGAGGGAGGGGTGGAAAGAAGGGAGGGAGGAGTGGAAGGAAGGAAAGATGGGAAGAGTGGAAGGAAGGGAAGATGGGAGGAGTGAAAGGAAGGGAAGGGTGGCTGGAAGGAAGGAACGAGGTAAGGGAAGGGTGGAAGGAAGGATCGGAGGGAAGGGCAGGGTGGGTGGAGGGAGGGGTGGATGAAAGGAAGGGAGGGATGGGTGACAGGAAGGAAAGTGTTGGTGGAAGGGAGGTCGGACTGACATGTCCCGTTTCCCGCCCACACTCCCTGCAGCTTCAGAGGATGTGTGGGTGGGAAACTGAACACAGAGCAGCCAACAGCTGTGATGCTTCTGAATAAGCATGTCTGTCCCACAGGGGGGGAGGCAGAGCAGATCCAACCTCTCTCTCCTTCAATGAGGCAGCTGAAAGCCGCAGGAGAGAGAGAAGGAGAAAGGGCTTCCAGCTGCTTCATTGAAAGTCATACAGGAGATCACTGCTTGTCACCGCCGCCCCTCCCACACACCCCTGGTCCCGGTGCTGCTCACCCCCACCTTACCCACCTTATTTCCACTCGCCCAATGCGAGCGTGCGAGAAAATTTTCGAGGGCTGATGTATATTACATATTAAGTGATGTCCATGTCATTTAATTGTTTTAATTGTCTATATTTTTAACATATGTATATATAATTTCTTTTTTTTTGTTGTTGTATATGTAGTTGTTGTTCACTATATGGATTGGTGATATCCCTGGGGAGACACAATAAAGTCCCCGGTTTGCTTCATACTCCTCTTTTCAGGAATAGGTCTTTATTCAAGTTTAAACTGCCATTACCTTTAGGTAAAATGCAGGTTTTGCTTTTACTTTTGTTTTGCGTTTTGCAGTAATATACTAATAAATTGTTATTACAGGAACCCTAGAAGCCATTTGCTGTCTGGGGCATTTTTTTTACATTTTCACATTCGTGTTAAAAACAGAATTTTTTGCTAGACAATTACCTAGATCCCCCTAATATATGTTTCCTGAAAGCAGAGGCCCTAGAAGTGAAATGGTGACTGTTGCAAATTCATGCACCTGAGAAATAAAGTCAAACTACGGTACATAGGATTTTTCAAAGGCAACACTTTAGAAGCCTTTACAGATTATCAGTATAGAGTTGATTTTGATTGAGAGCCATTAGAACATTTGCTCTGATGTTCACGGTGCTACCTCATGCATGGTTCTTTCAGTGTTTACATACGTGTGCGGGACTTGCGTACCCGTTTGCATTTGCAGAGGTGCTTTTAATTTTTTTTTTTTTTCAACTATTTTTATTTATGTACACTTTTTTTTTCATTTATATCTTTCATTTAACTTTTAAGTAACTAGGCCCTGAGAGTTTTTACGGTGCCATTGTTAAAAAAAAACATGTATGGGTGTTATTTGCAAGAATAAACATAATGCCATAATCTAAACCTTTTCTGAGAAAAACATAATGGCTTTCGTTGCTGACCTCCTGGAAATGCTAGGTGCAATTATGTGGAACCCCTATCTTCAATGTTTTTACTTAACCGGAAAGAGTATGCAGATAAAGAAAGCCAGCGTAAAGCCAAAAGTATCATCATAATTGTTCAGGGAGTATTTAAGCCTGAGGGTCAGCATGACAACGAGGCAACGTTTATTTTTTTACTTTTTACTTCTGCATTGGCAGCCTCCATGTTTCTCTTGGGAAAGGTTTACATTAATTGTTGTTGCATTCATACTCTACATTAGCCCCAGATGTTTTACTAAAATGTGTTACTATTCAGAATTGTAGAGATAAAAAAGGATTACAATGTCCTTCTGTTTTTGGAAAGTCCTTTCACAATGCATTTATTTAAATTTTAATAGTTTGGTTTTAATGCTTCCATAACTCTATGACTGGTTTTATTGCTGTTTGCTTCCTTTCTCTCCACTCATGATGTCTGTTTATTTTTCCCACAGGCTAAAATCATGTGCTCATCAATATGTAAGTGTATAGGTTGCAAAAATTTTGAAGAGAGCCCAGAACGTAAGACACTAATGCATCTGGCAGATGCAGCAGAAGTGAGAGTGCAGCAGCAAACTGCAGCCAAAACTAAGCTCTCCTCACAGATCTCTGATTTGCTCACAAGGCCAGCACCATCGTTAACAAGTGGTGGGGGAAAGTAAGTGGTTTATTTTACCATTTATGTCTTATGAATTTAAACATTATATGTCACATAAAAATTTAAATCACAACGGTTTATAATTTCATAGCTCATGCAGTGGCATGTCTATCACATAGGTTTTTGTGAACTGTTCTAAGGGTTTTGATAACACATGCAATAGATAGATTGGAATACAATAAGTAAATACAGATACAGTGCCTACCCCTTGAAATTTTCCACATTTTGTCATGTTACAGCCAAAAACATAAATGTATTTTATTGGGATTTTATGTGATAGACCAACACAAAGTGGCACATAATTGTGAAGTGGAAGAAAAATGATAAATGTTTTTCAATTTTTTTTACAAATAAATATCTGAAAAGTGTGGTGTGCATTTGTATTCAACCTCCTTTACTCTGATACCCCCTAACTAAAATCTAGTGGAACCAATTACACACAGAGTCCATCTGTGTGTAATTTAATCTTAGTATAAATACAGCTGTTCTGTGAAGCCGTCAGAAGTTTGTTAGAGAACATTAGTGAACAAACAGCTTAATGAAGGCCAGGGAACACACCAAGCAGGTCAGGGATAAAGGTGTAGAGAAATTTAAGCAGTGAAAGGTTATAAAAAAAATATCCCAAGTTTTGAACATCTCACGGAGCACTGTTCAATTCATCATCCGAAAATGGAAAGAGTGTGGCACAACTGCAAACCTACCAAGACATGGCTGTCCACCTGACAGGCTGGGGCATAGAGAGCATTTATCAGAGAAGCAGCCAAGAGGCCCATGGTAACTGGAGGAGCTGCAGAGATCCACAGCTCATGTGAGAGAATCTGTCCACAGGACAACTGTTAGTTGTGCACGCCACAAATCTGGTCATTATGGAAGAGTGGCAAGAAGAAAGCCATTGTTAAAGAAAGCCATAAGAAGTGTTGTTTGAAGATTGGGGGAAGCCATGTGGGGGACACAGCAAACATGTGGAAGAAGGTGCTCTGGTCAGATGAGACCAAAATTTTACATTTTGGCCTAAAAGCAAAACACTATGTGTGGCAGAAGAATAACACTGCACATCACCCTGAACACACCATCCCCACCGTGAAAGATGGTGGTGGCAGCATCATGTTGTGGGGATGCTTTTCTTCAGCAGGGACAGGGCAGCCAGTCAGAGTTGATGGGAAGATGGATGGAGCCAAATACAGGGCAATCTTAGAAGAAAACCTGTTAGAGTCTGCAAAAGATTTGAGACTGGGGTGGAGGTTCACCTTCCAGCAGGACAACGACCTAAACATACAGCTAGAACTACAATGGAATGGTTTAGATCAAAGCATATTCATGTGTTAGAATGGCCCAGTCAAAGTCCAGACCTAGATCCAATTGAGAATCTGTGGCAAAACTTGAAAATTGCTGTTCACAGACGCCTGCCATCCAGGGTGACAGAGCTTGAGCTATTTTGCAAAGAAGAATTGGCAAAAATTTCACTCTGTAGATGTGCAAAGCTGGCAGAGACATCCCCAAAAGACTTGCAGCTGTAATTGCAGCAAAAAATGGTTCTACAAAAGTATTGACTCGGGGGACTGAATACAAATGCACGCCACACTTTTCAGATATTTATTTGTAAAAAGAAAAAAATCTGTGAACCATTTATCATTTTTCTTCCACTTCACAATTGTGTGCCATTTTGTGTTGGTCTATCACAGAAAATCCCAATAAACTACATTTACGTTTTTGGTTGTATTATGACAAAATGTGGAAAATACAAGGATTTGAATACTTTATCAAGACACTGTGCAAGGCGAACACTGGTTTTGGGGTTAGTCATTTAATCTGGCTTCACAACCCTGCATTACACGAACAGCATGCACAGTAACTCACGTTATTCTCTGCCTTGCCATTCTGAATTGCATCGCAACTCACAAATACAGAAGGGCTCACACACCTGCCTAGGATTGTGGCTGCAGTACATGACACACTCTTGTGACACTCCATGAATGGTAGAATTTGTTTGGAACTCATTGCAAGGGATAATATTATTTGATGATATTTGCAACTCATGAAATGGGACTATTTATATGTATAGAAATATTTATCGCATGTATGAATTTGCACCATATTATGTTATTTATGAGTCAAGATGTCTAATGATTATTATTATTATACAGTATTTATATAGCGCCAAAAGGTTTGCTCAGCACTGTACATTATAGGGGGGACAGTACATGAGACAATACAGTAACAAAACAGTACACAAGGGGTTCGAGGGCCCTGCTCTTTTGAGCTTACAATCTAGGAGGGAGGGGATAGTGGTACAGGAGGAAGTGGCTGTGGGGGATGGAGTAGTAGGAGGAGTGGAGGAGATCAGCTGTTAGGTGAGAGTAGGGTAGGCTTCCCTGAAGAGATGGGTTTTCAGGGTGCGCCTAAAGATGAGGAGGGCAGATGACAGTCTGATGGATTGGGGTAGTGAGTTCCAGAGGATGGGGGAAGTCCTGGAGAAGTCCTGAAGTCGGGTGTGGGAGGAGCAGACCAGGGAGCTAGAAAGTAGGAGGTCTAGTAAGGAGCGAAGAGTACGGGTTGGGTGGTATTTGGATATCAGGTCGGTGAGGTAGTTTGGGGCAGCGTTATGAATGGCTTTGTATGTCAATGTTAGTAGTTTGAATTTAATGCATTGGGCAATCGGAAGCCAGTGGAGGGAATGACAGAGGGTGGTGGCAGAAGCAGAGCGGTTGGTAAGGTGGATGAGTCTGGCCGCTGAGTTCAGGATAGACTGAAGCGGGGATAGCCTGTGTTGGGGTAGGCCGGTGAGAAGGGAGTTGCAGTAGTCCACACTTGAGATAATAAGGGAGTGAACGAGTTGTTTAGTAGTGTCTGGGGTTAGGAACGTACGTATTTTGGAGATGTTGCGGAGGTGGAGCCTGCATGAGTTTGCCAGCGATTGGACATGGGGTTGGAAGGACAGGTTTGAGTCTTGAGTGACACCTAGGACTTTGGCTTGCGGGGTGGGACTGATGCTGGCGTTGTTGGTCGTGATGGAGAGGATGGGGGGGGCAGACAGGGGGGAAAATTAGGAGCTCGGTTTTGGAAAGGTTCAATTTGAGGAAATGGAGCAACATCCAGTCTGATATGTCGTTCAGTAGGTGAGTGATACGGGCGGAGACTGAAGGGGTGAGGTGAGAGGTGGAGAGGTAAATTTGCGTGTCATCGGCGTAGAGGTGATAGTTGAAGCCGTGGGAGTGTATCAGTTTGCCGAGGGAGGAGGTGTAGATGGAGAAGAGAAGGGGCCCGAGGACAGAGCCTTGGGGGACCCGGGAGAGAGGGAGAGGTGGTAGCATTATAGGTAACACTGATGGAGCGTTGGGATAGATAGGAGGAGAGCCAGGAGAGAGCGGAGTCTCTGATGCCAAGGGAGTGTAGTTTATTAAGGAGGAAGGGGTGGTCAACTGTGTCGAAGGCCGCAGAGAGGTCGAGGAGTAGGAGGACTGAGTAGTGGCCATTAGCTTTGGCGGTTAGCAGGTCATTAATGATTTTGAGTAGGGCGATTTCAGTGAAGTGTAGGGGACGGAAGCCAGACTGTAGTGGATCGAGGAGTTTTTTGTCAGTGAGGTGGGAGTTTAGGCGATTGTAGACTTAAGCGCTCAAGGATCTTGGATGTAAATGGCAGCAGGGAGATAGGTCTAAGATTGTTCAGGTCGGTGGGGTCCAGGGAGGGTTTTTTGAGTATGGGGGTGATGTGCGCGTGCTTTAGGGGGGAGGGGAATGCGCCAGTAGAGAGGGAGAGATTGAAGATGTGGGTGAGGGAGCGTAGGATGGAGGAGGAGGGTGACCGGAGGAGTTGTGTGGGGACAGGGTCAAGGGGGCAAGTGGTGAGGCGGGCTTCTGAGAACACCTTAATGACCTCCTCAGTGGTAGCGAGGCTGAGGGAACGGAGTGTTGGGGAGGTTATAGTGTGAGGGATGCTAAGCGTGGTTGGGGGCAGGGCGGTTGCAAGGTCAGAGGAGGGGAGAGTTGAGGGGGTTATCGTGGGAGGGAGGCTAGGTGGGGAGGTAGATTGAGCATTGGCGATGTCTTTACGGATTGCGTCGATCTTGTTTTGGAAATGATTGGCAATCTCGTGGGCGGTGAGTGAGGTACTGGGTGGAGGTGGGGGGGGGGAGAGAGTAGGGAGTGGAAAGTGGAGAAGAGCCAGCGAGGACAGGTGGAGAGGGTGTTGATGAGGGTTACGAAGTAGGCTTGTTTGGCGGTGTGGAGGGAGGAGGTGTAGGTGAGGAAGGTGGATTTGTAGAGGGAGAACGCTCGAGAGGATCTGGTTTTGCGGCATAATCGCTCCAGCGTGCGACTGCGTCGTTTAAGATTTTTAGTGTGGTCGTTCTGCCAGGGTTGAAGCGGTTGGGGTCTAATGCTGCGTGTGGTTAGGGGTCCTAAGGAGTCTAAGGCAGCTGACAGCGAGTCGTTATACGCAGTAGTGGCCAGGTCAGGGCATGACAGTGGAAGGATACTGTCGTACAGACGGTCAGCTGCAGAGTGGAGAGGGGCCGGGTTCAGGTTGCGGAGGTTACGGCTGGTGATGGTTTGACGTTTGGGGGGGAGGTGTTAGAGGATGGGTAAGACGGAGAACATAATGAGGTTGTGGTCAGAGAGAGGGAAAGGGGTGTTTTGAGGTTGTGGAGGGTGCAGAGGTGAGAGAAAACGAGGTCCAGGGTGTTCCTGTCGGTGTGGGTGGAGGACTGTGTGCACTGTGTGAGTGCAAAAGAAGAGCTTAAGTGGAGGAGTTGGGATGTAGCTGGGCTGTTGACGTTGATAGGGATATTGAAGTCACCAAGGATGATGGTGGGTAGTTCAGAGGAGAGGAAGAAGGGTAGCCAGGCGGAAAAGTCGTTTAGGAAGCGGGGTACGGGTCCAGGAGGCCGATAGATTACTGTAATCCTCAGAGGGGTGGGAGAGAAGAGCCGGATGCAGTGGGCCTCGAAGGAGGAGAAGGCCGACCCCACCACCTCTATGACCACTTGGTCTGGGTGAATGGGACCAGACGAGACCTCCATAGGAGAGTGCCGCAGGGGAGGTGGAGTCAGTGGCTTGGATCCAGGTTTCCGTGACCGCTAGGAGGTTGAGGGAGTGGGAGATAAAGAGTTTATGGATGGCGGTGAGCTTGTTGCATTGTTGCTTGTTGCGGGCATTCAGGAGTGCAACCGAGAGTGGAGGGGTGGATGCGGGGAGGAGGGGGACAGGTATAAGGTTGAGGGGGTTGTGGCGGTTTGAGGAAGTAGGAGGGTGCCTAGTGAGGTGGGGAGGGGCCAGGGTTTAGGGAGATGTCCCCGGCGGTTAGGAGAAGAAGAAGGGTGAGAAAGGTGGCATGGGAGTGGGAAGGGCGTGTGGGTCTATTAGTGGTGGCGTGTGGGTCGGTGGGAGAGTGGAGTATCAGGAGGAGGTGGTGAGAGCCGTAGTGGGGAGATGGAAGTAGTGAGGGTGCGATGTATAGTTGTTTTGGGGGAGTAGGGGGGTAGAGGGAGGAGATTTTGGGAATGGAGTACGAAGAGGAGGAGTGCATGTGGCATATTAGGAGGGTGAGCGGAGTGCTGGTCAATTGAGGGAAGTGAAAGGTTTCACATTGATGCGGAGAGTCTAACGCACAGTGGCAGAGGTTGAGTCGGGTCTCGTAGGCCAGGTTCATCTGTGGGAGGAGAGGGATAGTGGTGGGCAGCTGGGTCAACTGCTGGCTAGTCGTGGCGGTCTGTGGGTGCTGTAGGCCGGCGTCTGTAGGTGCTGTAAGGCAAGGCGTCTGGAGGTGCTGTAGGGCACGGCATCTGTAGGTGCTGTGGGCCGGTGTCTGTAGGTGCTGTAAGGCAAGGCGTCTGGAGGTGCTGTAGGGCACGGCGTCTGGAGGTGCTGTAGGGCAAGGCGTCTGTAGGTGCTGTAGGGCCTGGCGTCTGTAGTTGCTATAGGCTAGGCGTCGGTAGGTGTTGTAGGGCCCGGCGTCCATGGGTGTTGTGGGCCAGCGCCTGTGGGTGCTGTAGGGTACGGCGTCTGTAGGTGTTGTAGGGCCCTGTGTCTGTGGGTGTTGTAGGCCGCGTGGCAGGCTCACCTCCACCGGATTGGATGGGGCTGTGCGGTGGCAACATTTGGGTGGCAGCGCTGCCGCCCGAATACTTCCACACAGTGCCATCCTCTCTGCCCCCCCGCCCTCCCATGTGAAGGTCCCCCTGCCCACTTTCTCCCAGGCTCTGCTTACCCATCTGTGGGCCCAGGACCAGCTCACCGCGAGTGACTAGAGGGGAGGGAGCAGACTACCCTCCCCTTCTTGTCCTGACCCGGAAGTGACATTATGATGTCGCTCCCGGGTCCCCCTTGAGGCCCGGGAAAGATGTGCACTGCATTGCATTCACGGAAGACATCCAGGGTCTTTTAGAACTTGGATGTTTCAATAAAGAGAACCTGTCACCAAAAAATCCTCACATAGGGAACATTGTCCCCTATGTGATGGGAAAAAAGAATTAAGTAAAAAAAGAAAGTAATTTTTTTAATTGTAAAAAAACTGAAGATACACCCAAGCACATAACATTCCCCTGCCCCCCCTACATATAACCATGTGCAAACATAAAAGCGCGTGCTGGGGCGCCTATGCATGAAAACATTGATTGCGATACTCATGTTACCTATTGCCCATACGCCAGAATGAGAGCAATAATTCTAGCAGCTGACCTCCTCCGTAACACTATACTGATGACCTAGAAGGGGCTTTAAAAGCGTCACCTATAGAAAATATAGGGTTCTGAAGTTCGTCGCCATTTCACGAGTGCGCACAAATTTAAGGTTTTATAAGTTGGATGTCTATTTACTCGCTGCAACCTCATCTTTTATATGTTACAAAAAATAGGTAATTTATTGCTTTTTTGTGCCCTGAAATTAACCAACTTATATTTTTTACTGAAATTTTGCGGTAATATCATGCAACATAAATAATTTAAACTACCACTGTTTTATTCTCTAGGGTCTCTGATTTCAGAAAATATATCATGTTTGGGGGTTTTGTGTAATATTCAGGGCTAAAATGATTTTTTAATCTTGTGCAAAAAACGCAAAAACGGCTCTGGCAGCGAAAGGGATAAAAGATCAGCCCGACAACTCCCCTTTCCTGACAAGTAGCCAATCAGTGCTCATTACACTGCAAGGTCTCTCTGCTTCCTGCTAGTCCCTGGGTGCGGTGCTGGAGAGAGGGAGGGGAGGAGGAGATAAACATTTAATATTTTTAACATTGCGTTGTTTGAGTCACCATAAAAGCCCTTTTGTTTTTAAAACATTCCTGATATCACCTCCGATTTAAATACGGTTTTGGTTACAAAAAAAAAAAATCTGGGCAAGTAGATTGGGACACCAGTTTAGTCCCTTGAAAAATTAGTTTTTTTTCAAAAATATCCACACCCCTGTTACGATTCCAGTGGAGGATGCGCCTGCCTTAAGACCCAACCAGTAAGCAGTTGTAAGCTCTTTCTAGTTCTTTTTGGTCCTGCCCTTCACCCTGTCTTGGTTGTGACCTTAATTTGTAAAACCATGTCTGACTGGGCAATATCGCTGAAAAGAGATCTCGCCACTGCTGTGGTTGATTGTTTGCTTATTGAACACATGGAGCAGATGGCTGTACTGTTACATGAGAAAGCGGTGAGACTTCTGGTTTCCAACAAATCATCAAAACTGAAATGTATGTCATGTCGGTGCTAAGCTGTAGGACCTTTCTGCAAGAAGCAATTGATCTGGGGGACAGTGTTATTTCGGATTGGCCCTTGATAATATCAAGGTTACTACTAGGAGTACCCATTTTCCTCAGTGGAAGAAACCAAAAGAAAAGACTGCAACGTCTTCTCTGTCTGACTGTTAAAAAAAAAAAAAAAATCTCTTTTGTTTCTCTATACCCTCAACTCCCCAGTGAGACCCTCTATGCTTGGCTCCCTATCTACCCGTAAGACCTGGTACTCAAAGTCTGCGAAATCCTCAAGCAACCTTCCTCTGAATGAAGGTGCTCCCTCACATTTCAAGGTAGGGGGACCTTGGTTAGTTTGTTGACCTTGGTAGATGCTTGAATAGCTTGCATCACAGACACTTGGGTGCAGGAGAAACCTTAGCTGCTCTCTTCCCCCTTCTCTGTTTCTCATAACCAACTTTCTTATTTTACTGCACAGACTATCACTACTCCATTAAACTTTCTTGGATGTTCTGAATCAAAGTTTCATTGCCCTAGTCCTTGTGGCAGAGCGGTTTTGGGGTTTTACTCAATTTTGTTCACTGTTCTCAAATCCAAAGGGGGCATTTGCCATATCTTGGCTCTGTCTTCATTCTGGTAAAAAAAAATTCCCAATCAAATCTACCAAATCTTTCATTGCCTCCCTTCACCTTTCTGGTCTCTGTGGACATCAAAAATGCTTACCCATTTTCTCATCTTTCCAGCACATCAGCAATTCCTATGGTTAGCTGTTGGACCCTTTTACTACCAGTTTGTGACACTATCCGTCAACCTCTCTCCAGCTTCTCGGGTATTTACCACAGGTCTGTCCCCAGTATTAGCTTTGCTGCACTGTCGTGTAAGATAGTTAGACAACCTCCTGTTGAGCAAATAGTCCTATTTCTGCCTGTCCTATATCAGCTTGATCCCGAGATGCACTGTATGCGTCTATTGATACAGTGTGGCTTAGCCCCACCCCCCATACCCTCGTCATTGGATTTGATTGACCGCATCAGGATCCAATGGATCCCACTACTTTTACTGAGCCTAATGAGGAGGGAGAGAGAGAGCAGCGTTGGATCACAATCAGGCTCATGTAAGTATTTGGGGGGGGGGGAAGCAGAAAATGCATTAAGATAGAAAAAAAAATAGCCTTTACAACCACTTTAAATATTCCATTAAAGGTGTTCTATTTATATCTTAAAAAAAATGCGTTACTGACAGGATCACCAGGCAAAAATAAAGGTAAATAGCCTGATAAAAGAAAACTAATGCAGCTACCACATCTAGAGACTATTAAGCTGCTTTATTTAGCATTTTTCAGCTGGCTGAGATTTACTTTGTTTTTAATGTTGTAAAATGTATGACTTATATGTGGTTTCAATCATTTTTAAGGCTGCCGTTTACTTTTGTCACAAGAGAAGTTGCTGAAGCCACATGCGAATGCCTTCTTGCCCAGGCTGAGCAGGGAGAAAAGCTCTCAAAATCCCAAGCTGCCACAGAGAGGATGATCCTAGAAGAGTTTGGACGTTGCCTAATGAGGGTCATCAACTCTGCAGGAAAAGCAAAAAGTGACCCTTGTACGATGACTTGTTAAGTGTGGCTGACTGACTAGCATGAGTGATCAGAAATTGTGACTGCACAGAAGAGAGGTCTACAAGATAATGTACAAAGAATACACTGCCACACAATTCTGAAGTCTTCAATTACCATCCATATATGTGCCAGAATTCCTGTGTGTTTTGTATGTGGCAATTTTCAATGTGTTTTGCAACAAAGTGAGATTTTATGGTAAACCTATTATTTTAAATATTGCACCCATCTGTCACCCCTAAATTATTGACGACACCCAGTGGTGAATCCTTTTTAGTGTAATTCTCAAACTCCTATACCAACTCTCATTTTTCTAGTTTGAACAAGTGGGTTTTTTTTAGTTCAAATGTGTGTACCTGGAAGCAGTTTTTGGTCTGATAGAATGGAAATGTGGAGTGCATTGCTGTGATCTTTGTAATCAATGGATAATCTTTGTAATAAACATCAGGTCATAGAATACATTATGAAGACTGGTGGAAAGTGTCAGGAATGTTTATGTCTGATTAGGTAGAGAATAGCATGGATGTAGATAACTGTACCAGGCACTGTTTTCATTTGAAGTGTACTAAAGTGGAACTGTATAGAGAAGTGGATATAACTATGACTCACCCTTATCTAGTGTTAGCTAAATCTAGTGCCAGGAGCAATATAATACTATCTTGCAGAATATATTGTTTTTGAAATATATGCATTGTGCCTTCTGTGCTCTTAATAATACATAATGCTTGTTATATTTTCATATTTATATTGGGATTATGTAAGCTATAATATGGGAGCATGATTTTAGGCTGGTGGTTTTTATGGAGTTAGTTTCATAGTTTTACATGACTTAAAGTTGTCATCCCCAATTATTCTTCTGTATCGTTTGAGGAGAAATGTATCCAAAATCCATTAACATCAACCTAAGAATAATATTTCATTTCCATGATGTTAAAATATCTTAGATATCGTTTAAAGCTGAGTTCCAGTTATGTTGAAAATAAAAAGTCAACAGCTACAAAAACTGTAGCTGCTGACTTTTAAAAAAACAGCCACTCACCTGTCCCTTGGTCCCGCAGTGTCCTCCCCTCCAGCATCTTCAATGTGGGCACCCAGCTGTGACAGCTTCCGGCTTCACAGCTGGGTGCCCACTGTAAATGCGTGAATAGCGCTGCGCATTCTGAGTGGTCCCAAAGTCTTCTGGGTCCTGTCACATGTCCCAGAAGACTACGGGCAAGGAAGGAGGGAGGACAACTTCCGCTTCTGAACACCTAGGTGATCGCAGTGGGAGTGGGTACCTGTCAATTTCGAGTACCCGCTTCCCAAAGGTGCCAATCCTTAATGGGGAGTGGGGGACCAGTCTTTAAAACGGAACTTCCCCTTTTGGGTGGAGCTCCGCTTTAAGGTTGAATTGACATATTTTCACTATTTTTGATACCCCAAGTATAAGCTTTAAAAAGGAGCTAGGTGAAGACATATTGGGGTTGATTTAGTAAAACTAGTGCGGCTGTGCATGGTAGTCAATCCGCATCTAACTTTGGCTTGTTCAATTAAACTTTGTCAAAAAAAAAAAACCTGGAAGCTGCTTGGTTTCTGTGCAGAGCTGCACCAGATTTTGCACTCTCCAGTTTTACTAAATCAATCCCTGTTGTATTTAAACCCCAATGGTTTACCCAGGTGGTAAGATTGATTGTTTCAGTCCTAAAGGTAAGATACAGATTTTCCGTTGGGGCATTTCATACAGAAGCATTCATCCTGTGGTGATTTGGGTTTGGTTAACATCCTAAGAAAACTCACAAAATATATACAATGCACAGTAAGTTTGGTTTGTTGTCACCACTGCATAATGTTACTAATAGATATCACATAAACATTTACCCATTTCAACAGTTCTTGGAAAACCATCGAAATCTGAAAGGACCCTTACCCACCACAGAATGCATTTCCACAACTGCCGCTATTACAAAAAAAAGCTGTATGGTTATAAATGTACAGATCAGTAACTTGTCTTCTCCTGTTCTATGCAGAGATACTAGCCAGTTGGGTAGACCACTGACACCTGCATGCTTGTTTCCTTTATATGACTATTGAGGGTGGGGGTAATTCCGTTTTTGAGATTGGATCCTTTCTTAACATCCAAATTTTATCTCCTCCCCCATAAAGCTAGCTTATTTTGTTTTTCTCTCTGAATGTAATTTTTAATACTGTGATTATCACTAATACAGGCTGTATTAATGGTATCCATTTACCTCAGCATCACAGTTCTATTATGTCTACACTGTTTTGGAGGGATTATCATGTTAACTTGCAATAGTTTGAGATGGTCTGCACTGGGGCAGGATATCTTGGTAAAGCAGCCATCTGTTAGATATGATTTTATGTTTTAACTCCTTTGACTCTAAATTTAACGGATCCTTTTCTTCAGATTGTTTTGAAATAACAACAGAGGTTTTCTTACTTACTGAATCTCATCCATTTATTTCAATAAAGCTATAGCACTGTCATGCTTTTCTATTTGAGTTAATATACTTAGTTGTAAAGGTAATGTAAGCCTTTGTTCTGTTTCTTAAAAGTGGTGGCCTGTTCAAGAAACTACATGTAGAATTCTTTAAGTGTACTCCATCTTTTTTGTTGGTTTGGATAGAGTAGAAAGGAAGGTTTGAACCCCTCTATAGGTTTTTATTGCTATCTGGTTCCCTGTAGAGGCGGTGTCCTAGTGACAATTGTTGGTAGGATTATCTTTCTAGTGGAGACACAGTCAACAGTAGAAATTTGACACAGATCCTACCTTTTAACCATTGCTGTAAGTGCCCCTTTTAGTTCTTTCTTGGTAGCCACTGTCTTTTGTTCAGAATGTGAGGTAGGTTTTACCACAAAGTGAACACAGAGCAGTAAACAGAGGCCCTATCCCCACCCAACTTTTTTCATACTAAAATAAAAAGGTTTGGGTTCGGTTCTATTTAAAGTTGAATTTATATTATTGTATCTGGTTAAAAAGTAATTAAATTCCACTTTACTTACCTCCACTCCAGAGATGTGATGTCCACAAGCTCCCTCGTCACTGCCGAAATTCTTGCCTGACCTTCTGTTTCTCTATCTTCAGCCATCTTTATTGAATGGCCTGGGATGACATAACTCCCACGCATGCGCACTGTGATTGTACACTGTGAGCTGCACATGTAAGGCTCAGTATGCAATATTGCAGGCAGGTTAAAGGATTTTAATGCAGGAGACATGTACAACAACTATTCTGCAAAAAAGGCTTTGCTGGTAGCATTTTTTAAGGTAAAGTTCCCTTCTTCACTAAAGGTTGTGTGTACGTTCATTGTATGACAATTCAGAAAATGAAACATAGAAAAACAGGGTAAACAGAAAACATGCAATAAAGCCCAACTACACCTTCAGTTCAAATTGGCTAAATACTTTCCAAGTGCATCAAAACAAAAGGTGTTCAATCTGTTACAGTTCATTTTCTTTCTAAAGCAGCCACAGTCTGAGTAGAAAAACCTGTCCTCTGCTAGAAGCTGCAGAGTGGGATGCTGCCCTCTGTGGAAAGCATTGATCTCATTGCAGAGGTCCAAAACACCCATCATTGAGTCATACCTTTTAGCTCTGCAATCAGCAAAGCTTAAGTCCCCCTGTGATTGTTAAGCTCAAGTTTTAGTACACGAGTCTAAATGACACCTTACACTCACTCTGACTTAATACTCTGAATTAAGAATTTTTGACACATTTTAAATGTTAGCAGCTTGCATCCTACTTATCTATCCTATAGATTGTGATGTCCTAATGCTAAACCTGTATTCATTGTATTACAATGTGAAGTATGACTGCAGGTATTTGCTTAATCTTGTCCCCAGCATCTTTAGCTGTATCTCAACTGACTTACACAGTTTTACATTTCAAATTGATATTATGTAACAGTAATTTTTGTATACAGTAGAAACATAGAGGCTTTATTTTGTTTTGTTCTGGTTTTTTTTCTTCATAAAAGTGAGCACTTAGCATACTTCTGCCAAAAAGGGGATTTTTTTTGTTCACAAAAGTCATCATCTCTGTCCTTCTGCTTCTGATCTCAAAATCAACTTTATAAGAGTAAAAAGGGAACTGACTAGTGGAAGTAAATGATCTCTCTGTCTGTGAGATAACTAAGTGTGCATAGCATTAACTCTGTGACTGTCCACATTCGGTCAAGTAACTATGTATAAATGTAAATTAGTTTGTGTAGATTGCAAAAGATTTCACTATTTGTGTATTTGTTTTGTAGAGCAAAAGCTAATAGTGTTGTAAATAGTGTAGTGCTTAAACCCAGTATGGCACCTTTTTTGTGATGTGTATTTATACGTGCAAGAAAATGTGAATTTTAAATGACACTTGTAGATTATGTATAAAGAGTCTTTGACTTATAAATTGAAGGTGCAAACAATACTTCCCATAGGTTTTAAACAATAGTTCTAATGTTAGCTTTACTATGCCAGTGTTACATAGAGTGGAACTAAATGCAGCTGACTGAAGATTTTGGCAATGGGCTGCAGTAAGAACAGACCAGTAAAGTTGTTGTTATAACTCCGATGACTATATTACAGAACAAGACAATGTATGGGGCTGGTAAGTCTTTACAAGAGTTAGCTGTATGTGGCCAAATCTGTCAAATGTGGATGTTAGACACCCAGAGAACTTTTGTAAGGATGTACAGTGATTTGGTGTTATGCTCTTCATACACAAGATAATGACCAATGTAGGTCTAATTGTGACCTATTTTGGACAGTGATTGGCTAGCATATGGTTCAGTTTACTCTTAGATGCTTTAAGAGGATCTGAAGCTCTGCTTCTCTTCTAGTTCCAAGAATAAAATATTTTTTAATCAGTAAATGGTTAGTAAAACTAGAACTCTAAACCAAAACTTTATTTTTATTTGCATTCTTGATAGAGCGTGGAAGGGTGTAAACAACACTTAGGCTCGGTTCACACTGCTGCAACATAGGATCTGACTTGTGAAACCCCAGGTCAGATGATATGTGAACTTCAGTGTTTCCTTATGAGGGCCATCTTAACTGATACTACACAAGTCAGTTCGACTTTAGAAAAGGTTCCTGCAGTACTTTGGTTTGAATTTGATATGACTTCAATGCCAAAGAATATAAAAAGTCACATCAAAGTCATATCAAAGTCTGACTCTAAAGTTGCACGACTTTGGAGTCGGGCTAGTGTGAACCAAGCCTTAAAGCGGAGTTCCAGTGAAAATTTAAAAAAAAAAAAGTCAACAGCTAAAAAAATTGTATCTGCTGACTTTTAAAAAAAGGACACTTACCTGTCCCTCAATCCAGCAGTGTGTCCCCTCACAGCCAGTTTCAACGGCCGCCCTGTGTTCCCGGCGCCAGCATCTTCAGTGTGGGCATCCAGCTGTGACAGCTTGTGGCCTCACTGCCAGGTGCTCACTGCACATGCATGAGTAGTGTTGCACTTTGTGAATGGTCCCATAGTCTTCTAGGACAGGGGTGGGCAAACTGCAGCTCTCCAGCTGTTTTGGAACTACATTTCCCATGAGGCATTGCAACATTACAAAACTGACAGTTTTTGCAGAGGCATGATGGAACCTGTAGTCCTGCAACAGCTGGAGAGCCGCAGTTCGCCCACCCCTGTTCTAGTACCTGTCACGTGTCCCAGAAGACTACGGGAAGAGGACAACTTCCGCTTCTGATTGCCTAGACCACGGGTCCCCAAACTTCCTAAACAAAGGGTCAGTTTACTGTCCTTCAGACTTTAGGGGTCCAGACTGTGGGTGTTGGGAATAAAAAAGGTCCTGACGTCAGTGGGAATAAACCATGCCCCTTCTTTCGTGTCAGTGGGAGGAATGGCAGCCTATCGTTGGAGTCCTTTTGAGGAATTGTGCCCCATAAATGGTGTCAGTGGAGGGAATTTTGCCCCATTGTTGGTATCAGTGGATGAAATAGTAGCCCAAGGGCCGAATAAAAGCAAGCACAGGGCCACATCTGACCCCCAGGCTGGAGACCTCAGGCCTAGGCGATCGCAGCGGAAGTGGGAGCAATTTCGGGTACCCGCTCCGCAAATGTGCCAATTCTTATCGAGGAGCAGGGGACCAATCCTTAAAGTGGAACTTCCCCTTTTGCTTGGAGCTCCGCTTTAAGGATTTTTTTGCCATCTGCATCCCTATTTAGAAGGATTTCTCACTTTCTGCCTTAAGCAGGAGGTTAGCAAGACAGAAGATTTGGCGGGTATGTGTCGATCTATCCTGTTGAGGGAAATTCTGTCAGTGATGGTGGTGGTCTCTGTGACAAAGTGGAGGAAATATCTCCAACAGTGATCCAAATGATAATTAAAATCTTGGATAGTGTAGGGATTTAAGCTGTCCGTTTTTAAAAATATTTTCAGTGGAGTTCTACTTTTTCTGTTTTTGAAATCCCAACTGAATCTATGTTTTTATCATGGTGGTGCTGTCAGGCTGCCTACAAGCTTAAAGCCTGTCAGTCATTTTTTTTTGTTATGTTTTATTACTGCAGGTTATGTTAAAAACCTGTGCAGTAGCAGCACACTGGAGATTTAAACCCCTTTCACACAGAGAATAGCAATCTAAATCTCGGGCAGCCGCCAGACATGCCCCCTGCACAGTGCTCCAATAACCAATGCTCATGGTCCCTGAGGAAAATTGAGAACTGTTTCATTGGGCTTTAGGACCAGGATAGTAAAGAACACTAGTTTATTTTTCTATAATATATCGTTCAATGTCCTGTAAGGTGTCTGTCCAATCAAATCAATATTCCACTGGATTTTTTAGACTACCTAATGGTTTCTCATTCCTCTGGCATTATGATGGTGAGATCTGTCCTTGAGTTCCCAGGTGAACATACCTACCAAGGCCACTATGGTGGTTAGGGGTGGGGGACACTACCTTCTCGCCTGGATTTCTAATTTGTACATACTGAAAATTAATTTTTTGGAAAATTTAAAAGGAAGGATGGTATTCTAAGATGGAAAATGAGAGGCAGAAGTTGTTCAGTGTTGAAATAAATCCAGCAATAGTAGACGTAAATTGACTTTGTGGGTGGTCTGACCTTCAAAATGTAAACTTTTGTTTGCATCTAGTTCCACTTTAATTCTGTACTCAGGACATTGCTCCCAAAGGTATAGTTTAAAATCTGCAAGGGGAGTATAAAAGGATCAGTCAGTGATGTGTGATCTAATTAAATTATCTGCATTCACAACCTCTAGAGTGGTGTGTCTTATGTTCATGAGATCTTCAGATTTGTGTTGAAAGGCTCAGATTAGTTTCTGAAATTACACAATAACATGTAATGGCTGTATGTCACTGATTTCCTTTATAATGAAAGACATCCAAAAGGGTTGTTTTATGAAAGGTTGAGTGTACAGTGGTGAGATTCAAGTGGTGAGTGGGCAACAGCTCCACTATTTTTTGCAAATTTTCATAAATTGCCCCCAAAATAGAGTTGAGTGATGGATTTCAAAGTTGTTAAACTTGATCTTACTGTAAAATGAACCTTTTTTTGTACCCCTACTTAAAAACTTCTGAACAAATTAATTGGATGGCAATGTGTATTCTGCTTATATTTAACAATCCCTTTGTCTTTTTCTAGTTCTGTGTACATCTGAAGGTAGAATAACAGACAAAGTTTATATTTACTAGGACTATTGAAAAAATAACTTTCTATATTGTACAAAGAAATCACAGAAAAAAAATAAACATTTATACTATTCTGTATTGCTTTTCTTCGTTTCAGTATGTATGTCTTCACTACAGTGTCATCTGTTTATAGAACAAAATAAAAGAGATTGTGACACTGCAGATGGCTAAATACACAAGCCATAGCCAGTAGAAAGTCAAGAGTGCCCAATAATACCTTTCCCTAGTGTAAAATATCGTATTGTCTCGATATTTTATTAACTTGTATTGGTGAGAAATGTTCAGATAGAAAGTCCTTCAACTGCTTGTATAAACTCAAAAAGATGGTTTAATAATAACGTTGCATAAAATTAGAAATAAAATATTGGCATACAGAATGTTTAAATAATGTCCAAAAAATATAGGTAAGTTCTTGATAATAAGATTGTATATATGTATATGTGTGTGTATGTGTGTGTGTATGTCTGTCGCATCAAGGCTGCTATAGAGTGAGACAGACTCAAACCTTTGTTCTGCTACCAAAAGAGCAATCCAGCCCCCACCAACCTAAAAGTGGGTTGGTATTCTCTTGTAGTTCTACTAAGATAATTGCTTCTCTCAAAGTCTGAGTGTAACTTTATCTCTTACATAGATGGGGGAGGATGGGGGAAGGTATAGCTAATTGCTCTCATATGTGGCTTGAATGTAAAGGAAAAACCCAAGATATATGTTCACAGACTATGAAGTCTAATTACTTACTTTTCCCAATCTAGAACAAATATAAATATAATAACTCAATTATTCTATTAAGATCCAACTCATTCATACTTATGTTAGTACTGTTAATAAGAAGATATTAGGTTAAGGAAAGCTTCTAACATTTCCCTCTCAAAATGATCGATTTTATCGAATCTTAATCATTTTCCTTATCTTAATCCATTTATACACATTCTCGTCACTTTCGTATCCATTCATGCGTTTTTGGATCTTAAGATAATTGATCTGCACATATCTTTAATTTGATTCTATAATGGGAAAACAAATTCTTTGATAAACCTTTTGTTATGTATCACATAAAAATATTTTTACCCTTATTATTTTCCTTTTACCAAATAATTCATCCCCTTAATAAATGTATAACTGTAACATTATAGTACAATACTTTAAAATATGGCACTTAAAAAATAGATGTTTCATATTTTCCCTCCAAAATGTGTGTAGCACACAGTTCTAAAATCCATACATTTTTCAAATTACCTTATTGACATTTAAACATAACATATGTTCCCTAGCTTCAATCCATACATGTATATCGAATGATTTTTTTTTTAAAAAAACATACATATAACAATGTAAAGCTTGCCTAAGTTTTTCTATATGTACCTTAGAAAAACTTATCGCTAGCTTAATTAACAACAGATGTTCTAACTAAGAGTGACTCTGTTGTAACAAAAGTTTAACCTCTTCACTTCTGAAAGTACATAGGGTGTGATTGCAAATGTTCATGTGAAAACTGATCTCATCTTAATATGGTAAACATATTATGTCAAAATAAAATGTACACACAAAAAAAAAACAATATATCTGATGAATGAATTATTTCATCAGTAGTCAAAAAGTCAATTGTTTTATACGTTCTTCCTCTATGAGATGCCTTGAGATGTCTTGTCTTCTTTTAGCGCTCTGTAAAGTTAAAATAACTTTATTGAACATAAAAAGAACAACAAAAACAATGATGAATGAAATTCTTGTTGCAAAGCTTCTTCCAGAATAAATTTCCTTCTTGGAAAATGTATTATCATCTGAAAGGTTTAGAAATTTTTGAGTTTTCTTCCTTTAACAGTTACTCTTAGGTCATTTCCTGTAACAGAAATGCAGTATCATTATTTTGGCATTGATAATTTTACATGGATTAATCCTCTTACATTTATCTGTTAATATTACATATCATAATCACAAACATTTCTAGTCATGACATGGAAGACATATTTTCATTATAACACTTCTTATTGACTTGTAGTGTTCTATTTTAGAATGCGGGCACTTCCGCCTAACAATACTAGGGTTGCTGATGCAAATCCCAACCATGGCATCACCTGCCTGGAGTTTGTATGTTCTCCCTGTGCTTGTGTGGGTTTTCTCCAGGTACTCCGGTTTCCTTCCACACTCCAAAGACATGTTGGTAGGAGAATTGGCTCCTATCTAAATTGGCCCTAGTATGTGTATGTATGACTGTGAATTAGGGACCTTAGAATGTACACCTCTTGAGGGTTAGGGACTTATGTGAATGTACTATATATGTAAAAAGCACTACATAAATTCACAACGCTATATAAGTACCTGAAATAAACAAAAATAAATATAACAGGACGCTACATCTCCATTATTGGTCATGATTCAAAACCTTGGTTTCAAAACCAAAGAAAGGTTTTGTATCAACCCAGAGATGACAAAGGATCATGCCTTTGATCTTATCTCTATAAAATTGGAAATATGCGTAGCTGTTTTGTGTGTTGGCTCACTTCTTGTAGTGTAAGACTGATCTGCAGTAATACATACTGGTTTCAAACTTTTCTCAGTTCCTATGTTGAAAACATGAGGTACAAACTTCTCACTTACAGCTGTACAAATATGTGTTGGTATGTTTTCCTGAAAATGTCTTTTTGTTACATCTATTTGAATGTGTTTGGAAGACAGTGTTTTGTACCATATAGGATAATTTTCACGATACTTTTCTGTTGAACCATCTTCCCCTAGGAGTTTCAGTGATGAATCAGGTGTCTGTAATATGATCTTACTTGATCTCACAATGTATTCAGTCACCTTGACTGCAAAGAAAACACTTAACAATTTTTTCATATGTGCATCAAAGTTTTTCTCCATATTTGTCAAAGTTCTTGAGAAGAAACCTATTATTTTCTGATTACCTTCTTTTAATTGTGACAAAGTTGCTGAGATTGCATTATTGGAAACATTGGTTTCTAAAACAAAAGGAATTTTACTACAAAACTCAACAGTATTTAATGTAGTAGCATTCTGCAAATCCCATTTCAATAGTTCAAAAGCTTCTTTCTCAGTTTGATCCCATTGATCAAATACTCCATCTTTTTGTCTCAAACGATCAAATAATGATCTAGACTTTTCTGCAAAATTGGGTATAAAATCTTTACAATGATTTACTTCACTCAAAAACTGACGCAAAGCCTTGCGATTTGTTGGAATTGGATAAGCAGAAATAATTCTAACTTTTTCTTGCAACAACTGTCTCTGTCCATGACTAATTTGCATATGAAGGAATTCCACCTGTCTTTTCATCAACTGAACTTTCTCTGTATTCAATTTCAATCCTGCTGTTTGTAACAACGTAAATATTTCAGACAAAAGAGAGATATGCTCAGTTATATTTTGTGTAGACAAGAGAAGCTTGTCTACATGCTGGACAATACATTCTGGCCTAGAGAATTTAGATAATATTTTTCCCAAATACTCATGAACAATGCCATCACTTAAATCTAAGCCTGGGGCTAATCTTGTGAATGTATAAGTTTCTTTGTTGAAGCTAAAAGCAAGTTTATATTGACAACTCTTAGCTAAGGGTACTGACAAATGGCTATTGGCAATTTCAAGTACAGAGAATATTTTGGCCTTGGCATCCAGATGTGACATTATGTTACAATCAGGAACAATAGATTTGTTATTTGTGATGCATTTGTTCAATGTCCTGAAATCAACTGATAAAGAATATGAATTATCAACTTTGATAGGCCAAATACAATTATTCACCACTGATTGTACTTTCTTTAAAATTCCTTGCTGTAAAAACTCATCTACAATGGAAGAGATTGGATTAATTGATTCTAATGGCAATTTGTATTGAGGTTGAGGCTTAGGGTCTCTATCTTCTATGTCAACTTCAAAATTTGTAAACAAACCTACATCATTTTTGCTTTGACTCCAAAGATCCTTATGTGATATAACCAATTGTTCCAATTCAAGATTGGTTCCTGTATGTGGCCATTTATGATCTGAAGACATGTCAGCAGTTGCTGTACAAATACTTCCAACATTACCGTACATGGAAGAATCAATTGATGTTGATTTGGGCCTTCCACTTTCATCCAATAAATTTGGAGCAACATATTCCAACAGTAAAGAAGAATCTCGATTTGAACCTGATTTAAATTTCGGCAATGGCAATAAACCATTCCTGTTAATGACAACAGCACTGTTTACCATATTGTTTAAGCTGTTGTTGACTCTCAGTGAACTGATCTTTTTAACTTCTGAGGCATAAGGCAACTCAGACAGACTATTGTTGGAACATGGAGGAGCAGATTGTTCAGAAATTATATTTTGGTCTTCTAATTCCAAAGCTTTTCTTTGTAAATCTAATTTATAATGAATACAATCTCTTTTCAAATGACCAAATCGTTTACAATAGAAACAAATAGTATTTCCTGTCTGCTCTGAGACTCTCGTCCTGCCTGTGACGTATTCATCATCATAACTGGGTGTGGCTAAGCACATGGTCTCTCTCTCTTCTCCATTTTGAACAATTAAACTTTCCTTCTTCTGATTATTTAATTTAAGTTGTCTCCTAACTGTATCTATAACTTTGGCTGCGTGATCTAAATCATTTTTTCCAGTAGCAATAATAAAAGATGCTGAATCAAGATACTTGAATTTTTTAACAAAAGCATTTACCATAGAAGGAGTCTCATTGTCTAAATTAAATATCATTTTGTATACTTTAGAAAATCTATTTTTAAATTCAAAAGGATCATCATTAATCGTAGCTCTTAAGGAGTCTAAGATTTCCAAAGAAGGTGTTTCCTCTCCAGTAGTAAATTTCAATAATTGACGTAGTCGGTCTGATGCATTGCTATGCATTTCCTCATCATCCTCAATATATGGCGTTTTGATTAATCTACATGCCATAACACTGGGGAGCCATAAACAGAATAGAAAATTTCTTTGCTCCTGATTTAAACAAAAATTATTACAAAAATTTTCATAAACCTCCATGTTATAGAAAGCATCGGCGTCCATATCATAGGCTGGCATATCCTTCAAAATTTTCATGAGCTGATCAAGGATTTTAAGATTAAGTTTTGCAGCTTTATTCCTTAATTTTCTCTTACACATTTCTTCCTGATCTATAGGGTCTCCTTCTATAGACTGGATCTCTGGTACAAAAGATTTTTGTTTCTCTGCCTTAGTATTCACACAAGTTCTTTTTACATCATTCTGCAGGTCAGATAACTGAATGTCTTTTGTTTGAATTGCACTTTGCATATCATCTATTTGCTCAGTCAAAATCTGGCAATTAGCACATACACTGCTCTGATCTTGCTTCATTACACAAGTAGCAGTCTTAGGAACATCAAAAATCATGGCGTTAAAAACATTAACTAACTTCATTACATTTCTAACTTGTTTGCTCAGTTTCTTAAAGGAAAACTTAGATTTTTCTATCTCAATATTAGCCTGTAAGCACTCATTATACATGTACCGCCAAAGTTCATTATCTTTAACAAATGTAGACAGATTCTTGAATTCTAACTTACTCTCTCTAGATAATTCATCAATAAAATCCATTACTTACCAATTAAGAAGGTCTTTCTTTACATAACGCGTCTTTTCTCTCTTGGCGGGAAATGACATCACCAAGGAACAGCGTTTCTTGCAATTGCGCAAAATTCTCACCAATTCTGCTTTTAGGTTCTCGATTATGCCGACGATTCATCTGTTGCAGACTTTACTTCTCCTGAAAGCTTGACTTCATATTTTGTTGACTTACAAACAGCTTCCCTCTCAGCAAGATGAAAGAGAAAAAAAAGTCAAAAATAAGCGATCGGCGGAAACGAATCGAACTGGAGGCTCGCCACTGTAAAATATCGTATTGTCTCGATATTTTATTAACTTGTATTGGTGAGAAATGTTCAGATAGAAAGTCCTTCAACTGCTTGTATAAACTCAAAAAGATGGTTTAATAATAACGTTGCATAAAATTAGAAATAAAATATTGGCATACAGAATGTTTAAATAAGGTCCAAAAAATATAGGTAAGTTCTTGATAATAAGATTGTATATATGTATATGTGTGTGTATGTGTGTGTGTGTATGTCTGTCGCATCAAGGCTGCTATAGAGTGAGACAGACTCAAACCTTTGTTCTGCTACCAAAAGAGCAATCCAGCCCCCACCAACCTAAAAGTGGGTTGGTATTCTCTTGTAGTTCTACTAAGATAATTGCTTCTCTCAAAGTCTGAGTGTAACTTTATCTCTTACATAGATGGGGGAGGATGGGGGAAGGTATAGCTAATTGCTCTCATATGTGGCTTGAATGTAAAGGAAAAACCCAAGATATATGTTCACAGACTATGAAGTCTAATTACTTACTTTTCCCAATCTAGAACAAATATAAATATAATAACTCAATTATTCTATTAAGATCCAACTCATTCATACTTATGTTAGTACTGTTAATAAGAAGATATTAGGTATTAGGTTAAGGAAAGCTTCTAACACCTAGTATTAGGTTTTTATGGCCATACTGCAGCATCGATGACAAAACATCAGAAAGAGAAAAGAGCAACAAAAACCTGGCAAATATTCTAGCACTTCCCCACTCTACTAATACAAAGGCTTTTTTTTAAATTATATCTTTATTAATTTTTTTTGTTCAAACAACTCAATTTCAAACCAACATCATACAATACAATAAACCATACTTAAATACCCCTGTTTTACTCCCCCCCCATCTCCACCCTCCCCCTGACCTCCTATCAGTTCAATTGTTCCGTTTACTGCTTAAGCTTCCTTTATAAATCCATCTTACTATTCCCCTTCCTTATCTTTTCCCTTTCTATTATTCCCCACTCCTTATTTATTCCCCTACACTCCAACCACTTCTAAAATCTTTTTGATTTTTTAAAATACACCATCCTTCCCAGACCTTCTTAAATTTTAATTATCTATATGGTATAATTCTTCCATCATACATATATATATATATATATATATATATATACATACAGTGGGGATCGAAAGTTTGGGCACCCCAGCTAAAAAATTTTATTAATGTGCATAAAGAAGCCAAGGAAAGATGGAAAAATCTCCAAAAGGCATCAAATTACAGATTAGACATTCTTATAATATGTCAACAAAAGTTAGATTTTATTTCCATCATTTACACTTTCAAAATAACAGAAAACAAAAAAATGGCGTCTGCAAAAGTTTGGGCACCCTGCAGAATTTATAGCATGCACTGCCCCCTTTGCAAAGCTGAGACCTGCCAGTGTCATGGATTGTTCTCAATCATCGTCTGGGAAGACCAGGTGATGTCAATCTCAAAGGTTTTAAATGCCCAGACTCATCTGACCTTGCCCCAACAATCAGCACCATGGGTTCTTCTATGCAGTTGTCTAGAAAACTGAAAATAGTTGACGCTCACAAAGCTGGAGAAGGCTATAAGAAGATAGCAAAGCGTTTTCAGATGTCAATATCCTCTGTTCGGAATGTAATTAAGAAATGGCAGTCATCAGGAACAGTGGAAGTTAAAGCAAGATCTGGAAGACGAAGAAAAATATCAGACAGAACAGCTCGCAGGATTGTTAGAAAAACAATTCAAAACCCACGTTTGACTGCACAATCCCTCCAGAAAGATCTGGCAGACACTGGAGTTCTGGTACACTATTCCACTATAAAGAGATACTTGTACAAATATGGTCTTCATGGAAGAGTCATCAGAAGAAAACCTCTTCTACGTCCTCACCACAAAAATCATCGTTTGAACTTTGCAAATGAACATATAGACAAGCCTGATGCATTTTGGAAACAAGTTCTGTGGACCGATGAGGTTAAAATTGAACTTTTTGGCCGGAATGAGCAAAAGTACGTTTGGAGAAGAAGGGGCACAGAATTTAATGAAAAGAACCTCTGTCCAACTGTTAAGCATGGGGTTGGATCAATCATGCTTTGGGGTTTTGTTGCAGCCAGTGGCACAGGGAACATCTCACGAGTAGAAGGAAAAATGGATTCAATAAAATTTCAGCAAATTTTGGATGGTAACTTGATGCCATCTGTGAAAAAGCTGAAGTTAAAGAGAGGATGGCTTCTACAAATGGATAATGATCCTAAACACACCTCGAAATCCACGGGGGATTACATCAAGAGGCGTAAACTGAAGGTTTTGCCATGGCCTTCACAATCTCCTGACCTCAACATAATTGAAAATCTATGGATAGACCTTAAAAGAGCAGTGCGTGACAGACAGCCCAAAAATCTCAAAGAACTGGAAGACTTTTGTAAGGAAGAATGGGCAAAGATACCTCAAACAAGAATTGAAAGACTCTTGGCTGGCTACAAAAAGCGTTTACAAGCTGTGATACTTGCCAAAGGGGCAGTACAAGATATTAACTCTGCAGGGTGCCCAAACTTTTGCAGACGCCATTTTTTTTGTTTTCTGTTATTTTGAAAGTGTAAATGATGGAAATAAAATCTAACTTTTGTTGACATATTATAAGAATGTCTAATCTATAATTTGATGCCTTTTGGATATTTTTCCATCTTTCCTTGGCTTCTTTATGCACAGTAATACAAATTTTTAGCTGGGGTGCCCAAACTTTCGATCCCCACTGTGTATATATATATATACAGTGGGGATCGAAAGTTTGGGCACCCCAGCTAAAAATTTGTATTAATGTGCATAAAGAAGCCAAGGAAAGATGGAAAAATCTCCAAAAGGCATCAAATTACAGATTAGACATTCTTATAATATGTCAACAAAAGTTAGATTTTATTTCCATCATTTACACTTTCAAAATAACAGAAAACAAAAAAATGGCATCTGCAAAAGTTTGGGCACCCTGCAGAGTTAATATCTTGTACTGCCCCCTTTGGCAAGTATCGCAGCTTGTAAACGCTTTTTGTAGCCAGCCAAGAGTCTTTCAATTCTTGTTTGAGGTATCTTTGCCCATTCTTCCTTACAAAAGTCTTCCAGTTCTTTGAGATTTCTGGGCTGTCTGTCACGCACTGCTCTTTTAAGGTCTATCCATAGATTTTCAATTATGTTGAGGTCAGGAGATTGTGAAGGCCATGGCAAAACCTTCAGTTTACGCCTCTTGATGTAATCCCCTGTGGATTTCGAGGTGTGTTTAGGATCATTATCCATTTGTAGAAGCCATCCTCTCTTTAACTTCAGCTTTTTCACGGATGGCATCAAGTTACCATCCAAAATTTGCTGAAATTTTATTGAATCCATTTTTCCTTCTACTCGTGAGATGTTCCCTGTGCCACTGGCTGCAACACAACCCCAAAGCATGATTGATCCAACCCCATGCTTAACAGTTGGACAGAGGTTCTTTTCATTAAATTCTGTGCCTCTTCTTCTCCAAACGTACCTTTGCTCATTCTGGCCAAAAAGTTCACTTTTACCCTCATCGGTCCACAGAACTTGTTTCCAAATGCATCAGGCTTGTCTATATGTTCATTTGCAAAGTTCAAACGATGATTTTTGTGGTGAGGACGTAGAAGAGGTTTTCTTCTGATGACTCTTCCATGAAGACCATATTTGTACAAGTATCTCTTTATAGTGGAATAGTGTACTACAACTCCAGTGTCTGCCAGATCTTTCTGGAGGGATCATGCAGTCAAACGTGGGTTTTGAATTGTTTTTCTCACAATCCTGCGAGCTGTTCTGTCTGATATTTTTCTTGGTCTTCCAGATGTTGCTTTAACTTCCACTGTTCCTGATGACTGCCATTTCTTAATTACATTCCGAACAGAGGATATTGACATCTGAAAATGCTTTGCTATCTTCTTATAGCCTTCTCCAGCTTTGTGAGCGTCAACTATTTTCAGTTTCAGTTTTCTAGACAACTGCTTAGAAGAACCCATGGTGCTGATTGTTGGGGCAAGGTCAGATGAGTCTGGGCATTTAAAACCTTTGAGATTGACATCACCTGGTCTTCCCAGACGATGATTGAGAACAATCCATGACACTGGCAGGTCTCAGCTTTGCAAAGGGGGCAGTGCATGCTATAAATTCTGCAGGGTACCCAAACTTTTGCAGACGCCATTTTTTTGTTTTCTGTTATTTTGAAAGTGTAAATGATGGAAATAAAATCTAACTTTTGTTGACATATTATAAGAATGTCTAATCTGTAATTTGATGCCTTTTGGAGATTTTTCCATCTTTCCTTGGCTTCTTTATGCACATTAATACAAATTTTTAGCTGGGGTGCCCAAACTTTCGATCTCCACTGTATATATATATATATATATATATACATATATACACACTCAACTCTTTCCAGCCAGTCCTTTATTTTTGGGGCTTCTGTTATTTGCCAATATTTAGAAATCAGACCTTTGGCTGCATTTAATAGATGGAACAATATCATATTTTTATATTGCTTCACCGAGAGCTCTGACCTATGAAATAGGCAAACTCACGGGTCCATTGGTACATTGATTTTCTGGATCTCTTGTATAAATGGCACTATCTCCCTCCAAAACTCCTGTATTTTAGGACAATCCCACCACGTGCCATTGTACCTTCACTCCCACAACCTCCCCAAAAGCGAGATGAAACCTCGCCTTAATTTATGCATCTTGTTAGGAGTAATATACAATCTAACCAGACATTTATCATTAATTTCCACTATATTCATATTCACC
The DNA here is from genome assembly GCF_062004578.1 of Staurois parvus. Taxonomy (NCBI): domain Eukaryota; kingdom Metazoa; phylum Chordata; class Amphibia; order Anura; family Ranidae; genus Staurois; species Staurois parvus. The sequence continues at coordinate 5,667,508 of NW_028317882.1, forward strand.
GGTCAATGTGTTAAACTAAACATTTTACTTTTTTGTTGCTCATTCAATTTTGTTCCAAGCTCCGTTTCCCACTTTTCTAAACATTTTTGGGATACCGATCCCTCCATTTTCAGTTAGGATTCTATATATTCTAGAGTTGGTATGTATTTGTATTTTGTTTGTCCTCAGCAATTGTTCTAGGGGATACATTTCTGCCTCGGACTTTAGTGGTTGTGGGAGCTTTGCAACAAATGTCTTATTTGACCATACCTCCTCTCATCTAGTGTATAAAATGTTTCCTTCTTATTCCTTAAACCATATAAAGAACATACAACCCTTTTATCCACAATGTCTTTTAAACATGCATTCTTCTCAATAATCCATTTCCTTGAAATATCATTACCGGGTGGAAAAAATTTTTTCCCGCCAACGGGATTGACAGTGAATTAACCACTTCAATACAGGGCACTTTTACCCCTTTCCTGCCCAGGCCATTTTTCAGGTTTCAGCGCTCTCACACTTGGAATGGCTATTGCGCAGTCATGCAACACTGTACCCAAACTAAATTTTCATCATTTTGTTCACACAACTAGAGTTTTCTTTTGGAGGTATGTAATCACCACTGGGGTTTTTATTTTTTGGTAAATTAAAAAAAAATGTTTTTGAAAAAAAGCCCACGTTTTTCTTTGTTTCTGTTGTAAAAGTTTTAAAATAAATAATTCTTCATAAATTTAGGCCAAGATGTATTCTGCTACATTTCTTTGGTGAAAATAACCCAAATCAGTATTTATTATTTAGTCTGTAGGAAAGTTATAGAGTTCACAAACCATGGAATATATCTGAAAATTGATCAGTCCTGAAGTACTGATGGCCAATCTAATTTCTTGAGGCCCAAAAATGTGAGAACAGTACAGATATCCCCCAAATTACCCCTTTTTGCAAAGTAGACAGTCCGACGTATTTCATAAGAGGCATGGCAAGGTTTTTGAAGTTGTAATTTCTTTGTCATAATTTTTGGGAAAATTAAGAAATTCAAAAAATTATTTTCACAATTTTTTTTACATACTGTCACCAGTGCGGTACAGCGGCATCATATAACTGGTGTGGCGGTGATTAGGGACACTGGTGACAGTACGGAAAAAAAAACTGATCATTTTATTTCCTTTTTTATTTTATTTTTTTATTACATTTTTTTCTCTTTTTTTAAGATTTGTTTTTCACATTACACTATGACCAAAGTAGTATGATGTTACCATAGTAACATTTTACTTCTTTGGGGAAGCGATCAGTATTTTTTTTTTTTTGTACACAATTTGATTGCTTATAGCAAATCATTTCTTTGCTATAAGCAAGCATTTAACTGAATGAAATCGATTCATTCAGGTTTTTTTGTTTGTGATTAGCTGTGATTGGCCACGGCTAATCACAAGACACAGATGGGCTGGGATTGGTCCAGCCTGTGCATGTGATCACTGTGACCATTCACAGTCAGACAATGGATGGCATGGGAAGTGATTAAACTTCCACTCCTTGCTTGTGTAGTTCTTCCCAAATCTTAAAAACATTCTGTGTCAAAGTACTTGTATTCTCATCCCACGTGCAAAATTCCTGTGGTATCCAAGTATATTTATTTAGTGGTGCCTTACTAAGTGAACTCTCCATTTTTACCCAACTTCTCCCCTGTGCATTATATATATATCCACTCTTCAATACGTGATCATAACACCGAATTATAATATCTCTAGAAATCTGGCATATTTAGTCCCCATTTTTTTTTTTTATTACTACATAAAACTTAAAATGTAACTTTTGGTTTTCTATTAACCCACACATCTGAGTATAATTTCTTTTAAGAAACAAAAAGACCCCAGAAGAAGTATTGGGAGCATATTAAATTTATATAAGACTTTTGGTACTATTATCATTTTAATTATATTTATCCGCCCTATCCAGGACTATTTTCCCGTAGAAGCTTTCCTCAAATCATTCTTTATCTTATTTATTAACGGAATATAATCTGCCTGATACAAATTTTTTATGGATGGTGTTAAATTTATTGCCAAATACTTTAGTTCTTTTTCTCTCCATTTGAAGGGGAATTCTTTTTGTAAAATTTGTTTCTCAGCTTTTTGGACATTTATATTTAAGATCTCACTTTTTGAGGGGTTAATTTTAACGTTCTCCATACTCTTTCAATTTTCTCATTAAATTTGGTAATGTTATTCTGGGGTTTGCTATAGAAAACAGCAGATCATCTGCGTATGCTGCCACTTTATGTTCTATATGCCCTATCCGCATTCCCTTGACATCTACACTATTTCTAACAGTTGCTAATAATGGTTCTAAAGAGATCACAAATAGCAATGGGGATAGGGGACATCCCTGTCTAGTTCCATTATATATCCTAAAAAATTTGGATAGCAAGCTGTTTACTTTTACTGCCGCTGAAGGACACCTATATAGCTCTTTTATCCACTGCATCATTCTAGGCTCGATTCCTAATATTCTCAATGCATCGATCATAAATCCCCAATCTACTCTATCAAAGGCCTTTTCAGCGTCAACCAACAGAAGTATTCCCAGAGCCTCTCCTCTTTAATTTTTTTGAAAAATAAGCAATGTTCTTAAACCATTATCTTTTCCATCTCTTCCCGGGATAAATCCCACTTGGTCTAAGTGTATCCAGTCGGACATCGGCTCTTTCATCCTTGTCGCCATACCTTTGCATACAATTTTGTATCAGTGTTCAACAAAGATATAGGTCTGTAACTGGTACACTAAGAGCAATCTTTTCCTTCCTTAGGTATGACCATAATATATGCCTGTATATTTTATATAAATACACAGTTTAGGGAAAAAGTGTTCTTTAAACTCCTTATAATATCCCACTGTGAATCCATCGGGTCCTGGGATCTTCCCTGTAGCTGTGCCCTTCAATGCTAAAATAACTTCTTCATTTGATATTGGGCTATCTAAAGCTGTTAATCTGGCTTTATCCAGTCTAGGCATACCGGCCTCATTCAAATAAATCAGCCTCTTCTTCTTTCTCTCTTCTTCTGATTCCTTCGGATGTTTACCTTCTGACCCATATAGTCTACTGTAAAATCTCTGAAATGTGTTGGTGATATCTGTGGTTGTATACACTATCTCTCCTTTTGCATCTTTAAGTCTATCTATAAAGTTGTTTGATTTCTTTTCCTTCAACTTCCTCAATAAATATTTTCCTGGTTTATTTCCCCACCGATATCTTTCCTTCGAAACCCCATTAAAAATTTTCTTTGTTTCTTGTTTCATAAAGTTCTTTAATTCCTCCCTGTCACGATCGCGGCGTCAGACCCCAGACCTTCTCACCCAAACTCGTGACCGAAGGGCTAGCCGATCTAAAACCATGATGGGACGTGCGTAACAATGCCACACCCAGCTGCACCCTGCACAATGATTTTCCAGATAATGGATACAGATCGATGTACCGGCAGCCTGAGCGATGGTTACTGGGTCAGGTTAATTATGCAATTAATCCTTCACACTGCCACCACCTCCTTTTTGTACAGAGAAAGAGGAAACTCGGCGTTATCAGCCATAACTCTATAATGATCGAGATAATCATCTGTATAAAACGGTCCGCAGGCCGGTTATACAGAGGTTTAAACAACCACAGTAGCGTCTCTTTAGAGGTAGGAATTCTTGAGTTGCAATACAGAGCTATAGAAACAGTTCAACACTTTCAGAAAGAAAGATTTATTACTAAAAGGTCAAGCAGGAGCAATAAAAATATTTACAGAACAAAGATGTAACTAAGATATATATATATATATATATACATATACATACATACAAAGAACCATAGCACAGCAAAGAGGTATCAGAGAGAGGTGAAAGGGTTAAGGTACTTGCCAAAGTCCTGGGTTAGTAGATCCAAGTTTCAGAACAGAAGGGTGCTTTGATCTCCCTATGTTAGAATGGAAAAATGGGAGAATTCTTCAACTTCTCCTCTTAGGCCTGACAGCCTGTTTTAAATACCTCAGCAGGGGGGTGGCTCTGCAGTCAAGGGCCAATCTCCACTTAGGGCGTGGAAATATGAGTGGATGCCTCAACTAGAGCAAAAATCTCCCATAACTCCTTTTTGCCTATAACTTTTCATCTGCACAAGTGACAGTCCACCCGCGGGTAGATTATTATGCAGACAAGGCTGAGGATTAATTCGATATGAAATATGAAATGATATACTGCACTGTTCACTAGATCTATGTTTCTGCTTCCCTGAGTGTCCGAGACAAGGCGAGTGACCCATCAAACTGTTTGTCCGCTCATTGGCCATCTGACGAGGTGTCCGGTTTTTATGTACGTCTCTCAAATGCCAAGATATGAGACATAGGGGAAAAATGGATTTACCAGAAGTTATCTGATTCTGTCACCTACACAGAGTTAGGTTTTATGAGGTTAGAATCTCTTTCAACTCCTGAGAAAGCTTGCCTTACAATTGGCAGGTTCTGTGGACGGAGAGACTCCAACTCTCTTGGGTTCTTTTACAGCTCCTATGACCCTCCTGTGACATTCCTAACTCACACACATACTGGCCACATGTCGCTGGGCCTCTCAGGAAGGAGGGGGAAGGAGAATAAGGGAGAAATGGATACTCTTCACAAAATGGAGTCTGCGTCCTTCACTGTGTGTTGCTCACGTTTGCGACACTCCCTTTTTAATATCTTTTGTTGTAACTATATTTATCTTCTTTGTATCTAATTGTTCTAGCTGATAAAGTTCTTCCATTAATATCCTAATTCTTTTTCCCCACTTTCTTTATTTCTTCCCCTATTGGTATCAAAATTCCCCTAATATAGGCCTTATGTGCTTCCCATACCGTGGCGGTAGAGACTTCCTCAGACTCATTTATCTTAAAATATTGATCTATTTCCTGTCTTACTCTCCTTTCCTCTTTCGGAGTTTGTAAAATGGTCTAATTTAATCTCCACATATTTATTTTACTCTGTTCTCTTCAGCACCGTAGTCTCATTGTGACAGGGGCATGGTCCGATATAGATATTACATCTATCTTAGTTTTCACCAAAGACTCCAAGAATTTATGATCAATCAGCATAAAGTCCAGTTGTCACAAGTTAGCTTGCAGGTTCTTGTTTGTGTATTCTTACCTCCTTGCTGCAATGCTGTTCCTGATCCCTTTCACGTGTGTGTTTGTCTGTGCTCACCTACGGGCGTCGTCTGCTGTTCTCTGGGTTTTATTTCCTTTCCTTCCATCACTTCCTGGCCCGCCTCCTTGTTTGCCTGCCTATATAAGACATGCTCAGTCTAGGCCACCTTGTCTGAGCAACTTCCTAGTTGTCTGAGCTCCTGTGTGTTGCTATTGCCTGTATCCTGCATTGACTACTTGTGTACTAACCCCGGCTTCGTTCTCTGACTGTGCTTGTTTTCCACCTGTCCTGACCTCGGCTAGTCTATCGGATTCCGTTTGTCTCCTCCCATTGTACTCTGCTCCTGCGAGCGGTCTCCTCATCCTCAGCTGGGCGTACCTAGGGGCTGTGACCTGGTCCCAGCTTGCTGCAAGTCCATCCCCACCATCAGGGGCTCTGGTGAAGAAGCAGGTTGGGGCTTAGACTCCGCACCCTGGGGAACCCCAAGTTGAGTATCTACAAGGGCTCACTACCACAGGTGCTGACACCAGTGTTGAATACCTCCTGTGCGTCATAGAGAAGTAGGTAAAGTCCCTTTCCTTTTGAGTGATCAACCCTCCAAGTATCTATCAACTGACACTGATGTAGCTTTTTTTTTTAATATTCCTTAAACTCCTATCTCCCTCTCCTCTGGCGCACGAAGAGGTATCCATCCCTGGGTCCATGCAAAAATTTAAATCACCTGCCACAATCACACTACCCCTTTTAAAGTCTAAGTTTTACCAATATTCCTTCCAAGTAGAACGTCAGGTTTTTATTAGGGCAGATTTCCTCTTAAAAATAAATAGCGGCCTGCTGGATCTGCCAGCTTTTCATCCAGAGTAAACTTTATATTTTTTCCAAAACCTTTTGCCACTCACTTTGCCCGTCTTATTGGAGAGTCCTTATAATACCAGTTTGTAAAGAATTTAAAGTATAACTTAATATTTGAATCCGGGGATATATGCGTTTCCTAAAAAAACAATACTTGTATAGATCATTGGTGTATTTCCTTTAAAACCTTATATCTTTTTATTGGAGTATTTAATCCTTTTACATTATATGTCATAAAGTTGACTGTATCCATTCCTCCCATTTTAAGTTTCCTTTTATGTATCCTTTGTAGGGATAGAAGTAAACTGAATTTTGGAATATGTAGACCTTTCCTTTCTGCTCACCCCCCCTCTCCCCTCCAAGAATCCCACTGACCTATGTTTAGTACTTGAATCAACTGTGTCCCGCAACCACAGTTGATTCCTTCTTTTTGGAAAGGCTCTAAACACATACACCCTCTCAGACCCTGATGTCCATTATTGGTTCCGAGAATTAGCAGTGTGATAGGCTTCCCTATTACCCACCATGGTGCTCCCCCTTCTTCCCCCGCCTGCCCAATCTTCTTCATGGCCATTCTCTTCTCTAACACATATCTTCCTAACCCTTAGGACCCCATATAACCTATCTTCAGATGGAGGGGATTTTGCCTCCGGGGCTTTACCAGGCACATGTGGAGGATATGGCGGCAAGAGGAACAGTGAGAGAGAAAGGGAAAAAAAAAAAAAGGAGATGCCCCATTTGGATCTTCCACCTCTCACTTCTCCCATGCCTACCATCCCCTCCCATCCCACTATCTCTTTTTAGAAACTCTTTGCCATTTGTCCCCCACTGATCTTATATTCTCTTTCCTGAAGACCACCCATTAATTTTTAAAGACTGTAATTCTAATTTTTCACAAACGTCATTTAGTTCTTCTGGGAATCTCCGTATCACTGATTTCCCATCTTTCCACCCAATCAAGAATGCCGGAAATCCCCAGTTATAGCAGATATTTTTGTTCTTCATCTGTTCTAACAATGGTTTCAGTAATCTTGCTAGAGTCTCCTGCGCTATATCTGCATAAATTTGCACTTTCGTCTCCCTGAACTTTATATCTGGCATCCCGCGTAGTTTTTTCTAGATGATTTCTCTATCTTCATAGTGGTGAAATCTTATTATCACATCCCTAGGGGTATCTGGTGAAACTTTTTGAGATCTTATCTTATGCACTCTATCTTCAATTGCTCGATTTCTCTTCTCCCCATTATTGGGTTAAACAATCTCCTCATAATGTCCTTTAGGTCTTCCCCCTGAGCCATTTCTGGTATACCTCTAAACCTTAAGTTGTTCCTTCTGTCTCTGTTTTCCTGGTCTTCTAATTTATAGGATAGCAATCTCTGCTCTCTTTTCATCTCCTCCATTTGCTCTTCTAACTTATTGATTTCTTGTGCTTGTTTCTCCAGCTTCCCCTCCATCTCATCTACTCATGATTTTAGTTGTGATGGCTTACCGGAAACTTCTTGCTTGCTGTCTTGCATTGGTCTTCTGTCTGTGCATTTAGGCAGGGCTCTGTGGCAAAAGTGCTGTACTGTGGATCTCTTTAGCAAGAAGTGATTACTCTGCATCCCTTTGAGGAATAAAGTTTCTTCAGGTCAACTTTGGATGCTATCATCAAGAGTGCCACTAGGGGCAGGAGTACTCGCCTTCTACAGCTGAAAAGCATGAGAAGTAGGCTTGCAAGTTTTCTTCCTTTGCTACTTCTCAAAAGCAGCCCTTTCACTTGACTACAACTTCCACTTTGAAACCCTTCAAGCTTGGTTCTCCTTCCATCAACAAGACCTGGCTGTCAGGGCAGGAGCGGTGGAATGGACAGGCAGGCCTTATGGTAAGGTCACGCAGCGACTGACGACAGCCGCTACTCACAGACCAGAGTCCCTCAGGGCGCGGAGTCTAAGCCCCAGGCTACCCTTCACCAGGGCCCCTGAAGGTGTGGATGGACTTGACGCAGCCTGTGACCAGGTCGCAGCCCCTGAGTAACCCCAGCTGCGGTAACGACTGCCGCCAATGGCGTACAGCTGGTGGGAGCCAGATGGAAAACGTATAGCGTGGTCGGACAGGCCCAGTCGATAACAATGGAGCAAACAGTACAAGACGGTAGACAAGAATACGCAGGTCACGGGCCGGGTTCAGCAACGGGAGGTCAGGTAATGGGATAAAGCAGAGAATAGTCTTGTCCAAGCCGAGTCGGTTACCAGGAGAGCAACGAGAACAGAATAAGAGCTTGCTGCAAAGGAACATACAGGACACGAATGCAAAGAGTAACTGCAGACAGAAGGCTTAAATGTGTTCAGCCACACCCTTCTGGAGGAGGAGCTGCAGAGGCCTGAAAGCATAAAGGCTCCCACCATGCTTTGCAGGAACTTAAGATGGATGCCAGCACATGGAGCAACACAATCTCTGAGGAAAGGTAGGACCTTGACACTGGCATTCCAAATTCACCAACCCCCCTCTCCCTTTCAATTAAGATATGCCCCTACTTTCCAGAGTGGGGAAATGCGTGACAGCTTTTGCTGCAGCTTGGAGGTCTTGCATGCTCAGTACCTGGGTGCAAGAAGTGGTGTGCCATGGTTAAAAGCTTGTGCTTGTTCCCTGCTTTCTTGTTTCTCACCTCCAATCTCTGAATAGCTCCTCAGGGACTGGTTGTGGTCCCTGTACTCTTGAAACAAGGGGTCATCCGTGCAGACCCTGCTGCAGATTGTTTTCAGGTTTTTATCCCCAACATGTTCACTTATACCAAAACCTAAATGCTTACATGTTTCCAAAATTTTTGTATGGAGTCCATGAGATCCATTGTTGATTTTGCATCAAGGGAGCTTTCTAGCCTCAGTGGACATAAAGGATGCCTACTTGCACAATAACATAGATGGGTTGAAAAAAGACACTAGTCCATTGAGTTATTACAATATGTAAAAACCAAGGATAAATCAATAGAAAATCTCCATAAATAGAGCCCTGTACCCACAGTTGATCAATAGAAAGGTAAAAAAACCCAAATTTTCTCCTTGTTTTATGAGGGGGTTGGGCAGCTGTGTTTGCAGGAAGATCTTAATTACCAGCTGTTAACTAGATTTGAACACGGTCTTTCTTAACCACTTAGTAACCGCGCTATAGCCTAATGATGGCTACAGTGCGGTTATCTAGTTCTGGAAGCGTCATATGAACGCGCGCACCCGGCGATCTCCATGATCTCTGTGTCCTACGGACAGAGCTGATCATGTGATGAGGTAAAAGGCCAAGGTCGCCAGCGGCCTTTTACCACGTGATTAGCTGTGTCCAATGACACAGCAAATCACAGAGTAAATACAGTTGCTGATTATCGGTCGCACTTTCCTCGCGCTGTCACAGTGTGAGGAAAGAACTGCCGATAATCGGCAGCTGTCACAGCAGATCAACACTGATGATCAGTGCCGCCCAGCAGCGCCACCCACCAGTGGCTACATTTCTACATTTCTTTGGTGAAAATAACCCAAATCAGTGTTTATTATTTAGTCTGTAGGAAAGTTACACAAACTATGGTATATACAGTATCTGAAAATTGATCAATCCTGAAGTAGTGACGGCCAATCTAATTTCTTGAGGCTCAAAAATGTCAGAACAGTACATATATCTCCCAAATTATCTCTTTTTGCAAAGTAGACAGTTTGACATATTTCATAAGAGGCTTTGAAGTTGTAATTTTTTCTGTCATTTTTCAGAAAATGGAAGAAATTATAAAATGTATTTAAAAAATTTTTTTTTACATACTGTCACCAGTGCAATACAGTGTCATCATATATACTGGTGTGACAGTGAACAGGGACACTGGTGACAGTATGAAAAAAAAAATATATTTTTTTCTTTTTTTTTTAAAGATTTTTTTTCATATTACACTATGACCAAAGTAGTATAACATTATCGAATGAAATAGATTCATTCAGCTTTTTTTGCTGTGATTAGCTGTGTTTGGCCACAGGTAATCACATGATACAGATGGGCTGTGACCATTCACAGCTAGACACAATTGTATACAATGGATGGCATGAAAGGAAGCCATCCATTGTATACAACTGTCATGTGACCTGCTGTGATTGGTCACAGCAGGTCACATGGTACTGGCATGGAGCCGGTACACAGATCTGTCATCAGCAGTGTCCGAGGTACACAGCTGGTGACAGATCTCGCATAAGCGTGGCCCTGTGGGCATGCGCAAGGCGCAATCCCGGAAGGACGTCATATGATGCCCTACCGGAGGGAAGAGAGGTTAGCCCAGCTATCGTTTTACTATAGGCCAGGCCGGAAGTAGTTAACTAAGTGAGTTCATGTGTACATGAAGCCTTAGGAGCAAAGCTAAATTTTAGACAACAAAATCCTAATTAACAAGAATTCAGCTACAGGTGAGTCTAATTATTCATTAAACAGGCGTCCAGTTGATTATAAAAGGGTGTTACTTAACCAAGAAAACCCCTTCCATTTCATGCTGTCAGCAATGGTACGACATGGAAGAGAAATGTCACAAGGCCTGAGAAAGAAAACATTTCTTTACGCAAGTAAGCTGAAGGTTACAAGAAGATCAGCAAAGCTTTACTTATTAGTCAGAATACTGTAGCAAAAGTGATACAAACATTTAACAAAGATGTAACTGCAACCATTTCACAGACACATCCAGGCAGTCCATGGAAGTTAACACCTCGAGAGTCTTCTGATGAAGGGTTGAAGAAAATCGCCATGCAAGTTCACAGCAGTTAGCTAAAGAAGTAGACAGCCAAACTGGGGTGATTGTTTCCCGTGATACAATACGGCGTGCACTGTGGAGGAATGGCATACAATACGGCATGCACTGTGGAGGAAGCCTCTCCTAAAGCTCATACACAAAAAAAGCCCACCTAGAATTTGCCAGGGCTCATGCTGAAAAAGAAGACTACTGGGACTCTGTACTCTGGAGTGATGAGACCAAGATAAATGTTTTTGGAACTGATGGCTCCAAACTGTATGGCGTCGCAAAGGTGAAGAGTACAAAAAGAGCACGGTGCCTACAGTGAAATATGGTGGTGGCAATGTCCTTCTGTGGGGCTGCATGAGTGCTGCTGGTGTCGGAGAGCTGCATTTCATTAATGGTATCATGACTTCACAGATGTACTGCTCTATATTGAAAGGGAAGATGCTACCATCACTCCATGCCCTTGGTCATCGTGCACTTTTCCAACAGGACAATGATCCAAAACACACGTCTAAGGCCACTGTTGAATTTCTGAAGAACAGGGAGAAAATGATTCAGTGGCCAAGTATGTCTCCTGATCTGAACCCAATTGAACACCTATGGAGAATTCTGAAGAGACAAGTTTAGAATCTCTCTCCATCCAGCATCCAGGCTCTGAAAGAAGTAATTCTTGAAGAATGGAAAAAGATAATGTTGCAATATGTCACCAACTTATTCATTCCATGCCTAGAAGACTTAGTGCTGTCCTTCAAAATCATCGAGGTTATACAAAATACTAGATGGAGTAGTGTTTGTAGTGGGGTATATTCAATTATCCATCAACTATTTTGAGTAAAATGGAAGATTTTGTAATCTAAGTTATATTATTAACCTTACTTTCATGTAATGAGCTAAAGAAATCTTCTATAAAACTCAGTTTTGTCAAAATTGTGAAAATTGTTCTTATGTTCTTTAAGATATTAATTAAAATCTTACTTTTCAAAAGGGCTGTATTCATTTATGCTGAGCACTGTATATCACAAAAAGAAAATTCTTTGCCTGATTTAGCTATGTACATGCCTTTATAATAAAGAAATATACAGTTGGACTTCATTCTGAATGTCAGCCATTCTTGTTCTTATCTTGATCTGAGTCTTGGCAGCCTCCAGGTCTGAGCACCGGGTGGAGCAGCAATTGAAGGAGGTGGTAGCGTCCTTACTAGTGATGGGCCAAACACCCCCGTGTTCGGTTCGCGAACGATTGTTCGAACCTAATGAACGATCGATTTCAAACTCAATGCAAAGCTATGGGACTCGAACTTGTAAATTCAAAAGTGTCCATTGTGAAGGCTTATATGCAAGTTATTGGCCATAAAAGGGGTATGGGGACTCGGGTACTGCCCTGAGGGACATAAACTGGTGAAAAAAAAACAATTTAAAAAGTACAGTTTTAAAGTGGCAGTCATATTTCTTTGCTTAAAGTAAAACAATAAAATTACAAATTCCTTTAAATATCATGCCTGAGGTCCCCTTAAACTACCTGCAACGTTGCACATCTGTACAATGTATAAAACCTGCTGCAGCAGGACTGACTTTTTTAAAAAAACAAAGTTTATAAACCTCCAATCCATACCAGACATAAAGGTTAGGAGGGACCCCACAGTACAAAAATAGTTTTAAGAAGTGCATGGGGGTTCCCACTAAAAGCCATAACAGACCCTTTAGGCCCAGTAGGACTTTTAAGGGGAACCCCATCTCCCACTTTTAGAGGGAACCCTATACACTTTTCTTTTAAATTCTTTACTGTGGGGTCCCTCCTAACCTTCCTACCAGACCTAAAGGTCATGGTATGGAGTAGAAGCTGTTTAGTTTTTTTTTGTTTTATTAATATTTTTTATTATTTTTTTTTTCGGGGAGAGTATCCTTTCCTCTGTCTTCGGCAGTGTCCAACTACACAAGGCTGCTGTGTAAACAACCTTATACAGTGTGGGGCATGGACTAAGTCATGAGCAATGATTGTCACGGTGACTGGCCAATCTCGGCTCTCACAGTGCATTGTGCTGTGATTGGACAAAGCATTGCACCTGACCTGTGGTCAGGTGAATTGCTTTGGCCAGTCATGGCTCTCACAATGCACTGTGAGAGTGCAGTGCAATGTGGGGCGCTTACGCTCTTACTGTTACTCTTACTGTTTGTGTGTTCGGCGAACACGAACGGTCGATGTTTGAGTCAAACTTACGTTCGACTCAAACATTGAGTCCTACACTAGTTCTTACACCTGTTTTTCCTTCATCTTTTTTCATGTTTGACTGCAAAATTTAAAATATACTTGAAGGCAATCAGATATTTCCTTGATCAACAATCTCTGGTATTATTACCTGTAAATGCTATAACCATTTATATGCTGTGCATTTAATAATACATCCAACTTAAAGAAGTACATTGGTGGGTTCTCACGGCAGACCCCAGGTGGTAGTGGGGTCTCACGGTGGACCCCATGTGTCCGTGGGGTCTCAAGGCAAGCCCTGCGATTTTGTGGTGTCTCAAGGTGAACCCCGCATTTTCGTGGTGTCTCAAGCCAAACCCCACGTTTTCGTGGTGTTTCAAGGTGAACCCTGCATTTTCATGGTGTCTCAAGGCGAACCCTGCATTTTTATGGTGTCTCAAGATGAACCCTGCATTTTCATGGTGTCTCAAGGCGGACCCCGCTTGTTGATGGGGTCTAAAGTCGAACCCCAGGAGTTGGTGTGGTCTCAAGTCAGACTCTGCGTGTTGGTGGGGTCTCAAGGCAAACCCCAGGTGGTGGTGGGGTCTCAAGGCGGACCCCAGGTGGTGGTGGTGTCTCAAGGCGAACCCCGCATTTTCGTGGTGTCGCAAGGTGAAACCCACGTTTTCGTGGTGTTTCAAGGTGAACCCTGCATTTTCGTGGTGTCTCAAGGCGAACCCTGCATTTTGATGGTGTCTCAAGATGAACCCTGCATTTTCATGGTGTCTCAAGGCGGACCCCGTGTGTCAATTATTTTAGTAAATATAAACTGCTAAATACCTCATTCTCATCAGCAGTATATAGCAGTCTTGAGACTTTCAGTGTTCATCAAAGCACTGGGTTACAGTTTGTAGGAGTTTTCTTTCTGCTCTAGGAGGATGCTGATCCCCTGCCCTCTGTTTGGATAGTACTGATTGGCCCTGTGTTGATCACATGCACTCTTCCAAGAAAAAAACTTTCTAGCAATACACACCAAACTGAGCATGTGCAGAGTGTCTTCACACAATATGTCTTATCAGGACATAATAGGGGGCACACAAAGAGGGGGAGGATCAGAGAAGTCAGGATCAAATGGCATTTTTACACAATGCAGAGGATTAACCCCTTAGGTTCCACAAGGAGTATATCAAGCATGCTTTACTGCATATGCAGACAGACTTTACTGTTGTGGGTTTAGTAACTCTTTAAGGCAAGATCCCAGGGAATGCAGAGTATCCCCAATCTTACAATAATATGCTCCCACACTGTGCGGGATTATTATCTCATGGGATTTCATGAGGTCAGCTATCCCTGGCATCAGCCCCTGTAGTACATAAGATGGAGTTATATTTATTTTTATTTTTCACTACATCCTCTTCTTTTTTAATTACATGATACTGTTTAGTATGGGGGTCTTATGTACTGTATGTCAAGCAGAACTTGCTTTTTACTGCAAGGTGTGCTTGCAGCTTTTTTTTTTTTTTGCAGACATTTTGTTCAATTAAATGTATGTTGAGAAGAATAGAAAAAACAGCTAAACAGAATAGAAAAAAAATTAATAAATATTTAAAGAAAAAAGAAAAAACAGCTGTTCATAATCCTATAAACGTGTTTAGTGAAGCAAATTAGTTCAGCCTGTAAAATAACTCACTGTATTCTGTATACAATGCCAGGAAATCACAGCATTAGGCTGAAAGCAATACTTTGCAGCATACCTATACCAAATGTACTAAAGTACTAACAATTTGCTCTAGATGGCGCCATCAAATCATACATTTATTTGTGTTCTAGTGGAAGTTGTACTTTTCAAGCTACATAGTGTGTGTGTAATCTATATCACACACGTGCTTAAACGTTTGCTTACCCTGGCAGAAATTGTGAAATTTTGGTATTGATATTGAAAATACAACTGATCATGCCAAAAAACTTCCTTTTTGTTTACAGATAGTGATCATATGAAGCCAAATCATAATGATAACATAAATCACCCAAATGGCCCTGATCAAAAGTTTACATACCCTGGAATGTTTTGCCTTGGTACAGACACACAAGTTGGCACACAGGTTAAAATGGCAATTAAAGTTTTTAACACTCCACCTCTGTGGCTTTTTAAATTGCAATTAGTGACTTTGTATAAATAGTCAATGTGTTTGCAGTCGTGTATGTACTGAGCCATGGGGAGCAGAAAAGAACTGTCAAAAGACCTGTGTAAGATAATGGTCGAGTTGGCAGAAACCTTCACTGTGCCACAAAAAAAGGCCAGTGAGGCATGTCAAGGTGTTGTTCGGCATATTTTAACAGGACTTTTTTATGGCATTGGTGCAGTAAAGGCTTTTTTTTCTGGCAACTTGACCATGCAGCTAATTTTTGTTCAAGTATCTTTGTATTGTGCTCCTCAAAACAACCACACCATCCTTTTCCAGAGCAGCCCCGTATTTCTCCTGAGATTACCTGTGGGTTTTCCTTTGTATCCTGAACAATTCTTCAGGCAGTTGTGGTTGCAATCTTTCTTGATCTACCTGACCTTGGCTCAAGAGATCCCTGAATTTTCCACTTCCTAATAAGTGATTGAACAGTACTGATGGGCATGTTCAAGGTTTAGGATACTTTTTCATATCCTTTTCCATGTTTATAAAGTTCCATTCTCTTCTTACACAGGTCTTTTCAATGCAACCACGTGAGAGATAAGCAAACTTTTGAGCACAAATATATACACTCACCGGCCACTTTACTAGGAACACCTTGCTAGTACCGGGTTGGACCCCCTTTGACCTTCAAAACTGCCTTAACCACCTGCCTTCTAGAGGATTTACCCCCCTTAATGACCAGGCCTCTTTTTGCTACTTGGCGCTGCACTAATTTAACTGATAATTTCACGGTAATGCAATGCTGTAACCAAACAAAATTTATATCCTTTTTTCAAACAAATAGAGCTTTCTTTTGGTGGCATTTGATCACCTGTGAGCTTTTTATTTTTTGCACTATAAACAAAAGAAGACCGGGAACACAGAGTATCCCCAATCTTGCAATAATATGCTCCCACACTGTGCGGGATTATTATCTCATGGGATTTCATGAGGTCAGCTATCCCTGGCATCAGCCCCTGTAGTACATAAGATGGAGTTATATTTATTTTTATTTTTCACTACATCCTCTTTTTTAATTACATGATACTGTTTAGTATGGGGGTCTTATGTACTGTATGTCAAGCAGAACTCCAGCTGCTTGTAAAAGCAATCCTGCAACTAATTAGACACTAGGATTGCTTTTACATGAAAGTTGATCGCCGGCTGAAAAAAACGATACCAGGATGATGCAGCTGTAGGCATCATCCTGGTACAACCATTCAAAGTCCAGTGATGTACCAGTACGTCGCTGGTCCTTGTTGGGTGGCTCGGTTTACGAATTTAATTTGTTCTGCAGGACATTTCGTGTAGTGAAAAATTTGTAAACCGAAACACTGTTTCCCATAGGAATGCATTGAAAACCAATTAATCTGTTCCGAAGGTCAGAAAAACAGTAAACGCTACTAAAATACCTCATGAGTTATTTTATTAACTCATGCGGTATTTTAGTAGTGACAACCATGTGTTAATGTTTCAGCTGTCAACGGGGCTCCCCACTGACAGCTGAATGTAAAAGAATTGCTGGCAATTAAAAAAAAAAATTTTAATTGCCGGGAATTCACTCAGCTGTCAGGTACCAGTTTTTAAATGTAATTACCATTTTTTGTTTTTTTTTCTTCACTATACAGTAGTTCAGAAATTCATCTGTCACTTTCCCCCTCCAGCTAAAAGAGAGAAAGTTTCTTTTAGTTTATTTCCCCAACTTAAAAGAAACAATGTTTCCTTTCAGTTTCTTAAAATATACAAAGTATCCTTTAGCTCCAGGGAAACTGACAGCTAATGTTGTGAGCTATAGTGAAGAAAAAAAAAAGACGGCAATTGCATTTAAAAATCAGCACTGACATACACTTCGTATTGTGAAAAAAATTAGTAAACCGAGGCATTATTTTCAATTGATTTTCATTCGTAAACCGAAAATTACGTTGACAGAGTCATTCGTAAACCAAGGTATTACTGTATATGCTATGTTCTTTTTTGTTTTGTATGCAGCCTGTGGACTGAATGAAAAATAGAGAAGAAATCTCTGCCAGAAAAAGTGTGTGGTATGCCCACCATTAGAATATACCGCCCTGCATCCACCCACTTCTAATGGTGGGCACACTTTAGGTCACACTTTGCCACATGCGCCAGTTCCAAAATTGTACAAATGTCTAAATTGTGGCACGCTTGAATAAAAATTGTCCACCTATAAGTGGTACCGCATATGGAAAAAGGATGACACCAAGTCCCAAACTATCTTGCCACTACTCCCCATGTAGTCTCGGCATCTGGGGGGCTCCATGTGACTATCTTTTCCCTCGTAAATCCGAAACTTATAAGTATAGCCTGTTGTCCTCTCACAGGTCTTCTACATCTTGACCCCATATCTGGCACGCTTGCTGGGGAGAAATTGTTTGAATGCAAGGCGGCCAGAAAAATTAATGAGGGACTCATCAACGCAGATTTTTTGCTGGGGAGTATAGCCATCTGCAAATTTTTGGTTAAGGTGATTTGTGAAGGGCTGAATTTTGTGGAGCCGGTCAAATTCAGGGTCACCCCAAGGACAACAGAGTGTATTGTCTTTGAAATGCATAAACATATTATAGTCTCATATCTATTCCTGGCCATGGCAACAGAGAACACAGGATATGATGAATCGGGTCTGTGGACCAATACAACTGCAATTAATTTTTTTTAGTAATGCCCATGTTGAGGGTTGGGTCCAAAAAAAAATTTAAATTCGGAACCGTAATGAGTTTCCATGCGAATGGTCTGGAAGGTTTCAATATGGGTTGGCGGCGATTAATTATTGTGCATATAAAATGCTTTGATCCACAATCAATGCATACAGATCTTCCGTGAAAAACAGCTCCAAAAAATCAAGGGGAGTAGTTAATTTGCTATTTCCACCTGAATTCAGTGAATGGGGGAAGTACGGGTGCTGCAGAATTTTTGGGCTGCTAATCAGGATTTGCAAGCACATATGGAAGGATACTTGGGGCTCTACAGGCCTGTGTGCGAATTCTTGGTGGTTGTGGGACAATACTTGTCTCGCCACCACACCAGCTTGTACTGCACTTATGGGACTCGCCATGTCACCAAGTCATACTGCAGTGCTGGTATTATTATTGTTATTATTATTATTCACGAATTATACAGCGCCAACAGTTTGCTCAGCACTTAACAATATAACGGGAGACAATACAGCAACAATACAGTTCAATACAAGAGGGTTAGGAGGGCCCTGCTCCTTGGAGCTTACAATCTAAGAGGTATGCGAAAGACCAGGATGTACTAGGCCACTAGTACTTGCCAGTTTACGAAAAGGAAGCGCGGCTCTAGTACTGGCATTCTGCTGCATATGAGAGTCATCAAAATTTACCGGCAAGTGCTAACAGAGATCAGGCCTGATTCTGCGAATACTGCGGTTTTGTGTGCAATGTATCAAGTGACAGTGACCTACTGACACTGCACTTGTTGGGGGAGAAGGGGGGGTAAGCGTAGGGACTAAATGCAGGTGCTGGCAGGGGCCGATCCCGCTAACGCTGCTTTTTTGGGGACGCTATACTAATGTGAACGCTGGTATAGTGCTGATCTGATCAAAGATATTGATCAGTTCAGACACTATTCTAGCAATGAAGGTTTATTGTGTATGAGCGTCTTCCTGGCAATCAAGGGGTTAAATGTGATGACTGGTGTACTGACGGGCAATCTGACGCTATCTGGGAGGGGCATGAAAACCATGGGAGTGAGAATCACGTATATATATGTGATTTTGCGCACCTGTGCCACCCTGTAGCAGTATTTATGCTATAGGGCGGTCAGGAAGCGGTTACATAAGTGGTTTGTGTTATAGCGCTGCGTCACTTTAACTGACAATTCCGCGGTCATGCAACGCTGCACCAAAATAAAATTTACATCCTTTTTTCCCCATGAATTGGGCTTTCTTTCGGTGGTATTTGATCACCTGTGCATTTTTTTATGTTTTGCGCTATAAAAAAAAAAAAAAAAGGAAAAATTTCATCATGAATTTATGCCAAAATGTATTCTGTGACATGTATTTGCTAAAAAAAAATCCCAATATGTGTAAATTAATTGGTTTACGTGAAAGTTATAGCGTTTACAAATAGCGGTATAGATACTGGATTTTTTTTGTATACTAATAATAGCAGCGATCAGCGACTTATGGCAGCAATCAGTGACTTATGGCAGGACTGTGGCGGACATTCTGACACTGGGGGGGGGGGGGGCAGACTTGGGGTCACTGACATCCCCAGTGACACCAATACAGTGATCAGTGCAAAAAAAGCACTGACACTGTGCTAATGGCACTGGGCAGGAAGGGGTTAACATTTTTAGGCAATCAAAACTGTTAACTGTGTGAGGGAAGTGTTTTGCTAGTGGTGGTGGGGGTGTGTGTTCTTTACTGTTGCACATTGTCCCAGAAAGCTAAGCTCTGCTCTCCAGAACAGTGTGCTGGAAACTGACAGGGAGCAGAGCTACATTGAAAACAATGCAGCTGTGCTCCGTGTCTGTGTTCTCCGGCAATCACCGTCCGGGATCCAGTGATTGACATTGGCGGCCGCGATCAGTGCCACAGGCAGTGCGGTCGCACACCTTGTGCGCGCCCACTACCATGTAAACAGGATGACGTTTATAAATGTGATCCTGCCTACAGGGGCTGCTTTGCCGCAGTAAATGTAATGTGGGCAGTCCCCTAGTGGTTTAAGTGACGCTAAAGCTTTGTTTTTGTTTGTTTGTTTTTTTTTTAAATAGCAAACCCGTCACACTTACCTGCTCTGTGCAGCCCTGATCTTCTTCTTTTTGGGTCCTTGCTGGCGCTTGTCCTCCTTCTCAAGCAGTGACCCCAGGGAAAGCCACTCACCCTGGAGGCACCGCTACCTGCTCGTCCCTGAGCCACTGCACTTTGCATCTATAAGACACATAGAGCTGTGGCTTGGCCCTGCTCTCTCCTCATTGGCCCACTAGCTGTGATTGACAGCAGTGGGAGCCAATGAGCTCCCGCCACTGTCTCAGCCAATGAGGAAGAGTCCCCAGACAGCAGTGGCTGTCAAGAACATCGCTGGATCGGAAGGGGCTCGGGTAAGGATTGGGGGGGGGGGGGCAGCTGCACACAAGGTTTTTTTTTTACCTTCTAACATGAAGGTAAAACACCTTGAACCTTTAATTCTCCATGGCATAGATTCAACAAGATATTGGAAGCATTCCTCAGAGATTTTGGTCCATATTGACATGGTAGCATCATGCAGTTGCTGCAGAATTGTCGGCTGCACATCCATGATGAGAATCTCCCGTTCTACCACATCCCAAAGGGAGCTCTATTAGATTGAGAACTGGTGACTGTGGAGGCCATTGGAGTACAGTGAAGTCATTGTCATGTTCAAGAAACCAGTTTGAGATGATTTGAGCTTTGTGACATTTTATCCTGCTGGAAGTAGCCATCAGAAGATGGGTACACTGTAGTCATAAAGGGATGGACATGGTTAGCAACAATACTCAGGTAAGCCGTGGCATTTAAACAATGCTCTACTGGTACTAAGGGTCCCAAAGTGTGCTAAGAAAATATCCCCACACCATTACACCACCAGCAGCCTGAACCATTGATACAAGGCAGGATGATTCCTTGCATTCATGTTTACGCCAAATTCTGACTCTATCCTCTGAATGTTGCAGCTGAATTCGAAACCCATCAGACCATGCAATGTTTTTCTAATCTTCTATTGTCTAATTTTGGTGAGCCTCTGTGAATTGTAGTCTCCATTTCCTGTTCTTAGCTGACAGGACTGGCACCTGTTGTGGTCTTCTCCTACTGAAGCCCATTTGTTTCAAGGTTCGACATGTTGTGCGTTCAGAGATGGTATTCTGTATACCTTGGTTGAACTGAGTGGTTATTTGAGTTACTGTTGCCTTTCTATCATCTCCAACCATTCTGCCCATTCTACTTTGACATCAACAAGGAATGTTCATCCGCACAACTGCCACTCACTGCATATTTTCTCTTTTTCGGACCATTCTCTGTAGAGATGATTGTGCGTGAAAATGCCAGAAGATCAGCAGTTTTTTAAATACTGAGACCAGCCCATCTGGCACCAACAACCATGCCAAGTCACTTAAATCCCCATTATGATGCTCATTGTTTTCACCACGTCTAGATGCCTAAATGGATTGAGTTGCTGTTATGTGATTGGCTGATAAGCAATTTGTGTTACCAAGCAATTGAACAGGTGTAACTAATAAAGTGGCCAGTGAGTCTATATCTGTGGTGGCAATCCAGTACTCTCAATACGCTCTAGATGGTGCCAGAAAATAAATTCTGTAAAAGACACAACCGAGTCAGTAGATAAGTAGTGTATATACAATAAAGTAGACAGTTACCTAATATCTTGCCTTGCATACTAAGAATGCCATATGAGGAATATAATCTAACTCCACACCACCCTTGGTATAGTTATAGGTGTCAGCATGCAGAACTAGATGAATACTGGAGAAGCAATAAATACTTAATTCTGAGTGTGTACTGATGCTATAACTTTCATGTAAACCAATTAAATACATTTATTGGGATTATTTTTACCAAACACACATAGCAGTATACATTTTGGCCTAGGTTTATAAAGAAATATTTTTTTTTTTAATCTATAGTGCAAAAAATAAAAAAGTGATGATTAAATACCATCAAAAGAAAGCTCTTTGTGTGAAAAAAAATTATATAAATTGAATTTGTGCACAGTGTTGCGTGACCGCAAAACTGTCAGTTAAAGTAGTGCAGAAAATGGCCTGGGAAAGGGGGGGGGGCAACTGGTTAAAGAATTATTATTAAAGCAGTTTATTTAAAATAATAAACATGTAATACACACCTGTTCTGTGCAATGGTTTTGCACAGAGTGACCCTTAGTCTTTTCCTCCAGGGTCCCTCACTGTCAGTGTGGGCTCCTCCTCTTCTCAGTGTGCTCCCATAGTAAGCCACTTGTGTACTCGTTCCCAAGCTGTGTATGTCTATGGAGCCACACTCCATAGACACACACTATGCCACGTGGCCCCACCCCTGCTTCCACCTCAGAGCATTTTGATTGACAGTGGCAGGAGCCAATGGCTCACCCTGCTGTCCGAGTCCCTGTATGAAGAGGAGAGAGAAAAGATGCAGCAATGCACAGCGCTGACTCGATTGAGGACCCAGGTAAGTATATTGGGAGGTGGGGAGGACAGAAAGCTGTCAGGGGAATGCAATGTTTTGGCTTTAGAACCAATTTAATCCGAATCTGGCTTTGATTAATCAGAGCAGAATTGCTTTTTACTGGGAGAGGGGGGACAGGGCAGAAGGACTGGACATGCTTCACACGCCCTATGTACAATGATTACCTTTTTAGGCTATACACACCCAAAGTCTGGAACTAGTTAAAGTGGCTCAAAATCTAAGTTTTTTTGTTTTGGTTTGGTTTTTTTCCCAAAATGGAAAATATGGTATACTTCCCTGCTCTATACAATGGTTTTGCAAAGAGCAACCTTGAACCTCCTCTTCTGGGGTTCTCTGATGGTGCTCTCCACTCCTTCTTTGTCAAGTGGCCCAATAGCAAGCGGCTTTCCATGGGTTGCTATGGGGCACTTGTGCGGGCTCGATCCCGAGCTGGGCTATGTGCTTCTATAGCCACACATAGCATGGATTGGCCCCACCCCCGCTCCCTCCACACAGGATTTAATTGACAGCAACAGGAGTCAGTGGCTCCAGCTGCTATCAGCAAAGCCTGTGAGACCAGGAACGGGAGAAGAGTGGATTAAGGTGGTCCCAGCTGCCTGGAGATCATTGACAACATCCTCACGTGTAGTTCTGGGATGATTCCTCACTGTTCTCATGATCATTGACACTCCACGAGGTGAGATCTTGCATGGTGCCCCAGACCTAGGGAGTCTGACAGTTGTTTTGTGTTTCTTCCATTTTTCTTTCCATTGTCACCTTTTCACCAAGCTGCTTGGCGATAGTTTGGTAGCCCAGTCCAGCCTTGTGTAGGTCTACAATCTTGTCCCTGACATCCTTGGAGAGCTATCCATAAGGATAGTTAAAAAAGGAGAGGGGGGCAGGCCAAAGACCTAAAAATCACTAATAAAACATTTAAGGTCAAACTCGATATTCAGTTTTAAGGGGGCCATAGTATCCATCGTATAAATCCATCGGGATTTTGCCTGACTTAGAACCCGAATTGTATCATTGCCTCTCCAATGGAGTTGGAATTTCTCAATACCCCAAAATAACAAGGAGGAGGGGTATTGGGGCCCTCCTATAGATAAACTTCGGTTGGGCTGGGAGAATCTCCTTCAGTTGTTTGTCTGCCCTCAGGAGTGGCCAGTATCTTTTAAAAATTCTCTCTACTATTTTATGATGTGCATTAAAATCCATAATAGGTATTTGGTCACATGATGCATCCTCCTTCATCCTATCTTGAATCAGGGTATTTCTGCCCAGTTTTGGGGTATTGAGAAATTCCAACCCCATTGGAGAGGCAATGATACAGTTCGGGTTCTAAGTCAGGCAGAATCCCGATAGATTTATACAATGGATACTATGGCCCCCTTAGGACTGAATATCGAGTTTGACCTTAATTGTTTTATTAGTAATTTTAAGGTCCTTGGCCTGCCCCCCTCTCCTTTTTTAACTCTCCTTATTGATTTCCCCTGTGTTTTCGCTTTATTCTATTTTTGGATTTATTTTTATTCTCTGGTTTTCACATTTATTTATTGTCTGCCCCTTTAAGGCGTACTATACATGTTGTTTAGTCACATTTTTATGGGTTGTTTTTTCTTTTATGCCTTTTATGTGAGGTTTATCCAATATTTGCTAGGTTTTTATTCATGTAATGAGGATGGACGATTCTGAGGATTTTATACTGTGCTCTTTTTTTTTTTTTTTTTTTTTATGCCCATTAGCCATTTTTAGCCGTTTTTTATTACACTCCTTTATCTCATTTATTGTATTTATCCCTAGATTAATATATGATAAGAGTCTAGTTATGTTCTTATTTATTTCTATGCCCTTAGATGGTCCGTTTTGCTCTGTTCTTTATTGTTTATTTCTTTCCTCTGTTAAAGTGTTTAGTGTCTGGTAGAAGCATTAAGGCTATGTTTCCCTGGAGTCTCTTCCCCAGGACTCCGAGAAAATAGCCGCTGTACTCTGCCCCTGAGTGATTTCAGGTGTGGGCTCTGTATATATGGAGTTCGTTTGTTACCACTCTCCGAGCCTGAGGAAGTGACGTGACCTGTTACGTAATGCATAGGACGGAAGAGTGGTGACGTTTTTCCGGTACGGACAGCGACCGCGATCTTGGTACTCCCAAACCAATACACCTTCCCTGCCGTTTTTTTACTGCAAATTTTTTTCCTATTTTAGTCTGCGGACCTATTTTAAATGTGAGTAGTAATTTTTAGATGTTGTTTAACCGCTTCCATACAGGGCAATTTTACCCCCTTCCTGCCCAGGCCATTTTTCAGGTTTCAGCGCTCTCACACTTTGAATGACAATTGCGCGGTCATACAACATTGTACCCAAACTAAAATTTTATCATTTTCTTCATACAACTAGAGCTTTCTTTTGGTGGTATTTAATCACCACTGGGGTTTTTATTTTTTCCTAAAAAACCCACAAATTTTCCAAAAAAAACATTTTCTTTGTTTCTGTTATAAACGTTTGCAAATATATACCGTATTTGCCGGCGTATAAGACGACTTTTTACCCCTTGAAAATCTTCTCAAAAGTCGGGGGTCGTCTTATACGCCGGTATACGGCATACTGACACTTTTTAGGGGGGCGGCGCGTTGCCGCCGCCGCCCCCCCCTTCCCCCAATGGAAGGGACACTAAGTACAGGGGTGGGCAGCGGCTGTTTCTTACCTGGTTCCGGTCCCACGACGATCCGGTCCAGGAAGCGCGGCTGCGCCTTCAGTTCGGCCACTGGATGTTCGTGCGGCTGCTCGGCTCCGCCTCCTCACCAGTGATTGGCCGCCAGAACTGTAGCTCAGGAAAGGCACACAGGTGGCCAATCACCGGCGAGGGAGTGGAGCCGAGCGGCCCCGCGAAAATCGAGTGCAGGACCAGCAGGTAAGTGGTCAGTGTAGAGGTGCTGCTGCAACCACATATGCTGGCTGCAGCAGCACCATACGAGAACAGGGTCAGCAAGTGTCAGTGGGAGGAATAGTGCCCCATCATTGGTGTCACTGATACCAATGATGGAGCACTATTCCTCCCACTGATACCAATGATGGGGCACTATTCCTCCCACTGACACCAACGATGGGGCACTATTCCTCCCACTGACACCAACGATGGGGCACTATTCCTCCCCCCCACTGACACCAACGATGGGGCACTATTCCTCCCCCCCACTGACATCAACGATGGGGCACTATTCCCCCCCCCCCCCACTGACACCAATGATGGGGCACTATTCCACCCCCCACTGACACCAATGATGGGACACCATTCCTCCTACTGACACCAATGTTGGGACACCATTCCTCCCACTGGCACCAATGATGGGGCACTATTCCCCCCACTGATACCAATGATGGGGCACTATTCCCCCCACTGATACTAATGATGGGGCACTATTCCTGCCACTGATACCAATGATGGGGCACTATTCCCCCCACTGATACTAATGATGGGGCACTATTCCTCCCACTGACACCAATGATGGGGCACTATTCCCCCCACTGATACTAATGATGGGGCACTATTCCTCCCACTGACACCAATGATGGGGCACTATTCCTCCCACTGATACTAATGATGGGGCACTATTCCTGCCACTAATGCCAATGATGGGGCACTATTCCTGCCACTGATACCAATGATGGGGCACTATTCCTGCCACTGATACCAATGATGGGGCACTATTCCTCCCACTGATACCAATGATGGGGCACTATTCCTGCCACTGATACCAATGATGGGGCACTATTCCTGCCACTGATACCAATGATGGGGCACTATTCCTGCCACTGGTGTGCATTGGAAGAGGGGTAGTCTTATACGGCGAGTATAGCTCAAACACTAAATTTTAGCAGGAAAAGTAGGGGGGTCGTCTTATACGCCCAGTCGTCTTATACGCCGGCAAATACGGTAATTGTTCTTCATAAATTTAGGCCAAGATGTATTCTGCTACATGTCTTTGGTGAAAATAACCCAATTAGGATGTATTATTTAGTTTGTAGGAAAGTTATAGAGTTCACAAACTATGGTATATATCTGAATATTGATCAATCCAGAAGTACTGACGGCCAATCTAATTTCTTAGTTTTTTGAAGTGGTAATTTTTTTGTCATCATTTTTCCGAAAATGAAAAAATAAAAAATATTATTTTCACTATTTTTTTTTTACATACTGTCACCAGTGCAGTACAGTGTCATCATATAACTGGCATGGCGGTGATCAGGGACACTGACTGGTGACAGTACGAAAAAAAAAATTATAATTTTTTAAAAAAATTTTTAATTTTTTTATTAGTTTTAATTTTTTTTTTCTCTCTTTTTTTAAGATATTTTTTTCATATTTCACTATGACCAAAGTAGTATAATGTTACGATAGTAACATTGTACTACTTTGGGGAAGTGATCAGTATTTTGGGGTTTTTTTACACAATTTGCTTATAGCAAAGAATTACTTTGCTATAAGCAAGCATTTACCTGAATGGCATCGATTCATTCAGGGCTTTTTTTTTGTGATTTGGCCACAGCTAATCATATGACACCGCTGGGCTATGATTAGCCCAGCTTGTGCATGTGATCGCTGTGACCATTCACAGCTAGAAACACTAGTATACAATGGATGGCATGAAAGGAAGCCATCCATTGTATACAACTGTCATGTAACCTGCTGTGATTGGTCACAGCAGGTCACATGGTACTGGAAACGGATCTGTCATCTGTCATCGGCTGTGTCCAAGTTACACGGCCGGTGACAGATTGCTCCGCAGAGTGGCCCTGCAGGCAGGCAAACTGCGCATGCCTGAAAGGACGCCATATTGCGTCCACCCGGAGGGACGAGCTGCTCGCCTGGCCGCCTTTGTGCTATTGGCCAGACGGGAACTGGTTAAAATAAAGTTTGTGACCTATTACACTATGGGAGTTTTCTTGCTTGCATCGTCTATGTGAGGCATTGGGGATAACAGAGGTCTGAGGCCATTTCTAGAGCATGTTTGAGAGTGTTTGTCAGTGCTATTGGAGATGTCCTTTGTCTTGGAAATCATCGTTTGAGGCTTTCTATGCTTTGTGACTCCTTGTGAGTCGAATTGTGAAGGTGAGCACGCACGCTAGCCGGTGGAGGATTTGTTCGTTTATGTTTGCAGCGCTGGATGTGTCATGGCATGCACTGAAGATTCACTGCATATTTTTTTCTGAATTTTTGGGACTGTCTTATTTATTTTGGGACTGAGTCACTTTTTGATGTTTTTGAATTGATTCACTCAATTAATTTTGATTGATTATTTGAGACTGAGTCACTTTTATATACAGTGGGGCAAACAAGTATTTAGTCAGTGTCAGGGATCGCGGCGTCCTGTCGGCCGGCGCATGCGCGCTGGCGACGGCTCACGCCGGGACACAGGCACTAGGTCCCGGCGAGCCGTGGATGACAGGATGCCGCGCATGCGCAGTGGGACCCGCGGGCGCGCCTCGGGCGGCCAATGACAGCCCGGGGGCGCGTCCCGAGCGGCCAATGACAGTGCAGGGCGCAATATTTAAAGATGCCCTGCACTGTCAGTAATCGCCGCAAGGTCTATCTGAGTTCCTGAGTCCTGTAACTGTGTTTTTGACCCTGATTGACCCTGACTACGCTGCCTACTCCTGTGTTGACCCGGATTGTCCTGACTACTCTGCCTTCTCCCATCCTGATCCTCGGCTTGTTTTGACCTCTCTACGGACTGACTTATCCTGCTGACCCTGCGTGTGACCTGACTACTCTCCGCCTGCCGACTCTGTACCTCGCCTACCCCACGGGACCCCCGCTCGTGATCCATCCTGCTAGGTCCTGCCGTCCTCCTCACATCTGGCTCTCCCGGTACCAATACATCCCCGGAGGTTGCCCCTGCCACTGGTGGGCCTACTCGGAGGTCGTGACCTGGTCCCGGTCTGTTTCAAGTCCATCCCCACCATCAGGGGCCCTGGTGAAAGCACAAACCGGGACTTAGACTCCACGCTTTGGGTAGGTCTGTCAAGTGGGCAAGAACCTGGTGGGTTCTAACAGTCAGCCACCAATTGTGTAAGATCTCCCTCTTAAAAAGATGAGAGAGGCCTGTAATTGGCATTATAGGTAGACATCAACTATGAGAGACAAAATGAGAAAAAAATCCAGACAATCACATTGGCTGATTTGGAAAGAATTTATTTGCAAATTATGGTGGAAAATAAGTATTTGGTCACCTACAAACAAGCAAGATTTCTGGCTCTCACAGACCTGTACCTTCTTCTTTAAGAGGCTGCTCTGTCCTGCACTCATTACCTGTATCAATGGCACCTGTTTGAACTTGTTATCAGTATAAAAGACACCTGTCCACAACCTCAAACAGTCACACTCCAAACTCCACTATGGTGAAGACCAAAGAGCTGTCGAAGGACACCAGAAACAAAATTGTAGACTTGCACCAGGCTGGGAAGACTGAATCTGCAATAGGCAAGCAGCTTGGTGTGAACAAATCAACTGTGGGAGCAATAATTAGAAAATGGAAGACATACAAGACCACTGATAATCTCACCCCGTGGGGTCAAAATGATCACAAGAACGGTGAGCAAAAATCCCAGGACCACACGGGGGGACCTAGTGAATGACCTGCAGTGAGCTGGGACCAACATAACAAAGGCTACCATCAGTAACACACTACGCCACCAGGGACTCAGATACTGCAGTGCCAGACGTGTCCCCCTGCTTTACCAGTACATGTCCGGGCCCATCTGAAGTTTGCTAGAGAGCATTTGGATGATCCAGAAGAGGATTGGGAGAATGTCATATGGTCAGATGAAACCAAAATAGAACTGTTTGGTAGAAACACAACTCGTCATGTTTGGAGGAGAGAGAATGCTGAGTTGTATCCAAAGAACACCATACCTACTGTGAAGCATGGGGGTGGCAACATCATGCTTTGGGGCTGTTTCTCCACAAAGGGACCAGGACGACTGATCCATGTACAGGACAGAATGAATGGGGCCATGTATCGTGAGATTTTGAGTGCAAACCTCCTTCCATCAGCAAGGGCATTGAAGAAGAAACGTGGCTGGGTCTTCCAACATGACAATGATCCCAAACATATCGCCCGGGCAATGAAGGAGTGGCTTCGTAAGACGCATGTCAAGGTCCTGGAGTGGCCTAGCCAGTCTCCAGATCTCAACCCCATAGAAAACCTTTGGAGGGAGTTGAAAGTCTGTGTTGCCCAGCGACAGCCCCAAAACATCACTGCTCTAGAGGAGATCTGCATGGAGGAATGGGCCAACATACCAGCAACAGTGTGTGCCAACCTTGTGAAGACTTACAGGAAACGTTTGACCTCTGTCATTGCCAACAAAGGATATATAACAAAGTATTGAGATGAACTTGTGATATTGACCAAATACTTATTTTCCACCATAATTTGCAAATAAATTCTTTCCAAATCAGCCAATGTGATTGTCTGGATTTTTTTTCTCATTTTGTCTCTCATAGTTGAGGTCTACCTATGATGCCAATTACAGGCCTCTCTCATCTTTTTAAGTGGGAGAACTTGCACAATTGGTGGCTGACTACTTTTTTGCCCCACTGTACATCAGCCACTGATTTATTCACTTGTGTCACTAGCACTTCATAGCCATTTTTCTGCAGCCGGTACTGTCACTTGGCATTTTTGCACCATTTATGTATTTATATGTTATGTTCACACCCGGATGAGGGACTTATATATTTAGTTTGTCATTCATTTTTTCACTTATCAGTCACTTAGTAGCGCAGCACCCTGTCACGCTTTTAATATGACATGTGATGTTATGTTCACACCCGGATGAGGGACTTATATATTTAGTTTGTCATTAATTTTTTCATGTGATGTGATGTTATGTTCACACCTGGTTGAGGGACTTATATATTTAGTTTGTAATTCATTTTTTCACTTATCAGTCACTTAGTAGCGCAGCACCCTGTCACGCTTTTAATATGACATGTGATAGGTATATTTTGCATCCAGCAGATGTATAATACTATTCTAAAACCCAACACTCCCTCTTAGGGACTGACCTCATTTTAGGTATCAGAGAAATGTTGCCCTATGTTAATAAATATGTATACTAGGGGGTCTATCTTACCACTCGGCTATGGTCATAGGGTTGATGGCCTGATCAGTTAAGTCTAAGAGCTTTTACCTGCTGTCTACATATTCTGATTTACAAGTGACAAGAATACAGTGGAATTCTTTTAATGGAGACAATTCTCTGAGACTTCAAGAGTTTTTCTCTCATTTCCTATTATAAATTAATTTGAGGAACATTTTCAGTTCACTTCCCATCTTTAAACAAGCATTCATGTAAAGTACGGTGTTTATTGAGATTGGGAAGATGTAGAGTGGTTTTTAAATAGTAATGAATTGTGGTCTAGTAGCTGTGTGTTTTGTTTATTTCTGTTTGGCTTTTTTTTTTTGTTAACTGCTTGCCCGCCACCCTATAGCAGAGTACTGCTATAGGGCGGCAGGCTGCGCTAAATCACGTGTGTGTGTATGTGTATGTATATATATGTGATTTGCATTTCTGGGTAGGGGGCGCACATGCATGCCACCTTACCTGCGGT
Source organism: Staurois parvus (assembly GCF_062004578.1). Lineage (NCBI taxonomy): Eukaryota > Metazoa > Chordata > Amphibia > Anura > Ranidae > Staurois > Staurois parvus. Next base: position 5,698,361 of record NW_028317882.1, read on the forward strand.
GCCATTGTCAGCTACGGATGTCAATCACTGGCACCCGGAGATCACCGAGTACCACTGACAGGGGAGAGACCTGTGTGTAATAACATAGGTCTCTCTCCTGCCAGCAAGCACATGCTGCTGTGTTTTTCTCTGCACAGCAGAGAAATACACAGCAGCATGTTTCCCTAGTAAAACACACAGCACATTATGTAAAACAGCACACAGTTAACCCTTTATCACCCCAGATGTTAACTCCTTCCTGCCCAGTGTCATTAGTACAGTGTTGGTGCTTTTTATTAGCACTGATCACTATTAGTGTCATTGGGATGTCAGTGACAGTCAGCCCCCCCCCCAGTGGCAGAATGCCCACCGCAGTCCCACTATAAGTCGCTGATCGCCACCATTACTAGTATAAAACATGAAATTAAAAATAAAATTCCAGTATATATACCACCATTTGTAGATGCTATAACTTCCACGTAAACCAATTAATTTACATGTATTGGGATTTTTCTTCTTTTTTTTTTTTTTTAGCAACGACGTAGCAGAATACATTTTGCCCTAAATTTATGAGGAAATTTGATTTTTAATTTTTTTTTCTGGATGTTTTATAGCAAAAAGTGCCCTAAATTTATGAGGAAATTTGATTTTTAATTTTTTTTTCTGGATGTTTTATAGCAAAAAGTGTGTGTGTTTATAGTGCAAAAAATAAGACACACAGGTGATCAAAGAACACCGAACGAAAGCTCTATTTGTGGGAAACAAAGGACATAAATTTAATTTATGTACAGTGTAGGATGACCGCACAATTGTCAGTTAAAGAAACTCAGCGCCATATCACAAAAAATGGCCTGGTCAGGAAGGGGGGGGGGGTTTGGTAATTCCTCTGGAGGGCAAGTGGTTAATATGGCTTTCTAAATTGGCCCCTAATTAATCTACAGCTCTCGGTACATGTCTGTCAGCTGTACCATGCTGACCCTCAATAGCTGCTAGAATGATTAAAGTTCCTTTTCTGGAAGAACAGGGGGAGCAGGTGCTCGTTGGGATGCAGTATTTGCAGAAGACCACCTGTGCCAACATCATCAATGGTAAAGGAAGAAAGCAAGCTGTTTTACAAGCATACCTCCTGCTCCTATTTCTGCACCCATGCCTATATTCTTCCACTTTGTTTGACTAGTTAGTGCCATTCTGTGTGAATACCTACCTTGTTTATCTGGGTACCCTTGTGTTCCTTCCTGTGCACTGGGCTGTATTTAGCATAGTGGTGCTTGTGGTCCAGTGCCTCGGGCAGCTGGATGAGATGGAAGATACCTTTCTTTGTTTCCCTCCCTCTGCAGCTCAAAGAGGCCACAGCTGATGAGGCAGAGGTAGCTGGGCTAGTGATTCACAGATAAACGAGAGGCCTGAAAACAGGATGCTGGCAGGATCCTCATAGCATGCAGCTTCTCTCAAAAACTCGGCTACTACAGAGAGCTCGTCCCCAATTGCTACCAGAGTGAGTTCCAATGGGGTGGAACTTCATACAGGGTCTTTCCAGCTGTTCATCTGTGTAGCCCAAACTACCCTGGACTTTATTGTAAGGTACGCTGTCTGAGGATAACATACCACCCAACTGTCCCTCATTTGGGGGGACTGTCCCTCCCTACTTTTCAATTTTCCTCATTTTGTTCTGATGGTTAGATCTCTATTAAATTTACTATTGTAGCTATCAACATGTTGTTCTGTCCTAGACTTGTCATCCTTCATGTTGGTGCAGCTTTCATATGTTTTACAGCTTTCATTATTCTGCAGTGTATACATGGTTTTTTCATCCTGCTTAGTAAGCTGAGAGTTAGTTACTCTCTGATCTTTAATGAATTTTTAAAAAAAGACAATGTCCCTTTACCATATGAGCCATACCCCTTAAATAACAGCACATTATGTAGATTAGACATACCCACTTCCTACGCTATTTCTTAATCACCCTTGTAAGCTTCTCCCTGGGTTGACATAGATTGAGTGGGGGAACTTTGTATAAATATATAAATGGTTTATATACTAAATGTGTTGCTAAGTTGTTTATTCCAAAAGACAAGGGGGACGTTTTACATCTGACAAAAAGACATTTAAGACATGAAGGTTTTTTCAGATTAAGAGCTATAAAAATGTGTAATAGACTTCCATAGGAACCAGTTTTCTGTAACTTAGATTGCTGGCTGTATCTGTTTCTAAATACACAGAGTATAACTGGCTATTATTATTTATGGAATTAAATTATTATAGTATTAACACTGTAAATTGTTTATCCAGGGAATATCCGATTGCCGAAGTGGATGTGTTATAACATTTTGTTTTTTACTCTGGATCAATTGCAGGTCTAGGGTTATGAGGATGAAAAGGTTTTAATGGTTTGATTTCTCATGTTGTCATGAGAATGTTTTTCAACCTGACTAGCTATGTAACTTTGTCTGTACAGCTGAAAAGTAGTTCTTTATGTAAAGCAGACAGCATGATTTCTGTGTATTTTAGCAGTAGTTTTTACTAAAATAATCATGACATAAGAAGAGTTTGTATAAAAGGACATCATCAGTCAGGTGTGCCTAGAACAAACAGCCTTCATATACCCCTTTCTAAAGCTGGCCATGACTCCAATATAAAACATGAACACATCTTAAGGCTTATGCTTGCATAATGGTTTGGTGATTTAACAGTCATCACCTAACTACTTTTGATTCTAAAAATATTTGAGCACTTCACAGAGCATAATTTTGCAGCAACTCAAGAAGGAACAACGATTAAATGTGTATGAATTAATGTCTGGTTTCTACGTTTTTTTTAGGCTGCAAGCCCATGACCTAATTGTAGATGTGTTTTGACAGTACTAGTAGCCAACCTGTGTATGATTTTAGAGGAAAAAAGCTAATCTGACTGTAAAATAACTTTAAGTCTTCATACCCATGTGGAGCATATTGATTTATCATGTGACTCTATAGCAAAATGTTCTTGCCCCCCCCCCAGTGATTTCGTTCAGAGGCACCCTGTAGTGTCAATTGTTACAATACATGTCGCAGATCTTAAAGTGGCCCTTAAAATACAGTTTAAAGGTCTGCCAATGTCACCTCCTCCTGTAAAAATCACATGATGGTAGTATCTGTAAAATATAAACATGTGGAACCAATGTAGCGCTACTCGCTTAAATTAAAATAAACATGTGAACCAAAATACCTAGTGGATAAATATCAAATAAGAAATAAGTGTCCACTAATGTGAAATCATGCACATAAAACATATATGTGATTAAACCTAAATCACTAAAGTGAACATAATCATATCAACTAAAAAATAATACGTGCTTGTTGCAAATGAATATATATATATATACACATACATCAACAATGTGCATTAACACATATATATAAACCCCATAAAGTGAAACGATCCAAACGTGCATATATGTGAACTCAATACGTGCACCTGCACACAAACAACATATATTTCCGTGTATATAAAGTCCAAAATAAAGATGATCACACTCAGGTGAACACAAAACACTCGTGCTGATATTTGTATATAGAAGTGAGTTGATAGTTGAGCAGAACATCATCCGAACACCGGCTGAATCAGCCTCTCACCTTAAGGATTCGACCCTTACGAGTCAAAGCGTTTGTTAGGATCCCTCTCACAGATCCTCCAGGTAAGTATCACTCCAAACGACTGCTCACATTGTACATGAATCTCCCCCCAGGGATCAGCACTTCAATACTGGCTCCTTCTCCAAGTAAGGTTAAATGCTGCGCCAACCACTCATATGGAACATAAAACACAAGCTTCCATTGTGTAATATGTTTATTACCAAGTGTCACAAACAATAGAAAGCGCACTTACATTAAAATTAGTAACAGTTCAGGGCTCCAATCCCACGCTTTTGGATATAATCTGCATGGGTGTACAAGGGTATACACAGGTGTACCAAAATGGCCACCACGCCGGAAATGCGTCACTACGTTGGGCCGACGCTTTGCGTCACAGTGTAATGTGACTTCCTCAGGGCTCTGAGCGCAGGAGGTTCACACCATATCTGTAAAATATACCTGTAGAGAAAAATAAAAAGTTATTTTATGCTTATGTTTTCAGTCTCCCACAGCACTGGCTGGGATGTCTCAATTCTTCTGGGAGGATTCCTGGGAAATGCAGCCCAAATCCCACAATTTACTCATTAATAGTGTCTTCTTGTGAGATTTGGACTGCTGTGCATTTCTGGAAAGATGATGATGTTGTCACAATCATGCCCACAGGGAGAGGTGTGGTTCTCCATTTTGCTCCAAACTTCTACATTTTGGTATTGCTCTTAAACTCATATGCCATCACCTGAAGGGGGGGGGATGTGTAGTAATCGTGCATACAAGAGCCAGGCACGGCTCTCATTGTATTAAGAAGTCTTCATGTATCCCCTCATTCCCTGTCCCTCAGGAATGCATTCAGTGTAGCTGTCTATGCCATCCTTTTCCCAAATAAGGCAATAGGCTTGTCTGTTGTAAGAAGATACCAATTGATTTTTGTAGAAAAGAAGCTGTTATGCTTTGTGTGTAGTCAGAGAAGTGCGGACCGTCTGCGTTTTAACATCTAGCAGACCGAGAGAAAGGGGAATCACGCGGTACCAACGAAACTGAGTGCGAGACCAGAAATCCCTTTTTAGCTCATCAGACTTGAAACTGCTAGCCCCAGGCATTTATTTGGCAAGTACTTATTTACCTAAACTTCTTTCTGTTATCTGTTTGCTGTGCTGTTGTGCTCTGTATATATATATATATATATATATATATTTATACAGTGGGGCAAAAAAGTATTTAGTCAGCCACCAATTGTGCAAGTTCTCCCACTTAAAAAGATGAGAGAGGCCTGTAATTGGCATCATAGGTAGACCTCAACTATGAGAGACCAAATGAGAAAAAAAATCCAGACAATCACATTGGCTGATTTGGAAAGAATTTATTTGCAAATTATCTGTTATCTGTTTGCTGTGCTGTTGTGCTCTGTGTGTATGTATATATATATATATGGGTTACATCTTTTTTTCTGTAAATATTTCTACTCCACCCTTTTGACCTTTTAGTAATAAATCTTACTTTCTGAAAGTGTTGACCTGTTTCCATAGCCTTTAATGTGACTTACGAATCCCTGCCGCTGAAGACCGCTACTATGAGTGTTTAACCCTCTGTATAACCGGTCTGTAGAGATAGCGGTATACTGTCGATTAACCAATCATTCTAGTGTATTGCTGAGTTTCCTCTTTCTCTGTATAAAAAGGTGGTGGCAGTGTGAAGGGTTAATTGTGTAATTAACCTGACCCAGTAACAATCGCATTCAGGCTGCCGGTGACATCGCGGTTTTAGATTGGATAGTCCTTCGGTCACGAGCTGGAGATGGCGAGGCTCCAGCCACAGCAACAGGTGCTGAACCCTGGGTCCCTAGAGCACAGGGACGCCACTCTGGCCGTGGGCACAGCCGCCAAGTTTCCAGTGATGGACAAAGATAGTGACATTGACACGTATTTACTGTCATTTGAAAAAACATGTCGTCTACGGCTACAAGGCAAGGCCCTGGATGCGTTTGTTGAATTGGCAGAGGGGCAGGACGACGATTATGAAGCTTTAAAAGAGGCCATCATCCGGAAGTACCAGATGACCCTGGAAGTGTACCACAAGAGGTTCAGGTCCATGCAAAAGGGACCTAGGGACTCTTACACGGATGTGGTGAGTCACTTACGCACCACATTCCGACAGTGGACTAAAGAACTGAAAGCGGACTCCTACGAGTCTTTAGAATATCTCATGATACGAGATCAGCTCCTGCATATCTGCCCGACAGACATCAGATAGTTTGTTTTAGAAAGAGAACCAGCCTCTGCTAAAGCTGCAGCCGATTTGGCAGATACCTTTGTCCATACGCGGGTGTCTGACCCTCGCAAGGCTCCTCCAAATGGCTGGAAAGGAGGGAAATCACCCCTAGCAACCCCTCCTACGCTGGTGAGTCAAGATTCCCCTCCGCCCACACCTGCAGTACCTGTGGCCAAGCCATTCCTGACTGACAACCGCAGATGTTTCACCTGTGGGAATGCCGAACATCTCAGGATGCAGTGTCCTGAGCAGAAGCAGACAACATCATCTGGCCAGCCGGTCAGCAACTCTTCTTCCGTGCTGTTTGTCCGCAGGAAGATGCAGGTAACCCCGCAAACTTGCAGCCAGTCACTGTGGGCAACCAGTCTGTAACTGGTTTCTGGGACACCGGAGGTGATTAAGCCAAGAAAACTCATCCCAGGAAAGTTCCTTACCCTCACAGGAGTTGGGGGGACCCATTCGCGCATTCCCTGTGCAAAGGTATTCATTGATTGGGTGCGGGAAGGGGGATGAGGGAGGTGGGGGTCTCGGTTGAAATTCCCACACCTGTTCTGTTGGGTGCCGATTTGGGTACTCTTGTGTCCTATTACGCCCCTGCCGAGAATACCCGGAAGGCCCCCCTGGAACTCTCTGTGCATGCCGAGGTACTGTGTGCAGATATTGGGGTAATGTCTGGGCAACCTGTGGATGTACAGAGGGAGGGTGCTGGGAATGGAGTGGGGTGGCAAGATTCTTCATTAGCTGGAGAACGAGAAGAAATCCCCTTGCATGGGGAGGTATCGAACTCATGTGTCATGGACATTAGAAACGTACCTGTTGATAATGATGACGATGAAGCTGATATTGATAATGTTGATGATAAGGTTGATACGGTCAATGATAGTGATGATAATGATAACGATGATGCTGATATTGATAATTTCAATCACGTTGATAAGGTTGGTAATGCTAATGATGATGATGGTCATGAGGATAAAACTGATGCATTTTCATTGTTGGGGGTCAACCACAGTGCTGTGAAGGGGGCAGAGGTACAATCTCGGGGGGCCGAGCAAAGGGATGGTCTGGATAGGCCTGTTCCTTGCCCAGACCCCGAGGATTCTCCCTTGATATGCACTCAGCCATTGTCCGGGCATGGTACTGGACATCCGGCTGGGACTTGTAGTTCCACGTGTAAGGCAGCACTGGAAAGCAATTGACGCATGAACCTCAGCAGAAAGATCGCTGTGTACTTCCCTGCTGAGAAGGGTAAACAAAGGCCTGACAGGGAGACTTAAGGCATGTCATATGATCTGACCTGTCCTGGTGTGCCACCAGGCAGAAAAACATGTGTCCTAGACAGTGACAGCACACCTGGATTGGGCCTCATTAGAGTTGATCAGCGGATCTCCGAGAGGGGGCTGCGGCCTTCAGCTCCAATCACCTCTCCTTTCCATTCAGGTACAGAAGCTGCTGGCAAGGCCTATGAGAGATGGTGTCAGAGTTCAGGAAAACCCGGGGAGAGCTCACTGTGCAGTTCATGAGTTGGACGGGAGGGTGTATCTTTCCCCCATGCCTTCAGCCAACCTCATCTCACAGGAGGTGCAGATTGAACGGGCCAAAGAGACAGAGGGAATTGCGCTGTCGGGAATCCAGGGGTCAGCTAGAGTCTGGGCATCCCCGGTAGTCTCGGTCCCCAAACAGACTCAGATGACCAGACTTTGTGAGGACCTTGGAAAACTGAGCGCCAGCCCTGTGATTGTGGCCTACCCCATGCCCAGGAGCCATGAGGTAATGAAGCATCCAGAAGGGGCCCGATGTCTAACCATCATGGACCTGAGCAGAGGGTCTGGGCCACCATCTGTAACCCAGGAGGCTCAGGACGAGTCAGCCTTCACCACCCCAGGTGGCTTTCCTGAATTCCCAGGAAAGCTAATTGGGGTTGAGAATGCACCAACCACCTCCCCAGGGGTCAGGAATGGCCTACAATGTGGAATGGAACGGGGTGCAGTTGCCCACTTTAGGGGCCTTGCGGTGTTCGGCCCTGTCTGGGAAGAGCAACTCGGGCCCCTGACACTAGTCAGGAACAAACTGCCCGTGCCTAGTCTGACAGTTGAGAATGGTAACTGTCAGAGGGGCATGTCAGTGGTTCAGTTTTGGGAACCACCGGTAGGAAGAGACCCCCAGAGGTCTGGGAATGGGGAGACTGAGGCAGTTATGGCCTGGCCGACTTCCCAGGTCAAGAAGCAGGTTACGATAAGACGCCTGGGTGCAACTATCATGGCTCAGCTGGACCCGTGAGTGACCTAGCAGACAGGAAACTGACGTAACTGGTGTCCTGGATGCTAGCAGGTAAAGAGGACTGTTCATCTTGGACGAAGGTAACTGTGGACCCATCTGGGCAGCGATTTCCAGAATTCACCTGTCGGGTTTTGGTGCACACAGGCACCACTACCTTCGGGTCAGATGTAGTCCTGGTTCAGAAGAAGGAGATGGGAGAGGGAAAGCTCATTCTCTACCTCGACAAAAAGCTACATCTCAATATGTTAGTAGATGACACCCCTGAGTGTTTTGTGAACAGGTGGGCACCCCGGCAGTCGCCACGATATCCGGATAGTCACAGCCGCTGGTGCTCACCCGTGACCACTCACTTGGTCGGCACAACAGAAGGAACCTGGTTCTCCCGCAGTGGAATGGCACCCTGTCAACCCAAGGTGAACCTCTGGGCAGAGGTCGGTTGCGTCAGAAGGGAAATTGTAGTTCCCTCCCATGCAATCACCTGAGGGAGGAGGTGTCACAATGATGCCCACAGGGAGAGGTGCGGTTCTCCATTTTGCTCCAAACTTCTACATTTTGGTATTGCTCTTAAACTCATATGCCATCACCTGAGGGGGGGAAAGGTGTAGTAATCGTGCATACAAGAGCCAGGAACGGCTCTCATTGTATTAAGAAGTCTTCATGTATCCCCTCATTCCCCCTCCCTCAGGAAAGCGTTCAGTGTAGTCTTTGCCATTCTTTTCCCAAATACCGCAATAAGCTTGTCTGTTTGTAGAAAAGAAGCTGTTATGCTTTGTGTGTAGTCAGAGAAGTGCGGACTGTCTGCGTTTTAACATCTAGCAGACCGAGAGAAAGGGGAATCACGCGGTACCAACAAAACTGAGTGCGAGACCAGAAATCCCTTTTTAGCTCATCAGACTTGAAACTGCTAGCCCCAGGCATTTATTTGGCAAGTACTTATTTACCTAAACTTCTTTCTGTTATCTGTTTGCTGTGCTGTTGTGCTCTGTATATTTATATTTATATATATATATATATATATATACACAGTGGGGCAAAAAAGTATTTAGTCAGCCACCAATTGTGCAAGTTCTCCCACTTAAAAAGATGAGAGAGGCCTGTAATTGGCATCATAGGTAGACCTCAACTATGAGAGACAAAATGAGAAAAAAAATCCAGACAATCACATTGGCTGATTTGGAAAGAATTTATTTGCAAATTATGGTGGAAAATAAGTATTTGGTCACCTACAAACAAGCAAGATTTCTGGCTCTCACAGACCTGTACCTTCTTCTTTAAGAGGCTCCTCTGTCCTGCACTCATTACCTGTATCAATGGCACCTGTTTGAACTTGTTATCAGTATAAAAGACACCTGTCCACAACCTCAAACAGTCACACTCCAAACTCCACTATGGTGAAGACCAAAGAGCTGTCGAAGGACACCAGAAACAAAATTGTAGACCTGCACCACTTTTTTGCCCCACTGTATATATGGGTTACATCTTTTTTCTGTAAATATTTGTACTGCACCCTTTTGACCTTTTAGTAATAAATCTTACTTTCTGAAAGTGTTGAACTCTTTCTATAGCCCTTTAATGTAACTTACGAATCCCTGAAGAGCGCTACTATGAGTGTTTAACCCTCTGTATAACGGTATAGCGGTAGCTATAGAGATAGCGGTATACTGTCGATTAACCAATCATCCTAGTGTATTGCTAAATTTTCCTCTCTCTGTATAAAAAGGAGGTGGTGGCAGTGTGAAGGGTTAATTGCGTAATTAACCTGACCCAGTAACAATCGCATTCAGGCTGCCGGTACGTCGATTGTGGTCCAATTAGCTGGAAAATCGGTGTGCAGGGTGCAGCTGGGTGTGGCATTGTTACGCACGTGACATCATGGTTTTAGATTGGCTAGTCCTTCGGTGACGAGTTTGGTGAGAAGGGCTGCGGTCTGACGCCGTACCCGTCACAGGTGTTACTCTCACTTAGAAGCCACAGGTAAGTGACAGTGGGTGTGTGTTGGATAAGTATACAGTTTGTAAAACTTTCTTTACAGGCACATTTTGGTGGGCAGAAGACAAGGGTAAGGTAAGTAAACATTTAAACTTTTTCCTTTTAAAGGTATGCTTTAGACACACTATCATCAGTCAATTATTAGGGGACAGTATAGGCAGACTTGTGCAAGTTCAGATTTAACTTGGAGTTAGAGGTATACATAAAGATGGCTACCAATTTATTACTAGTCTTTGCACTAAGATGCTCATGGAAGGGCTTTGCACATTACAAACACAAAACTTCTGAGCATACTTACCAGCTAGCCTGTCAAAAACAAATTGCCGTTGTCTGACAATGCACAAAAATTTGCAAATGTATGCAACTAAGCCCTGCTTAATGTGAATTGTTGGACAGGGCTAATTTGTTGTTTTTTTTTGTTTTTGTTTTTTTCCAGTCTATTTGGTAAGAGTGCTGGGAAATTTTGATTGTAATGTGCAAAGCCCTCCCATGAACATAATTTTAGGGGGCTGCCATCTTTTTGTATAGCTTGCTCCTTGGATTTGGGGTGGGGACAAATTGTATGCCTTCAGCTGCCATTGTGGTCTTGCTGGGCTTCTAATGTGTTCCTGCAACTGAGCAATGTACTCCCTCCAGGCATACCTTCCCTCAATTTATCCACTGCTATGTATGCTCCAACTTGGAGACTCTCAAATCTGTCCAGTGCTGCTGCGACTGTTGCTGCATCCACCAACCTGGCTGCTGAGGACCAGATTGGGTATATTGAGGTTCTGTGGTTCTGGAGCACGCTGTATACAGATTTATCCACTGCTATGTATGCTCCAACTTGGAGACTCTCAAATCTGTCCAGTGCTGCTGCGACTGTTGCTGCATCCACCAACCTGGCTGCTGAGGACCAGATTGGGGTATATTGAGGTTCTGTGGTTCTGGAGCATGCTGTATACAGATCTTGTAGTTTCAGAGACCCTGTGTCTCCTGAGCATGCTGTTTCATATGTGGCCCAGAACATGCCAAATTCAAGAAAAGCTCATTTATCTGTCTTCAAGGCTTGAACGTGGGTCCCTAGACCTCTCAGCAAACATCTGCGCGCACCCAGAAGATACCTGTGCTGCTGGACCATTGCCCCTTTTGGGATTACAAATTTGAGTGCTGTAACTCAGGATTTTGGCACCACGTGTATGCCCACAATAATTAATTCTCCACTGGTCAGTGGAGTTGGGAGAGACTGTGCCCTAGAATTAGGTCCCTGTAGGTAAAGTCACTTTAGTGTGAGAGACATGGGTTTACCCAGAGATATTGGGAATGGTCCTGTTAGGTGTCCACTCTTACTGATACTTGTGGTGTTTTTTTTTCTAAGAGTTGTATGGATTGTTTGTTTGTTATTTATATTCTTCTGTTAAACTTGCTACAGTATTACCTTATTAAAGTTCAGTGTGTGGATTATCATTTTCATATACTGTGTCTGTATTATTTCCCACTGTGCTTTTTATCCTTGTTATTGTATAATGAGGCTTTTTTTTTCTGGGCTGGATTTGGTGGGTCATTGCAGAAGAGATGAGGACAGAAGAAGAGTTCTTCAAAACTTTAAACTCTTACTTTTTTGCAGAACAATATGTCTGAGGTGTCTAATCAGGTTAAAGCTGAGGATACACTATGGGATTTTTTTCTGCAGTAGGCATACAGAGGCGGGGGGGGGGGGGGTCTATAGCAGAAGGTCTGATGGCAATCAATCTACATCATTTCTATGCTGAATACATCCAAATCTATCTCTCTACCCCTCAGCTTACAAGAGCAGTCTCCTTGCGCATCACTAATTTACTAACTGGCATATCAGTCTGGATGTCACACAAAACCAAACTCAATCTATCTAAAACTGAGCTCCTAATATTTCTTCCCCCACGTGCCCCTTCCCCTGACTTTCCTGTCAAGATCAAGGGAACAACGATCAATCCATCCCCATATGCCAGGGTGCTAGGTGTAATCCTGCACTCTGAACTCTCCTTTCTTCCCCACATCCAATCACTGTCCAAAGCTTGCTGCCTCAACCTCCACAACATTTTTAAATCATGCCCCTTCCTAACCAATGTCACCACAAAGCATCTAATTCACTCCCTGGTCATCTCATGCCTCAACTATTGCAACTCCCTCCTCATTGGATTACCTTTATATAGGCTACTCTCCCTTCAATCCATTAAGAATGCTGCTGCCAGACTCATCCACCTTGCCAACCATGCAGCATCTGATACCCCTCTCTGCAAATCCCTCCATTGGCTGCCACTCCCGAAACAAATTAAATTCAAAATACGAACACTAACTTGCAAAGCCATCCAAAACTCAGCCCCCAGCTACATCACTAACCTTGTCTCAAAATACCATCCTAACTGTTCTCTTCGGTCCTCCCAAGATCTCCTACTCTTTAGCTCCCTGTCACTTCCTTCCATGCTCACCTGCAGGACTTCTCCCAAGCTTTTCCCATCCTATGGAATTCCCTACCCCAATCTGTCCAACTGTCTCCTACTCTGTCCACTTTTAGGCAATCTCTGAAAGAGAAGCCTATCCTGCCTCCACCTAAATATACTTATATTTTCTCCATCAGCTCATCCCCCACATTATTACCTTTTTGTATCACGTGACTCTCCCTTTTTAAATTGTAAGCTTTACCGAGCAAGGACCTCTGATTCCTCCTATATAAAATTGTATTGTAACTGTACTGTCTGCCTTCATGTTGTAATGCACTGCACAAGCTGTTGGCACTATATAAATCCTGTATAATAATTAATTGCCAAGAAAGCTAAACAAATGCTACTTACTGCCCAGAGAATTCTGAGACTAGAAACAATCCTGATGGTGTCTGTGCATCTGACTTCAGTTCTTCTAGATTAAATATTTCACAGCCTAATTTGCCGTAACATCCTCCCTATAGGGCCCCCTCCCACCCAGGCCCCATAGAAGCTGCATGGACTGCAATGGCTATAGTTATGCAGCTGATTCTTGTGGTGTTCATACCTCTGGCCTTCAGATGTCACACATTAGTCGTTACTTGTATTCAAATGTCCATTATCTGTACACATTTATACCAGTTCCTATTCCTGCTTAATAGACCTGAACTTGTTAATTAAAGTGAATGTAAACCTAGGATTTTTATTTTTTTTTAAAATAACAAACCTGTTATACTTGTATGCTCTGTGCAATGGTTTTGCACAGAGCATCCCCGATCAACCTGTTCTCGGGTCCCAAGAAGGTAAAAAAAAACTTAGTTTTAGGACCACTTTAGGCACTCTATAACTACTCTGGCAGTCTTGTTTTGTCCTCTAGTCTGGGAGGCAAAGAGGATATCTGTTCTGTCAGCTGCCTGCACAAATTCTTACACGCCCTGGTAAGCCTGCAACTCCTTTAATTGCTTGAATTTGCATGTCTGAGAATTACACATTTGTGGCTATTTAGTGGCTTAAAGTGATTGTAAAGGAAATAAAGAAAAAAAACATAACAAACCTCTCTATCTTTGTCTCCTCTTTTCTGTTCAGTGCCCCCATGGGAAACCGCTTCCCATGGGGGCATTTGTGCATGCTCACTCCCAAGCATCCGTTGACAGACAGCAGGATGCGGGGCTGCGTCCTGCTGTTCTTTACTGGCTTTGATTGACAGCAGCAGGAGCCAATGGCACCAGCAAAACCAGTGGGACACGGAAGTGAGGGGGAAATAAAAGCTGCAAACCTGCACAGCGCTGGATCGAATGAGAGCTCAGGTAATAAAAGTGGGAGGAAGATGGGGAGCCAAAACAAATGCCTAAACAAATTTTTTTTTTTTATCTTAACCCCTTGAGACCGGCAACTCCTGGTTCTTCAAGGGGTTTGGGAAGCCGGGCAGGGTTTACGGTCATGTGACTACCGTGATGGGCTGTTTCAGCAGTCACATGATCGGAAAGTAGTGATCAGGACTAGATATTAGCGAATTATTCAAAAATTCGATTCGGCTGATTCGCCGAATTCGCGGAATAAATTTGATTCGAGGCGAATATATTCGCTGCGAATTTAACTTATAAAAAGGGTGTTTCTAGGCTTCAGAGAGCCTTTATATTAGTGCAGAACACTGTACCTTTAATTTAAATGCCCTTGGAGTCTGCTGGGGAAGAGAAATAATACTGTCAGTCAGTATGACATGCAGATGAGTGCCGTCGATCTTAGAATCACCGCACACTTCACTCATTTGGGCAGTCACGGGGCCAAAACCAGAGTGTGGAGCCACAGTGTGGCGGTGGAGGCAGCAGCAATGGGAGGCCATACAGCACCCTATGACAAAATGGAACCCACCAGCAGTGTGAGGAGACCTGAAAGTGGCACATGGCAGAGTGTGGCGATGGAGACAGCAGCAATGGGAGGCCGTACAGGGACCCATGACACACTCTGGACCTGGCAGCAGCATGAGGAGGCGGTACAGGGGCCCATGACAGATTACGGGCCTGGCAGCAACAGTGGGCGGGCGGTGGATGCAGCAGTATTCGGAAGCCAAACACAGGCCTCGGTTAAAAAGCGGAAGCCGTCAGCAGCGTGAGCAGACGACAGAGGCACATGGCGCAGGGTGGCGGTGGAGGCAGCAGTATTCGGAAGCCATACACAGGCCTAGGTTAAAAAGCGGAAGCCGTCAGCAGCGTGAGCAGACGACAGAGACACATGGCGCAGGGTGGCGGTGGATGCAGCAGTATTCGGAAGCCAAACACAGGCCTCGGTTAAAAAGCGGAAGCCGTCAGCAGCGTGAGCAGACGACAGAGGCACATGGCGCAGGGTGGCGGTGGAGGCAGCAGTATTCGGAAGCCATACACAGGCCTAGGTTAAAAAGCGGAAGCCGTCAGCAGCGTGAGCAGACGACAGAGACACATGGCGCAGGGTGGCGGTGGATGCAGCAGTATTCGGAAGCCATACACAGGCCTAGGTTAAAAAGCGGAAGCCGTCAGCAGCGTGAGCAGACGACAGAGACACATGGCGCAGGGTGGCGGTGGAGGCAGCAGTATTCGGAAGCCATACACAGGCCTAGGTTAAAAAGCGGAAGCCGTCAGCAGCGTGAGCAGACGACAGAGACACATGGCGCAGGGTGGCGGTGGAGGCAGCAGTATTCGGAAGCCATACACAGGCCTAGGTTAAAAAGCGGAAGCCGTCAGCAGCGTGAGCAGACGACAGAGGCACATGGCGCAGGGTGGCGGTGGATGCAGCAGTATTCGGAAGCCAAACACAGGCCTCGGTTAAAAAGCGGAAGCCGTCAGCAGCGTGAGCAGACGACAGAGGCACATGGCGCAGGGTGGCGGTGGAGGCAGCAGCAATGGAAGGCCATACAGCACCCTATCACAAAATGGAACCCACCAACAGTGTAAGGAGACCTGAAAGTGGCACATGGCGCAGGGTGGCGGTGGAGGCAGCAGTATTCGGAAGACATACACAGGCCTCGGTTAAAAAGCGGAAGCCGTCAGCAGCGTGAGCAGACGACAGGCACATGGCGCAGGGTGGCGGTGGAGGCAGCAGCAATGGGAGGCCATACAGCACCCTATGACAAAATGGAACCCACCAGCAGTGTGAGGAGACCTGAAAGCGGCACATGGCAGAGTGTGGCGATGGAGACAGCAGCAATGGGAGGCCGTACAGGGACCCATGACACACTCTAGACCTGGCAGCAGCATGAGGAGGCGGTACAGGGGCCCATGACAGATTACGGGCCTGGCAGCAGCATGAGGAGTCGGTACGGGGGCCCATGGCAGATTACGGGCCTGGCAGCAGCATGAGGAGGCGGTACAGGGGCCCATGGCAGAGTGGCGGAGCGTAAGCAGCTAAAATTGACGGCCATACAGAGGTCTATGTTAAAAAGTCCCCCCAGCAGCAGCGTGGGGAGACGACTAATAGTCGTCTCCACGCTGCTGCTGGGGGGACTTTTTAACATAGGCCTCTGTATGGCCTTCAATTTAAGCTGCTTACGCTTCGCCACTCTGCCATGGGCCCCTGTACCGCCTCCTCTTGCTGCTGCCAGGTCCAGAGTGTGTCATGGGTCCCTGTACGGCCTCCCATTGCTGCTGACTTCATCGCCAGACTCTGCCATGTGCCACTTTCAGGTCTCCTTACACTGTTGGTGGGTTCCATTTTGTGATAGGGTGCTGTATGGCCTTCCATTGCTGCTGCCTCCACCGCCACCCTGCGCCATGTGCCTCTGTCGTCTGCTCATGCTGCTGACGGCTTCCGCTTTTTAACCGAGGCCTGTGTTTGGCTTCCGAATACTGCTGCATCCACCGCCACCCTGCTCCATGTGTCTCTGTCGTCTGCTCACGCTGCTGACGGCTTCCGCTTTTTAACCTAGGCCTGTGTATGGCTTCAGAATAATGCTGCCTACACCGCCACCCTGCGCCATGTGCCTCTGTCGTCTGCTCACGCTGCTGCCAGGTCCATACTGATTCATGGCCCCCTGTACCGGCTCCTCATGAACGTGGTTCAGCGGGTTTGCATCACTTAACGGCAAATCGTTGACAAACGCTGGGACGTTCAGTGTTGTGCGCATTAAGCCAGACACCAAAGGGCAGCACAGACCTGTTATTACTCGCTCAAGCATAGCTGAACAAAACCAGTCTCTACCACAAATTGGACCCAGACCTGCCCAGGGTCTCGTAAGTAGATTGCACGGAGGAGTAGAGTTCGTTATTGGAATTAACTGTGAGGGACTTTTAAACCTAGGCCTGTGTATGGCCTTCAATTGAAGCTGCTTCTGCTCCGCCACTCTGCCATTGGACTCTTGATAGTCGTCGACATCATGTGGCGTTGAGATCTGTGCGCCATGTCTACCGCACCCTGAGCAGCCATTGTTAACAGCATTTGTTCCAGGACGTGCAACAGAGGAATGACGTCGTTCATCCCATAGTCCTGCCGACTCACGAATAGCATGGCCTCCTCAAAGGGCCTGAGCAAGCGGCAGGTGTCACGCATGAGCTGCCAATGGCTGACATCTAAGTTACACAGGGGAGTACCTTTATCCGCTTGTAACATCAGGAAATCGGTGATGGCCTTTCGCTGTTCGTAAAGGCGGTCTAACATATGTAGGGTTGAATTCCACCTTGTTGCAACGTCGCAGATCAGGCGATGCTGTGGAATTCCGTTCTGCCGCTGCAGCTCAAGGAGGGTGTGCTTTGCGGTGTAGGAATGGCTGAAATGCATGCAAAGTTTACGTGACATTTTAAGGATGTCTTGCAGTGGGATGGTGGATTTTAGGAACCGCTTGACAACCAGATTGAACACGTGAGCCATGCATGGCGCATGGCACAACCTTCCTTGACGCAGAGCAGACACCATGTTCTTTCCGTTGTCGGTCAACATGGTTCCGATTTTCAGTTTGCGCGGAGACAGCCATCTGTCTATTTCTCTGTTCATTACACTCAGAAGTTCCTCCCCTGTGTGACTACGTTCGCCAAGGCATACCAGGTGCAGCACAGCGTGACACCGTTGCGCCCTGCACATGTGATATGCCGGTCGGGTAATGGGACTTGGCACGGGGGTGGCGGCTGAGGACACGGCGGAAGAAGAGGTGGTAGAGGCGGACATCTTTGCTGGACCAAGGACGTGCAAACGTGGAGGCAAAAGCGGCGTGACCTGTCCAAGTTGCTGGTGCGGCTGTGCCGGCACCACGTTCACCCAGTGGGCCGTAAATGACATGTACTGTCCCTGACCGTAGTTACAGCTCCACACGTCGGCGCTGCCGTGCACTTTGGCAGAGACCGACATGCTCAAAGACTGGCCCACCATCTCTTCTACATGTGAATGCAGGGCTGGCACTGCCTTTTTGGCGAAGAAATGCCGGCTTGGCACTCTCCACCGCGGCTCGGCACAAGCCATCATTTCTCGGAAAGGTGCTGAGTCCACCACTTGGAAAGGGAGGGACTGCAGCACCAGCAACTTGGACAGGAGGACGTTCAGCTTCTGCACAGCCACACATGTCGCCGCCATTTTTGGGAAAATTCGATTCGTGCATCCGAAGTTTGCTAATTTTCGGATTCGGCGCGAATCGAATTTTTCCTAATCTTCGAAACGAATTCCACTTCGCCATGTTCGATTCGCTCATCTCTAATCAGGACCTTTCTGTGAGCTGCCGGTAAATGTGCTGGAATGCGCAAGGCGCATGCTCTTAGCACATGTTTGTTTACTTTTAGTACGCAAATATGCTGCATCTCAGCATCAAGGCCCAGCAACGAGAGGCCACATATTTGTGTACTGTCAGCGTCAATAGGTTAATGCAAGGAATGCATTAATGTAAAAAATGTTTAGACTTTCAATGTCTGGTAGCAGGGCACCATATTTTCTATATTTTTACCAGCAACAAACGACACCTATTATACAACTCACAAAATTAAAAGTAACATTTGTGCCTATAGTAAATATGGTTGCAGAACAGTATAAATTACAAAAGCATGGACATTATTATAGCGAGTCCACAGCACAATTTATTGCAGCTTTGAGAGATTTGGTTGCTACCAGTGTCCAAAATTTCACCACTCAATGACACCTCAATTGGCTATGCAATGAACATACTACACAAAATTTAAGTGTGATCAGATGTAAATCCATTATATGTCAGAATTAGAGATGCTTACCCTACTCTGTAAGAGAAGATGTTTCCCAAAAATTTAAGAAATTACTATAAAACATATGAGTGAAAAAAATTGATGCATCTAAATGGGTATTGCCTATTGTGGTATCAATGAAGAAAACCGGAAACCTTAGATTGTGTTGACATTTGTGAACCAAAAAAAGCTGTTGATGGTCACTTCTTGCCACTTATCAAGGAAGTAGTTTTATAACTTGAAGGAGCTACATTTTTTTCAATCCTGGATCTTTGATGTGCATATACTGTATTTCAGGGAAACGCAGGGATCTTGCTTCATTTATTGCCCATGTAATAAAGCGCATAGTACTGTTTTGTGATGACTCTTTTGTACTATGGTGTTCATAACTCTGACCTGTTCCTGTCACTATTTAGAATTGCTACTTGTATTATACTTTTTATAATTTGTATACATACTGTATGTTACAGCTCCTGTTTCTGTCTTATGGAAGCCTGATACACTGTATGACAATTCCAGAGACCAAAAACAATTCCC
The DNA here is from genome assembly GCF_062004578.1 of Staurois parvus. Taxonomy (NCBI): domain Eukaryota; kingdom Metazoa; phylum Chordata; class Amphibia; order Anura; family Ranidae; genus Staurois; species Staurois parvus. The sequence goes on from NW_028317882.1 coordinate 5,717,606, forward strand.
AAATCTATGCACCTCTGCAGGTATCTGGATTTTTGCTTCTTGGTTTTGTTGCTGTTCTTACCTTGGATGTCATTTTCAAGTCTGAAATGGGTAAAAAAAATAGTTTAGCTGGTGATGCAATAACATTTGTCCTATTCTGCACTGTGTAAGCTATGCTGTCAGAAATTACATAATGGAGTGGGCATGCACAGATACAACTGTCAGGGACGCACTGGCCATAGTGCAGCTGAAGTTTCAAGGTGCATACAAATACGCATGCGCAGTCCTGAGGGTGCATGTCAAGCTGTGCAGAGGTGCGTGAATATGCGCAGGCATGCGCGCCTTCACCACTGATACTGGAGCCAAGTAGCCTATATAAGTGCGACAGCTGCACTAGCTTGTTTCTTTCTGATCTGCAGCTCCCCCTGTGTTCCTGTATTGATACCTTTGATTGACCCAGCTTGCCCTGACTTCGCTTGAAGGCTACCTGCACTGACCTTGGCTTGTTTACTGGATTCTTTCTCTGTCTGATCTGCCTCTACTGTTGCTGACATTGACCTGGGACCTGACTTCTCTTCTGCCTGCCACTTATGCCACTACCCATCTGCTACTGACCGAGCTTGTCTGACTCGGCATCCTGCTCTACCAGCCCGCTCTGCTGTTCTATCTACCTGCTACAAGCCTGCGCTGCTGTGCCACCTGCTGCCAGCCTGGTCTGCTTTGACGTCTCCCTATAGACAGCCGCTGTGCTCCTGTCACCCATCCAGCGAGGTGTCAGCTACTCTTGCGCAGACTACTGGACTGATCAGGCACTCATACCCCGCCGTGCTCTCATGGTTGCTGTTCCTCTCTCAGTGGCCACTGAACTGGGGTTGTATGAGGGGCCTTCCCCTGCATGTCAGGCTCACCAACAAGGTACATGACAACAACATTTTACAGGATATTTGGATTCAGTCTTTAAGGAAGGTAAGTTGCAGTACTGCTTTTTAGCCTAGCATGATATCTTTGGTGGAAGAGGGTCATATGCTTTCCCATACCCAAAAGTACCAGGCATCTCCAAGGGTTCTGGCATGGACATGCGGGGGAGCACTGCAAAGGTGGATTAAAACAGGAGAGGAGATGTCTTAAAAGAATGTTGCATGTCTGACATGGGCAAAGTGACAAGTTTACATAAATCTATGAAAGTTAAATCATGTAAAATAGCTCCTAGTAACATTAAAAACTACACAAGTAACTGTTTCTTATATATATAGAAACTGAAATGAGTGATGTTGGTTGTTTGCTTCTGTGGGGTCAAGGGACAGGGGGTCAGCTATGTGCTTTAAAAAAAATTCTCAACTATGCCACCCTTGATACTAATTTCTTTCCCTCTGATGAACTCCAGACAATTTCACCTAGTAACCCATTTATGATATTAAAAACTGTTTTCCATAGACTAGATTACAGGAAATAATTTAGTTTAGTGCCCTGTGATATTCTACCACAAATGTCTACAGAATGCACACATTTGTAACAAGAACATCAGAAAACATTACACATCCATGACAGCATTTGGTGATGTATTCATTTTTAGAATTTCTTTCTTTTGGTGCTTAAAGAAATTTATCAGACTGCTACTGTAAAATATGGGCTTGTCAGGGTGCGGTGACTATGGCAATCTCTTTCCCAGATGCAAATGGCAGTCTTATCTTGACCATGAGCACAAAATCAGTGGCTTGTAACACAAAGAAACATTCCTTCATCTAATCTTTTCTATTACTATAATGGGTGGCCTAGGCAACAGAGGAAGATCCAGGAGATGCCAGGCCAACCCTTGACAACCTAGGCAACTCAAGAGTACATTTCAAAGTATGTTATTCCTTCAACCACCTAAGAATTTTTGAAGACCTGACTTATTTTAAAAGCCACTGTGAAATATCATGGGCAAATACAATATATATATTTTTTTTTACATTTTTTTTGAAGATCAGCTTATTTGTATGTTACTAGCCTGTCTAGTTTCAGAGACCGGTTTAATTTTTTCTGTGTTACTGATCTGGATCAAGTATGCTACTTAGGAGACCTGACTGTCACAGTGACTTGCTCTGTTGTATGTACACAGGGACAGGTGGAAGAATCTCCAGTGTAATATTAGAGGAGAGACTAGGGGGTCAGAAGGAATTGTGAAACCTAGACATGTGCGATTCGTTTTTATTACAAATTGAAATTCAGAATAAATTTGCATTATTCAGAGATTCGGATGTATCCAAATCAAAATAGTAATGACTCTCAACAAATATGAAATAAATTATTATGAAAACAACAAATTCATTCAGTGTTTGTTTCATTCAGATTACATGATGCGAAAGTTTAGGCCTTTTTGTTAATGTTCGAAGCATCCAAAATAATGTAACGACACAACAAATGATCCAAATTGATTTAGATCCATTTCATTTTTATTCTAGTGAGCGTAGCATAAATGTTCTAATAAGATTGTTTTTGTATTGGGGTTAAACTTGAGAGACCATTTGTGCGTGGCCCAACAAAGTCAGTTCAGAGTAGGGAAATGAATTCAACTTAATAACATAATGAAGGAATACATATTTGGATTAATTTGTTTTATTCAGATGAATAAATGCAGTAGTCTGGACAATCCGCTTGATAATCAGTTGATTCTTTTTGCAATAACATTTTTCATTAGTATAAAAAAAGCACTACATATGAAATGGAAAAATATAGCAATACGTACAGTAGGGTAAAACAAGTGAAATAAAAGGATTCCTACTTATTGTGTTTGGGTTGGATGGAGGTGGATCAGTCAGAATCTCTGAATCATAACATAACCATAAAATACTGAATTTATCCAAAATTGATTTTGTTAAATTTTTTACTTTTTGATGCATGCAACTCAAATCAATATCGTCCAGTCAGCTCATTCCATTTCTTTTTGAGGGTTGGACTAGCAGGGATATAGCCAATCTTCTGACATAACAAAAGAGTAACAGAGCTTCCAGAAATCCAAATCAATTCTGAATAACAAATATATATTCTCCCAAAGTAATGAATTGTTCCAATAACGAATCATTCTAATATAACAATTATGACGAAATAAAATTATTTACTTAATGAATGAAACCGAAACAAAACAAATGTTTCCCCCTTAAGGTGCTGGTTGAAGTTTCTATTACCAAATACAAATATATCATCTATTTAAGGTCTAGAATATGATATATTTTTTCTAAATGGGTTTACCATCCCTTTTAAAATTTAGCTATGTTCACCTTTTCCAGAAAATAGCCTATGCAGGCCCCAATAGATATTAACCAGTTCCAGTCTGCCCTTCAGCAGAAAAAATGCTACAGGACAGCACAGGTGTGCAAAATCGTGTGTGTGCGTGCACACTGCTTTGTATGGCTCTGCAAGCATTGACAAAAGGCAAAAGTGGATTGTAGTGAGCGCTCTTGTATAAACAGAGCAGCTAGAACACCTAAGGCAACCACAATGCCTTTAAATGCAAAATGTAAACGGGGGTAGATTGGTGCAGCGCTAAAAGAATTATACTGAAGACAGTCAGAAGTCAATGTAATAATATTCGTGGTTTCTAATAAACGGGTGCAAACGTCCAAAGCTCTTGCGGCCTCAAATAATAGCAATGCGCACTCACCAGAAACGCATGGGTTATGCGCATGTAGGAATAATCATTCCTGATGTCAGATCCTCCAACGGTCAGATGGCAGGCATCCCTCTCACGGTGGGTCCCCGAAAACTCAAAGCCGGATCCTGAGGTCCCCTTTAAGATCAGTCAGGCACTCCACACTGGTGGTGAGACTCTCTCCTCTGGATGGTACTGGCACCTTCTCTGTGGGGGTAACAGCTCCACAAAGGAGCCCAAGAAAAAACACACAGGTGCCAGAGATAGTGTAGTATGTTTAAGGAAATTTATTTGCCTCAGCATAAAATACAGGGTAGCATGCAGATCCAGACCCATAAAGGTTAAATAAGGATAAGGAAGGTAGCAATACTGACCCTAGTAAAGATGTCCGCCGAGCCTCCTCGTGGCTCCGGCGGCGCGAATGACGTCACGCTCTGCACAGCTCCTCCTTAGGCCTTTCGTGCTATAAGCACATCATCAGAGGGGAGGCTGTGCAGAAGCGTGACTGACGTCGGGAATTTATGCAGGGGAAGACGGCGCGTGCGCAATTAGCCGCGGCCATCTTCCCGAAGTTTCAGACAATGCGCATGCGCGTTGATGACGGCGCCATTTTGCCGTGGATCCGCGATATCACTAGCAGAAAAGAAGGGACAGGGAGATTAATCCCATTAGCCATTCAAGTCTAGCTAAAAGCTAGCCAGCCCCAGACCCCAGGGAACAAAAATGTGGCTGGTATACACACATCTTCCTTATATTCCAAAATTAAAGTGACAGTGCTCAAGTATTAGTATAATTGTAACAGTAGTGTCTATGGCCATAGCAAGCATTGCCTATGAATAGTAAAATGTACCTCTTTTGTCGCTGTTGCATGGGTGTTACCTGTTTGGTATCTATTTACTCAGCATAACATCATCTTTTAAATTTTACAAAGATATTGGGTTATGTGTTTTGTGTTTTTTACACTAAAATTAAAAAAATCAAAAAGTCTAAAAAAAAAAATTTGGTTTGAAAAACCGCTGAGCAAATACCGTGTGACATTAAAAAAATGCACCAATTTATTCTCTAGGGCCTTTGCTTTAAAAAAAAAAAAAAAAAAAAAAAAAAAACCTAATGCTTAGGATTTTCTATAAGAAAAAAAAGACAGATTTTAAAATGTAACTACTTCAGGCCCAGGCCATTTCTGCCACTTTTTGTTTAACCACTTGCCCTCCTTAGGATTTACTCCCCTTCCTGACCAGACCTTTTTTTGCTATTCGGCGCTGCACTATTTCAGCTGGTAATTGTGCGGTCATGCAATGCTATACGCAAACTAAATTTACGTTCTTTTTTTTCACACAAATAGAGCTTTCTTTCGGTGGCTTTTGATCACCTGTGCGTTTTTTATCTTTTGTGCTATAAACAAAAAAGACCAAAAATTTTGAAAAAAAATTATTTTCTCAATTCTGTCATAAAAAATATCCAAAAAAACTGAAAATTTTGTCATAAATTTAGGCCACAATGTATATTGCTACATTTTTTTGGTAAAAAAAAATCCCAATAAGTAAATATTGATTGCTTTGTATGAAAGTAATAGCATCTTCAAACTATGGTATAGATACACAGCTTTTACTTTCTGACTGCCTCACATTTCTTGTGCTAAAATACCAGGTCAGTACAAACACCCCCAAATTACCACTTTTTGGAAAGTAGACACCCTAAGCTATCTGCTGAGAGGCATATTGAGTCCATGGAAGATGTCATTTTTTTCCACAAGTTTTTGGAAAATGACAAAACATTTTTTTTACACAGAGTTGTCACTTAAATTATACATTGCTCACACAAGCCATGGGTATAAGGGGAATTACATCCCAAAATACATTCTGCTACTTTTTCTACCGAGTATGAGGATACCACATGTGTGAGACTTTTTGGGAGCCTAGCAACATACAAGAGCCTGAAATCCAATGGTCACTTTAAAAGCCTGAAGGTGCGTAACTTCCTCATTTCACTTCCTCACTACCTATCACAGTTTCGGAGGCCCTAAAATGCCAGGATAGCACCAAACTCCCCCAAATGACCCGTTTTTAGAAAGTAGACACCCCAAGGAATTTAAAAAGAGGCATGGTGAGTATTTTGCAGATCTCATTTTATTTATTTATTTTAAATACTTTTTTTCTACTTTTGATGCACAAACACACAATATATTGTCAAATTATTTGGTAAAATAAAAAAGATGATGGTATGCTGAGTAAATAGATACCAAACATGCCATGCTTTAAAACTGCTAATGTCCCATGCAGTGGCGACAAACTGCATACATTTTTAATATCCATAGGAAATGTTTAAAAGCCTTTACAAGCTACCATGTTTTAGATTTACAGAGGAGATCTACTACTGGAATTACTGCCCTTGATCTGACGTTCATGGCGATACCTCACATGCATGGTGCAACCACTGTTTACATACTGGCATAGGGTCAGCGCACGCTGGGGGGCAAGGGTGCTTTTTTTTATCACTTTTAATTCTATCACAGGGAATACAAATATCCCTTATAACTTCAATGGGCATTGTCATACGTTCTTTTTTGAGAAATCTGGGGTCTATCAGACTGTAGATATCTTCTCTGCCCTTACATTATCTAATCTCATCAAGATCAGTGTGATCAGATGCTTTCCCAATTTACAAATGGCGCTGTTTATATCTTGCAAAACTGAAGTGATGAAATGCTCGTAGCTTCCGATTTCTTAGACTATAGAGATGATTGGCACCATTCCAGACTCCAATCAGCTCTATGGTCAGCTGGCAGAAACACCGGCTGCATTCTCAAGTTCCCCCAATGGCACGGGACCGCCTTAGAAGGCCGTGGAAGGCAGCTGGGGAGGCATTTTCTTCCGCGGCTTGTAAAAGCAATCCTGCAGCTAATTAGTCACTAGGATTTTTATGAAAGTCGATCACCGGCTTAAAAAAACGATACCAGGATGATGCCTGCAGCTGCAAGCATCATCCTGGTATAACCACTCCAAAGTCCAGCCTGTGGGGCTGAATGAAAAAAAGAAGAAATCTCTGCCAGAAAGTGTGTAGTACGCCCACCATTAGAATATACCGCCCTGCATCCACCCTCTTCTAATGGTGGGCACACATGAAATGTGGCAAAAAAATATTATAAAAAATATATATTGAAACATAGGGGCCATCCACCCACTGGCCACCCCAGGCCCCCGTGCTTTTTTTTTTTGTTAACTGCGAATGAAAAATCTCATCCAACAGCACTGCACACACCTACTTATGTATATTCTGAGAGCAAGACCCTGTTGCCGTCAGAATAAACAAGTCGGTGCTGCATCTGAATGACATCATTTCTCAAGCAGGCTTTTTCCCCCTTTATAAAACGGTATTTACAAGCTGTTGGGGGAAGCCCTGGCGAATATGTTGCACGTTGCCACATGCGCCAATTCCAAGATTGTACAAATGTCTAAATAGTGGCACGCTTGAATAAAAATTGTCCACGTATAAGGGGTACCCCATATGGAAAAAGGATGACACCAAATCCCAAACTGTCTTGCCACTGCTCCCCATGTAGTCTAAGCACCCGGGGGGCTCCTTGTAAATCCAAAACTTATAAGTATAGCCTGTTGTCCTCTCACAGGTCTTATACATCTTGACCCCATATCTGGTACACTTGCTGAAGAGAAATTGTTTGAATGCAAGGCAGCCAGAAAAATTCATGAGGGACTCCTCAACGCAGATGTTTTGCTGGGGAGTATAGGCATCTGCAAATTTTTGGTTAAGGTGATTTGTGAGGGGCTGAATTTTGTGGTGCCGGTCAAATTCAGGGTCACCCCAAGGATGACAGAGTGTGTTGTCATTGAAATGCATAAAACACATTATACTCTCATATCTATGCCTGGCCATGGCAGCAGAGAACACGAGCATATGATGAATCGGGTCTGTAGACCAATACAACCACAATTCATTTTTTTTAGTAATGCCCATGTTGAGGGTTAGGCCCAAAAAACCTTTAAATTCGGCAACTGTAATGGGTTTCCATGCGAATGGTCTGGCAAGGTTGGAATTTGGGTTGGTGGCGATAAACTGTTGTGCATATAAATTGCTTTGATCCACAAGCAATGCATGCAGATCTTCTGTGAAAAACAGCTCTAAAAATCAAGAGGAGTAGTTAAATTTGCTATTTCCACCTTAATTCCAGGTTGGGCTGTGAATGGGGGAAGTATGGGTGCTGCAGAATTTGTGGGCTACCAATCAAGATTTGCAAGCACATCCAGAAGGATACTAGGGGCTCTATGGGCCTGTGTGTGAATTCTTGGTGGCTGCGGGACACTACTTGTGCTTGCCACTGCACCAACTTGTACTGCACTTATGGGACTCGCCACGTCACCAAGTGATACTGCAGTGCTGGTATATGAAAGACCAGGATGTACTAGGCCGCTGGTGCTCGCCAGTTCACCAAAAGGTAGAGTGGCACTCTGCTGCATATGAGAGTCATCATGTGATTATAACATCTCAGCAACCTGGGAATGGGGTTGGGTATGCCTGATCTTAGCAGGGACCTCTTCTCCATCGTCTGAGCTATCTGTCAGGGTGCACAGGGTGTCTACAGGTTCATATTCTGAGGCTGATTCCATTTCGCTTTTATCTGACATGCTCAGAATCTAGGCCTCTTTACTTTACTCTTTACTTTACATTGACATTTTGGCCACTAAATTTATAGGTATCTAGTGCGACTCACAGGAAAAAGAGCACCTGGCTGTCAGGGACTGTTTGAAAAAAATTTACCGGCAAGTGCTAACAGAGATCAGGCCTGATTCTGGGACCACTGTAGTTTTGTGTGCAATGTATCAAGTGACAGTGACCTACTGACACTGCACTTTCTGAGGGAGAAGGGAGGGGTAAGCATAGGGGCTAAACGCAGGTGCTAGCATGTGCCAGGGCTGATTCTGCTAACGCTGCGCTTTTGAGGACACTATACTAATGTGAATGCTGGTATAGTGCTGATCTGATCAAAAATATTGATCCGTTCAGGAACTATACTTGCAATGGAGGTTTATTGTGTATGTGAGAGTGTTACTGGCATTCAAGGGGTTAAATGTGATAGTGAATGTGACAGGCAATCTGACACTATATGTGAAAACCGTGGGAGTGTGAATCACGTATATATATGTGATTTTGCACACTCATGCCACCCTGTAGCAGTATTTCTACTATAGGGCGGCGCGGAAGTGGTTAAACATGTCCAGTAAAAAAAATGTAAATCAAATTTCGTCCTAAATTTAGGCCAAAATGTATTCTGCAGCATTCCTTGCTAAAAAGAAAAATCCAGATATGTGTAAATGAATTGGTTTACGTTAAAGTTATACAAATGACGGTATAGATCAGCAATGGGCAAACTACGGCCCGGCGGACCTTTTAATCCGGCCCGCGGAGCTAGGCTCCCGCTAGGCTCCTCTTACAGTCCGCCCTGAAGACCGGTGTAGCATGAAAATCTGTATCCTATGAGGATCTGTCCCCCTCGACGTATCTGCGCATGTGCCGGAGATCGCCGATCGGCTGCTAATGCCTGAAACTGGCACATGCGCAGATACGTCGAGGGGGACAGATCCTCATAGGAGACAGATTTTCATGCTACACCGGAACGGCGCGGAAAGACGGCGAGAGGAACGCGCGGAGCAAAGGTAAGTGAATTGACACAGGGGGGACTTGGGGACTTAATATGGGGAATGAATTACTATGGGGGGATGAATTACTATATGGGGGATGAATTACTATGGGGGATGAATTACTATATGGGGGGATGAATTACTATATGGGGGGATGAATTACTATGGGGGATGAATTACTATATGGGGGATGAATTACTATATGGGGGATGAATTACTATGGGGGATGAATTACTATATGGGGGATGAATTACTATATGGGGGATGAATTACTATATGGGGGACGAATTACTATGGGGGATGAATTAGTATATGGGGGATGAATTACTATATGGGGGACGAATTACTATATGGGGGACGAATTACTATATGGGGGATGAATTACTATATGGGGGATGAATTACTATATGGGGGATGAATTACTATGGGGGATGAATTACTATGGGGGATGAATTACAATATGGGGGGTGAATTACTATGGGGGATGAATTACTATATGGGGGATGAATTACTATGGGGGATGAATTACTATGGGGGATGAATTACTATATGGGGGATGAATTACTATGGGGGATTAATTACTATGGGGGATGAATTACTATTGGGGGATGAATTACTGTGGGGGATGAATTACTATATGGGGGATTAATTACTATGCTTACTATGGGGGAATATTACTATACTTACTATGGATGACACATACACATCATTCATCTACTCTTGGTCCGGCCCCCGGGTCCAATATATGAACCCATTGCGGCCCTCAAGTCAAAAAGTTTGCCCACCCCTGGTATAGATACTGGAATTTTTTTTTTTAGTAATAATGACGGCGATCAGCAACTTATAGCGGGACTGCGGCGGGCATTCTAACACTGGGGGGAACTGATTTTGTTTCACTGACATCCCCAGTGATACCAATACAGTGATCAGTGCTAAAAAAAAGAACTGCCAGTGTAATAAATGGTACTGGGCAGGAAGGGCTTAACATGAGGGGCGATCAAAGGGTTAACTGTGTGCTAGGAGTATTTTACTAGGGGATGGGGGTGTTCTTCACTGTAAGCACACTGCTCTGGATGGCTAATCGGTTAAAAGCTTTTGAGTTCTTTCTGCTTATCAGCTTTCTCTGGAGGGTGGAGGTGAGGTAATGTTTGCCCATTTAACCTGAAGTTCAGTGGAGACACAGAAAGCACTGCAGCACCCGTTTCCTAAAATTCTGTCTCTAGCTAAGCAGCTGGCCATATGTTACACAGACATTTCACAAAGTTCAGCTGCCCGATGCGAGGTGGTGGACTGCCTCTCACTGTGCTGCCCTGAAAAAGCGTACTGTAATTATTTTCAGCACACACTGCCCAAACACCACTGCAACGCAGTAGTGTGAACCAGGTACACAGGAGACGAGGCATTTTGCCTTGTCAGGTGGAGGGAATAGCTGCCAAAGTAGTCTCATTGCATCTGGTGTGAATCTACCCTGAAGACACACTGAGGAGTGTGTATTTGTGTGTCTACACTACAGAATATTACTTAATATCTTACTTTTAGACATCCTGATTATTGTGGTGTTTGAAGTTTTGCAGTGGCATGTAGGTACAGGGTTTTTCTCTGCCAGCAAAACAGTTATCTGCAAGCATCCTCTTGCATGTAAAATTGTGTTTGGATTAAATACATAGTAATAGTCAGTCAAGGCATGCCACTACAGAGATTTCTGCATAAATGCTGAAGTAAAATACAGTCAAATAACTAATGAAACATTCAGTTGGTTTGAAGACCTTTTATCATATAATTTCTGATATAAAGGATGGCAGTGTAAATGCATTTGCCGTTCCAATTATCAAATTGGATGAATGCTGTTCTGCCCTTTATTTTCCCCTTCTGCATGATTAAACAAAGGTGAGTACTGTTTAAAAAGAAGAAAATTGAACATTATAAACTTATTCATTACTTGGGTACAGATTAAAAATGCACAAGGACTAGATTTTGAAATATTTAGTAAAACATGCCCTAGGTATCCTGGAAAGCATTCATTTCAGTATATATTTTTGAAATCCAATATTTGCTTACGACTTGAAGACATTCTGAAATGTATGGTTTTGTTGATAGCTAAGCTGTACGGCCCTTTATTAGGTGACATAACAGGTTTTTTGAAAAGCATCATAGGAAGCTGGTGCTTATTTTTGTTCCACTACTGACTGCCATCTGAGCCCAGAAATAGGTATGGGCCAAGACATGACACTCTGCCAAGAGCAGTTGTAAATAGTAAGGCTAGTCATACACATTTTGGATTTCTCTCATTCAGCCCCATGCATAAAGGAATATCCCATGCCAGTTGGGGAATTCAGACAGCACCTGGTGCTATCTGATTACTCAAACAATAGTGATGAGCCAAACATACCTTGATTGTGTTCGGAGCTGGCAATTTTTAGGCTAGGTGTCGTAATTGACATGGATCTGGCTTGATGCCCATGAGGCAGATTTCCGCCGCCGTCATCCTGCTGCAGCTGACGCCGACTGATCTACACCGCTTCCCTGCAGCAACACCATCCTTAACCACTTTACGGCTATGGGTAGCTCTGGTTCCACTGCTCGATTAGTACCATCCTTCAAACGGAAGACAGGGGAACAATTACTCTTTCTCCTCCTCAGCCAACAAGGGAAACTTGTGCATGACACACTGCATCTTTTGGCCTGGTTGTCACTTGCCACAACATGCTCTATTGACAATTTTTCTTTCTGTTTTTTTACTGGGAAACATGTCTGTATGTGCCCGTTGCACTTGCGGTTTTCTATTTTCTATGTTGCCGGTTCTGAGTGGAACCTGCTCTGCTAAACCATTGTTTGATCATGGCCACCGTGCTGCAACTCAGTTTCAGGGTCTTGGCAATCTTCTTATAGCCTAGGCCATTTTACATAGAGCAACAATTCTTTTTTTCAGATCCTCAGAGAGTTCTTTGCCATGAGGTGCTATGTTGAACTTCCAGTGACCAGTATGAGAGAGTGAGAGCGATAACACCACATTTGACACACCTGCACCCCATTCACACCATCTAGTCACATGACACCGAGGAGGGAAAATGGCTAATTGGGCCCAATTTGGACATTTTCACTTAGGGGTGTACTCACTTTTGTTGCCAGTGGTTTAGACATTAATGGCTGTGTGTTGAGTTATTTTGAGGGGACAGCAAATTTACACTGTTATACAAGCTGTACACTCACTACTTTACATTGTAGCAAAGTGTAATTTCTTCAGTGTTGTCACATGAAAAGATAGAATAAAATATTTACAAAAATGTCAGGGGTGTACCCCATTCTGGGAGATACTGTATCTAGGAGGGTGCCACCTTACTATACAGGAGGGTAGACAACAGATTTACAATAAAATTCAGTATAGGAGGGATCAGAGGGCCTTGCTTGTTAGATCTTACAATCTAAGGAGGATAAAGTGATACAAAAGGTAGTAACTGAGGGGGATGAGCTGATGGAGAAAATAAAAGTACAATTGTTAGGTTATATACCCTTGGCCAAAGTATTTGTTGCTTCAACAGCTGCTGGTTGCGAAGTAAACCATAGTAATAGCTGAGTAATCTTTATGCTGTGTACAGAAAAGCATACATGGAAGTTTCTTCTTTTAAAAAATGCCTTGAAATGTATGTTCACGAGAAGTTATCCTGAGTTGGAGTAATTAACCCCTTCCCATCTGCGATCTGTATATTCCCCTGCATGATGCACCACGGAGAGGATCTGTTAATACACATTCTGCAGCTGCCATTCTCTCTAGAGGCCACTCTGGTCAACAGTAGGGAGCCGCAAACTTCAATGGGGAGGGAGGGGCCTGGAAGAATTCATCGGTAACAACTTTGGTAACTAAGAAAATCATGGACATGATTAACTTTTTTACCGCCACAGCTAGAGATGTAATATTTCTGGAAATTTTGAAGCCATGAGAAAAAAACAATTTTTCCCTGTGTTTTTTTTTTTCTTTTCTTTCTGTAAAAAAAAAAGGACGTTTTCTGAAAAATTGAAGACAAAAATTCAGTGTGGAGTAGTTTTACAAATTTGAAAAGAGGCTTGCTCAAGGAATGTCTGCTTGGCAAACAGTATTATGGTAGTAATTATTTAAAAGCTTCCTGCCAATATGCATTTCCAGATCCAGAAGCATATATTGCTCTTGCAAGAGCTTGTTCAATGGTCTCCTGATTTTTCAGGTGTCATTTTATCTAAAAATGAAGGGATTGTGTATTTTTGGAGGCCGTGGTTTGAAACACTTCCTTACTTGAAGATGCTGCTGGTGAAGAAACACTTTCTGATGATCCAGAAGCAGCAGAAAGAATGTTGTGGAATGACAACTCTGGAGGGAAAAGATACTTGCCATTTTGTTATGGTCCTCATTTAATTTCATAAAGTATTTTTTAATGTCTTTAGGGCATCTTTGACATGCAATGGAGAAATAGTGAGTGTGGTGACAAGTAGTGCCGTCATCCCTCACAGAACCATATGTAGAGACACCCTCTTTGTAATGGGATTTTTATGTCATAAACTAAATAAAATGAAATAAAATGTTAAATTCATCAACATTTTTTAAAACTATCCTTTATTAAACACAGAATGTTGTTTTTTAAAATTTCCACTGACATACAAAATGTGGCATTTATATGTTACAATTATCTGTTACAATTAATGTACAAGCAGGAAAGATGGAATATGGATCATGAAATGGCACTTGATGTGTTTCAAGATGATAGACATGACATGCAAGGATGTGTTTTTTCATCCTTCTAGCATTTGGAAAAGAATATTTATTCTACAAATGTAAATTGCAGCTTTGCTCTCAGCAGAAATTGCCTTGTGGAAAAGTTTCCAAACTCTTAATGTTGGTCTCACCATTTTACTGAGAGGAGGCAAAGAAAATCAGTTTATTGACCAGACTATAGGTAAACATTGTGTATAAATAAAGAGCGCGCTAATTATTCACAAAAAATGCAAAATAGAAATAACAAATAAAATCCATAAATATAAACATAAGTCCAGCCAGCATAAACAGTGATAATCCAATATCAATTTAATGTCAATCTTGAAACAAACACCCATGTGCAAATCCGACACCAGATGAAATGAATACACTCACCAGAGCTATATGCTGATTAAATTATAAACCAGCATGATAGCATTTTGCTCTGGGAGCAATGATCTGCAGGATATCCCAGTAGAGGAACAGCAACCAATAGTGATCCAATCAGCACATATGGAACAGCTAGGCAGCACATATGGAACAGCTAAGCAGCAAATGGTCTTCCAATAACATGGGCAAAGCTCAAGGAATCAGAAGAGATATGACGGTTGTTATGATCCGCCAGGTGGTGCCTCAGGCTGCCAACTGACAGACCTACTCAGAGCGTGGGGTCTAAGCCCGGGCTGTGCTTTCACCAGAGCCCCTGATGGTGGGGATGGACTTGAAACAGTCCCGGGCCAGGTCACGACCTCCGAGCAGGCCCGCCAGTGGCTGAGGAGACCTTTGGGGACAGGTACCGGGAGAGCCAGATATGAAGAGGATGGCGGCCCCAGCAGGGTAGTAACGGATCGTGGGCCCGTGAGGGTAAGCGGGGTACAGAATCGGTAGGCGAGAGTAGTCGGGTCACACGCAGGGTCAGCAGGGAAGTCAATCCGTAGAATGGTCAGGGCAATCCGGGTCAAACGCAGGAGCAGGCAGAATAGTCAGGACAATCCGGGTCAAACGCAGGAGCAGGCAGAGTAGTCAGGACAATCCGGGTCAAACGCAGGAGCAGGCAGAATAGTCAGGGTCAATCAGGGTCACAAGATAGGTGCAGGAACTCAGGATCACAGGAAGACCTTGCGGCAATCTGTGACAGTGCAGGGCATCTTTAAATAGTGCGCCCTGCACTGTCATTGGCCAGCTAGGACGCGCCCCCGGCTGTCATTGGACGCCTGAGGCGCGCCCGCGGCTCCTACTGCGCATGCGCGGCGTCCTGTCAGCCGCGGCTTGCCGGGACCTAGTGCCTGTGTCCCGGCGCGATCCGCCGCCACTGCGCATGCGCGAGGGACGGAGCTGCGATCGCGGATCATGGAGCCGCGGTCCCTGACATTGCCCCCCCCCCCAATGGGCACCCTCCGGGAGCCCCACTGATCTCTCCACCGCGGGTGAGCACGAAAAAACTCCCGGATGAGCCTGGGCGCGTGGACGTTCTGGGCGGGTTCCCATGAGTTCTCCTCAGGGCCATACCCCTTCCACTTTATCAGGAACTGTGTCTGGCCCCCCCTCCTTCGGCAACTGAGGATAGTCTCCACTTCAAATTCCTCCTGGTCACCTACAGTGACTGCCTCGGGAAGTCTGGATTCACGGTCCGGGAAGGGATCCGGTCTGGATGGCTTCAGGAGAGATACATGGAAGACAGGATGTATCTTGAAGATCTGCGGGAGCTCGAGCTCGTAGGCCACCTCGTTAACCACTCGCTTTACCGGAAAGGGGCCGATGAACTTGGGTCCCAGCTTCCTTGAAGGACATAGCATCTTCAAGTTGGTTGTTGCTAGCCAAACCTGATCCCCTGGTTGAAGCAGTAATTCTCCTCTTCTCTTTCTGTCGAATGCCCTCTTACTGTCCTCTTGGGCTTTAGCGATGGCTTCCTGAATTGTCTTGTTATTGACAGAAAAGAAGTTCAAGATGTCTTGAGATGCTGGTACTGGATTCTCAGGCATCAGATCAGGGAGAAATGTGGGATGATACCCATAATTGGAAAAGAACGGGGATTGACCCGTGGCTGAGTGACTCGAGTTGTTGTACGCGAATTCCGCGGAAGGCAGCAACGACAGCCAGTCGTCCTGAAGGTAGGATGTGTAGCACCGTAAGTACTGTTCCAGCGTCTGGTTTGTTCTCTCAGTTTGGCCGTTGGTCTGTGGATGGTAGGCGGATGAAAGCGACAGCTTGATTCCCAGCGATTTACATAAGGCGTTCCAGAACCTGGAGGTGAATTGGACCCCCCGATCTGATACTATATCTTCGGGAACACCATGAAGCCTAACCACTTCCTTGATGAAGATCCGTGCCGTTTCCGGTGCTGATGGGGTCTTCTCCAGGGGCACGAAATGTGCCATCTTGGAGAAGCGGTCGACGATCACCATTATTGCAGTGTAGCCCTGGGATGGTGGAAGTTCGACCACGAAATCCATGGCTATCATTTGCCAGGCCCGCTTGGGTATGGGTAATGGACGTAACAATCCCCATGCCCTGCTCCTGGAGGGCTTGTTCCTTTGACAGGTGGAACACGTTCGGACGTACTGCTCACAATCCTTGATCATGTCTGGCCACCAGAACGAGCGCCGTAGCAGATCCAGAGTCTTCGTTACCCCGAAGTGGCCCGCCATAGGATGGTCGTGGCAGTGCCCTAGGACCAGGGTTCGCACTTCTTCTGGGACCATGATCCGGTCTTCCTTCCAAATTAGCCCACCGTGGCTCTGGAGGGGTGATTCAGACGGAACTGGTAGTCCTACAGAAGCATCAAGAAGCCGGGAGCGAAGTTCCGTTTGTAGAGCGAGGAAACTCCCAGAAGGTAAGATGGTGTCAGGTAGCACAGCGTCGTCGGGGTCCTCAAACATGCGGGACAGAGCGTCTGGTTTAGTGTTCTTAGTACCGGGTCGGTACGTTATATGGAATGAGAATCGAGAGAAGAAAAGCGCCCATCTCGCTTGGCGAGGTCTCAGTCGTTTTGCCGTTCTCAAATATTCAAGGTTTTTGTGATCTGTGAATATTAGGATTGGGTGTGTGGCTCCTTCCAGTAAATACCTCCATCCTTCAAGAGCAGTTTTAATGGCCAGGAGCTCCCGATCTCCAATGTCGTAGTTGCGTTCCGCTGGAGTCAACTTCCTGGAGAAGAACGCCACAGGGTGCAGAAGTTCCTTGGTACCATTCCTTTGGGACAAAACCGCCCCTACAGCATTTTCGGAGGCGTCCACTTCCAACACATATGGGAGAGAAGCATCTGGATGGCAGAGAATGGGAGCAGAGGTGAACAATTCTTTGAGCTTTTCGAAGGCTGTCTGCGCTTCGGGAGTTCACTTAAAGCGGACCCCTTGTTTCGTCAGTTGCGTGATCGGGGAGACCAGACCGGAGAAGTTCCTAATAAACTTCCTGTAAAAGTTGGAAAAACCGATGAAACGCTGTACCCCCTTTTTGTCGGCGGGTATTGGCCAATCTAAGATCGCCGTGACTTTCTGGGGATCCATCGCGACCCCCGTGGAAGAGAGAACCAGTCCCAAGAATGTGGTTTCGTGCTGTTCGAAACAGCACTTTTCTGCCTTTGCGTATAGCCCGTGTTGATGCAACCGTTCTAATACCCGTATCACGTGACCCCGATGAACCTCCAGTGAAGGGGAAAAAATTAAGATGTCATCCAAATAAACCACCACAAAAATATCAAGAAGGTCACGAAAAACATCATTGATAAAGTGCTGAAAGGTCGCCGGTGCATTACAGAGCCCGAACGGCATCACCAAGTACTCGTAGTGACCGAATCTCGTACGGAACGCCGTCTTCCACTCATCCCCCTCCCTGATACGGACAAGGTTATAGGCCCCCCGCAGGTCTAATTTAGTGAATATCGTTGCCGATCTCAATCTCTGGAGGAGCTCGGGGACTAGGGGTAAAGGATAACGATTCTTTACCGTTATTTTGTTCAGGTCACGGTAGTCTATGCAGGGCCGTAACGATTTGTCCTTCTTCTCTACGAAGAATAACCCGGCCCCGGCTGGGGATGTGGATGGACGAATAAATCCCTTCCGAAGGTTCTCATCAATGTATTTCCTCAGTACTCCTGATTCTGCTTCGGACAAGGGAAAGATACGGCCGAATGAGATTTCAGATCCGGGTAGGAGGTCTATGGGGCAGTCGTAGGAACGGTGCGGAGGGAGAACGTCAGCTCCTCGCTTACTAAAGACGTCTAAGAAGTCATGGTAGGCCGGGGGAATAACCTGGGATAGATCGGTGTCACCATCCAAGCACAGGAGGAACCGGGGAACCACGGATCCTGTGACATGGCAGTGACTCAAACAATAGGGTGAGCAAAATTGAACTGTTCCCTTTTCCCAGTCAATCTGGGGGTTATGGGCCCTCAGCCAAGGGAGGCCCAGAATGACTGGAAAAAGGGGGGATGCGATGGCATCCAAACGGAGGAACTCCTGGTGATGGTCTGCCATTGTGGTGAAAATGGGTGGTGTCTCCTGGTCCACCACCCCTGATTTTATACGAGACCCATCTGCCAAGAAGATGTTGAACCCCCTTTCTTTGGTCTGGAGAGGGATTTTTTGCCGGTGGGCAAAAGTCAGATCGATGAAGCAACTACAGGCTCCTGAGTCAACGATTGCGGTCACTGACAATGTTCCTCCGGGGAGCTGTAAAGACACAGGAATGGCCAGGTAACTCGACTGATCATCCCTTCCTGCGGGTAGAGTAAAAGAAACGGGCGTGGACTTACTCATTTTAGCAGGACAGGAGCGCACCTGATGACCAGCTTCCCCGCAGTACAGACATAGGTTCTGTGATAGTCTCCTTTGACGTTCCTCGACCGATAAGTGAGAACGGGCCAATCCCAGCTGCATGGGTTCCGGGTTGTCCCCTGTTTCCGTGCTTCGCGGATGGTTCCCTGGGGTTGGAGCTGTATCTCTGGAAGGAATCCATGCCACCCTTTGACCCTGACTGCTCCTTTCCAGCCGACGTTCCCTTAGTCTACGGTCAATTTGAATGGCCAACTCAATCAGTTTTTCCAGGGAGTCAGGTAGGCCTACTCACGCTAGTTCGTCCTTGAGAGGCTCAGACAGCCCGATGCGGAACTGGTGACATAAGGCCGCATCGTTCCATCTGGTGTCGCCCATGCAACGCCTAAAATCGGACGCGTATTCTTCGGCTGTCCGGCGGCCCTGCCGCAGGGAGTATAGAGTCGCTTCAGTGGAAGCAGCTCGCTGAGGGTCGTCATACAAGACGGCCATGGCCCGAAAGAACTCGGTCACGGAGTCAAGATGGGGGTCGTGCTTCTCCATCAGACGGTGAGCCCAATCCTGGGGCTCATCCTGAAGGAGGGAGACTATAAACCCCACCTTGACGGTCTCAGTGGTGAACGTGCGGGGTTGTAAGTCAAAGTATAGGGTGCAGGCGTTCCGGAAGGCTCGGAAGCGGCTCCGATCACCACGGAATCGTTCCGGCAGAGGAACGCGGGGTTCAGGAGCTAGGGATGTGGCAACCGCTCCGGATACCGGGTTAGCGGGAGGTCCTGCAGGTGGAGGACTCTGAGCAGGGGGAGTCAGGGGGGCTATTGACTCCATGCGGTCCTCCAGTCGGGCGCAGCGACTGTGGAAGTTCTGAAAAGCCTGGGTCAAGGTGGCCAGGTGCTGACAAATATCCTCTAGGGACGCCGGTCCACTTCCTGGCTCTGTCATGGCCGCAAGGTACTGTTATGATCCGCCAGGTGGTGCCTCAGGCTGCCAACTGACAGACCTACTCAGAGCGTGGTCTAAGCCCGGGCTGTGCTTTCACCAGAGCCCCTGATGGTGGGGATGGACTTGAAACAGTCCCGGGCCAGGTCACGACCTCCGAGCAGGCCCGCCAGTGGCTGAGGAGACCTTTGGGGACAGGTACCGGGAGAGCCAGATATGAAGAGGATGGCGGCCCCAGCAGGGTAGTAACGGATCGTGGGCCCGTGAGGGTAAGCGGGGTACAGAATCGGTAGGCGAGAGTAGTCGGGTCACACGCAGGGTCAGCAGGGAAGTCAATCCGTAGAATGGTCAGGGCAATCCGGGTCAACTGCAGGAGCAGGCAGAATAGTCAGGACAATCCGGGTCAAACGCAGGAGCAGGCAGAGTAGTCAGGACAATCCGGGTCAAACGCAGGAGCAGGCAGAATAGTCAGGGTCACAAGATAGGTGCAGGAACTCAGGATCACAGGAAGACCTTGCGGCAATCTGTGACAGTGCAGGGCATCTTTAAATAGTGCGCCCTGCACTGTCATTGGCCGGCTAGGACGCGCCCCCGGCTGTCATTGGACGCCTGAGGCGCGCCCGCGGCTCCTACTGCGCATGCGCGGCGTCCTGTCAGCCGCGGCTCGCCGGGACCTAGTGCCTGTGTCCCGGCGCGATCCGCCGCCACTGCGCATGCACGAGGGACGGAGCCGCGATCGCGGACCATGGAGCCGCGGTCCCTGACAACGGTGCAGTACGTTTAAAACCAGTAAAATTTTATTAGTAAAGTATAACACTCACGAGGAAGGTGTCTAGCTGACACCAGCAATGACAGCCTCTATAATAACACATCCACGAGGGAAAAAACCAAGGGACGAACCTCCTGCACCGTGATCTCACAGCCGACAGCTGGGAGGAACGTCCCGACGTCACGTCCACTAGGCCACGCCCAACGCGTTTCGTCACTTGATTATACTGTGAGGGTGGAGAACATTCATAGTAATCGGTTTTAAAGGTTCTAAATGTAAACTCATTTGTCAAATAAAGTCACCCTCTTACCTGTCAATTAAGGCCTGAGAGGACAGAAGCTATCATCTGCTGTATCCCAACAATTACCCAACTGTAGGAGGTAGAAGATGGAACCCACAAGCAAACTAAACTGGAGCCTTTCCCCTCCGGTCCCCCCCTAGTGATGGAATTGCATATTCCTCTTGTTTGAGGATTGAGAAGTACGGTTTTGCTTGAATTGTATTCCAGGATTTGTTGTCCTAAGCTGAGAAAACTTGCAAAGATTTAATACTTTACATAAAGTGTCAGATTTCATTAAGGTCTTCATGTTATATAGTTTGAATACCGTGTCATAGATATATTATTCATAATTGGAAAAGAACATATTCCACACAAAAAAAAGTTGTTGTTTTTTTCATTTTTTTTCCATGCCTTTCCATCTCTAGCCACAGCTCTGTTATGGCAGGACAGTAAATGGTTTATACCCATCAAACTGATTTGTATGTGCATGTACTTGTTTGCATTTAACTCTTTGCACGTGTAAAAAATTCAATAAAAACCATTGACAAGAAAATATTATAACAAACCTTTGTTTTCTTGTATAACGATGGTCAGTATAACTGGCAGTCACTGTAAATGCCCAGATTTTATTAGTACATTGGTTTGCGGTGTTAAAAGTCCCTGTTATATGGGTAGTCAGTGTAAATGTTCCCTTAACGTTGTTTGTCAATAATAAAAGTCTCCCTTACATTGGCCATATTTTTTGGGGTAAGTGAAATACCCTTTTTCATTGGTGGATATTGGAGAAGTATCTACTTGCAATGGGGATTGGTGAGGAAGGGTCCGCCTAAATTGCTGGCCAGATCCTCCACTGGGCACTGTCAGGAAGATGATCAATTTGGTACAAATTAAGCTTGGAGTCCAGACCCTGTGCAGGGAGGGATGGACAATTAAGGAGTAATGCAAGATGCTGCCACCCACTTTCCCACACCTCCAGGCCCTATAGCAGCTGTGTGAGCTTCTATGAAGGTAGTTGTGGTTACAGGACTTCAGAGATCCCTGTGCAGCTGTACATGCAGCACAGATGATTTGTCTGACACCCTGGTTTGCATATTACCTTTATTTTTTTAAAAAAACAATAGTTTCCTAGCAGAGTGAGATTACATGAGATCAGAACATGGTGTCACGTTTTCAATTACTATTCATGCTATTAGTGTGGAATTTTGGCAAGTAGACAGAATAATGTCTTATCCCTTGGGGTGGGTGTGGGGAAAAGTAGCAAAATCGACAAATTGTGCTGCATGAACCGTTTTTTTTGGAAATAATTTCCTCTTCCTTTGGGGCAAATGTAAGATTTATGTTATAATCTGAATTTTATCATTAGAGATCTTTATGTATATATATTCCTTAGTGACATCTCACTGTATGATTTGTTACTGAAGGTGTGCTCAGTTTATCATACAATAAATCACAGAAGTAACTATAAGGGCAGAAAGATGAGTTTTCCAAAGAACAATGGCCACAATGTCACACTGGGGGAAAAACTGGCTGTTGGGTACAATGGCAACTGTATAGTACTCTTACAACTATTGTAACTTCCAATGTTTTTGGTAGTATACAAGAGGGTGGATGTCACACTATGTTAATGTTAAAGGTTACTGCAGGCACATGAGAAAAAAACACCAATTAATACACTAAAATGTCTTCAATACCATGCCCACACATATGCTGACAGGAGGAGAGAGCTAAGTAATGGCTTATCATCATACTGCTATTTCTTTAATGTCCAAAGAGTTTTAACGTGCCTCTTTAGTGCGGACAGTAGGTATTTTCATAGCATAATTATTTTTGACTGGCATTCAGCTGAAGGGTAACCCTAGATGGGATTCACACTGGTCCGTGTGTGTTGCAAGATGCATTGGTAACGCACACACGTAGTTTTGGGCCCATATAATTCCCTTTATCTTTACCAGAAAACTGCAATGCACAGATATGAACCAGTCCCATAGGGTAGATTCCTACTTAACCGCTTCCCGACTGCCCTATAGCAGAAATACTGCTACAAGGTGGCACGGGTGTGCAAAATTACATGTGTATATACGTGATTTTGCATTTCCGGGTAGGGGGCACGCGCACTATCCGCGCTGCTATTCGTGGCCGCGGCTGTCAATCACCGGGTCCCGGCTGGTGGATTTCCCAGGATCTCTGATGGGGAGGAGGACTGTTTTGTTTACTAACAGTTCTCCTCCCTGTCAGCTTGGACACACTGCTTTGGATGGCCATCCAAAGCAGTGTGATTATAGTGAAGCACACTGACACTGCCCCCTAGTAAAACACTCCCAGCACACAGTTAACCCTTTGATTGCCCCTCATGTTAACCCGTTCCTGCCCGGT
Source organism: Staurois parvus (assembly GCF_062004578.1). Lineage (NCBI taxonomy): Eukaryota > Metazoa > Chordata > Amphibia > Anura > Ranidae > Staurois > Staurois parvus. Next base: position 5,740,723 of record NW_028317882.1, read on the forward strand.
GCCATTAGTACAGTGTCAGTGGGGTTTTTTTTTAGCACTGATCACTGTATTGGTGTCACTGGGGATGTCAGTGACACCAAGTCAGTTCCCCCCAGTGTCAGAATGCCCGCTGCAGTCCTGCTATAAGTTGCTGATCACGCCATTACTAGTAAATAAGAAAAAAATACCAGTATATATACCGCCATTTTGTAAACGCTATAACTTTAACGTAAACCAATTAATTTACACGTATTGGGATTTTTTTTCTTAGCAAAGACATTTAGCAGAATACATTTTGGCGTAAATTTATGACGAAATTTGATTTTTTTTTTCATTTCTGGAAATGTTTAATAGCAAAAAGTTAAAATATTTCTTTCTCCAAATTCTCGGTCTTTTTTTTTTTTTTTATAGCACAAAAAATAAAAAACGAACAGGCGATCAAATACCACCAAAAGAAAGCTCAATTTGTGGGAAAAAAGGACGTAAATTTAATTTGGGTGCAGTGTTGCATGACCACGCAATTGTCAGTTAAAGTAACGCAAAAAGTGGCCTGGTCAGGAATAGAGCTAAATTCTCAGAGGGCAAATGGTTAAAATGCTGTAAAAAATAAACAAGTATGAATAATATTTACAAAGAAAGCTGATGGTAAATGCTTTGTAAAAGTTTGGCATACTCAAGCCAATGTGTATGACATTACATGCTTAGCCATGGATACACATCACAATTAAAGGTAAAGGAGTGCTTGCAAAATGCACACAGACCTGCACCCACATACAGCCGCACGAAAAACACGCTGCTTTAAGAAAATGCGAAGGGGTGCCATTAACTCTTAACGGCATCCCCACACACTGAAAATACAGTGCGGTTTCCTGTGCTCAGAAACGCATGGTGCCAAAGCACCATGTGGTTTCCATGCGACCACGCTTTAAAAAAAGTGCATGGAACCTATTCCTGCAGGAAACAGATGAATGGGTTGCTGTGTCCACGCAAATACTGTAAGCAAAACTGCTTAAATGTGAGCCTAGCCTAAGACGCTGCATTGTTTGGGTATTTTGACAACTGGGGAGGACAGCTGTCAAACTACAATTGCCGCAAGGGAAGGTTTGTCCATCTGCACTGTGTAGTGTCTGAATGGAAGGAAATCTATAGGTCTATAGCTTAATAGTATTTCCTGTTGCAGGCTGAATGGTAAACCACTGCTTCACAAGTAGAAGTAAGGTTGTCGTCTTGCCATGGCACTTTTTCCACTTGCCGTTGGATTATCGATCAAGTCTGTGCATGAAGGCAACCCAAAAGCCAACTGAAGGAGCACATGCGGCAGGCTGACAACTCTCTTCCTAATAAAGAGGAAGTTGCTCAGTATTGTTGCCCTGCTGCAAAAAATGGTATTAATCCCAGGATGTCCAGACAAAAACTTTGCAGCAGTCACAAAATATGATTTGCTTAACCTCCCTGGCGGTATTCCCGAGTGTAGCTCTGGGTTAAGTTTCAGTACTACAAGCGGTAACCCCGAGCTACACTCGGGATTACACTGCAGCATTGCTCTGGGATCCCTTGAGCACTTACCTTGTCCTGCTTTCCTGCGATGTCCCCCCTGCAGCGTCCCCGGCCATGTCCTCCGGCCGATGCCGGCATCCGTCTTCCATTCCCTGTGAGTGTCTGGACGTACGGGGGACGGAACCGGCGGGAAAATCAAAAATGTAAAGATTTCACATTCACTCAATACACTAAAATCACATAGTAAAACATTACTGTATCAAAGCATTTCACATGTTGTCCCGAGTGCTTTGTCCTGTGCCCTGCCTGCATTTTTACTGTTCTTTCTGCCTGGAAACTGAGAAACGTCCATGGCATCCAAAAAGCATACCTTTATGTCAAAAGCGGTTTTAGACCAGCTAGAGAACAGCGATAGTAAATCAGAATCACTCGCAGAATTGAGTGATAATGATTTGTGGGGAAATTCGTCATCAGACACTGAAAACGATTTTGCGACTTTGCTCAGTGATGTGCGAACTTGGCGTTCTATTTCAAATTTCAGTGTTTTTGGTTTGATTATATTATTGAATTAAATTTTATTATTATATTATATTTTATGATTATTTATTATATTATAATTTATGATTTCGTGTTTCAAATTTTATCATACCCGGGATGTTTACTAGACTCTTGTTCGGACAGTGTGCTGTTCTCCTCTTATTTGTTATTTAACTGTGCATTGTATCACCAATTCTTATTTCACCACGCTTGTTTTATTGTATTGATCTGTTGCTGCCATCTGCTGGCCAGAATTTGCATGCTGCATGCCTCTGCTTTTGCTAGTAAAGTTTTTCCTCTGCTGGGTGTGGTTTTAGGCAAGCCTTGGTTCTGGTCACTTCCTGCAGCCATTTTATGTGTTTTATAGCTGTGTGACAGGACATTCAATACCCTGGGCTTGTGAAGGCATCAGTGTTTGACCAGCAGTTAGCCTCAGGAAAGATATCATAGGACAGCATCAATACCTCTACTACCTTACAGTATTGTATCACTGTTTGTCGCTGTATTTGGACCAAATAAACCCACGCCGATTTCATTCCCGTGTATATGTTTGGATCCATCTAACCTGAGAATCTGCCGATCCGGTCTGCTCCACTGCTTGGATATGAAGGTAGGAAGTTACACAGCCATTATCAGTTATATCTTCATTCGCCTTCATGTGGGGACAGAACAGACAGATTTCAGTGAGATATTCCTAAGAATTACAGGCCTACAATAAAAAAACGACATATTTCCATTGAAAACAATGTACCGCTTTGAGCACAGAAATGCTGACATAATCAGACCGCTAGGGAGGTTAAGAAAATTCTGTACAGTGGAAAATTATGCCAAACATGCTGAAAAACTAAATTTGGGATCTACATACACATTACTCTGTCATTCTGAAAATGTTGTTTGCCTCACTGTCATGCTGATTGAGTAGCTTCAATACTAACCTGGTTACTAACCTGGAAAATGTAGATTGGAAGTTCTTTCACTTGTAGCATGCTTGTTTCAGGGCTGGTTCACACTCCTATGCCCTGATATGAATTGCACAGGAATGCGCTGTGCGTTCCTGTGCAACTCATATGCAGGTATATGCAGTGCTATTTCATGCCCATTCATTTCAATGGGATTAAATAGCAATGCACTGCGCTAAAAGTAGTGTATGCACTACTTTTTTTTTTAAACGTGCGTCAACTGCAACACATGGCACATTGTACCATGCGGTTTGGTGTGAGCCGGTGCAGGCAAACGCAATGCATCTGCGTCCTGTGTTAGGGGTGTCATTAACTTTAATTGACCCCCACAGCAGATCACAAGGGCATTGCGATTGGAATGCATTGCAGGAAGCCGCACGCGAACATGGCTCTCCTGCACCGCATTCCAATGTGAACAAGCCCTCAAGGTCAATGACTTGGAAATCATTAAAATCATTACCAGGCAACTAGAATTTTTTAGGTCAATAACGGCGCATATATTTACACATCACCTCATATTAGAGTAATTATATACTTGGAGGTCTATACCTGAATACTTCCAAATACTGATTTCTTTGCTTAAGGTATTATCTGCAAGAAAGGAGGTTTTACATTTAATTTGTACATGCAAGGTGGATGGAGGAATGCCTTCAGCCAGAAAATTGTACTCTGACAGCAGCTGCTGTCAGAACACAGTGATCAGAGGCTGCAGCCACTGATCGTAAAGTTTTCCAGCATGTACATTCGACAGAAGTCTATGTAACAATCAACTTATGAACAGGAAGGGCCACACACTGATCAAAACCTAGATGGTCCCTGCTTAACCAGCTGGATTTCAATCATGCTATGCTCAGCTCAGCTTTAGGGTGTCTCCACTCTGAATGTAGGAGCAACAGAGACACCCTTGGACAGGAGCCAGACTGGGGAGAGGGTAGTGTAATGCCGGGTACACATGCTAAGTTTTTATTTCCGTTCAACCCAGCGGGGATCCTATGGGATGTTAGTACAGTGATCTCTATGATAAGCTATTGTGTTCTGACGGGAGGACTGCCCACCCACCAGAACACACCGCTCAGCAGCCAGAGACTGATAGGGCTGATCAGATGCCGATTGGCTACTGGTATTCCAGCGTGCTTGTTCGACAGAAGCCGGCCGTGAGATCGTTTTTTGTCGGACAAGGATCTGTACACATGGGCTAATTGTCAACCAGTTTCTACTGTACTGGCTGATTTCGGATGATATTCAGCCCATGTGTAAGGGACTTTATATGCACTAGCAGATTCAGATGCATTTTACTTACAATTTAAATTTGAACTCCAGCTAATGCTTTTAAGCAGTACAGCAACACCTTTTTGACTTCTGGGATAAAGTTTTTACATAAATAAAAGCAGATCATTGCAAGCACCCATGTCAGTGGTAAATGGTGGGCCTCAACCCTCTACTACTTTTACTGGACAGCTTGGTCTGTTAAAGGGAGTTGAAACATACCAGACTTACTGGCCAGATCACCAGGTAAAAGTAAAGGAAAAAAGAAAAATAATGTGTAGCTACCACATCTAAGAATTGTTTCACTGCAATATAATGCATGTTTTTTGGGTGGTTTAAAGCAGTATTAAACCCAAACCCAAAAATATAATATATGGCAGCTTACCAATCCTTAGATGAGGTGGTTGCATTAGTTCTCTTTTTATGCTGTTTCCCCTCTGTCTTCACCTGGTGATCTGGCCAGTTACACACCTCCAGTATTAGAGAACATCCTCTCTGGATGAAGGAGCATTTGGGCACCTTTGGACAGCAGCATTGTTAGTCTGAGGGAAGGGGAGTGTTCAATGAACTAGCAGATTTAGATACATTAACAAATTGAAGCTAAACTCTAGCTCACACTTTATAATCAGTGACAGCAACATTTTTTTCCTTTTGGAATGCAGATTTTACATAAATACATACCTAAAGCTCCCTGGTGAAAAGGAAAGTCATCCCACACTCCAAAGACATGCTGATAGGTTAATTGGCCCTAGTATGTGTATGAGTGTGAGTTGGGGACCTTCGATTTTAAACTCCTTGAGGGCAGAGACTGATGTGAATGTACAATATATATGTAAATTGATGCCGCCTCATATTTTCCTGTTGGTTTATCAAAAACATGGGCTGCCTCAGGCCACCTATAATTTAAATAACGCTTTTTGGTGAAATTTTAAGCTTGGTCAGAAAGTTTGAACTGACCTACACATGTATTGCCAATAGGGTTTCCACCTCATCCATTTAAACCTGAACACATACAGTGTTAATTGCACAGGTTCTGAGGCTAATTTAATGCAGATAAGGCACCAAGTGAGTTTAATTACCAGCTTAATCAGCCCCAGAACCTGTGTAATTTAATAAGTGTTCGGTTTTAACCGCCTCCCGCCTGCCATATAAGGTAATGATGGGCGCAAGGCGGTTCTCTCGTTCTGGGAGGACATCATATGACGTCCTCCCACTCTAACGGCGCATGCGCGGCTCCGGGAGCGCGCAGCACGGCGATCGGCCGTGCGCTGTGTCCCTCGGACACAGCGGATTACCAATCAATGGAAAGAGCCAAAGATATCGGCTTGGTCATGTAATCAGCTGTGTCCAATCGGTTATCAGCAATTCTCTCCTCACGAGCTGTCAGCTCGTGAGGAGGGGAGAGCCGGTAATCGGCATTTCTCAGAGGGGGCATGTACACTGATCATCAAGGCACTGATGATCAGTGTGCCTTGATGATCAGTGTAGCTCCAGCAGTGCCACCTGTCAGTACCCATCAATGCCAGCTGTCATTGCCCATCAATGCCACCTGCCAGTGCCCATCAGTGTCACATCAATGCCACATATCAGTGCCTACCAGTGCACATCAATGCCACATATCAGTGCCCATCTGAGCTGCCTTTCAGTGTCACCTATCAGTGCCACCTATCAGTGCCAAGTCAGTGCCGCCTATCAGTGCCGCCTATCAGTGCCACCTATCAGTGCCAGTCAGTGCTGCCTATCAGTGCCAGTCAGTGCTGCCTATCAGTGCCATATATGAGTGCTGCCTTTCAGTGCCCATCAGTGATGCCTGTCAATGCCCATCAGTGCCACCTACTAGTGCCTCCCCATCAGTGCCACCTATCAGTGCAGCCTATCAGTGCCCATCACTGCAGCCTAATTAGCGCACATCAGTGATGGAGAAAAATCACTTATTTACAACATTTTATAACAAAAACTAAGAAAAAACTTTTTTTCGCAATTTTCACTAGTTTTTGGTTTGTTTAGCAAAAAATAAAAAACCCAGAGGTGATTAAATACCACCAAATAAAGCTCTATCTGTCTCAAAAAAATGATAACATTTTCATATGGGTAGAGTGTTGCATGACTGCGCAATTTTCATTCAAAGTGTGACAGCGCTGAAAGCTGAAAACTGGCCTGGGCAGGAAGGGGGTATAAGTGCCCTGTAGGCTAGTGGTTAAAGGGATGAGGAGGCAACCCTAATTGCCAACCCAATTGTCCTGGATGCATTCTAAGCTAAGAGTGGCTGACCTGCTGCCTAGCAGTGGCTAAATGGTTAGCACTTCCACCTGGCAGCACTAGGGTCATTGGTTCAAACCCCAACCACAGCACCTGCCTGTAGTTTGCATGTTTTCCTTGTGTCTGCGTGGGTTTCCTCCGGGTACTCCAGTTTCCTCCCACACTCCAAAGACATGCTGGTAGGTGAAATGGCTCCTGTCTAAATTGGCCCTAGTATGTGTATGTATGAATGTGAGTTAGGGACCTTAGATTGTACACCCCTTGAGGGTTAGGGACTGATGTGAATGTACAATATATTTGTAAAGCGCTGCGTAAACTGATGGCGCTATATAAGTACCTGAAGTAAATAAATAGTAGTCATGTCTCACCAGTACAACCTGTTTGATGGGATGAACTATCACAACAGCTAAATTTTATGTGATTCAAAAGGGATATGTTAAAAGCTGTTTTGTCAATCCTCGCTGGAGCACAGACACCTAGTGTACGCTGCAGGCAAAACATTGCAAGGAAACTGTAGAGATTAAAGATATTGATAGGCAAGAAAGCTCAGATACATTTGGCGGTAAAAGGGTTACTTCCCACCCACTGCCACACTTCTCCACCCTTTTGCTTCCAGCTACATGTTCTCTTCCTTTTTCTCGATCCATATGGTCAGCGTTCCACTTACAATGTAAGTATACAGCTACATTTCCTTCATTGCATTCCTTTACAGAAATCTATAGTACAAATATATAGAGATTTTAGTTGTTGCAAAAAAGTGAAGATGTATTTTTGCATAATTTTCTCAGTAGCACACAGTTTTTTTTTTTTTTTACTACAAATAGCCATGTGCTCTGAACTTACAAAAAACTTCTCTTTTACACTTTTGTTTAATTATTATGGACTTATTGCAGGTCCATCAACTTGCTGTCTGTGTGCTAATAGATATATATTGTATATTGTGATCCTTGAAGCCACTATAAATATAATTTCCGATTTTTTTTTTTAACTCCATGCATACAATTGTGAAAAATGGCCAGGTTGATGGTAATTGATTGGATGCTATAGCACAGCTTTCATACTTGCACAGTGTTGTTGAATGAACCCATATGCGTGGTTCTTGTGGGTAATTGGTAAGCTAGGTAGCTGATTTGAGATGCACTTTCCATGAATACGTGTGCATTGTTAATGTGGTTTATATCCAGTCTGACTTCACTAGTTTTCTAGAATTGTGAGGGTGCTGTAACTAACATTTTATGAGTTTGTTTTACTATTAACTTAACCCCTTCACGCCTAAGGGTACAACAAATTTAAATGCCTAAGCACAATTCTGCAACGCTGACGTGTTAGTAAAACTGTACATATCACAACTACTTTGTACATCCAGGTGGATTATACCTTGTTTTTTTTCAGGACAAATTGGGCTTTCATTAGATGGTAAATGGTAATGGATAGCTCCTAATTTTTTTTTTTATTATTAAAGGAAATAGTAAAACAAAATTTTTATTTTTTTTATTTAGCTGTGTGTTTCTTGTTATGACCATAACCTACCTCCATAGAACAACCCACAATAAATTCTCCAGCTCTTGGCGATCGCAGCGATACCATATATGTGTGTATTATTTGTTGTTTGTACCCATAGTACAGCCCAGAAACAATAGCGTGCATTTTGTTTTTGTCTTTTTTTTTTTTTTTTTTAACCTAAAACACACTGACATTAATGCTAACTGACACCTATTTTTTCTTTAAATCCCGACCTTTGACCCTGACCCAAACACTAACCCTGGCACTGAACTAGATCAAACCTTGATCTAGGTATTTTTCTTTATTTTTTCTTTCATTTTTTAATACTTTTTTTTTTTTTTAACAAACTTTTTTTTTATCTCTCCATGTCAGGAGTTAGAGAGATACAATGTATCTCTTTTCTCCATTCATAGAGAGAGAAAAAAACAAGGGGGCCGGGCTGCACAGTGACTGATCGCTGTCATTGCCAATCAGAGGCTATCACAGCGATCACGTGACCTGGAATTGGGAGTCCCGGGTCCCGTTCTAACGATCGGGACCCGGGGCTCTCCGTGACACCGCGGTGTCTGTGCTGGGAGCACGCCGAGCGGCACGCTCCCAGCACAAAGACAGGTACGCAAATATGCAGCCCGACAGAAAAAAGCCCAGCTCCGTGAGGCCGCATATTTGTGTGCCGTTGGCTTCAAGGGGTTAATAGGTCCTAAGTGGGAAGTACATGTGTTTTGTAGTATATAAACCTTTATGCACTCTGATTATTAACAGTACTGTTAAAGTAGTATGAAAGTGACACTAAACTCTATTTCTATTCAAGTATGTATTCTTAAAGCGATTCTAAAGGGTTTTTTTTTTTTGTAAAATAACAAATATGTCTATACTTACCTGCTCTGTGCAGCGGTTTTGCACATCAGCCTGGATCCTCCTCCTTTCGTCCCCTGCAGGCTCTGTTGGCTCCTCCTGTCAGGTGCCCCCATAGCAAGCAGCTTGCTATGGGGGCACCCGCTGCTGTGTGTCCATTCACACACGAAGCCGTGGCTTGGCCCCCACCCTCAATCTCTCCTCATTTGCTGACTGGCTGTGATTGACAGCAGCGGTAGCCAATGGCTGTCTCAGCCAATGAGGAGGCAGAGACTCAGGACAGCCAAGGCTTTCATTCACATCGCTGGATCACGATGAGGCTCAAGTAAGTATTGAGGGGGCTGGGGGAGCTGCAGCACACAGAAGGTTTTTTACCTTCATTCATAGAATGCATGAAACCTTTATAATTACTTTAACTCAAAGTCCCATCTATTGTTCAGAGCCACCTCCAAATTCCTCTTCTTTTTTTTTCTTCTGAGATCTGACTTTCTGTTAGAGGGTTGATTCTTCATGGTTCCACTGTACGAAGGAGCATAGCTACTCTCACTTTTGAGGTAAAGCTGTAGTAAACCCCCCCCCCCCCCTAAAAAAGAAAAAAAAAAAAAAGGATTCCCGTGAAAACTATTGTCACAATGTGCTAGTATGCATCACATACTAGCACATTATGAAAGACTCACCTTAGAACAAAGCCCTCCAGTGGCACGCTGTCACTGCTGACAGGCCTTCCATCTTCACGTAGGCTCAAGTATGCCATTCCTTCAAAGTGCCTGCACCGGTGACATCATCGGCTGCAGGGACACTGACTATCTCCTAAACGGTGCACGTTGAGTGCTGTGCTAGTTCATTGTCTCTTCCTGTCAGTGTGTCTGCCCATATGGGGTACAAGCACACAGATACACTGAAAAGTCTGCAGGAGTCCGGCATGGCACCCGTGATCGCTAGTGCAATGTTTTACAGGCTGAAAAAAAAAATTAATTTGCATTTTTTTTTACCTGCAAAAAGATGTGCATTTATTTATTTTTTTAAAAAGGTGACCTTATCCTTTAACTAGAGACTTTGGGATGTGTAGTGTTCATAGAGCCAGCATTGCTTGTTCCAAACAAAAGAAAGTGGGGGTCTGGGGTTAAGGAGAGGTTTGGGAACTCACGAAGGCTGTTTAGAAGGAGAAGGAAAAAAACAATTTTATATAAAGGCTATAAAGTAATGGCTGTGTATGGATTAAATTTGAAAAACAAGGATATGGTTTGATGTCACTTTAAACCCTCAGTGTTCACCTTTTGGACAAAAATAATAAATGTAAATTTTTTTTCTTTTTGCAGGTAAAAAAAATGTGCATTTATTATTTTTGTCCAAAGGAGCCTGGAAAGCATTTCACCGGCGATCAGTAGATCCCTGATGCTATACAGGTCTCCTGCAGGCCTGTCAGAATATCTGCTTGCCGTACGGGATGTACGAGTAAGCAGATATTCTGACAGGAAGCTTCAATGAACTATCGCGGCGCTCCACAGCACCATGGTAGTTCATTGAAAACTAAGGCTGCCAGGACTTGCAGTTTTCATCATTCACAGAAGTTTGTGAATGAATGATGTGGCCATGTGGGTGGAGCTGTTTTCAAATTTCACAGTACAGGGAGAAGTTTCCCCATGCTATCTGTCAGAGGGAGGGGGGCGGCTGCAGCTATGGGAACATGTTATATGTTTCACCCTAAAAACGGCTGGAACATGTTGTAAAGGTGAACCTATCCTTTAACACATTTTCAATAAAATAAATTATTTGGTAATAAATAATAATAATGCTGCTGGCTCCTGCTCTCTCAGTGCCACTGTCCTGAACTTCTGTTCTTCACAGGAAAGAGCAGACAGTGTAGTCTTTAGCCAGTCTGTTAGCTTGGAGAGGAGGAGTTAGTGGTAGGGGAGTGCCTTGCCATTCTAGGCTATGAGGCTTTGTTTCCACTGATGCACACAGTGTAGGGAGACGCAACTCTAGTCTCTGCATGCAAAGGTGAAAGGAGCAACCCTAACACAGGAAACCTGGGGCGGCAGTCATGGCACAAGCTTAAACTGGAATAGAGGCAAGTATTAAAGGATGAAGATGCTGCTTACTTAGCATGTGATTACATTAGCTGCTAAAAGTGGAGGGTTTAATATAATTTACATTCAGAATACTACCTATTTGTTGTTGGCATGCTATCTAAACCCAAAAGCAAAAATGTAATATATTACAACTTACCAGTCCTTAGATGTGGTGGATGCATTAGTTTTCTTTTTTGAACCTAAGAACATTTTCTGCAAGTACAGAAAATACCTGTTCATCCTGCCAGAAATACAGGGACTTCAGTAAAGCTCTAACAATACTCTTATGGTGGTAGTTCCCTGTAGAACTGCTTGCACCTAATTCAGACAAGCATTTGTGCCAGTTTCGGTAACATTATCAAAACATGGGCCAAATTCAGATAGTCCTAACTACTGCAACTTTAGGAATATACTATATTATGGCAGCAACAGATTCCACTGTTCAACAGGTAAAAAGATTTGGGCATAAAATTAGCTAATCTTACATAATTTTGGGGTGCTGAAAACGAAAATGACCCTAAAAAATGTTGATTGGCTCTAGTTTCCATGATATATTCACCCATCTAATGACGTAAGCCATTCAAAATTATGATGCAACTTCAGCTGCATATTGCGCAATTGATACTGGTGACCAATAGAAAATTGCATGTATACTGAGATGCAATATTAGCCTTTAATTGCATCACTTCACTGCATAAAAGCTGCAGTATCTGTAGCTGATTGTAGTTCGACAGCGTCTTTACATTTCGTTTTATGCTTATATAGGCTACTCAGTAATGCCTCGAACTTGTGTGAATAAAGCAGATAATTTCTGCTATATCTGCGGTGAAATAACTTTTATCTCACAAAAAAGGAGGATAACAGGAATGATTAAGAAAGCCTACAACTTGTATTTTGGCTGCAAGATAGGAGACCAGGACAAGAGCTGGGCACCACATATATGCTGCAATTCTTGTGGGACGGCACTGGAGCAATGGTTGAATGGAAAAAAGGCATCTATGCCTTTCGCCGTGCCAATGATTTGGAGAGAGTCAACAGATCATGTTAGTAATTGTTACTTTTGTATGGTGCCTCCAACAAAAGGGCTAAATAAGAAGAAAACGTTATCTGTGCACTATCCAAATATTCCATCGGCAATACGTCCAGTTCCTCATGGAGAGGGGCTACCAATTCCTAAAGCACCAGAATCCTTCGTGGTTGAGTCAAGTGAGGAAGAACCTGAAGCGTGTAGTCATCAACCGTCAACCTCACATGACCCAGACTTTCTTCCATCCACACCCACTGAACCACACCTCATTACATAAGTGGAATTGAGCGATCTTATCAGAGACCTGGATCTTCCGAAGAACAAGGCAGAGCTTTTGGGGTCAAGACTACAACAGTGGAATCTCCTAGCAAGTGATGTTCGTACGACTTTCTACCGTCATCGTCAGAAAGATCTGATCCCATTCTTCGTCCAGGAAGGTGATATTGCTGTATGTAACAATGTTCATGGTTTAATCTCAGCCATCGGCATATGCTATGATCCCGATGAGTGGAGGCTGTTCATTGATGCTTCAAAGGCGAGTCTTAAAGCTGTTTTGCTCCATAATGGCAATCAGCTGCCGTCAGTTCCAGTTGCTTATGCAGTTTCAATGAAAGAAACGTATGAAAACTTGAAAGAGCTTTTAAGGTGCATCAACTATGATGAACATCAATGGTCGCTTTGTGGTGACCTGAAGGTGATTGCTATCCTACTTGGACTTCAAGGTGGATATACTAAGTACTGCTGCTTCCTCTGTGAGTGGGACAGTCGTGCGAGAGAAATGCACTATGCCAAAAGAGACTGGCCATTACGCCAGTCATTGCAGCCTGGAGAAAAAAATGTTAACTATCCAGCACTTGTAGACAGCAATAAGATCTTATTACCTCCATTACACATCAAGTTGGGATTAATGAAAAACTTTGTTAAGGCAATGGACAAGAATAAAGCAGGTTTCAAGTACCTGATTAGCAAATTTCCAGCACTTAGTGCTGCAAAAATAAATGAAGGAGTCTTTGTTGGGCCACAGATTCGTAAACTTATTCATGATGATGAGTTTCTTTCTCTGTTGCGTGGAAAGGAAAAGGCTGCCTGGACAGCATTTGTATCAGTGACATCAAATTTTCTTGGAAACAATAAAACACCAGACTACAATAAAGTGGTAGAAAAACTCATCCAGACTTACAGAAATCTGGGTTGCAACATGTCTCTAAAAATTCATTTTCTACATTCGCATCTGGATTTTTTCCCACCAAACTGTGGAGCAGTGAGTGATGAACACGGAGAGCGCTTCCATCAAGACATTGCAGCTATGGAAAGAAGATATCAAGGTAAATGGAGCCCATCAATGTTTGCTGACTATTGCTGGACAGTTGTAAGAGATAGCCCTTTCCTTGAATACAAGAGAAAAGCCAAGAGAAGCAAAACCGACACAAACTGAAGACAAAACTAGTGAGAATCCTAAGTATTAAAATGATTCAACTTAGCTTATGGCTATAATTTTTCTTGGTAATCCTATGCAATATATTATGCCATTTAGGCTTTGTTATGTAGTCAATATCACTTGCTTTATATTTGTGGAAAGACATCTATCTATATAATTATTGTGCATTATGTAGTCATTACGCCTATAGTAGAAAACTTTCCGTTTACAGAAAACTAGAGCCAATTGACAAATTTCATTGTTATATTTGAACTCAGAATGTGAAATTCATTAAGAAATGGATCCTTTTGTTTCCAAAACTGGCAAAAAATAAAAATTTGTTGAACAGTGAATAGTTACTGCCAATTTCAGATGTTTCAGAGCACCATCATAAATCCCTTCATCAAGCAAAGAGTGGGTCCTACATTTTTTTATTGTATACTTCCTCCTCCACTTTCTGCACAGGTGAAATGAATACCTATCATATGTATTTATATACCAAATAACCAGCATTATTACCAAGACAGACAGCGATAACAAATCGAAATATTTTGGCTCCAAATGAGCATGTAAGGGAAATCTTTCATATGTGACAACCAGGGGCGGACTGACAACTCATGGGGCCCCCGGGCAGTAGGGGATCATGGGGCCCCTGTGTCCTTGCCCACATTCAAAAAAGCCTATAAAAGGTACCAGGGGCATTTCATGGGGCCCCCTACTGACCCCGGGTCCTCAGGCAGTGCCCGAGTGCTCGAATGGTCAGTCCACCCCTGATGACAACTATCTAACAAGAGAATGACCCTGTCTTTGAGTATTCCTCTCACTTGTCATTGCATCACCAGGACAGCTAGTAAAGAAGCGCTTCCGGAATTCTACAAACCCTTGTTAACTGCTTTCCCGCCACCCTATAGTAGAACTACTGCTACAGGGTGGCAGGGCTGCACAAAATCACGTGATTTGCATTTCCGAGTAGGGAGCGCACACGCGCGCCGCCATTGGTGGCTAGGGATGTCAACCACTGGATCCTAGCTGGAGATTCCCTGCCAGCGATTGTCGGGGAAAGTTGATGGGAGAGACCTGTGTGTAAATAAAACAGGTCTTGCTCCTGCCAGCAAGGACATGCTGCTTTGTATTTCTCTGCACAGCATGTCTCCCTAGTAAAACACACACAGCACATAATGGAAAAGAGCACACAGTTAACCTTTTGATCCCCTCAAGATGTTAACCCCTTCCTGCCCAGTGTCATTAGTACCGTGACGGTGCATTTTATTAGCACTGATCACTGTATTAGTGTCCTTCGAATGTCAGTGGCAGTTAGTTAGTTCCCACCCAGTGTCAGAATGCCTGCCACAGTCCTGTTGATCACTGCCATTACTATTATAAAAATAAAAAAGTCCAGTATATACACCGTCATTTGTAGACGATATAACTTTCACGTAAACCAATTAATTTACATGTATTTGGATTTTTTTTTAGCAAAGACCTGTAGCAGAATACATTTTGACATAAATTTATGAAGAAATTAGATTTTTTTAAAAAATTTTCTGGATATGTTTTATAGCAAAATGTCAAAAATATAGTTTTGCTTTCAAAATTGTCTTTTTTTTTTTTTTTTTTGGTTTATTGTTTATAGTATAAAAAACGCAGAGGTGATCAAATACCACCAAAATAAATGTATGTCCTTTTTTCCCCCAAAATAGAGCTTTATGTACAACGTTGCATGCATGCGCAATTGTCAGTTAAGGTAACCTAGCGCCATATCGCAAAAAATGGCCTGGTCAGGAAGGGGGGGAAATTCTCTGGAGGGCAAGTTGTTAAATCCCGCAGGGGACCCAGTTCACTTAGTGCTTGTTCGCATTTAAATCTGTGGTGTGATTGCTGAGCAGCGGGGTTGGACGGCTTGCCCTCTCCCCCCTAGTACTATCCAACTATGCTGTAACATGGAGATGAATATTTCTGACAGCTCCCTTTCCACATCTGCAGCTAGTCTCCGTGATTGTGAAGTCCTGTGCCTTCTCTTTAGTCTTCATGTTTGCTGTAAAGAAAGCTAGCCAGCTCAGACCCACAAACTGCAGCTTATTATTTTGGATCCGAAGAGAAAAAAGTGCTGTAACTGTTGGCTTGTGTTGTAAATGAAGGCCAAAGCAACACATATCAGGAGCTACTACACTTGTCTGAGAGAGACAGACTACTGTAGTAGCTGCCAGTGTGTAATGTTGTGGCCTTGTGTTTTTGTGAATGTCAGTGCTGTTCTCTAGTGCAGTCATTCACCACACAAGCTGGCAGTTAAAACTGTACTCTCCTCATATCTGATATACCAGGCTGCATCTGCTGATGGATGGGTCTGTGCCAGGGGCGGATTGACCATTTGAGCACTCAGTAGGGAGCCCCATGAGATGCCCCTGGTACCTTTCTTTGGCTTTTTCATAGGCTTTTTTGGGTTTGGGCAAGGACACGGGCCCCATGATCCCCTATTGCCCGGGGGCCCCATGAATTGTCAGTCCGCCCTGGTCTGTGCTGACTTGCTTATTTTGTAGTAAAAATGAAAATTGCAATGGAGGCACAGAGCTTTACAATAAAGCTGAAGAATGAAGAGTTGGCTTCAGTGCTGGTTGTACCTCCTCCATAGGAACACTCCTAAATTGGGCTTCAGCCAGGAGTGGTGCTACAACCAGCACTGACAGAGCTAAAAATGTAAATATAATTAAAAACAACTACACACTTTTTTTTACAGGGCTGCACATAGCAGATGCATTAAAAAAAAGTGTTAGACAGCAATATAAACTTTAAGGGCAGACTTCGAAGACCACATTGAGAATATTTGCTCTTGTATTTATACTGGTGGCCTTAGTCACCAAGGCAGAAGCAAAAGTGAGCAGAAATCTAAAACGAACACTTGCTGTGGTAACTGCTGTCTAGGAGGAGACCACCATTCACTCTGGGAGATGTTTTCCAAATTTATGTTGCATCTATGGGTGATGAAGTGAAGGGAAAATAACCTGGCAGGGGTTTAAACTCTTCCCCACTTTTATCCAAAACAAATGTAGCACCGTATAGTGTGCTGCTAGAATATTGTAGTGTATTGCAGGTAAAATCATTGTAACTGTGTGAGCCTGTGATGCAGGTTAGCTGACTGACTTAACAGGTTGTGGCTCTATCACCTCCGCCTGACGCTGGAGGACCATGGAACCTTCCAGAAGTCGGTAAGAAGGAAAGGGTGGAGACCTAATCTGCATGTTTATGGGAATCTGGCCAATCCCAGGTTTGGAGGCCCTGGTAGAGTGGTGGACCTCTCCCATAAATATGGGAGAGTCAGGCAGACAGGGGAGTTGGGTGGAAGATTGAGTGCTGAGGAGACTGTTGCTGCATGGAAGGGGCCCCCTACATCTGGGCTTGGGCTGCCTCAGGAGGATACCTTCAGCAGTGCAGTGTGAGTTGGACTGAGACCTGGAGCAGTGGGAGCAAGGAGGACAAAGTGTTTACATCAGCACTCCCTGGGATCTACAAGGGGAAAGACTGTCGCATGTAGCAAGCTTTCAAAGGACGGTGCTGGGCTCAATCCTTTATCCTTGTCCCGGGAGCTCTTCCGAGCAGCCAGGAGGGCTGATAGTGTCTGCAGGCTGTGGGTCTGGGAGCAGTGCTACAG
This sequence comes from Staurois parvus, assembly GCF_062004578.1. NCBI lineage: Eukaryota > Metazoa > Chordata > Amphibia > Anura > Ranidae > Staurois > Staurois parvus. The sequence continues at coordinate 5,757,740 of NW_028317882.1, forward strand.
GGGGGAGAGAGAGGACATCTCTGCCTGTAGTTGCAAGAATCTAAGCTGATTCTTGAGGGGCTGCTAGCTCCTCACCCATAAAGCGCTGTTGCTACTGATCCACAAAGACTGATAGCTCTCAAGGAAAAAGGACAGTCCAGGATCTGGAAGGAAGTTGTCCCACCTTCATTGATTCAAGCCAAACTGGGCATCCCATAATCCCTATCCAAGTTGTTTTTTTTTTTTTTTTCCCCCTAATAAAAATGCAAAACCAAACCCATAGACTGATTACTGTCTTTTGGATGCAAGTCTGTGTGAAAAATACCTGTCACCTGGCTTGTCAGCGCTTAGGTACCCACAACACAGCTACCCTCACAAGGGTAGACACACACACACACACACACACACTTACTTTGGGCTATACAAATGCTTTAACCCTTCGCTATCCAAAATAAAAAATGCCGATTCATGCACTTTAATCTAAGCAGTAGATTGTAACCAGATTCCACAAAGTCTTTAACAAAAATGTCCAAGCACACATTACCAGCTATTCTGCAAACAAACCAAATTGACCCTGTGTAACAATTCATGTTAAAGACAGATGGCTTTGTAGCACACATTTACAAATATATGTGGAAGCCGCAGTGCCTATGTCAAGGCACCTCTGTATACTGTGGTCCAAACTATAGTTTTGAGAGTTTCCAAATTGAAGCATATAGAGCAGTGGATGAATTAGATGCCCAACAACATCACAATGGCAGATGAAGGCATCCAGTGTGCACCCACATCAAATCATCAAACAAGCTATACAAAAAAACGACGGCTACCCCAAATGTATAACTCATTTTTGCAGTAAGGTGCACATGGAAGAGCAACACACATCACAAACACACCAAAAAAAAATTCCCAGCACACTTGCAGCTAGCCTGCAAACAAACAAAGTTACCTATAAAAAGGGATTGGACTGGTCATACTACAGCAATGCCTGGATAAAAAACTGAAGAGAACAGCACTCCAGCTTTGCTCCCTGCATTTGTTTATAATATTGTACTTTGTTTCAGTTTTGGCCACAGTGCATCATTAATTATTTAAAACAGAAACAACTGTCATTCTGTGACATTATTGCCCATGTATATTTTTCTTCAGTTTTGCCAGTACATAATAACAGCTTGTCAAACACTTTCACCTCTCACGGCCAAGTTTCTTATCCATTGCCACAGGCAATAGAGTTAGATTGCTAAAAACTGATTACTGACTGCATGTTGTAAGACAGTGTACACCTCTTCTGTTTGGACAGTGCTATTAAATAAGTCCATGTATGTTGCCTTTAAGAGTAAATAGATGCTTACTGATGTGGTTAACAGAGACTGGTGAAAGATGCATTCAATTATATGTTCATAGTCGATGACGATTGTATTTTGCCTGATGGCTTAAAACATTGGCAGAACTTTTGTTTGTCATACCAAACTGATGAATAGAAAGTTGAAATTAAATGTAGACCAGATGGGTTTTATATACATTTTTTTTAAATGCCTCCTTTGTTAAAAGGTTTGGTTATTTAAGGAAGTCAGTTAATTGGGTAGAAAGTTGAATATATTTAGGAAAATTAGAGAGATTAATTATACGAATCAATGTTTCATCCTTTTCGATAAAATAAAAAAATATAGTTGCTCTTGACAACTGCTGCAAGTAAACTCCAGGTATTTTTTCTGCACCTGTAATAACATAGGGCTAGCTATCTGATCGTTTGTTATATTTGCTTTAAAGTGGAACTAAAGGCAAACCTTTTTTTTTTTTTTTTCCCCATTTTGAATAGAGTAAGGAAGGGTTATAACCCCTGTCACTTTTTTGCCATCTGAGTTCCATTGGTAAGATTTTCCTTTGCTTCCGGTTCCATAGCCAAATCAGGAAGTGAAAGGAAATCCCTGCAAATTAGGGGAATCCATTGGGGCCAAAATGAGTGCCCCCACTGGCAGATTTCCCCTCTTACCATTCTGGGGACAACCCATAATTTGTGATTTTCTTCACTTCCACATTCAATGATATTGGTAGACAGGACATATAGAGAGGGTGAATCTCACTACCGGGGACACAAACAGAAATAAAGAAATAACGTGTTTTAATCCCTCTCCACCCCAAAACTTTTTCTTTTAGTTATACTTTAACCACTTGCCCTCCTGAGGATTTATTACCCTTCCTGCCCAGGCCATTTTTAGCGCTACGGCGCTGCATTACTTTAACTGACAATTGCACATCCTTTTTTTTTTTTTTTTTTTTTTTCCCCACGAATTGAGCTTTCTTTCGGTGGTATTTTATCACTTATTTTTTTTTTTGCGCTATAAAAAAAACACAATTTAAAAAAAAAACAAACAATATTTTTGACGTTTTGCTATTAAACATGTCCATTAAAAAATCAAATTTTAGTCATAAGTTTAGGCCAAAATGTATTCTGCTACATGTCTTGGCGGCGATCAGTGACTTATAGCGAGCATTCTGACGCTGGGGAGAACTGACTTAGTGTCACTGACATCACCAGTGACACCAATACAGTGATCAGTGCTAAAAAAAAAAAAGCAATGGCACTGGGTAGAAAGGGGTTAACATGAAGTGCAATCAAAGGGTTAACTGTGTGCTGTTTCACTGTAAGCTGTGTCTGTGTGCTTCACTGTAATCACACTGCTTTGCATGGCTGTGATGTGTACAGCCATCCAAAGCAGTGTGCACGAGCAGACAGGGAGGAGAACTGTTTTGTTTACAAACAGTTCTACTCCCTGTCAGAGATGCTTGGCAATCACCTGACGCCGGCGAGTAATCACCGGCTGGAACCCGGTGATTGACCGCCTCGGCCGTGTATGGCGGTGCCCCCTACCTGGAAATGCAAAATCACGTATATATATGTGATTATGAGCACCCGTGCCATGTAGCAGTATATCTGTTATAGGGTGGTCGGGAAGCGGTTAAAGCGTGTTTCTACTTTTGCAGCCAAATTTGAGAAAACCCCACTATATGTTTGTGTTCCCACTCACACAGCATGCCCCTGGAAAAAAATATTTCTTACCTTTTTAGTTGTTTCTCATAGTGTCTTTGCCCCCACACAGACAAAGCTATCTCTTGTTAACATACAATTCAGTAGGGCAGGTTACAATCTTTTAACCCTTTGTAAAGACAGTGTTTAAAGCTAGTTTACAGCTGATAATGAAGCACTACCAATACAGTACAGACGAGGTTAATTATGTTAATATTACTTCATGGCCCTTCCTAAACATTACACAACAGGGAGAGCATGAAAGGATTGTGAAGCAAATAAGAAGCACTTAAAAAGATAAGCAGGAATTTTTTTTTTAAGCTATGGTAATGGGAAAATGAAAGTATATGCAAACCCTCATCTAAAACAACCTATTCCGTTTAAAATAGAAATGAAAGGCAAAGTATATGTGTATACATATTAAGTAAATATAAATACCTTTTATTTCCCATGTTTTATAATCAAATACCCCCTAAGCTCCTTATGCAGCTAAGGACCAAGAGCTGGGGAGGAGAACGCAGCACACTGAACTTCCCAGTGAATGGCTTTGCAGGAGGGGCGTGTGAGCAGAAATCTGATTATTAGAGGAGAGCAAACTAGAGAACTGACCACGTAGTTTTTACTTTTTTATACAAGAACATGGTACAGCAGGCACATATCAGGAATATGAAATGTTAGATTTTCATACATTTTAAACAAATATAAAGTAGGTTTTATCACACATTGTAACCCCCAGCACCACACACTTTCTTTGCAGCCCAGCTTTCAAAATGATGTCCCCTGTACTTCTTAGTAGCAAAGGGGTGACATCATGGTATCGGCTGTTTTTCAGTGGGTGGGGAAAATTGTAACGTTGAGCAGCAACACCCCTATTCACGCTTACTTTTGTTCTTGTTCAAGTGTCTTCTAGTAGAATGCATACAGACAGGGTTGCTGTTAGAAACCACGGGGTCCCATACAGCCAACCTGACAGGGCCCCCTCTAAAAAGAAAAAAAAACCCCACACATTTTACAATGTGGCAGTTATGAATGAACACAGTGAGCGATTGGTACCAGTCACTCATTGTGTTATTTCAGCATTCTATTGTGTGCTTGCAGCTGCCGGTGGAAAGCACAGGAGGGAAGCCGGCAGCACTGCCGGGGTGGGAGCACACGGGGGGGGGGGGGGTGCGAGCAGCAGAGGGAAACGTATGGAGCACAGGGAGAGTTATATGTGCAGCAGGGGGAAGCAGTGACTGGAACCGATCCCCTGTATGACTATCCCTGTAGCAAATGGGGTGAGGAGGGGGGATGAAGCCAACTTTCAGCTGCTGCAGAAAAGCCATACAGGGGATTAATTCCAATAATTCTAGGCCGTGCTGATCACCCTCCCTGCCCACATCCAATTCACCTGTCTGGTTCCACCTGCTGGCCCGGGCCCCGTAGAGGAGGACTGGTAGGACCCCCTTATCCATGGCCCTGCATACAGACCTGTCTTAAGCAACTTCATGCAGATACTGTAGAAAAAGATAAGGTAAAGCATGTCAGAAAAGTTTTTGGTTTTTTTAGACCAATTTATCATGTGCAAGTTATTGTATCAGCAGAAGTATTGCAGACAATTGCAGAGCTCACAGTTCAACTCAACAGCCACAAGATGTTGCATGACTGATAAGGAAAACCTATGCTGTCATCACCCAAAGGGAAAGATTATCAGTGTTATCAGGAACAGTTACATTCTGCTGGTCAATGATGAAAATGTACATCTTTATACTGAAGCAGTGTGTGTTTTGCACACTTCTATAGCAGATTTTGGAGACATCCCAGAGTTTTTTCCATGCCAATAAGCCATTTTGTGTTTCACAGCAACAATTTCAGTTGCTATTTGACTTTTTACCCACTCTATTTAATGTTAAGGGGTGCTTTTTTATAGGCATGCAACATTTTTTCCTTTCAGTTATGTTAAAAAAAAAAAAAGAAGAAGAAAAAAAGAAAAGAAAGGGGGAGTGGTTTGGTAAAAGCATTTAAAGACTATGCATGAACTTACTAGAATATTTTGGGTGCTTTTTGTCATTTAAAATAAGGCTGGGTTAACACTAGGGAGGACAGCTGCGTAAGTGCTTTACCCGTCTGTCAGCTGCCTGATTCCGACTGCACTAGATTCAGCGCATATGCGCCCCCCCCCCTTTTTTTTTTTTATGGACAAATTTTATTTGAAATGTACAAAACATACACTTTATCCATGGTGTGCTGTACAGCGGCACAATGCACTGTGCAACTGTATAGTGCCATGTGATTCTGTACCAGGGGCGGACTGACAACTCATGGGGCCCCACGGGCAATAGGGGATCACGGGGCCCCTGTGTCCTCACCTACACCCAAAAAAGCCTATGAAAAAGCCAATGAAAGGTACCAGGAGCATCTCATGGGGCTCCCTACTGACCCCGGGCCCTCGGGCAGTGCCCGAGTGCTCGAATGGTCAGTCCGCCCCTGTTCTGTACAGTACGCTTTGATTAAATGCAGCGTGTCTGTGTTGCAGTGTGAATGGGACACACGGGAAATTGTTTTCTTTGTATCCTTGCAGTGACATGCGCTTTACAATGCAGTTTGCTTGTTCAAATTAAGGCTTAGCACAAATGATTAAAGCTGAACTACACTGTATTCCAGCACCACAAACCAAAAACGCTGGTCAATTTAAGTTTACATATTCAAAGCAAACTCACCCATCCATCTACGTCTCCATGCTTTATTTTGCTGATAAATCACTTTGAAAAACACCCCCTAGCATTTCTGGTCATGGCTATCTTGAGTAAGGGCAGATGGATCATGTAGCATTTACTTTCTGGAATCCATCTGTCCTTAGCTCAGGTTCACAGGCCTGTGCCTAGCTGAGAAAACCTCTCCTCCCCTCCTGAAGACTCCTGGGATGTGTGACATAATTTGCCTAGGCCTGGAATACAGAAAGTAATTGAAGAAATGTGAAACAAAAAAAAAAAATATTTAAAACAAGTAAATATACTTTCCTATTTAATAATGCTAGCAGCAAACAGATTAAAAATAGTCAATGTTGATTGACTGAAGTTCTGCTTTAAATACTGGCCATGTAGACACATCCGTATTGTATGGGCTTTTTTCTGCTAATAAATTGCTCTAATATAGTTTGTAAGATGGATGGTTTGCATCCTGCTCAGAAGAAGGCCTAAAACTACATAAATACTGGGTAAGTAGGCACAATAATATATTTTTGGGGCTTTTTGATGCAAATAAATTGCATTCATATGTTGATTTATAAATTGTGCAATGAATGCTTGGGGTTCTGCTCAAAATAGGGTCTAGTGCAAATTATTAAACACATTATAAACCTTCCTATGTGTTTTTCCTTCCTTATGTTTTTCACCTGCATAAGAAGTGTAATGCTCATGTAGTTTCATGGAGTCATTTGTTGCCCTGTATGCAAAGCCTATAGTAAATCTTCACAATCCTGTGTCAGCAGTGTTCAAACGTGAGGCATGCAGCAGGCCACTACACAGGTAATACATGACCTTTGTCTTCAGTGTGTAATTGATATTTCCTGTAAAGAAACTATATATCCCACAATCCCCGGGTCTCTCAGTCTAACTGGACCAGGTGAGCATTTCACAGTAATTGGATCTAATTAGAGATAAAATAGGCAGAGCATTCACAAACACCCTGAGAGCTCACTGATGCAGCTGGGAAATTTTGTTGTATTACATTATTATTGTGACAGAGTGGATGACAAGGCATACACTAGATGCTGTGACTTGGAACAGGAAGTTGTGGTGACCAGTTTGGAGACTAGAGTCAGTCAACCGTAGCAAACCATGGACATAGAGGAATTGATCGGCCACAACACTACAAACTTCAGGAACAACATGTGAGCCCTTCATTACAAGGTAAGGCAAACTGAGCAGGGAATATAACTACACTGATACTTTGTTAAAACATTTTAAATCGTACAATGCCTTTAAATACTGGACTGTTCTTTCTCTCCAATCTAATCATTGAAAGTGTGATCTCTCTAACTTACAGCTGTGATGAGATAACGATAACTCCAATCTCAGTTGGATACCACAGTCAGTGACTCAATCAGAATGATATCTTGTAGATTTTGTAAAGTTTATTCCATAAACTGAGAGAATCTTACAACAATGAACACCTGATAGGTCAAAAGATCATAATGTGTCCTGCTTCATGACATGAGGCTAGAGCTGCAATGCATTTCTGGGGAAAAGGGTGGGCTATCTATACAGCATTAACTAAACCAAAGGAAAGGGAGGAGCAGAGACAAAATATAGAAAACACTTAAAGGCATATGACAGTCAATATGACAGTCATGTGAAACATGACACTGGACATATAGGGGTTTATTTACAAAAGCTGGTTCACTCAAAATCTTGTGCACTTTTGCATAGAAACCAATCAACGTCCAGGTTGTATTGCTAAAGCTTAACTGAACAAGCCCTCAGCTTGAAGCGGATTGGCTGCCATGCACAGGTGCACCAGATTCTGAGTGAACCAGCTTTAGTAAATAAACCCCATAGGGACAACAATATTTAGTTTTTTTTCCCTGTGAGTATATTTCTTATATATATAAAATATATGAGAAAATGCCTGTTTGGGATCCTGCTTGAATTGAAGCCTAGTACCAATAATTTATTAAGTAGGTACTAAAATCTTTCGGGCTTTTTTTCTGTAAACAAATGACGCTTTAATTGTTCAAATGGTTCCGATTGGATTTTGAAGGAGAAGTATGGCCAAATCTCTTTTGGTCATACTTCTATTGGTCACAGGAGTGCACTTAGTTCTACACTCCTGTGACTCAGATTCAGTCGACAGCTGGCTAAAGCCTCCTGCTGGCTGATGTCACTGAGCCAGTTCGGACTCTGGAGGGATCTTGACTTTATTGTCAGGATCCACCCAGATGACTGGCTGTCAGTTGGCTCAGACACTCAGCATGCTGAGCCAGCTGCTCCCGCCCCCTTCCTACCACTCCAGTGAGCGTTGGAGTGCAGAGAACAGATATGGTGACTGACAGTTATTGCTCTCTACTAACTGAAGACAAAGAACCGAGCGATCAGCAGTCATGTGATTGCTTAGTTCTCGGTCATAGAGCTGGCGAAGGACAGTTGTAGCATCAGTCCGACTTCTCTTTTAAGTGCAAATTAATGAATCCTGGGAACAAAGGACAACAATCACTTGTTGGCTTCTTTAATGGGAATAAATGAGACTAATATTGATTTCTAGATTTAAATGTGGCTGTGCTGCCTTGTATTACACAAGGCATTCTTTAGCATTCAGCAGTGTCTGTCCCCTTTAAGGCCAGAGACTTCCTGTCTGCTAACTTGGGAGAAAGTGACCTCATCTCTTCAGACTGAAGAAATTCTACTATGCAAGTAGATGTGGGATGCTGTTCTCTCTTCATATATGGGCTTGATTAGACCCCCAAAGTCTGTAAGTACCCCTCCTATGTACTGAGGAATGTTGTGCATATTGCTAGGTAGTTAGATATGTACTCATGTCTGTTTATTCTGTTTGTATTCCAGTTTTACGGCGCATTCACATTCATATCCACACTTCATGTACTATGTCACATGTTATCAGTAAAAGATCATCGGTTATCAATCATCAACTCTTTACTGTGTGGACATCAAAGGTTATACTGCCTGTTACCCTCTGTAACCCTTTCATAACTGCAGAGAAGGCAGGACAGTAAAAAGACTTACACGGTTACTTCAGAGCACATTGTGTGAAAACGCTATAGCAAGCCCCACAACACAGAAAAGACTCTTAACTGTTAATACAGCAGCACGTGTGTGTGAAATCCCCACAGCACAGCCAGTCTAAGGCATAGCAAAGTGAAACTAACTCAGCTTCATGAAAGATATCACTAAATTAACCCTTCCTAAAATCTCGTGCAACAGGAAGAAAATATGCACAGTACGCTGGAAACTAGGTCACAATGCAGCACGCCGAGAACTTATAACAAATCGGATCTGTCGTCATCCAAAGCAGAAACCGCCAGATCTAAGCGTTCAAGTTCCAGGCATTCAAACGTCACAGACCTATCGTCAGTCAGTGCTGGGGCAGCCAGGAGTAAGCATACAAGTTCCAGACATTCTAGCGTCACAAACTTGTCTTCAGTCAGCGCTATCGCCGCCAGGGCACAAGCCAAGGCCGAGGCCGCATGCGCCATGGCCTCCTATGCCATACAGGAATCAGAGCTTATGAAAGAGCAAGGCTACCTAGATGAAGAGCAGAAGAAGAGACAAGCCGAAGGGGAAGCTGAAATAAAAAAGAGACAAGCCGAAGGGGAAGCTGAAATAAAAAGGAGAGAAGCAGAAACGCTTAGGAGAAAGGCAGAACTACAAGCCTCTTTACACATACTTCAGCAACAGAAAATAGCTGCAGCAGCCATAGCTGAAGCCGAAGTTCTTGCGAGAGCTGCAGATATTCAGTTTGTAGAGAGCGATGTACTGGAAACCCCGATAACACCTCTCAGTACATTCCAACGCACCCGTGAGTACGTGCAATCACAAGCAACCCTGTACCCTGATAAACAGCCTAGTGACGCACCGAAACCATCAAGGACCCAGTTGGGAGCAGACAGCTTTGATGTTACGCATCACTACAAGACTGAACCTGAACCGCCACGTAATAAGTCAACCAATCACGGGATCAGATACCAAACCGCCAACACGCTAAGAAACCAAGTAGATGGCGATATAACCTCTCCTCGTGCAAAACCGGATCTAGACTACAATAGAGGAGAGCAACCATCTGACCAAAATAGACTTAGTCGAATACCTCAACGAACCCATCAGTCACTATCAGCCAGTAGTCCCGCGTTTATACCCAGAATAAACGCACCTGACACAGCAAGGGTTACAGACGTGTCGAAATACCTGATGCGCCGTGAGATGGTGAGCACTGGTCTCTTGAAGTTTGACGATCGTCCTGAAAACTACTGGGCCTGGAGGTCATCCTTCCTAAGCAGCACCCAAAACTTAGAGCTGACAGACAGAGAGAAGCTCGACCTATACTCGCCAAATACCTAGGACCAGAGTCCTCAGAGCAGGCCAAAAGAATCGGGTCAGTGCATATCCATGATGCAACAGCAGGACTTGCGATGGTCTGGCAGAGAATGGAAGACTGCTATGGGTCACCTGAAGTAATTGAAGAAGCACTTTTAAAGAAAATAGAAACTTGCCCGAAAATGACAAACAAAGACAATCAGAAGTTGAGAGAGCTCGGAGACCTACTCCTAGAGATAGAAGCAGCAAAGACTAGTGGAACTCTGCCAGGTCTCTTATACTTAGACACAGCACGTGGAGTAGAGCCCATAATCGAGAAGCTCCCTTTCAACCTGCAAGAAAGGTGGGTCTCTCAAGCATCCAGATACAAGAAAGACTATCGCGTTGCATTTCCACCGTTTGTCTTCCTCGCTGAATTCGTTGTAGACCAAGCTAAGACACGCAATGACCCAAGCTTCGCTTTCCTGAACAAGAGAGTTGCAAGCTCCCCAAGGACAGAGAAGCAGCCGCCAGTACACTACAAAGAACGCAGAGCAACAGTGTCTGTGTGGAAGACAGAAGTCCCGCCTGAGACTGCAGCCAATCAGGAAGACAACACAAGCAAAGAAGTTGAGGATCCAGACAAACAGTGCCCAATACACAACAAGCCTCATCCACTAAGAAAATGTCGCAGTTTCAGAAGTAAGACATTAGAGGAGCGCAAGGCTTACCTTAAAGACAATCACATTTGTTTCAGATGCTGCGCCTCAATGCAACATCTTGCAAAAGACTGTAAGAGAGAAATACGGTGCACAGAATGCAACAATGACCGACATCTGTCAGCACTGCACCCAGGACCACCACCATGGAGATCAGAAGTTCCAGCAACTCAAGAAGATCATGGTGGGGAGCAAAAAGAAAGTGCAACACCAGAGATAACTTCAAAGTGCACTGAGATCTGTACAGAACCAGGACTCTCTAGATCATGCTCCAAGATATGCTTAGTCAAAGTGTATCCCAACGGTCTCAGAGAAAAGGCAGTGAAGATGTATAAAGTCCTAGACGAACAAAGCAACAGGTGTCTAGCAAAGACAGAGTTCTTCGACCTCTTCGGTGACAAAGGAAGTTCAACTCCATACACCTTGAAGACATGTTCTGGAGTTATAGAGACATCAGGGAGAAGAGCAAACCACTACACCATCGAGTCATTAGATGGAAAGACGCAGCTGACTCTTCCTACCCTCATAGAATGTGACATGATACCAGATGACAGGTCAGAGATTCCCACACCTGAAGTGGCACGTCATTACCCTCATCTCGTGCAAATAGCAGACAAGATCCCAACACTCAACCCAGATGCTGCAATCGTCCTTCTACTAGGAAGAGACATACTGAGAGTGCACAAGGTCAGAGAACAATACAATGGGCCGCACAATGCACCATTTGCTCAACGTCTTGATCTTGGATGGGTTATCGTTGGAAATGTATGTCTGGATGGACTTCACAAACCCGCAAAGGTGAATGTCTACAGAACAAATCTGCTGCAGAATGGTCGCACATCATGTCTTTGCCCATGTAACAACAGCATGCAGATTAAAGAGAAACTATCTAACCCAACACATCCCCAGAACATCCAGAGGTTCCTGGAAGATACAGCCTCAGCTGAAGATTCAGATCAGCTAGGCCACAAAGTGTTTGAGAGAACTCAAGATGATGACAAACTAGCACCATCTGTTGAAGATAACCTCTTCCTTAAGATCATGGACAGAGAAGTCTTCAAAGACAAAGCAGGCAGTTGGGTAGCCCCACTACCATTCCGTACACCACGGCATCGTCTTCCCAACAACAGAGTGCAAGCAGAGAAACGCCTTGCGCTATTGCAGCGCACTCTTGAAAGAAAGCCAGACATGAAAGAACACTTCCAAGAATTCATGCGGAAAATCTTTGCCAAAGATCAAGCTGAAAAAGCACCAGCACTGCATGAAACACAAGAACGCTGGTACTTGCCAATATTCGGAGTGTACCATCCTCAAAAACCAGGTCAGATACGTGTCGTATTTGATTCCAGTGCAAAGCATGAAGGTATTTCCCTTAATGATGTACTTCTCAGCGGACCAGACCTGAACAACACACTTCTTGGAGTCCTTATCAGATTCCGAAGAGAACTTGTTGCAGTAACAGCAGATGTACAGCAGATGTTCTACTGTTTCCTTGTCCGTGAAGACCACAGAGACTACCTGAGGTTCCTATGGTATGAAGACAACGACCTCAACAAAGGTATCATAGAGTATAGAATGAAAGTACATGTGTTTGGGAACAGTCCCTCACCAGCTGTCGCTATCTACAGCTTGAGACGAGCAGCGCAGCAAGGTGACACACAACCCTGAAGCCAAACAATTTGTTATGAAAAACTTTTATGTAGACGATGGACTTGCTTCCTTCTCCAGTAGTGGAGAAGCCATTGACCTTTTGAAAAGCACTAGAGACTTGCTAGCAGAATCTAACATAAGACTGCACAAAGTGGCTTCCAACAACAGCAAAGTCATGGAAGCATTCCCAGTAGAAGACCGTGCAAAAGACCTCAAAGACCTAGATCTAGGTACAGATTCACCACCCCTTCAAAGAAGCTTAGGGCTTAGTTGGGACTTGAAAACTGACAGCTTCACCTTCCGAGTATCCAGGGAAGAGAAGCCTTTCACAAAGCGAGGTGTCTTGTCTACGGTCAACAGTCTTTACGATCCCTTGGGGTTCGTAGCACCCATCACCATGCAAGGCAAAGCTCTTTTGAGAGAGATTACAACTGAGCTAGAACAAAGTGATTGGGACACACCTCTACCTGAAAAGAAAGAAATGCAATGGAAGTTGTGGAAAGACTCTTTGCTGGAGCTTGAGCGACTTAGCATCCAAAGACCATACATTTCTGTTTCTTTGTCTGTTACAAAACGAAGAGAGATACACGTGTTTTCAGATGCATCCACCGTGGCTATAGCAGCTGTAGCCTACCTTAGAGTCATAGACACTCAGGGACAAAGTCATGCAGGATTCATCTTGGGAAAGTCCAAACTGGCTCCAACACCTGCTCACACGGTCCCACGCTTAGAACTTTGTGCTGCTGTCCTAGCTGTGGAAATGGCAGACTTACTCATTGCAGAACTGGACATCAAGATCCATGCAGTGAACTTCTACACAGACAGCAAGATTGTTTTAGGTTATATCCACAACGCTTCAAGAAGATTCTACACATACGTGTCAAACAGAGTAATACGTATCAGAAAGTGTACAAGTCCAGGACAGTGGCATCACATCAGTACAGACAAGAACCCTGCTGACCATGGGACTAGACTGGTACCAGCTGCTGTCCTCAAACAGACTAACTGGTTCACAGGTCCATCCTTCTTGACTGGACCAGAAACTGAAGAGACTGATCAGAAAGGAACTTTTCAGCTTGTAGAACCAGATCAAGACAAAGAGGTAAGACCTCTAGTTGCAGTTTACAAGACTCTAACCACCAGAGAAGGTCTTGGCTCATGTAGGTTTGAAAGGTTTTCCAGCTGGAAGTCGCTCATCCGTGCCATAGGGAAACTTATCTGCTTGGCCAGATCCTTCAGCAAAACAGCCAGTGTTGACCAGGGTAAGAATGACTATCTTGAGCGAGCCAATGTCACCATTATCAGATGTGTTCAGCAGGAAGCCTTCAAGGAAGAAATTCAATGTCTTCTCAAGAAAGAAGACCTTTCTAAACACAGCCCGCTCAAAAAGTTGAACCCTGTCCTTGATGAAGATGGAGTGATGAGACTTGGAGGTCGTCTACCCGCAGCTGATACGACTATTCTAGAAAAACATCCCATTGTCATACCCAAGAATCATCACGTTGCAGTTCTTCTGACAAGACACCACCACGAGCAAGTTGCACATCAAGGTCGCCACCTCACTGAAGGAGCAGTCCGCTCAGCTGGATTGTGGATCCTAGGAGGTAAAAGACTAGTCTCCAGTGTGATTAACAAATGTGTAACTTGCAAGAAAATCAGAGGAAAGCTTGAAGTCCAGAAGATGTCAGACTTACCTCCAGACAGGCTGGCTTCAGACCCTCCATTCACAAATGTAGGCCTGGACGTTTTTGGTCCTTGGAACATTTCTTCTCGCAAGACCAGAGGAGGCAGTGCAGAGAGCAAACGCTGGGCTGTTCTTTTCTCGTGTATGAGTACCAGAGCAGTTCACATTGAGGTAATTGAGTCTCTATCTACCTCAAGCTTCATCAATGCCTTGAGAAGATTTTTCTCCATTCGAGGACCAGCAAAACAGATTCGTTCTGACTGTGGCACAAACTTTATTGGAGCCTGCAAGGAATTGAAGATCGTTGCAACAGACTCAGACAAGTAACTATTTTCAAAACCAAAGATGCACTTAGATCTTCAATCCTCCTCATGCCTCACATATGGGAGGAGCTTGGGAGAGGATGATTGGAGTAGCTCGTCGCATTCTAGATGCAATGCTTCTAAAGATTGGATCTACTCGTCTCACACACGAAGTCCTGACCACGCTGATGGCTGAAGTCATGGCTATCATGAACGCCAGACCTTTGGTCCCAGTGTCTACTGACCCAGAGATGCCAACCGTCTTGACACCGGCAACGTTGCTGACCCAGAAGATGGAGATGGTGACAGCTCCCAACGGGGACTTTGATCTTAAAGACTTATACACAAAGCAATGGAAACAAGTTCAAAGCCTTGCCGATATCTTCTGGAAGAGATGGAGACAGGAGCACCTGACGACCCTTCAACCACGCAACAAATGGCAAGCCGACAAGCCCAACTTACAAGTTGGAGATGTTGTTCTACTAAAAGACTCTCAGGCCCACAGGAATGAGTGGCCAATTGGACTCATTGTGGGGACTGATGCTAGCAATGATAGCAGAGTCAGGAAAGTAGAGGTCAGAGTAGTAAAACGGGGCACCCCTAAGGTGTACTTTAGACCCATTACGGAAGTCGTTTTACTCCTTCCAAGAGTTTAATAGTGGCATATCATTATTATGCCAGGTGGGGAGTGTGCTGCCTTGTATTACACAAGGCATTCTTTAGCATTCAGCAGTGTCTGTCCCCTTTAAGGCCAGAGACTTCCTGTCTGCTAACTTGGGAGGAAGTGACCACATCTCTTCAGACTGAAGAAATTCTACTATGCAAGTAGATGTGGGATGCTGTTCTCTCTTCATATATGGGCTTGATTAGACCCCCAAAGTCTGTAAGTACCCCTCCTATGTACTGAGGAATGTTGTGCATATTGCTAGGTAGTTAGATATGTACTCATGTCTGTTTATTCTGTTTGTATTCCAGTTTTACCGCGCATTCACATTCATATCCACACTTCATGTACTATGTCACATGTTATCAGTAAAAGATCATCGGTTATCAATCATCGACTCTTTACTGTGTGGACATCAAAGGTTATACTGCCTGTTACCCTCTGTAACCCTTTCATAACTGCAGAGAAGGCAGGACAGTGGCTACGTTTAAATTGGGGCCTAGGGTCAATAATGCTGAAAATGTAGGTAGTACAATCTTTTGGGGTGTTTTACTCTGTATAAAGTATACTCTAAGGCAGTATTTCTTAACCTTTTTCAGTCAAGACACCCTCTAAAATAATAGACAGTCTTGACATCCTTTAAAATTATATACAGTCTCGAGGCACCCCATTCTATTACGTAAAAAACTATTCTAATAGTTTTATATAACACTGCAACATCCACACACATAGAACATCCAACAATAGAGGTAATTTATTCTTCTAAAGCAAAGTCACTTTTGCACACTGGTACTGACTAGTATTCCACTTTCTCTCTCCTTCCTCAGTGTTTCCCCATCACTCAGCTAATGTGACCCTAACACTGATGGAGAAGGGCAGGGGAGGATAAAACAAGGATGCTGTGCAGGCAACCAACATCCTCATCAACTGATGTCACTGGTTGTTAGGACGCCAGTGGCTAGAAGGTCTTAATTGTGCACAATGAAAACCTCTGGCTTTGTGTAACTACAGTCATGGCCGAAATTGTTGGCACCCTTGATATTTCTCCAGGAAATCATGTATTTCTCACGAAACGTATTGCATTAACACATGTTTTGCTATACACATGTTTATTCCCTTTGTGTGTATTGGGACAAAACAAAAAAAGGGAGGAAAGAAAGCAAATTCGACATAATGTCACACAAACCTCCAAAAATGGGCTGGACAAAAGTATTGGCACCCTTTCACAACTGCGGATAAATAAGAATGTTACAAGCATGTGATGCTCCTGTAAACTCACCTGGGGCAAGTAACAGGTGTGGGCAATATAGAAATCACACCTGAAAGCAGATAAAAAGGAGAGACGTTCACTTAACCTTTGCATTGTGTGTCTGTCTGTGCCACACTAAGCATGGACAACAGAAAGAGGAGACGAGAACTGTCTGAGGACCTGAGAACCAAAATTGTGGCAAAATATCAACAATCTCAAGGTTACAAGTCCATCTCCAGAGAACTAGATTTGCCTTTGTCCACAGTGCGCAACATTATCAAGAAGTTTGCAACCCATGGCACTGTAGCTAATCTCCCTGGTCGTGGACGGATGAGGAAAATTGATGAAAGATTGCAACGCAGAATAGTCCGGATGGTGGATAAGCAGCCCCAAACATGTTCCAAAGACATTCAAGCTGTCCTGCAGGCTCAGGGAGCATCAGTGTCAGCGCGAACTATCCGTCGACATTTAAATGAAATGAAACGCTATGGCAGGAGACCCAGGAGGACCCCACTGCTGACACAGAGACATAAAAAAGCAAGACTACAGTTTGCCAAAATGTACTTGAGTAAGCCAAAAGCCTTCTGGGAAAACGTCTTGTGGACAGATGAGACCAAGATAGAGCTTTTCGGTAAAGCACATCATTCTACTGTTTACCGAAAACGGAATGAGGCCTACAAAGAACAAAACACAGTACCTACGGTAAAATATGGTGGAGGTTCAATGATGTTTTGGGGTTGTTTTGCTGCCTCTGGCACTGGGTGCCTTGACTGTGTGCAAGGCATCATGAAATCTGAGGATTACCAAAGGATTTTGGGTCGCACTGTAGGGCCCAGTGTCAGAAAGCTGGGTTTGCGTCCAAGATCCTGGGTCTTCCAGCAGGACAATGACCCCAAACATACGTCAAAAAGCACTCAGAAATGGATGGCAAAGAAGCGCTGGAGAGTTCTGAAGTGGCCAGCAATGAGCCCAGATCTAAATCCCATTGAACACCTGTGGAGAGATCTTAAAATTGCTGTTGGGAAAAGGTGTCCTTCCAATAAGAGAGACCTGGAGCTGTTTGCAAAGGAAGAGTGGTCCAAAATTCCGGGTGAGAGGTGTCAGAAGCTTATTGATGGTTATAGGAAGCGACTGATTTCAGTTATGTTTTCCAAAGGGTGTGCAACCAAATATTAAGTTAAGGGTGCCAATACTTTTGTCCAGCCCATTTTTGGGGTTTTGTGTGACATTATGTCATATTTGCTTTTCTGCCTCTGTTTTATATTTGTTCCAATACATACAAAGGGAATAAACATGTGTATAGCAAAACATGTGTTAATGCAATACCTTTTTTGTGTGAAATACTTGATTTTCAGGAAAAATATCAAGGGTGCCAACAATTTCGGCCATGACTGTAAATGGCAGGCTTGTTCCACCCACTGGCTTGTATAAAAATTTTGGGCAATTTTAAACATTTTGCCAAGGCACCCTGAAGAAACCTCAAGGCACCCCAGTGTACCTGGGCAACCTGGTTGAAAAAGGCTGCTTTAAGGGCTCAATTCACTAAGGAATATCGCATGCAATATTTGGATCACTTGACTTCTTTGATCCAGATATTGCAGATGATAAGGAAAAGCTCAATGATCAACTATCAGTTTATATGGTATTTTAATACAAAAATAAGAAACGCACAGTAAATACCACATAAACTGATCTAAAAGAATAAATACGTTCATTAAATAGGTCATTGTCTAGCCACGTGTTTTTTTTTTTTTTTTTTCAATAAAATACCTGTCTAAAGTTTCATTATTTTTTTATTTCTAGGGACATGCTTTTTTTTGTGAATGAGTAGGGGTACTTTCTAAGCACACCATCATCCAACATGCAGCGTCCACAATTCCAGTCATATGTGATAGACATAACTCTGAATTATAGCCTCTCAGGGATTGACTGGGTTGGATAAATAGTCATAACTCCAAGGGTTAATCTTGCACTTTTTGCTGGAACCTTCTTCCACCAACAGACAGGAGTGATCAACCTCCAGGTTTTGGGAGAACCAGCAAAATGCTAAAAACAAAAATCTATACTAGCTTCAGCCATAATACTCTGTTTAGCATGTCTAGGGCAAGGGTGCTACATGCTTAAAGTGGTTCTAAAATCTAGCAATTTTTTTTTTTTTTTTTTACCTTTTAACTTCTTGCCGACCGCGCATAGCCGAATGACGGCTTCACCGCGGCCGGCCAGTTCTGAGTGGACGTCATATGACGTCCTCCCAGAACGCGCTCTCCTGCGCGCCCCAGGGGGCGCGCACCCGGCGATCTCCGTGATCGCTGTGTCCTACGGACACAGCTGATCACGTGATGTGGTGAAAGGCCGATCCCACCGGCCTTTTACCACGTGATCAGCGGTGTCCAATGACACGCTGATCACAGGGAAATGCAAGTGCCGGTTCTCGGCTGCACTTTCCTCACGCTGTCAGATCGTGAGGAAAGTACTGCCGAGAACCGGCAGTTGTCAGAGCGGGGATCGGCACCGATCATCAGGGTGCTCAGCAGTGACACCCGCATGTTCCGCCCAGCAGTGCGCCCACTAGCCCCGCCCACCCGTTCCCAGCAGTGCCCCCACCTGTGCCCAGCAGTGCCCCCACCTGTGCCCAGCAGTGCCCCCACCTGTGCCACTCTGCAGTGCCACCTACCTGTGCCCAGAAGTGCCACCTACATGTGCCCAGCAGTGTCACCCACCTGTGCCCACCCACCAGTGCCACCCACCTGTGCTCACCCACCAGTGCTGCCCACCAGTGCCACCCACCAGTGCAGCCCAGCAGTGCTGCCAGTCAGTGCCACCAGTCAGTGCCCAGGGGTTGTGCCAGTCAGTGCCGCCAGTCAGTGCCCAGAAGTGATGCCAGTCAGTGCCGTCTATCAGTACCCATCATCAGTGTCACCTATCAGTGCCGCCTATCAGTGCTGCATATCAGTGCCGCCTATCCGTGACCCCTAATTAGTGCTGTCTATCAGTGCCGCCTATCCGTGCCACCTCATTAGTACTGCCTATCAGTGCCCTTTAGTGCTGCCTATCAGTGCCCATCAGTGCCGCCTATCAGTGCCCATCAGTGCCGCCTCATCAACGCAAATCAGTGAAGGAGAAAAAATACCTGTTTGAAAAATTTTATAAAAGAAACAAATAAACTTTTTTTTTTTTTTCACATTTTTTGCACATTTTTAATTTATAGCGCAAAAAGTAAAGCGCCCAGTGGCGATTAAATACCACCAAAAGAAATCTCTATTTGTGAGAAGAAAATGATCAAAATTTCATATGGGTACAATGTTGCATGACCGCGCAATTGTCAATCAAAGTGCGGCAGCGCTGAAAGCTGAAAATTGGCCTGGTAAGGAAGGGGGTATAAGTGCCTGGTAGGCAAGTGGTTAATGCCTTCCCTGCATTAAAGTAAAAAATGCTCCACCAACTGTTCGCCTCCATCCCTAAAAACACGTCCCTGGCTCCTGTCACCAACCCAGCACTGTTCTATCTGCATCACCGCTCTTCCACTTCCTGGTCTCAAAGAAGACACATGCAGCAGCAGGAGCCAAATTATGTCAGGAGGGAACTGAGTGCATGGCCAAGTTGTACACAACCTGAATCCAGAGAACACCCACATGGGTGCCACCATAGTACAACGCTTGCTGTGGGGGCACCCACAGGAAGAAGCAGACAGCACTGGTGGGGGACCACCAAAGAAGGTGTAAGGGACTGCTCTGTGCAATATCGCTGCACAGAACAGGCAAGTATAATCTCCTTTTTTATTTTAATTTAAAAAATGTTTACCTGTTTAGAATCACATTAAAACCTTCCTGGCCCTTTTCCCGTCAAACCATGACTTAAAGCTGATTAATTAATATTATGTATGTAGTAATTGAGTATGTACAACATTTTGTCTCTTTTCTGTACGTGAACTAAAATTAAGATTTTTTTTTTTTGTCATGAATCCCTCCCTGTTCTTTCACTTAAACTGCAGCTTAAGCTGCTTACAGAGTCTGCTTTTTTTTGTGTGCAATTTTTTCTAAAATCATACTGTATTTTGGATTTCTAGCGTAAAACCTGCCTAATTCTAATTCTTACTAAATGCAGCCCAGTAAAAGTGTATACATACTGTGCAGTAGTCAGCACAATTTCTGTCTTTTTTTTTTTTTTGTGAATCAAAACTGTTAATTGGATTTTCTAATTATATACCTGCTTGTTGTCTTTCTGTTACACAAAATTCTACTAAAGGAACTCACACAGTGAGCAATTGTTTTATGTGTATGTAAGGAACATTCATGGTCTCTTGTTTCATTTTACCTTTTGTACTCTGTTATAAAGCAGTAAAACAGATTATTAAAAAAACAAACCTGTCGAATGTCTCCCTCTTAAACTGCTGCCTACTAAATCTGCTTAAGTGGTGTGTATTTTTATTATAAATGGAAATACAGGGATTGGAGTAGCGTTCAGGGAATGTGGGGTTGTGGTGGTTTTGAATTATTTTGGTGCATGCTACATTTTCTTAAAAGTTTAATAAAATGTAAATAAAAAAAGAGTATGGTACTGCAATAAAAAAGGCAGAACATCTATGCTATAAAAGAGTAAAATATAATTTTAGATTTGTTGTGGCTAGCTTCTACTCCCAATAGTCAAATCATGCTTCATGCCTATTACAGCTGGTTAAAAAAAATCAGGTGTCACATCCTCAACTACTTGAAAAAGCTTTTTTTCCTTAATTTTAATAATGAATCAGATTGGGTTGCTGCCACTGCAAAGTTTTGAGCAAAAAATATTAAAATATATTATTCATACAAATTATGTCATGCTAGCATATGGCATTCATGATGCCGTCCATGAGAATTGTTCTGTTCGTAACACCATATACAGCTTAAAGACTAATCTCCAAGCATATAATTGAAAGGACTGGTGTTTTTCCAAGAATAAATGTTTTTAGTTTGGTGTTAAAGTGCATCTATGGTCAACATTTAAAATCAAATATTTCAGCATGAAATATCTATATATTTCTAGCCTACTTCTATTAATCTGAACAATCTTGACGTTTAAAAACTTACTTTTAAAAGAATCCCACGTATTTACATCCTTGAATTCTGGTTATTCTGCTCTGTGAATAGAATAGTGTACTGCTGTGTCACGCATTTCACAGAGCTTGCCTTCTGAGTCAGTACAGGAATCACTGCTTGCAGGCGGCAAGGTACCATGGGATATGTGGTCTTTAGAAATTGAAAGTAAACGGCAGAAGAGAGAGCTGCAAAGCATACAAGGAATCCATAAAGAAATGGTCAGCAAATAATATCAAATTTTTCAAGCAGGGTTATATTGATTTGCCTATTTACCAATAGCAGAAAAAGGATTGAAAATAGCCAATGTTGATTCAGAGGGCGGAATTCCATTTTAAGATAGATTTATAGGACATCATATAGGGCTTCCATTGCCAAATTAGCAGCACATTTGTGGTATACAACTAAACAAGACTATGATTATTTTTTTTTCCAATGTATTTTTACTCAACCCCATTCCGTCTGCCTCAGCATACCTTTATATAGTTTAGAACGCCAGGGGGCGGGAAGGATCGACAATCATGTGACCACTGTCCACCCTTTTGCTGCTGCACATATGTGTTGGGCAGTTGTACAGGGGTTAAAGCGGAATTCCACTCACGCTGTCAAAAAATAAGTCAGCAGCTACAAAAACTGTAGCTGCTGACTTTTAAAAAACAGCCACTTGCCTGTCCCTTGGTCCCGTGGTGTGTCTCCTGCAGCCTGTTTCACTGGCCGGCCTGTATTGCAGGAAGCCGGCATCTTCAGTGTGGGCACCCGGCTGTGATAGCTTGCAGCTTCAAAGCCAGGTACCCACTGCGCATGCGCGGGTAGCGCTTCGTGAATGGTCCTGTAGTCTTCTGGGACCTGTCACATGTCCCAAAAGACTACAGGGAGGGAGGACACCACCCGCTTATGATCGCCAAGGCGATCGGACCGGAAGTGGGAGCAGGTACCTGTCAAATTCGGGTACCCGCTCCCCCCCCCCCCCCCCCAAGGTGCCAATCCTTAATGGGGAGCGGGGGAGCAGACCTTAAAGCGGAACTTCCCCTTTTGGGTGGAGCTCCGCTTTAAGCATGAATTGGCACTGAGTGGAGTATCCGTGTTTAGACTGGCATTTCAAATATATGGACAGCACAGTATTACCTCTGAAACTAGAGGTCTTGTAACAACATAGCCTTGTTCTAGCTTGGTTACTACATAAATGTTTTAATGCTAGTTTACAGTAATATTGTTAACCTTTATATCTCACTCATATTATTGCTATGGGTTACTACACACCCTCCCTCTTTTCAACATGCTACTATTAAAACACTAAAAGCAATTTTGCCATAGAGCCATAAAGTCAGAGTACTAATGTAAACATCAAAGGAACTTCATGTACTTTTAATTTCTCTTTAAAGGTCAAGTAAACCCACAATACACCTACTTTTTATGCACTGTCCATATCAACATCTGTACAGTACAGTCATCTTGTGTGTGTGTGTGTACAGAAAATGAGAAATGCTAATGTATTCTAGTTTGCTGTTTACTTAGCTTTTCTATATTATCAGTTTAGGGCTTGACTACATTTCAATCTCTTGATAAGGAGTTGTAACCCATTATTGAACGGATATCACTTTGCAATACAATGGGTTTATTTGAGGAAACAGCACACATGGAATTACATTTCTTACTAGTGAGCATTTAAGATCTCATATGTAGTCAGTGGCAGTTTGCAGTTTTGTCTGTAGGATTGTAAAGTAATGATAAATCTCCCTCAGGGGAATATGTCTTGGGTGGTTATAGCTTGGGTGTTTATAGACATGCAGACCATCCGATGATTTTGTTATGACTGCTGAGGTGGAGTTGGCATGGAATAGTGGTGTAGAATACAGATGAACACCGGCACTACACATGAGCATGCTGGTCCCGTGTCAGGCACCTCTTTTTAGGTGGACCACTTGAAAAAAACAAGAAATGTGTATGGCAACTTCTAGACACTTTCATTGGAGAAGCTAGCAAGAGTAGCTACAGAAAGGTTGTGTATGTGACATGCTGCATTAAGGTACATGCACTGCAGATTGTGGAAAGTTGGCCATAGATGGTAGAATTTCAAACAAAATTTCTTAGGAATAGAATTTTCTAAGTTCACTTTTCTAATCATTAGTGAGTTAAATCAACATTTGTTTTTGTCTGCAGTGACAAAATTCGACGGAGCAGGATGGAAAATTTTCCCAAACTAATAATTTTCTAACCGTGTATGTAGTTTTTTTTTTTTCAGTAAAGATCATTCATCCCAAAATCAAATGTTGAAAGTAAACAAAATCTTTTAAACAATATTCAAATGTTCTGAGAATTTTTGTACAAATTTTCCTAAGAATTTTAGCTCACAATTGCATCAATCTGTGGCCAGATTAATGTTGAACAAGAGCCAAGAAAAACAGGAAAAGGGTCTTTTGGATCCCATAATTGAGTGAAAGACCACAGGATTCTTGTTTATGCGCTGACCTCCCTGACACTTTCATCAATTTGAGATCTGTATAAGCAGAATAGTAACAAATGTACAGAGCCACCCCTGGGGACTATAGCTCTGATGACACTCTCTATTCTGAAGTATTATGGGCTAATACACAGTTATGCCTTAAAGTGGAGCTTCACTCAAAAAGGGAAGTTCCAACTTAAAGCTTTGTCCCCCGCTCCCCATTAAGGATTGGCACCTTTGGGGAGCTGGTACCCAAATTTGACAGGTACCTGCTCCCACTTCTGCTGTGATCGCCCAGGCGATCGGAAGCGGAAGTTGTCTTCTCCTCCCTCCCCGTAGTCTTCTGGGACACGTGTCAGGTCCCAGAAGACTATGGGGCCATTCACAAAGCGCAACACTTTAAAAGAATGCAAATTCCAGCAAGGTAAGGTACTGAGCAGTCAAATATGTCTATTGTGTCTTTGTGTCTTCACACTATAAAGGTATAGTTGGCTATAACTACATTCCGCTAATTCTTTAGTTGTACCTTTAGTAATCGCATAAATGTAAACAAGCACATGTCCACAATAGGCCCTACAGATAATGAAATTGTGACATTGTCATTAACCACTTCCAAACCACCCTATAGCAAAACTACTGCTGCAGGGCTATGCAAAAATCGTGTGTGTGTGTGAGATTTTCTATTTCCGGATAGGGGGTGCAAAATTTTTAATTTTATTTTTTTTACTGGATATGTTTTATAGAAAAAAGTCAAAAATATATATACAGTATATATTTTTTTTTTCAAAATTGGCGGTCTTTTTTTGTTTATAGCGCAAAAGATAAAAACCGCAGAGGCGATCAAATACCACCAAACGAAAGCTCCATTTGTGGGAAAAAAAGGACATAAATTTCATTTGGGTGCACCATTGCAAGTAACGCAGCACCGTATTGCAAAAAATGGCCTGGTCAGGAAGGGGGGTAATTCCTCTGGAGGGCAAACTGTGAAGATTAATATAAGGAAATCATAGTTTATGTAGGCAATTAGTAAGAGGAGGCCGAGAGGGACAATCTTCCTAGTCCCACTATCTCTATATCCCCACTCCCTCTATATGCTCCTCTTACCTTTCTTTTTATTTTATTTATTTTACTTTCTCCCCATTTGGCCTTTAATTTGTCATACAACCTCCCCTTCATTAATTCTCCGAATTAGATTTTGTATGTCACCTATATAAAGTATATATTGTAAAGTTCAGGTCCACCTTATTCACAATATTCATAACTTCCATCTTGTATAAGAACAGTGATCATGAACATGTATAATCAGAGAATAAATATAACACATTTTTATTAGAGCTGCACATTGATATAGTGTTCATGAACACGTTTATTGTACATTTAAAATATAGCAGAGTGTATATATTTTAGATGTGTAATTGGCTTCAAAATATATAACTGAAATAGCAAAAACTATATTTTCTGTTATATATCTGTTAGTCTTCTTTCAGATTGAACATTTTAACCTTAAGTGTATGTATGTGTGCATGTACAGTTGTGCTCAAAAGTTTACATACCCTGGCAGGAATTGTGAAATTTTGGCATTGATATTGAAAATAGGACTGATCATGCCAAAAAATGCTCTTTTATTCAAGGATGATGATCATATGAAGCCATTTATTATCAAATAGTTGTTTGGCTCCTTTTTAAATAATAATGACAACAGAAATCACCCAAATGGCCATGATCAAAAGTTTACATACCCTGGAATGTTTGGCCTTGGTACAGACACACAAGGTGACACACGGGTTAAAATGCCAATTAGAGGTTACTGTCCCACATCTGTGGCTTTTTATATTGCAATTAGTGTCAGTGTATAAATAGTCAATGAGTTTGTTAGCTCTTATGTGGAAGCACTGACTGGGCTAGATACTGAGCCAGATACTGAGTCATGGGAGTCAAAAGTCCTGCGTAACAAGGTAATGGAACTTTATAAAGATGGAAAAGGACATAAAAAGATGTCCAAAGCCTTGAATATGCCAATCAGTACTGTTAAATCACCTATTAAGAAGTGGAAAGTTTGGGGATCTCTTGATACCAAGCCAAGGTCAGGTAGACCAAGAAAGATTGCAGCCACAACTGCCAGAAGAATTGTTCGGGATACAAAGGGAAACCCATTTTGCCATTTAATCTCCAAACATGGTGTGTATTATGGTATCCAAAGAGTTACATTTTGTTCTCGTCTGGCCAGACTATATTCTCCTAGTATTTCACAGGCTTATCTAAATGTTGTGCAGCAAACTTTAAATGAGCTTCAGCATGCTTATTCTTCAGCAATGGAGTCTTACGTGGTGAATGTGCATTCAGGCCATGGCGGTTGAGTGCATTACTTATTGTTTTTTCTTTTAGACAGTTTCTGAAGATCTCCACAAGTGGTCCTTGGCTCTTCGACAACTCTTCTGATAATTCTTTTCACTCCTCTGTCAGAAATCTTGTGAGGAGCACCTGGTTATGGCCAGTTTATGGTGAAATGATGGTCTTTCCACTTCCTGATTATGGCCCCAACAGTGCTCACTGGGACATTAAGAAGTTTAGAAATCCTTCTGTAACCAATGCCATCAGTGTGTTTTGCAACAATAAGGTTGCAAAGGTCTTGAGAGAGCTCTTTGCTTTTACCCATCATGAGATGTTTCTTGTGTGACACTTTGGTAATCAGCCACTTTTTTATAGGCCATTAGTTGAGACTGAATTGCTTTCTATTTACTGATAGATTTCAGCTTGCGCCTTGGCTTTCCATGCCTTTTTTGTACCTCCTTTATTTCATGTGTTCAATATCTTTTTCTTCTGTCATTCCATTTTATTATGGTGTCTTTTATTCATTAGGCATCTTGAAGCTGTCATTACCAACAAAGGATTTTTTACAAAGTATTAAATAAATTTCAGTTAGCGTTCAATACTTTTTCCCTGTGTCATACCCTTTTATTACACACAGCTTAATTTATTAACTTATTTGTTTTGGGTTTTTTGTTTGTATGGATTGCATGGGTTGTTACTGACGTGGTGAAGATGTCATGTCAATAGCACCTTTTAGTAATCTATTGACTGAGAAAAATGGTGATGTGTTCAATACATATTTTACTGACTGTATATATGAATGCACCAATACCATTTTTTCTTTTTTAACACCAAGTACAAGTACCGAATTTATTTATTTATTTTTTTTAAGTACTCACCAATACCAATTACGGATACCCATTGCCTAGGAAGAGTAGGTAGAGGGGTGTTGATTTAGAATTAGGGAGCTGGGTGAGGGCAGGGTGGGAGGGGAGAATAAGTGAGGGCAGGGTAGCTGAGGATTGGGTGCAAAGGCTGGGGTGGGACCTCTGGAGTGCTAAATTGGGGTGGTAGAGGAGAGGACATGAGGGCTGGGCTATTTATTGGAGGCTGTGAACATATTAAAGGAATGTAATGTTAGCCAGTTATTCATTTGCAGCAGTGGCAATCAGTGGTAGGCTTTAGGAGTTGAGGACAATGTTGGGAGGGATGGACGCTGGTGTGGGTTAGGGGGGCAGGAGATTGAAGAGGGAGCTAGAAAGACATAGGGGCAGAGGTGACAGTTGGTGGAGGGAAAGAGGAGGCAACAGGCAAAAGTGACAGCTGGCAGGAGGGGAGGAGGGGGCGGGGAAGGCATCGGGCAGAGGTGACAGCTGGCAGGAGGAGGCAACAGGCAGAGGTGACAGCTGGCTGGCGGGAGAGGAGGAAATGGGTAGAGGAAACAGCTGGCAGGAGGTGGGGAAAGCAAATCCCCACTAATGATTTGTTGATTTACAGCATGTTTTAAAACATGGTGTAGTCACTAAAGTACTGCTTTAATCTACAGGTACAGCCGGAGAAAACTGATCCCTGGACAAAGATTACTGTGGCATTTGTTTGGTGCCAGCATAAGGTTTGTTTTTTAACTCTTGTTTAATCATTTTCAGGACGACAAATAATCTAAAGTTAGTGTGCTACGTATCAGCAGTAACTGACTCTATATTTATTTAACCCTTGAAGTCTTATAAAACAACTATAAATAATGGGAACATACACAAATACAGACATGATAAAATGCAGTTTTAGCAAATCATATGCAGAAAGAGTTAAACCAGCCAATCATTTCTTTATCTACTGCATATATGGGTAAGTGCTTTTTAAAAAAATGACTGATGACGAAGGCTGGTAAATATGGTGGTCTAAAGACCAAACGTACAGCAAAGCAGAAACTTTTTTTAACACTGCAAATTGGCATGGGGACATACACAATACAACAAGTGTAAGAGGACCTGATTTGAACTTTACTGCTGACTTCATCAGGGTCCAAAGTGCTTGTCCTATTACCCTGGTCGTGGCTCTTTTTGTGTTCTGTAGCAAGAACTTATGACCACTGCCAAAAATAAGCGGCAGTTTTTTTGTTCCAGGTGTATGAGACACTCAAATGGTTCAGCTTAGGTCTCTATTTCAGCAATAGAAAATACATGGGAGGCAGCACAGTTGCTAAATGGTTAGCACTTCCACCTCGCAGTACTAGGGTCATTGGTTTGAATCCCAACCACAGCACCACATGCCTGGAGTTTGCATGTTCTCCCTGTGCCTGTGTGGGTTTCCTCCGGGTACTCCGGTTTCCTCCCACACTCCAAAGACATGCTGGTAGGTTAATTGGCTACTGTCTAAATTGGCCTTAGTATGTGTATGTATGAGTGTAAGTTAGGGACCTTAGATTGTACACCCCTTGAGGGTTAGGGACTGATGTGATTGTACAGTATATATATGTAAAGCGCTGCATAAATAGATGGTGCTATATAAGTACCTGAAATAAAATAATAATTAATTAAAATAATAATGTAGAAGTCACAGCTGGCGGGAGGGAAGGAGGAGACAGGGAAGTCATCATGCAGAAGTAACAGGTGGCGGGAGGGGAGGAGGAGGCAACAGGCAGAAGTGACAGCTGGTGGGAGGGAAAGGAGGTGGCAACGGGCAGAGGTGACAGCTGCTGGGAGGGGAGGAAGCGACAGGGAAGGCACTGGATAGAGGTGACAGCTGGCAGAAAGGAAAGGAGGAGGCAATGGGCAGATGTGACAGCTGGTGGGAGGAGGAGGTGGAGAAGGCATCGGGCAGAAGTGACCGCTGGTGGGAGGAAAAGGAAGCGGCAACTGGCAGAGGTGACAGCTGCTGGGAGGGGAGGAAGCGACAGGGAAGGCACTGGGTAGAGGTGACAGCTGGCAGAAGGGAAAGGAGGAGGCGATGGGCAG
This sequence comes from Staurois parvus, assembly GCF_062004578.1. Lineage (NCBI taxonomy): Eukaryota > Metazoa > Chordata > Amphibia > Anura > Ranidae > Staurois > Staurois parvus. The sequence continues at coordinate 5,786,798 of NW_028317882.1, forward strand.
AAGTGACAGCTGGTGGGAGGGCAGTAGGAGGCGGGAAGGCATCTGCAGAAGTAACAGATGGCAGGGAGGGGAAGAGGAATCCTGCTGACAACTAAAATATCAGTTGGGCAGACTCGCTCCTTAACAACTGAAAATTGCCGGCATTCTTAATTTACATATCAGCTATCAGTGGGGGAATCTTGCTGACAGCTGAAAGAACCGAGCCTGACGTTATTGCTTTTTATTATCAGAGCATTTGCACGAGTACCGATGCAAATGCTTATATCAGCACCAATACCAATATCGGTCTTGGTGCAACCATATATATACAGTGGATATAAAAAGTCTACACACCCCTGTTAAAATGTCAGGTTTCTGTGATGTAAAAAAAAGGAGACAAAGATAAATCATTTCAGAACTTTTTCCACCTTTTAATGTGACCTATCAACTGTACAACTCAATTGAAAAACAAACTGAAATCTTTTAGGGTGGGGGAGGAAACATAAAAAACTAAAATAATGTGGTTGCATAGGTGTGCACACCCTCTTATAACTGGGTATATACCTGTGTTCATGTTAAATAAGAGTCAGTACACCCCTGCCATCATTTTAAAGTTCTTCTGATTAACCCCAAATAAAGTTCAGCTGTTCTAGTAGGTCTTTCCTGACATTTTCTTAGTCGCATCCCACAGCAAAAGCCACGGTCCGCAGAGAGCTTCCAAAGCATCAGAGGGATCTCATTGTTAAAAGGTATCAGTCAGGAGAAGGGTACAAAAGAATTTCCTAGGAATTAGATATACCATGGAACACCGTGAAGATAGTCATCATCAAGTGGAGAAAATATGGTGCAACAGTGACATTACCAAGAACTGGACGTCCCTCCAAATTTGATAAAAAGACGAGAAGAAAACTGGTCTGGGAGGCTGCCAAGATGCCTACAGCAACATTAAAGGAGATGCAAGAATATCTGGCAAGTACTGGCTGTGTGGTACAAATCACAACAATTGGGGTAGAGTGGCAAGATGGAAGTCTTTTCATACGAAGAAAAACATCCAAGCCCTGCTAAATTTTGCAAAAACACATCTGAAGTCTCCCAAAAGTATGTGGGAAACTGTGTTATGTTCTGTTGAAACCAAGGTTGAACATTTTGGCCATAATTCCTAAACCTATGTTTGGTGCAAAAACAACACTGCACATCACCTAAAGAACACTATACCCACAGTAAAGCATGGTGGTGCCAGCATCATGCTTTGGGGCTGTTTTCTTCAGCTGGAACTGGGGCCTTAGTCAAGGTAGAGGGGATACCAGTCAATATTGGCACAAAACCTTCAGGCTTCTGCTAGAAAGCCGAACATGAGGAGGAACTTCATCTTGCAGCATGACAAGGACCCAAAGCATACATCCAAATCAACAAAGGAATGGCTTCACCAGATGAGGATTAAAGTTTTGGAATGGCCCAGCCATAGTCCAGACCTGAATCTGATTGAAAATCTGTGGGGAGATCTAAAGAGGGCTGTGCACAGGAGATGCCTTTGCAATCTGACAGATTTTTGGAGTGTTTTTGCAAGGAAGAGTGGGCAAATATTGCCAAGTCAAGATGTGCCATGCTGATAGACTCATACCCAGAAAGACTGGAATAAAATGAAAAGGTGCTTCAACAAAGTATTAGTTTAAGGGTGTGCACACTTATGTAACCATATTATTTTAGTTTTTTTTTTTTTTTTTTTTTTAACTTCCCTCCACCTAAAAGATTTCAGTTTGTTGTTCAACTGAGTTGTACAGTTTATAGGTTACATTGAGCCTGGGTTCTCACTGATGCAGTGCAGCACATCGCATGTGATTCGCACAAGAACCGCACCACATTCCTGTGCAAATCACATGCGATTTCTGTGCGGTGCAATTTGAGCCATACATTTTGCATAGCTCAAATTGCACTGCATCCACACCAAAAAAGTGCATGACCCTTTTTTAGTCTGCACCAGAATCGGATCGCATGGTTGTGAACATCCAATTCTGCACATCGCACCACATTTTGCGAACTGATTTTGAGGTGTTGTTAACTTAAAATACACGCTCGCAATGGTTCGTATTAATGGGGTGCGATTATGATGCGGTGCAGAAATCGCACAGAAACTGGTGCAAATTTCGCGCCGCATCAGTGTGAACCCAGGCTAAAGGTGGAAAAAGCTCTGAAATTATTTATCTTTGTCTCATTTTTTTACATCACAAAAACCTGACATTTTAACAGGGGTGTGTAGACTTTTTATATCCACTGTATACATCTTTACTTATTATGCTTGAGATTAAAAATATATTTTTTCACATTTTACCAAGTAAATACGAAATATTGAATATAACGTATACCAGGATAATCATATCTGTTCTGTTGAAAAAAAGCCTGATTTTTACAGACTTCAGTAGCTAAAACTGTAATTTACATAAACAGATGATGAATGAGTAGAATACATTTTCCCTTTTCCTTCCTCTTTTCAACCAACTATGTATGACTCTATAGACTTTCAGTTAGAGACACAGTTGAATGCAAAAACTGTTTAGATTAAAAAGTTAAAGGAAGATGTACTCAAAACTGGGACATTTGCTATGTTCTTCATTCACTGGGGGAAATGCTACTGTATCTGGCAGAGCTAGTCTTTGAAAAATGGTGCCCTGGGCAATAATTCCTGTGGGAACCTGTATGCTGAAATACTGTACATTGTGATAGGGTATTTCAACAGAACAAGGGCTTTAAAGCACATACAGTTTAAAAACTCAGATCCAAGAGAGGCAAAACTTGCATATACTTTAAGAGCTATGGGTTCACATTTGTACATAAAGGAGAAATACAGCCAGAGCTCTTTTTGCACTCCTGTGACCCGTTTTCAGCTGACAGTCGGCTCACATCACAAAGCTGGGTCCAGACTGGGAAAAATCCCGACTTTAAAGCCAGGATCCAACCCAGAGTCAGAAGCAGCACCTGCCCAGCCTCTCTCTGATCTGCCGAGTGCCTGAGCCAGCCTCTCCTTCCCTCTTCACAGCCCAGCGCTCCAGTGAGCGTGAGGGGGAGCACTGTCAGTCACCGCTCTCTGCATAGCTGTGAGAACTCTGTAATCAGCAGTCATGTGATTGCGCTCTCACCCTCAGAGCCAGTGGGGGATAGATGCAGCATCGGGTAAGTATAATTAAAAAAAAAAAAAATCCCACACTTCTCTTTTCAGACAAATGTTATTTTTTTAAAACTTATTTTTACTATTGAAGTGTATCTAAACCCAGGAAGAAAAATTATATGTGTTGCAGCTTACCAGTCCATAGATATGGTGGATGAAGTGGGAGGATTCCTCCATCAAACTTGATTGTGTGGCTGGAGAAACCTGTTCTTCTGCCAGTTTTATTCTGTGGCTTCCAAACCCGTACCACTGTGATGGTCCAACCAGGGTTGCCAAATTTGTAAGAAGGTCTTCTATAATCCATCTGCATTGCTAGAATTTTTTTTGAGATTACTATTGAATTTACTTTTGAATAACCATTTTCTATCGTTAGGATGCTTACATGGACAGCCATGCTTACTGCATGTTACTTCTTGTTACACAATGTGCTGTACCATTTATTTACAATGGTACCCCAATGCACCTAGGTAGTGTTGAGGCAGAATGCCTACTGTAAGTGAGCTAGTGTGGCTGCCTGAGCTGGGGAGTGAAGGGGTTAGTGCCTTGTCACTGTTCCCTGTCTGATTTCACAGGCTCTTTATGTCCGACCAACCACCCTGTGGAAAAAGGGGACAACAGAGATCTGGTTCCAAGAGGTTGGAGAAAGGCCACAGAAGTCCTCAGTCTGGCCACCAGGTGAGTAAGAATTAAGTGCCTGCCTGATGTCCTCGCTAGGTGCACAGCGGGGCCCCATTCTCTCACTGGGAGTGAGGTGGCAGAGATATGCTTGACAGGTAGACAGTTTTTTGGTTGGGAGCACACCGTCCTTGGTTCAACAGCAATCCACACATCCCTGGAAAAAAGTAAAAAGCCCGGAGTTAAGAATCCACACTCTGTCCGAAGCAGAATATCCAATGTTTTTCAGGGGTCAATCAACACCTTCATCAGGGCTTATAAAGTCTGACTGTGCTTAAAAGAACTCAGGTGAGCAGATACTAAAAAAAAAATCTGTGATTTACTGCTTGGAAAGTTTCAGGAGGGTAGGTTATGCAAGTGTTAATAAACGCAGCAAAAGTCCGTTACCAATCGGGTGAATTTGTGTACCAGTAATGCTAAGATTCCTGTTCCTTGTTCACAGCTATGAAGGCTTTGTTGAACCAAATTTTGGAACCATGATCGGTGGTCAAGGTTAGAAATGTCTTGTAGGTGCTATGTGGATGGTTTTCTGTTAACCCCTTTTGTTCCATCTGTTGCCATTGTCACCAAACCATCCTCCCTGCTTATCTTTTGTGAGAATTTCTTAGTCATCCTACCCCTTACAGTTAGGCTAATTTTGTGGGATCATACCCTTAAGTTCCCTATTGGTGGGTTGTTTTGCTATGATAATTCTACAGGTCTTGGATTTCTCATTTGAGCTAGGGTTGTTTGTATGGCTACGCAACCTCCACCTTATTATGGAAACTCCTTAGAAGTAGAAGGCTTGGAACATTCTGTGTAGACTATCTGGCCTTTTCTTGCTGACCTTGTTTTGTATGAAGTTTTTTCTGGGAACCTATTCTCTTGGGAGACTACCCCTGCATTGTTTTCCTATTGACCTCACCATGTTGTGGTCTTGTCTTCTCTTTTTTTAGTTTTGTTGTCCCACCCATATTGGTGGGTTGTCCCTGGTTCAGTCTCAGCGTTTCCTTAGGTTGAACTATTCTCTGGTGGGTATCTTCATGTCCTGGTCTTGAACATCAGGTTGATTTTTTGCTTGCCCTTGGTGCTGCTTGTTCACAAAAAAACAAAAACTGAGGCTTATAGGGAAGAGTAGGGGTTACACGGAAGCTGGCTTATGATTTTTCTGTTTGCATGTATGCAAACCTTCTGTAGGCAGAAGTATAATTCAACTGTATCTGACATTCTGAGTTCTTTAATGGATTTGAAGAAAAAGATTTTATGGTAGGCACAAAAATTATATTTTAGACCACGTGACCTGAATAAGATGATATACTTAAACACAAAGACAATTTTGCCAAAGATTACAGCAATATAATATATTGTATAATAAAATATATATATATTCACAGAATACAAAATATAGTATAATTGAATGTTTGTTTTTGTGCACAAAGTTCAGCTTTAAATATACAAAGCTATAGATTGGATGGATTTTGTTATATCTTTACTGTATTTTTTTGCTCTGTATGTGTGGTAGTACCCAGGTGGTGTAAAGGAACCATTTGCATGTCTTTTCCCATGAGTAGGATATCTTTATCCTTTTATTTTATTACGGCTGTATAGATGTATGAACACTTTGTTAAAGTTTGGCAATTCTATGGGGTCTATCCCTACAAAAAAATAAAAAAAAATAAATTAGGGTACTTTTCTTTTAGGATTGAATAGGAAATTGAATACTCTTAGGGCAGGGCTGGACAATTCCCGATTGCCAGATTGCCATGATGGCTCAAATACAAAAATGTCTGGCGACCAGGTCAAGGCCACCTGTGGGTGGCAGCAGCTTTCTCTGCTAGCTCCATAGCAGCAGCTTTGCTCCAGTCTCTGGTCCCCAACTTCCCAGCACTCTTTTATAACAGACTCACTGCAGTTCGATCATTGTAGTTCTTGGTCCAGTGATCATCGTGTTGCAGATAATATAAAATCCTTACATTCTTAGAATATGTTGCATTCAGTACTGCTTATGTTCAAAAGAGATACCTATACATACAAAAAAGTTAACACATTGAAATTTCATTTCCACAACTTTGGAACAAACAGGATTGCCAAACAAATGTTACATTTTTCCTGCGAAAGGCAACTTTTATATTAAAAAAAAATATTTCAAACATATTAACATTTGCATGTGTATTATTTGAGAATTTAATGCAAATGCTGATATATTTGTATAGTGATTTTTTTCCAGGATGTCTTGAAGTGCATTGCGTAAAGCATTGCATAAGGACTTAATGAGAGCTGTTTAATACTATTTTATTTGTATAGGCTCTGCGGACATTCTATTTATTTATACGCACATCTTGCACAGACTTTTTTTTTTTCATTACTGTGATAATTCATATATCATATACATCATACATTTTTATTTTATTGTCTTTTGGGGGTTTTTTTATTCTGCTTTTATATTTAAAATTTTCTTCTCATTCCTTATTTTTTCCCTTCATTCAAATGCTTCCCCTTTTATTTTCTATCACCCACACACTTAATTCCTCCCCTTCACTCTAACTCTCACTCTGCAACACCCCCTCCCACGTAGGCAGCCCTTGCTCTCCCTCCTTCATACATCTCTGTATTTCTTCTCTTTCAGCCTTAGAAAGTAGCAGACCCTTCAGAAAACACGTGCGGAGAACATCTTTTCTACAGGTATGTAAATCTGCTCAATGCTTTTCAAACCATAGATCTCTCACCTACTTCATACTGTACATTCGGTTACATACCTGTCATCTGTTGATACATGTACAAAATAACCTATCCTTTATCCTATCACATAAATATCTGGTCAATATAACACGTGTCTCTGTTCTGCTATGTATGAAATTGGGATGCTCATTTCCTCTATGTACATTGACAACTCACATAGCCTAAAGACCTGACCTTTACACCAATAGAATTTTGGAGGAAAATCTTTGTTTTGGGAATGTTCACCCCATTTTCTAATGGTTAGCTGGGTCTTATTGGTGGTTGTTTTTGGCTGTAGTGGCGAGAAAATTCAAAGGAGTAGGATAGAAATTTTTTGTCAAACAAATAAAACTTTGAATGTGGCTTTCCCTTAGGAAAAATCATACATATTGTAATGAAACCTGTTTCATACATTTAGGATTCAATTCAAATAACAGGTCTGGACGAAATTTTAAGGGCTTCTTAGCAAAATTAGTCGACTCAATGATAATAAAAAGAACGTTCTCATGAGTGATTTTTAAAAATTATGTGTGAATGTTTGAAGAAAATCTAAACATGTATGGCCAGCTTAATTCTCGAACTTCAGAATCCGTACTGCTTTCTACTTCTTCAAAGACATTGACTGTATTACTGGTAGTTCACACTGAATCCAACTTTGAAATTGTGCGACTTCACTTGAAGTCATACGATTTCAAAGCCACAGGTCTGTGCGACTCGGCTGGCATCTGTGCGACTTCATACACAGATGTCTATGCAAGTCGCACCTGAAACCGCAAAAACTAATGCAGGGACCTTTTTTTCAAATGAGTGCAGCACCACAGAGTCGCACCATTTTGAACGGTTCCATTGCCGAAATAGGGTGCGACTTGTCCTGCGGTTTGAAACTGTCAAATCGCATGACACAAAAACAGCAAGGTAAGGTTCAAGCAGTCAGCATAAAGGTAAACCTCAAATCCTTCATAAAAATCCATGAATATGCAGCACAGAAAGCACAATAACTTTCACATTTGAGTAATTCAGACCAACCCCTGGTCATCTTGATCTGGAAACTGGGACTCTGTGGGTCATCTGGCACACCTCAGCATAACAGGCAACACACCTCATACAGCTCCAGGAGTAAATATATCCAGCAACAGGAATCACTCAAGTGGGTACCATAGGAATACCAAGGGATATACCTTGAAGGGGGGGGGGGGGCTCATAAAGAAACAAGCCAGAGAAAAGACCGGGATTCCTCCGCCGTGCAACCATGGACAGGCTGATCCCCGACTTCGCATGACAAGTCGCACCGGTGTGAACCAGGGCTTAGACTGATTTTAGCATGTTTACATCTGATTGCCTCCAAAAACCTATATCATTCTTGGCACCTATTTGCCATATTTTCTTTATCAGTGTTTGTGATCTACAGTTATATAAATAAGTAATTTTACATACTGGATCGATATATATCCTAGACCCCCTTCTAAAATGCTCATATCATTACACTCTATTTATATATACATTCTCTTATACATTTAGTGTTTGTACAGAAAATACATTTTTAGAGAAAAACACTGGCTGCTATCACATGTTGGTGGAGAAGTGAGTGATGTATCATTTGTTGGCATTTTGTAAATAGCACATAATAAGAGTAAATATGTTCTAGATGTCACTGCGTTTCTGAGGCGCTATGTGCTGTTTGCTTTGATTTGTCTAGGAAACTGATGCCTTTTCAGGTGCCTAAGGCAGGCCATACATGATTCATTTTCTTTAGTTCAACCAGCTGGTTGGACAAAAGCAAAAAATTTCCAACAGGATGGTTGTACAGAAGCTGATCTCCTGATATCAGTCTGTATATACAGTACATGGTTCCAAATTTGTCCGGTCCCTGCTGAACCAGCTGAATTTTAGAGCTATGGCTAGCTTTTGTGAGCTATTCAATTAGTGATCTAGATTTGAGAATCTCATTAGGATCTGCTTCTTGGATGAGTAGCCGATATTAGGAGAGGGCTCTAAAGGAGGCGGTGGGGGTGGGTAAGGTGTTGGGGTTGTCCATGCAACATACTAGCAGCAAGAGTCTCTGTACCACTATGATAGGGGGATGATGTTTTGCAAGGGACATCACCTGTTGGATCTTGCTTGTCACTGTTAGATGGGACTGTAACACAGTGCTGTACAAATGTCTGGAACTTAGTATTTGTCAAGAGGTATTTCTTTGTAGTAGGCAGCTGGCACTAGGGATATTTTTGCAATCTACTGCTGGCAAAGACAGACATCTGTTTGTGATCTATCAGGCTTTAGAAGTATATGGAAGACATAGCTGGCAGCAGTAGTGACACTGAATATGCACAGGATTTCTGTATGGAGTGCATGGCTAGCATTAGTGAGACAGATGTGCAAGTATATACGCAAAGTCTTGCTGGCAAATGTGGATTTAAAGACTAATTACACACCAAATTGTTCTGAGTATCTAGTAATGTACCCTTTTAGTAGAAGAGGAGGCCATGTGACATGTGACTGCAAGAGGAGGAGGCTGCAAGGGACCAGTTGCACCGCTGGAGGGGACCCTACTGGAGTTCAGAACAAAGTAAACATCTCTCTCTATGCTGGCACCCCTATACATAATAAACACTTAACCCTTTTAGGCCTCTTCCACATGGCCTGGTAGCTGTGACCACCGGATTCCAGTTGTAAGCAGCCAGAAGATTCTTGCCATTGGAATAATCAGAGCATGTGATTATGGGTAGATGCCTAAGCCTGGACACAATCAGCTGCATCCAGGCTCGGACATCTGTCCCTAACCACAGCTATCCACTCTGTATGAAGCTACATTCAAACAGTAGTAATTGCTGCCAGCCTGCCATTAGTTTAAACAGGCTGAACATCTACTGCTTACCGCATGCCCCAGTCATTCTGATTCCAGTCCGCTGATTCCTGCCACTGGAATCTGGTGGCCGCAGCTACTCGGCTACGTGAAAGTGGCCATAGAGGGTTGGAGGGTGGTGTGCGGAAGATTCTCCATTGCAAGCGTATTTTTTGTAATTTTTTTTTTTTCTTGTGCCTAGACATGGGCTTTAAGTAATCGACCCACATCATGTATGCAGCAAACTGAAGTCCACCTGTTCTGCTTATTAGTTCCAGGTATGTTCTGTGACTTAGAACGTATTGAACTCAGATGAACAGCATGACTGCCAGTAAGCTAGAATTTTTTTCAAAAGACCAAGCAGCATTGATAGCCGACCAGGGGCGGACTGACCATTTGGAAACTCGGGCACTGCCCGAGTGCCTGGGGTCAGTAGGGAGCCCCATGAGATACCCCTGGTACCTTTTTTCATAGGCTTTTTTGAGTTTGGGCAAGGACACGGGCCCTATGATCCCCTATTGCCCGGGGGCCCCATGAGTTGTTAGTCTGCCCCTGTAGCTGACATACAGTATTTCTGTCAGTACAGTTTTTTCCTTTATGAACATATGTCTGGCAGGACTAAAATGTGGGGACATGTGAACATTAGCTGTGTTTTAGCTGGAGTTTGCAGACGAACAGTTATTGATAATCACATTATTTCCCATTAAGAAGGTACTTAAAATGTTTTGTTCTAATTTTACAGCTGCAAAATATGTTGATATGTTATATAAACCTTTAAAGAGTCACATTTTCTGTAACTTTATAAGTGAGTGGAGAAAAACAACATACCAACTGTTGAAGGAAAACCTGCCCCTTATCCTTTGCTGCAAAGGTCAGGCCTGCTATTGAGGCTAAGACCTGCTTGTACATGGATATTAATCAAGATATGTACAGCAGGCCGCTGGAATAAATGCCACTTATAGTTAGGCTGAAATCTCCTCCAATATGAATTACCTCTTGTTCTGGAAGTTCACAAAGCTGTCTGATTCTGTGTGAGGACATCTGGGTACTGGCCTATCTAAACGTTACATCCTCAATCAATATTAAAACTATACTATAAGTCAAGCATATGCATTGTGCAAGTTTTCTCTGTAGACTATTACTATGTGGTGATTCCTAACCTGTTCCCGTCGGCTGTACGCATATATGTGGCCTCTCGGTGGGTTGGATTTAACACTGAGAGGCCGCATATACAGTGCATCTAGAAAGTATTCATAGCACTTAACTTATGCCACATTTTGTTATGTTACAGCCGTATTCCAAAATGAATTAAATTCATTTTTTTCCCTCAACATTCTACAAACAATACCTCATAATGACAACGTGAAAGAAGTTAGTTTTTGAAATCTTTGCAATTTATTAAAAATAACAAATGAAAAAACCCCATGTACATAAGAATTCACAGCCATTGCTCAATATTTTGTTGAAGCACCTATAGCACCAATCACAGCCTCAAGTCGTTTTGAGTATGATGCTACAAGCTTTTGCAATTTCTCCCATTCTTCTTTGCAGTACCTCTGAACTCCATCAGGTTGGATGGGGAGCGTTGGTGCACAGCCATTTTCAGATCTCTCCACAGATGTTCAATTGGGTTCAAGTCTGGGCTCTGGCTGGGTCACTCCAGGACATTCACAGAGTTGGCCTGTAGCCACTCCTTTGTTATGTGGGCTTGTGCTTAGGGTTATTGTCCTGTTAAAAGATGAACGGTCACCCCAGTCTAAGGCCCAGAGCGCTCTGGAACAAGTTTTCATCAAGGATGTCGCTGTACATTGCTGCATTCATCTTTGCTTTGATCCTAACTAGTCTCCCAGTTCCTGCCGCTGAAAAAAATCTCCACAGCATGATGCTGCCACCACCATGCTTCACTGTAGGGATGGTATTGGCCAGGTGGTGAGTGGTGCCTGGTTTCCTCCAGACATTCAGGCCAAAGAGTTCAATCTTTGTTTCATCAGATCAGAGTTTTGTCACTCATGGTCTGAGAGTCCCTCAGGTGCCTTTTGGCAAACTCCAGGCAGGCTGCCATTTGCTTTTTACTGAGGAGTGGCTTCGGTCTGGCCACTCTACCATACAGGCCTGATTGGTGGAGTGCTACAGAGATGGTTGTTCTTCTGGAAGGTTCTCCTTTCTCCACAGAGAGAGTGACCATCGGGTGCTTGGTTACCTCCCTGGCTAAGGCCCTTCTCCCCCGATCATTCATTTTGGCCAGGCGGCCCGCTCTAGGAAAATTCCTGGTGGTTCCAGACTTCTTCCATTTATGGATGATGGAGGCCACTGTGCTTATTGGGACCTTCTGTCTCGGAGGTCTACAGACAATTCCTTGGACTTCATGGCTTGGTTTGTGCTCTGACATGCACTGTTAACTGTGGGACCTTATATAGACAGGTTTATGCCTTTCCTAATCATGTCCAATCAACTGAATTTCCCACAGGTGGACTCCAATCAAGTTCTGGAAACATTACAAGGATGATCAGTGGGAACAGGGTGCACCAAAGCTCAATTTTGAGTGTCATGGCAAAGGCTGTGAATACTTATTTACATGTGTTTGTTTGTTTTTTCATTTTTTATTGTTAATAAATTTCAAAGATTTCAAAACGAACTTCTTTCATTTTGTCATTATGGGGTATTGTTTGTAGAATATTAAGGAAAAAAATTAATTTAATCAATTTTGGAATAGGGCTGTAACATAACAAAATGTGGCAAAAGTTAAGCACTGTGAATACTTTCTGGATGCACTGTATGTGTCCAAAACAGGGGTGGACTGACCATTTGGAAACCCGGGCACTGCCTGAGGGCCCGGGGTCAATAGGGGGCCCCATGAGATGCCTCTGGTACCTTTTTCATAGGCTTTTTTGAGTTTGGGCAAGGACACAGGGGCCCCATGATCCCCTATTGCCCAGGGGCCCCATGAGTTGTCAGTCCGCCCCTGGTCCAAAATGTAAACATTTCTGTGCTGAGAGCTCCCAGCACAGTTACCGGCGAGTACTGGAAACCTCCCAATGCCTACTTGCAATCGGGAGCTTTCCGATAATGTGACTGCCAATCACAGCGATCACATGATCGGACTGCTTGCCTTTGAGTATTTAGAACCTCTTAAAGGGCCAAGAGGTGGCGGTTGGAAGGGTTTAAGGTATACTGTATATCAATTGTGTGCCATCAGGGCTAGCAAGGCCTTATCTGCTGGCCTAAAAACTGCCTAATCTCCATTCAGACTTCCTTGAACCAGTCTTCCTTGGGCAGTACACTAATTTGTTGTTTTCCCTATCCCAACCCCCCCAACCCACACACACACACACACACACACACACACTTTTCAGCCCTAAAGCGAATCAAAACTTATGGCAGAAATACAACTGGACAGATTCGACTTTCAGCATTATCCTCCATGGCAATAGAAAAGAACTTAAGGCCCGTACACACAATGAGAATATCAGATGGATGATCGTCCGTTTTTTTTGCATGCTAGTCTCATATTGAAAGTGAAGAGGTTACTAAAGTTACAAAAAGACAGAATATAAATTCAGAAGTGATGTAATGTATTGTACTATATTTGTATTGTATTTTTGGAGGAAAACTGTGCTGATTAAACGAAAACTGTACGATCTGGTATCGTACAAGAAAAAATGTTGTTCTCGTTTCTTGGAATAATTTCATAAAGCTGTTTACGAGCTATCGGATTATCCTACGAATGATTCGAAATGCTTTTCGTTCGATTTTGTGATTGTGTGTGCTAGGTTTTATTTTTGGAACTGAAACACACAGATAACCTGTACAACACAGTAATTGAACTCTTCTTGAGGAAAGAAAAGAGAATGGATTATGTGTACAAATAATCAGTAGTTTTGGTGAGTATAATGAATTTTATTTAAATTTTTTCTATACAGTCAACCCTGGCTAATCCAGACCCCACTTTTTCCATGTCCCCATTTTTTTTTTCCTTGATAAGTTTTTAAAGTTACAGCCATAAATTGCTGGATTAGGCCAATGTGTGAAATGCATGGTATAAACAATGGTGTGTGTGTGTGTATATATGTGTGTGTGTGTGTGTGTGTGTGTATATATATATATATATATATATATATCCCACCTCCTCTCTGTTAACATAGAGCCCTGTACTACTGCTGTTTTGTTTTGTTAATAATTTTTCTGTGACCTACATTAATTCCAACTCTGATGGGTGCCAATTAAGCTGCTAATGCAGCTTAATTACTGCTTGTGACAAATGCCTAACACATTTACTCAAGTATATGAATCCCAATACCACTTATGTAAGAGATACTTTATTTGCTGTGAAATATAAAAATTGCTACAAAAGAGTGGAAAGTGGTGTAACGTTACATCCATACATTTTTATGTGGCTACTGAATGTCATGATTTCTTTTTTAGCAATGGTTATTATTCGTGAAAATGTATGCTGTGTAATAACTATTTACACAAAGCACAATCTCCGTGCTATATCCTGGAACACGTGTGACTTTGGAAGTGTGTTCCTTTTATCATGACTTATGGGACAAATAAAAAAATAAAGATATTTTCAAGTAAATACACAAAAGTGATAGCGACATTCATTTGATAACATTAGACCAGTTACTTAAAAGTACAGTAGGACAAACCAGGCTTTTTTTGGTGATGTCCGTCTTGCAACAATTAATTTATTTTTTATACAACTCATAGACAAAATAACAAAACTACAAAAACAGACTTTTTTCATACTTTTTCTACTTTGATCAGTGTTAGATTAAAAACAATTTACTGTAGATAAAAAAATACATTTTTTTTTTTTAACATTTGTCCTGTTTGACACTAAAATTATTGTTCTAGTTCAAAGTATTGTAAATATAATTACAAACTAAAGGGAAAAAATAAATAAATGCTATAGCTTAGGAAAATAGAAACAAATGAAAAATAAAACTGCTAGAAAATAATAACTAAGCAGAGTAGGGTTAGAAGGAATTAATTAGAACTCATTAGGGTAAATAAAGGCCTTTAAAGTCGTTAATTAGGAAACATGTAATTATAAAAAAAAAAAATCTTTAACTGACATTGTAATAAGGCTCATCTCTTTGAACTGCGAAGCCAATTAAAAACAAATGAAAGTGGTTGTAAAGTATTTTTTATATTCACCAATACAGTGATCGGTGCTAAAAAAAAAAGCACTGGGCAGGAAGGGGTTAACAAAGGATTAACTGTGTGCTGTGCACAGCCATCAAAAGCCGTGTGCCTGAGCTGACAGGGAGGAGAACTGTTCGTAAACAAAACAGTCCTCCCCGTTGGAGATCGTCGGAAATCACTGGGCGCTGGCGAGTAATCACTGGCCGGGACCCGATTATTGACAGCCATGGCGACGAATGGCGTTGTGGGTAGGGTGCGCGCACCCCCTACCCAGAAATGCGAAATCACGTATATGTACATGATTTTGCGCACCGATGCCACCCTGTAGCAGTATTCTTAAGTGGTTAATAACAAAGATTCTGTCTGGGCTTTGCAGATGACACAATACCGTATAGATCATATCTGCTCTTATGCATACAATGTCAGTACATCTGGCAGATGAAAGATTGTCCTTTTGAAACAATGACATAGGCATGAAACCGAAATAAGGAGCCCTTATTGTAAGACATGTTTAAAGTGTTACTAAACCCCTGCCCCTGCATTCACTATATCTGGTCTCCCACAGTACACAGAACATGGAAATGCAATTCTTTTAGTAAATATAAACTGCTAAATACTTTCTCATCAGAAGTTAGAGCAGTCATGTGACTTCACATGAGCACTGGTTAAGGCTAGGTTCACACCTATGCAGGTTGCTTTGAGCCATTTCTGCATTGCGGTTTCCTTTTTTCGCATCTGCGTTCTTGCCGTGTTTTTGATGTGTTTTGTGGGGGGGTTTTTCTTTTTCTTTTCTTGTTGCTAGGCAGCTTTAAAATGCAAATTGTGGCAAAAACACAACCATTGAAGTCTATAGAACCAAAAATGTAACTTTTTGCATTAAAAAAAAGTCTCTGACCCTTTCCAAAAACCTCACCCTGTGAAAAAGCTTGATGTGAACATGCCCCATAGGAAATCATGGTAAATGGACTGTACTGCATTTCTGAAAAATGCAAAACGCTGCAGAAAACGCTTAGGTGTGAACCTAGTGTAAAGCTTGTAGAAAGAGTTTTCTTTCTGCCCTAGGAGGATGCAAAATCCCTGACCTCTGTCTGGACAGTGCTGATTGGCCCTGTGCTGATCACAGGCACTCTCCCAAGAAAAAAAAAAAAAGAAAACCTCTGTAGCAATACACACTAAACTGAGATATTTGAACAAGAGGAGGATCAGAGAAGTCAGGATCAAATGGCCTTTTTACATAAGGCAGAGAATTAACCCCTTAGGTTCCACAGTGAGTATAACAAGCATGCTTTATTGCATATACAGACTGATTTTACTGTTGTGGCTTTAGTAACACTTTAGGGATAGAAATAAATCCCAGTTAGGCAGCAAAATGCTCTCATTCTCCATAGCCACTGGTAGTGAGAATGTTATGCTGACACTAGAATGGATCCTTGAGCTTGACATGGTGGTAACAGTACAAACAAAATTAGAAAATTGGAAGCAAGATCAGGACAAGCATAATGGAAGAACAAACCTCTGGTCAAGGCATGTAGAAAGCAGAAATCGAAAAACTTTGAAAGAAGAGATAACCAAAAGTAGCAGATACCCAATAGTGAGCTGAGTACTAGGCAAAAAGAAATGCTTAGTATGCATCAAGTCATAACCAGGAAATCGGGTGTGAAATTCACAAAAACAAATGAACAGGCTCATTTGATCTGGAAAGCTGAGTAAAATGATCCCTAAGTTCTGCTACCTGAGGTCAAGTGTGTAGCTGCATAGTAACCACTTCACATCTGAATATTTTCCAGTACACACCATGGGTACATGCTTAAACGCAGCAGTTTGAACACTTTAGAAAGACAACTGTGTGCTGATTATTATGTTAGTATTTAAAGTATAACTAAAGTCAACTTTTTTTTTTTTTTAGTTTTGGACAGAGTGGCGGTGGATTAGAACACCTGTCAGTTTTTATTGCTGTCTGTGCCCCCATTGGGAAGATTCGCCCTCTCTATTTGTCCTGTTTACCATTATCATTGAAAGTAAAAGAAAAGCCAAAATTTTGGGTTGTCTCCAGAAAAGTAATAGAGGGAAAATCTTTCAATACAGGGATTTCCTCCTACTTCCTGTTTGGCTATGGGACCAGAGGTAAAGGGAAATCTCCGCAATGGGAAAAAGAAACCTTACAGGGGTTATAACCCTCTCTTACTGTATCCAAAATGAAAAAAAAAAGTTTTGCCTACAGTTCTAGTTTAAATAACAATTTGGTATGGTTAATACAGGTTTTGTACTTTTGTCCTCACTTGTCTACTTAACCGCTTTCACACCGCCCTACAGCAGATATACTGCTACAGGGCAGCAGGGGTGCACAAAATCATGTGTATATACAGTGGGGATCGAAAGTTTGGGCACCCCAGCTAAAAATTTGTATTAATGTGCATAAAGAAGCTAAGGAAAGATGGAAAAATCTCCAAAAGGTATCAAATTACAGATTAGACATTCTTATAATATGTCAACAAAAGTTAGATTTTATTTCCATCATTTACACTTTCAAAATAACAGAAAACAAAAAAATGGTGTCTGCAAAAGTTTGGGCACCCTGCAGAGTTAATATCTTGTACTGCCCCCTTTGGCAAGTATCACAGCTTGTAAACGCTTTTTGTAGCCAGCCAAGAGTCTTTCAATTCTTGTTTGAGGTATCTTTGCCCATTCTTCCTTACAAAAGTCTTCCAGTTCTTTGAGATTTCTGGGCTGTCTGTCACGCACTGCTCTTTTAAGGTCTATCCATAGATTTTCAATTATGTTGAGGTCAGGAGATTGTGAAGGCCATGGCAAAACCTTCAGTTTACGCCTCTTGATGTAATCCCCCATGGATTTCGAGGATTTTAGGATCATTATCCATTTGTAGAAGCCATCCTCTCTTTAACTTCAGCTTTTTCACAGATGGCATCAAGTTACCATCCAAAATTTGCTGAAATTTTATTGAATCCGTTTTTCCTTCTACTCGTGAGATGTTCCCAGTGCCACTGGCTGCAACGCAACCCCAAAGAATGATTGATCCAACCCCATGCTTAACAGTTGGACAGAGGTTCTTTTCATTAAATTCTGTGCCCCTTCTTCTCCAAACGTACCTTTGCTCATTCCGGCCAAAAAGTTCAATTTTAACCTCATCGGTCCACAGAACTTGTTTCCAAAATGCATCAGGCTTGTCTATATGTTCATTTGCAAAGTTCAAACGATGATTTTTGTGGTGAGGACGTAGAAGAGGGTTTTCTTCTGATGACTCTTCCATGAAGACCATATTTGTACAAGTATCTCTTTATAGTGGAATAGTGTACCACAACTCCAGTGTCTGCCAGATCTTTCTGGAGGGATCGTGCAGTCAAACGTGGGTTTTGAATTGTTTTTCTCACAATCCTGCGAGCTGTTCTGTCTGATATTTTTCTTGGTCTTCCAGATCTTGCTTTAACTTCCACTGTTCCTGATGACTGCCATTTCTTAATTACATTCCGAACAGAGGATATTGACATCTGAAAACGCTTTGCTATCTTCTTATAGCCTTCTCCAGCTTTGTGAGCGTCAACTATTTTCAGTTTCAGTTTTCTAGACAACTGCTTAGAAGAACCCATGGTGCTGATTGTTGGGGCAAGGACAGATGAGTCTGGGCATTTAAAACCTTTGAGATTGACATCACCTGGTCTTCCCAGACGATGATTGAGAACAATCCATGACACTGGCAGGTCTCAGCTTGGCAAAGGGGGCAGTGCATGCTATAAATTCTGCAGGGTGCCCAAACTTTTGCAGACGCCATTTTTTTGTTTTCTGTTATTTTAAAAGTGTAAATGATGGAAATAAAATCTAACTTTTGTTGACATATTATAAGAATGTCTAATCTGTAATTTGATGCCTTTTGGAGATTTTTCCATCTTTCCTTGGCTTCTTTATGCACATTAATACAAATGTTTAGCTGGGGTGCCCAAACTTTCGATCCCCACTGTATGTGTGATTTTGCATTTCTGGGTAGGGGGCGCTATTCGCGGCCTCGGCTGTCCTGGCCAGTGATTACTCACCGGTGATCGCGGAGCATTACTGACGGAGGGAGAGAACTGTATGTAAACAGTACAGTTCTCTCCCCTGTCATCTGGCAGAGCCATACAAAGCAGTGTGCTTACAGTGGAAAGCACTAACACAGCCCACAGTAAAACAGCACACAGTTAACCCTTTGTTCACCCCACATATTAATCCCTTCCTGCCCAGTGGCATTATTACAGTGTTAGTGCTTTTTATTAGCACTGATCACTATATTGGTGTCATAGTTGCCAATATTTAAAAAAAAAATTTTAGGGACACTTTTTTTTTTCATGTATGATCAGAAAGACAGTGTAGGTGGAGCAGTATGTTAATTAGGTGTGGGGCATTCATTCATGGCTGTGGCCTAATAAGAAAAAGGATCACCAAAAATGGGCGTGGTTTAAGTTCTGCTAACTATTGGGCATGGCTTAAAGGGGGTGTGGTTAAACAGTCTGAGATTCTCTTGGGCTCCCCCCCTCCTCCGTGCAATTTTGCTCTCCACCCCAACATCCCAAAAAACAAATGAACACAATCATAGACTTATCTAAAAAAACGTAATGTAAACATAAAGAACTTGTTCACACTCACTTATTGGTTGCTAAGGTTACAGCACATCATTACCGCGCACTGATTGGTTTCTAGAGGTTTTTGTAGTTAGTACAGGACAATTGTCTGAGACTGCAGGCATAGTAAAGGAGATGGTCAGAGACTGCGTACATGGGATGGTCAGAGACTGCAGGTGTAGTGCAGGAGATGGTCAGAGACTGCGTACATAGCACATGGGATGGTCAGAGACTGCATACATGGCACAAAGGATGGTCAGTGACTGCGGACACGGCGCAAGGGATGGACAGAAACTGTGGACTTGGCACAAGGGATGAACAGAGACTGCGGAAATGGTGCAAGGGATGGACAGAGACTGAGGACATAGCGCTTGAAATTTACAAACTGTCCCTAAACATACAAACAGTTGGCAACCCTGCATACATGCATACTACATTCACACATGCTACATTCAAACATGCTACATATGCATACAGTACATACGTCCCACCACCACAGCACTTACCTTCCTTGCTCATGCTGCCCTAAGTAAAAGGAGGGGCTGGGCATGATTATCTGTGAGGCTGGCACACCCCCTCCCACCCACTTACACTGCCAAGCCTCACAGGGAGTCCTCAATCAGAGCGCCTGGACAGAGCTGCTGGGGTAGGAGGAAGAGGAGTGATCTGTCCTCACGTCTCTCTGTTCAGAAGCACAAGAATTGTGGCGCTGGCCGCCCAGGACAGGGGACCCACAATCCTGGAATATTTCCTATTTTCAGGATGGAGCCCAGAGCGATGACCGGCTGTGACAGGGCTTTAAAATCCGGGACCGTTCCAGACAATCCGTGACAGTTGGCAACTATGGAGTACACTGGGGATGTCAGTGACACCAAGTCAGTTCCCCCCCAGTGTCAGAATGCCCGTCGCAGTCCCGCTATAAGTCACTGATCGGCGCCATTACTAGTAAAAAAAAAAAAAAATTCCAGTATGCATTCTGCCATTTGTAAACACTGTAACTTTCACGTAAACCAATTAATTTACATGTATTGGGATTTTTTTTTAGCAAAGACATGTAGCAGAATACATTTTGGCCTAAATGTATGATGAAATTTGATTTTTACATTTTTTTTACTGGACATGTTTGATAGCAAAAAGTAAAAAATATTGTGTTTTTTCTCAAAATTGTAGTTTTTTGTTTTTTTTATAGTGCAAAAAATTAAAAATGCACAGGTAATCAAATACCACCAAAAGAGAGATCAATTTGTGGGGAAAAAGGATGTACATTTTATTTGGGTGCAGCATTGCATGACCGTGCAATAGTCAGTTAAAATAACGCAGTGCCGTAATGCAAAAAATGGCCTGGTCAGGAAGGGGGGTAAATCATCAGGAGGCGAGTGGTTAAAGTATACTTGTGCTGGTCTAAACAGGTAGTTTCATTCACAAGGTGCCTACACGTAGGCTCAGCTTTGTCTTAAATGGTAAGAAAAGGGATGGTCTGTTTAATTCACAGCCTCCTACCTTTAAAATGCAAAGTAATTGAAAAATAAAGTTTGCACAAAACAACTATAAAACAAAATACACATTTTGGCCTGGCTCCCTGTGCCTCTGGGAGGAGCAGGTGAAGTCACCAAGCCTAATTCCTCCCAGAAGAGCATCCTACTCTCTTGAGAAGTATGGGTGAGGTAACTTTTTTTAATGCAATTTGTATTTGAGGAGGGGGTGGAATTGTGAGTAAAGCAGCTCTTCTATTTTCATGGAAGGTCTGCTTTAAAGTAGCCGGGAGCTCCAGAACCTAAGGCGCTTTTATATTTTAACTTCAGTTTGGTTTGGCTCTGCCGCCTCCCTTTTGGCTGGAGAGACTATCATAGTGATGGGTATTTGGATGAGGGGGCTGGCAAATACCAACTTTCAGGTAAAATTTATATTTGCATAATGCTTCATGTTCCAGATCTTCAGGGTGTTCTACGACAAAGTTAACCCTGATCTGGAGGTGCCTGCATGATAGTGCCTGATAAACACTTGAGGCAGTTATACTGCTAATGTGGATTGGCATGCTTTACATAGCAGTTTTCTATATTGTTATTCTATATCAAGATGGGATGTTGAGTACAACAGAAAGAAAAAGGGCAGTAGGGCAGGCTCAAAGCGGAACTAAAGGCAACATTTGTTTTGCATGCTCGGATAAGGATCTGGTATGGATTTTTGGGGGGACCCCTACGCCATTTTTTTTTTAAATTTTGGCGTAGGGGTTCCCCTCAAAGCCCATACCAGACCCGAAGGGCTTGAAATGAATGGAGGGGGGACCCATGACATTGTTTATTTTTTAAATACCCTTTCTGTGCAGCTGAGCTGCAATATGCAGGTGGGGTGTTGTGTGGGTGTGGCTTGAGTGTAGGCAGAGACACAGGGGGCCCCATGAGTTGTCAGTCCGCCCCTGGTCATGTCTGTAACTAACAAGGCTATACATCTGTATCGCTCATTATTAAAAGAAAATTGTTATCTCTGATTTTTTTTTTTTTTTTTTTTTTTTTTATATTTGTGTGATTTTCTATAACCCGGTGTTATATCTGCACTATGTGGATAACTTTATAGCAACAAATTACCCTGCTGTAGTACACTATAAGAGCACGAAAATTTCCTTTGTTTACTGTGCTTACTATATGTCTAAGAGCTACTGTACATGTAACACATACAAGTTTAACTACACTGCTCAAAAAAATTAAAGGGACACTTTGAAAACACATGAGATCTCAATGGGGAAAAAATATCATGCTGGATATCTATACTGGTATGGACTGGGTAATGTGTTAGGAACATAAGGATACCCCATTGTTTGATGGAAATGAAAATTATCAACCTACAGAGGACTGAATTCAAAGACACCCCGAAAATCTAAGTGAAAAAATGATGCAGCAGACTAGTCCATTTTGCTGAAATTTCATTGCAACAACTCAAAATGGTACTCAGTACTTTGTATGGCCCCCACGTGCTTGTATGCATGCCTGACAATGTCGGGGCATGCTCCTAATGAGACGATGGATGGTGTCCAGGGGTATTTCCTCCCAGATCTGGACCAGGGCATCACTGAGCTCCTGGACAGTCTGAGGAGCAATCTTTTAGATTTAGGTCAGGCGAGCTTGGGGGCCATTCAACAGCATCAATTCCTTCATCCTCCAGGAACTGCTTGCATACTCTTGCCACATGACGCTGGACATTGTCGTGCACCAGGAGGAACCAAGGAGCTACTGCACCAGCGTAGGGTCTGACAATGGGTCCAAGGATTTCAGCCCGATACCTAATGACAGTCAGGGTGTCATTGTCTGGCCTCTAGAGGTCTGTGTGTCCCTCCATAGATATGCCTCCCCAGACTATCACTGACCCACCACCAAAACAGTCATGCTGAATGATGTTACAGGCAGCATAACGTTCTCCATGGCTTCTCCCTTTCGCCTCAGGCCACCCTCATGAAGTCTGTTTATGATTGGTCAGAGACATTCATACCAGTGGCCTGCTAGAGGTCATTTTGTAGTGCTCTGGCGGTTCTCATCCTGTTCCTCCCTGCACAAAGGAGCAGATGGGTTAAGCACCTTCTACGGCCTTGTCCAGCTCTCCTAGTGACTGCCTGTCTCCTGGAACCTCCTCCATGCTTTTGACTGTGATGGGAGACACAGCAAACCTTCTGGAAATGGCATGTATTGATGTGCCATCCTGGAGGAGCTGGAGTGCCCATGCAACCTCTGTAGGGTCCAGTTATCTCCTCATGCTATCAGTAGTGACACTGACCCTAGCCAAATGCAAATCTAGTGAAAAACAGTAAAAAAAAAAAAAAAAAAAGATGAGCAGGAAAAAAAATGTCAGTGGTCTCCACCTGTAAAACCATTCTTGTTTTGGGGGTTGTCTCATTGTTGCCCATCCTGTTGCACCAAAGCAGCTGAAACTAATTAACAACCCCCTCTGCTACTTAACTGACCAGATCAATATCCCAGGAGTTTAATTGACTTGATGCTATACTCTGATTAAAAAGTGTTCCTTTAATTTGTTTGAGCAGTGTAGTTCCACAGAACTAAAGTAAGATCAGCTACGTAATGTTTTATAATATCCTTTTCTTTAATTCATATTTTTTTGTTTTCAATGGCTACAACAGATACTGTACATACAGTATAGATTTTCAAAGTTGTACTCCATACAGATATAAAAGTCACAAATTAGTGACGTTCTGATTTGCACAGATGATATAAAGAACAAGCCATGCATATGCCATATCTGTACATTGGCGAAGACAAGGAGAGTTTTGTAGTTTGTCCCTATAGTATGTGTATTGGACTTTTTTTTTTATAGTGCAAAAAATAAAAAACGCATAGGCGATCAAATACCACTGTCAGCTCAATTTGTGGGAAAATAAGGACGTAAATTTCATTTACGTGCAGTATTGCATGACCACGCAATCGTCAGTTAAAGTAATGCAGTGGCGTATTGCAAAAAATGGCCTGGTCAGGAAGGGGGTACATCCTCGGGAGGGCAAGTGGTTAACTTACTGGCCAGTAACGAGTTCACATTGTTTGCAGAGTTGTTTTTTTTTGTGCATTGTTAAAATATCAATTGACTATATCATGAGAGACTGTAATGCAGGCCATAGATGGGGAGAAAAACGGCCGATTTTTCGTCCGAAAATAAAACCGGCCGATTATCTTATCGTTAGTGGACGATTTTGTCGGCCGTTTTTCGTGTATTTTGGACTTTCAGATTATCGGTGATGTTGGAAAGTTTTCGAAAAACGCCCGACTTTATCCTCATTGATGGTCAAAAACGAACGATCGTTTTCCGAAAAAGGATCACAAAGGCCACAAAATGACATCATTTCCCGTTATAGGTTACTCATTAATCGGCCAATTTTCGTAATAATTGGTGGTCAGGTAAGTTTTTTAGACCGACCGATAGTTCGTTAATCGGCCGAAAATCTGCCGTTTTTCTCCCCATCTATGGCCTGCATAAATAATGAACGTGTTTATTTTGTAAATCAGCTTCAATAATGTTTTCATTTTGTTGCGGCATATACCGCAAATTCAATATTTTACTTTGATAAAATTGGCTTTTATTACCCCATGTGTTAAAAACCCACAAAATTGAATATGCTTTTACTGTTAGTGGATTAACCCATTTGTGTTAGAATGGTAGAAATCTAGCTGCACTTTTTGATGACATATGGAATTACTTTGAATTAAGTTTGGATTCTCAAATTATTAATAGTACATAGTGTATTGGAGGGTCATTATAACTGCAAATAAGGTAGAACAGTTTTGCCACCTACAGATACCAAATGTTGTTTTCACTTTCTAATCTACCCTAAAAAAATTAAAGCTGAATGAATTAGTTTATTAAAATAGTTTTTTGTATCTTGATTTATGCATTTATTTTATTTTTTTAATGATCCATACCATATTGACTTTTAATACACTTAAGCAATTATCGTGTAACTGAAAATGCATCAATATCTAAAATAACGAAAGTAATTTTAGTGTAGAAGCTTTGGTTAACTGCATAGGAAAGTATCCGTACATGTAGCTTTACAATTCATTTTATTACAATAAAACCAGTTACACTTGAAAACCCTTATATCCAGCACTTGTTTTGTTCAACTTTTTGTTGTGTAGTTTGCTAAACCTCATTTTCTTGACATTTTTAGTCTGGTTTCTAAACAAATATACTATCTTGCCTTCTGTAGCACTGCAGCTTTTTTCTTATAAATAACCTTTTAAATCGAGACAGAGAAATTGGATGTCTTGGATGAAATAAGAGTCAACATAGAAAGCTCTGTGACAGATTAGACAAGGATTAGTGAGAAGGATAGAGATCTACAAATAAAATGCAGAGAATAAGGACAAGATAATTCTTGGATTGGTGATTTTATAACAGCATGTGAGCCATCTGTAATAGTTTTACAAAGGCTATGACCCGACTGACATGGGAAGGAGTCAGTGCTGCACAAAAAGCTTATGATTTGTATTCCAGTTTAAATTAACAGGTAATGTATATGTATACACACTATGGCCTTCTCACAATATTATTATATTATACAGGATTTATATAGTGCCAACAGTTTGCTCAGCGCTTTACAATATAAAGGGAGACAATATAAAGGGAGACAATACAGCAACAGTTCAATACAAGATGGTTAGTAGGGCCCTGCTCCTTGGAGCTTACAATCTTACATAGCATGCTCCACTTCACTTATACATACTGTACATACAACTGGTAAGAAAAACACCAAAGGAGTATTTCAGATCTATAGTATACAGATTCTAAGTACAGCATATCTAATGTTTTTTATTGGAGATGTCCAGATGGCCAGGTTTTAGGGGTCTGTCAATGGGGAAAAAAGTGTCTCAGATTTTAGTCCCTGGTTAAAAGAATGTGTCCCTGATTTTTTTTTTTCCAGCATTAACCACTTGCCCTCCAGAGGATTTACCCCCCTTCCTGACCAGGCCATTTTTTGCGTTGCAGCACTGCGTTACTTTAACTGACAATTGCTCGGTCATGCAACGCTGCACCCAAATGACATTTTTGTCATTTTTTTCACACAAATGGAGCTTTCTTTCAGTGGTATTTGATTGCCTCTGTGGTTTTTTATTTTTTTTGTGCTATAAACAATGTATTCTGCTACGTCTTTGCTAGAAAAAAAAATCACAATACGTGTAAATTAATTGGTTTAAGTAAAAGTTATAGCGTCTACAAATGATGGTATATGTACTGGAATGTAAAAACAAAATGTTTTATACTAGTAATGGTGATGATCAGCTACTTATAGCGGGATTGCGGGACTGCGGCGGGCATTCTGACACTGGGGGGACCTGACTAACTGCCACTGACATCCTCAGTGACACTAACACAGTGATCAGTGCTAATAAAAAGCACTGACACTGTATTAATGACACTGGGCAGGAAAGGGTTAACATCTGGGGTGATCAAAGGGTTAACTGTGTGCTGTTTTACTATGTAGGCATGTTGCTTTATATTGCTCTGCTCTGCTCTGCTATTCAGAGCATTACAAAGCAGCATGTTGGTACTGACAGGGGAGAGAGGTGCCAGTGACCTGGAGATTGACAGCTGTAACCGCCAATGGCAGCGTGGGTAGAGTGGTGCGCGCCCCCCTACCTGGAAATGCAAAATCACGTATATATACAGTACGTGATCTTGCGTAGCCCTGCCGCCCTGTAGCAGTAGTTCTGCTATAGAGCGGTTGGGCAGTGGTTAATAATGGTGTCCCCGACTCAGGAGCTGCAGGGCAACTTGTCTTAGCATGATTTCTGTTTTGGTCTGAAGCAGGACTGCTCCCGGCTGTGTCTGGTGTTACTGATGATGTGACATGCTGATATCACAAGGTTTACCCAGTTCCTCCCATCTCAACTTGTATAGACATTTTGGTGGGAGGTAAGAATATGAATTATTTGCCATCTTGCTGTTCTTTGTGATGGCGACCTACAGTACACTACACTATGGTAGAGGGCTGGAACATGGGGGATGATTGGGCATCCAGGAGGATCTGTTGCCTTGTGTACAGTGTTGACACCAAAGGCACTTTATGACATTACTATACTGAACTGGCTTGTGACTGGAGAACCACTGTTGGTAGCCACTTCTCAATGCAGCATGAGCATATTGGTGATTACCTGGGCAGAGAGAGACATGGGGTGCTGGATAGGTGACATGCTCCATCTGATGCCAGACTCCTCCCCATCCTGCAAGTACTGTATATGGCGCCTCCTGCAGCTATACAGGTGCTACCACTGGAGATGAGGGGGAGGAACTCTCCAAAGATGGTGGACTATAGGTACTCACCAGCAACATCATGCCAAGGTCTGGTGTGTAGAGTTCAGGGAGAAGGGAATTTGTGCTGACTTGTCATGGGCAGGGGAGGGGGATTGTATTGAGAGGACGAAGGAATTTTAGTTTGGGAGCCACTCTGTGCTTTACTTACTTTTGGCCTTCACTCTCAAATACTTGTGTGTGTTATGCAATCTTGACCCAGGGAAAAGTAGATTTACCCTAGGTTCACACCTAAGCATTTTCCGCAGCGTTTTACAGAAATGTAGTACAGTCCATCTAACATGATTTCCTATGGGACACGTTCACATCTCCAAATTTCACCCAGTACGTTTTTTGGAAAGGGTCAGGGACTTTTTTGAACGCAAAAAGCTGTATTTTTGGTTCTATAAACTTAAATGGAAATGCTGCAAAAAAGTATGTAGTGCGTTTTTGTGGTGTTTTTGCCATATTATTTATGCATTTTTTATGCATTTTGTATTTTAAATCTGCCTAGCAACAAGAAAAATTAAAAACACAACACATCAAAAACTCGTAAAAAAACGCAGGTGCAAAACGCAATGCAAAAACAGGTCAAACGCAAACTGCATAGGTGTGAACTTAGCCTTAGGTGTTATTAAATCATATTCCTTTAAGCCACTCCTGCCACTGGGCATGGTCAGTACGTTGTCCTTGTATTTCAGTTTAAAAAATCTAGTCACTTTATTTTATATAACAAATAATGCATGGCACTATTCAGTGTTCACATTATTATTCAGTAAATACTTTGATTTATGCAATTGAACTTTTAAAACCTTAAATAAGCCAGAAGAAAGATGCTGTGTGTAAATGAGTAGCTATACCCTTTGATTTTAAACATACATGTAATAATTTGATAATGAACACCTGAGAAAGATGGACTGAGTTTCTTTGAAATTGTTGACAATAGAAACACTGCTGTTTTGATCTACCTCCTCTGTAAGACTTGTGAGTGCCTTTATACTAGTTTTGGATTTGTATTGATTTTAGGAATGTCGTTAGCGGCAAATAGTTTACATTTAAAACTCCACACAGATGTAAAAAAACACCATTTGATGCTTCTCATTACATTACATTAGCAAAAATTAATACATGATTATACACGTTTGTAAATGCAGCTAGCTAAGACCCATTCATCTGTCTTGCTATCAGACTCCTGTAATCTTCTGTAAAGCTGAACTCCCATTGGGAAAGGGAGGGTCAGCTCTCTGAGCCAACCAGCTCTGATGCAGTTATGTGGGGTAAGGAACATGCTGAGAGTAGAGGACTAGAGAGATGACCTGGTCAGGCTACTGCTGATCCTTTATTGTCTAATCACGGATTGTAGACAGTGAGATGTCCAAGTGGTAAGACTTAAAAACAGTATTCAAAAATGAGGTCAGCTACTTTGCTGTGTTTTGAACAGGAAGGAGATTTTGGTTCACAATATTGTTGTAGATTATAGGGGAGGGCTACAAATCTCTTCCCAGAATTACACAGCAATGTGGTCAAGTGGTCTGGCTTTGTTGTGCTATTGCACATCACCATATACTATGTAACCTTGCGCACTTTGTCATACTGGAATTTGCAGTACTACATACAGTATATATGTAATTGTTTAAGCTGGAAGAGACATCAAGTTTATCCTAAATTGTAAAATGATCTATACAAGATTATAGACAGGAACCATGGGGGTTATTTACTAAAACTGGAGAGTGCAAAATCTGGTGCAATTCTGCATAGAAACCAATCAGTGTCAAAAGTGCCAAAGCTTAATTGAACAAGCTGAAGTTAGAAGCTGATTGCCTATTGTGCACAAGTGCACCAAAATCTGAGTGCACCAATTTTAGTAAATCCTA
Organism: Staurois parvus; assembly: GCF_062004578.1. Taxonomy (NCBI): domain Eukaryota; kingdom Metazoa; phylum Chordata; class Amphibia; order Anura; family Ranidae; genus Staurois; species Staurois parvus. Next base: position 5,815,571 of record NW_028317882.1, read on the forward strand.
CCCCCATACTTCCCTAGGCACACCTGAATAATAATACCTACTTGTACAAGATCCACCCCTTGTCTATTACGAATTTTTAATTTACATAATGATTAGCATATTCTCTGTTGAAGCATACATGCAGTCCTTCAGTGTTTGCTAGGCATTCCTTGAGCAGTAAGCCCTAATAAATTGACCTTCCACCTGATGGTGCCTAAATAGTTCTGTGGTTGTCACTCAGCAGAGCTAGCAGCATAGGACCTTTTGGAGTCCATCTTCACATATCTCACTGACAGCGATGGTCTTTTTAGCTGTCTGTAAAGTTTGGATTCTTCACACTGACCACCAGTGCAAGGGAGGGGGGACATTTTTTCCAGTGACCACTGATGTAAGGGATCTCTTTTCTAATGACCACCAATATAAGAGACAATTCTCCACTTGCTACTAATGTAAAGAGAAACTAAATTTTTTACTATCCAAATCTCTTCTTGAGTTTTTATTATTATATTATCATTATTGTTCTTATTCGTTATAATTACGATTTTTGCTGAAAATAATTTTGTTATATATAAATAAATAAATTATCCACTCTGCCTGTCAAATTCTCTGGGTATGCCACATTCTTTATCCTTTTATTTAAAATGGTAGTAAACTCCTCTTTTGAACTTGTACCTATAAGTAAGCCTATGATAAGGCTTACCTGAAGGTATACTGAATATTTCCTAAACTTGCAATGTTTAGGAGATATTCACACTGGATGTAGCTGGTGACGTTGCCGGTGAATGTGCTCCCCCTTCAGAGCTATGTGCCATAAACCGTGGCTCCCCTGTGCATGTGTGACATCATCGCAGCTCAGCCATTCAAAGGACCAGAGCCAGAAAACCGGGAAGGAAATCCGATGGAAGGTCTGTCAACAGTGACAGCGCAATGCTGGAACGCTTCATTCTAAAGTATTTCCTAATGTGCTAGTATGCAATGCATTATGCCATTGCCTTGCAGGGGATTTTTTTTTAAACGCTATGGTTTACTACCACTTAAATTTTTTGCTTACGATTTATTGATCGCTCTGATATATAGGGAGGTTTAGATTTATTTTTGACAGAGGTTCCCTAATACCTGACAATTAATTGAAGGGTTCCTCTGTAGTAAAAAGGTTGCTAAAGGCATGTCTAGAGAAAGGTGGGATAGTTTCATGGTGTTTGAACTATTGTGACTCTTTGGATTATTGTGAGCCTTCCGGCTCCTCTCCACTCTCCTCCTTCACACAATTTCTCTTATAGCTGATTTGCTGAATTTAGCTACAAATACAGAGGTAGCCAGAAGAGAGACACAGTGGGGTTGACTTAGTAAAGAAATTGAGCATGAGTGCAAAGTGAATTTTTGCCTAACTCAGTTAAGTTAGGTGAAATGAAGTGAAATTTAACTTTTCAAACAATATATATTCATAGTCAAGGAAAATATTTTAAAAGGTGTTCTTTATCATTCAATAATGAACAAAGGATTTTGATACAATTCGGCTATACTGCCACCTACAGGAGGATTTTGACATTGGTAACCAGCCTTTTGCCAGCTAGGTCCCTCACACTGCCAGCTTGCTTCTGTTTTTTTGCTAGTGTCCTTGGAGGATGGATGTCTTTTTTTTTCTTGACTGAAAATAGTTTATTCCTTTTTTTTACTAGTCACGTTATTGTTTCTTGAGATTTTTTTAGATTTTGTTTTCTTCAATCAACCCTTCAACTACATGCTACTGAAATAAGCAGCTATCTGGATCAGTGTTTTCTCAGATATTCCTTGAAGGCCATACCTGGATGACGCTGGACCAAAGACTGCAGTGTGACCTTTAGACCCTTAGCTGTGGTGCTTTCCACACCTTTATATACTGTTAGTCGCTGAGCGCTGTTCAGAGCCTCTAGTGTGATCTAGTCTTGGAAAATTTTTAATAAAAACACTATATGGACTGAGCACTAGAGGCTACTATGTTAATTCTATGTTGAACACCACCATTAATCCCCTGTCTCATCTATCTACATGGAGTGGTTAACAATTAAATGCTGCATCATTAGCATGAGTGTTGCACTTAGGTGTACATTCCGTTCTGCTCCTGCCTTCTTCTCAAAGTGAGGTACCTTTTTGCTGCCATTGTCCATATCTGCAAAGGACCTGAGGTTTCACACTTTAGTTAGTCCTTGTTGCCATCTACAGTGAACTGCCACCTCTCGCCATTGAACCTCTCCAGCTTTAGCAGCTGGTTATGAGTGAGCAAAGTTTTTACCTGTTGTTCTCTATAAATTTGTTTGTGCTAAGCAGTATATTATGTCAGATCTAAAACACAAGGGAAACAGTCCTGATACATTGGGTCTGTCCAGCTTGCAATCCACTAATAGTTTGGGGCATTCTGCAGTATCTCTCCAAATGGACCTGACACTGATAGCTTGGATTAATGTCCCCTGAGTGTGGCCCTCTCCTCTACCTTATCCAGGAAGGAGTTCTCTGCAGCTATGCTAGATTTTATGGGCCAACTTGCAACTATGTTTACTGACTCAGAAACCAGAGGCTTTAAACTTCTATGCCTTCCCTTCTGAACCATTTTACAGAAATTCCTGAAGCTGTAGTAGCCTCCAGGCCTTCTGTTGCAAAAGTACTGTCTAAAGGGACGTCTCACGCATCATTAATGGATGACTTTGTTTCTGAAGAGCCTCAATCAGCTGATTTAGCTCCCAGACTTAATGATACCATATCAGATCTTATGAACCACTGTTAAAATGGAACAGCCAATTGCTTTTCTAGCACTACTACTAGTCTCTGATCCTTAAAAGGCCCCAAGACTATCAAAATGTTTCTAGTACACTACATACTTTAACCAGTTCTGTACAGAGACGGAAATACTCCTGATAAAATGTTTACTTCTTCCAAACACTTTCCAGACTAATAGTCAAGTGGTGAGGATTTTCTTAAGTAGTAGAGTGTTCCCTCTGTGGATCCAGTGATATCCCACTTTAATAAAACACTGAGTGTGTACCTATAGTATTGATAATGCTACCGTGTTTAAGGATCCCATTGATGAATGTTTTGGAAGCTTTCAATTCCTTGTTTTTGTTAGCAAGCCCTACTCTGCAGCCTGTCAGTGATCCCCATCTGTCAAACCTTAGGGAATGGATGGTAAGGCATTCAACTACAGTCCTTACTAACCCTTTAGTTGTGGAGCACTTAGAGCTTTTGCTTTCCATCCTACATTATTGCGTTAAGGGATTAGTTAATATTATCCATCTTATCTCCTGCATCAGTCTCCTTTCTGTGATCATAAGGAGATCTCTAAGTTGGTCTGTGGAACAATAATGTAAAAAAATATTTGCTGTGCATGCCTTTTGATAGTAAACATCTCTGGTGCTTAGCTAGACAACCTCATACAGGACGTCATTGCACTCATTTTTCCCCAGCAGAAGAAACCTAAGCCTCAATTGGCAAATCTCCCACTTCTGAAGCCAAGAAGCAAACTTTTAATTTCTCCCAGGCTTCACACTCCAGAGCCAAATCTAAAGGAGGGGCCCACGATAATTGCAAACCTTGGGCCTTTAAATGCTCCAAGCGTGCAGACAAATCTTCAGCATGGAAGGATGTCCCCTCATTCCAAAGTTGGCCTTTGTTAAAACCTGGATCAACAGCATATCATATTCCTGTTTTTGGGAGTTGATTTCATCTAGCTACAAGCTAGAGTTTTGTTGTGACTTTGCCGCTGCCCCTCTTAATATTTTCCATCCTGCCTGTACCTCTGCTTAGTCTATCAGACCTCCATGTTGCTCTTGCCAATCTTTTGAACCAGTCAGTGTAGAAACGGTGGAAAGATTTCAGGGGTTTCTTTTTCTAACCTTTTCAGTGTTCAAAACCAATATTTGATGTTTGCCTTATTTTAGATCTGAAGACATTAAAGGTCTCGTACAAGTCCAAAAGTTCTGCATAGAATCCATCAAGTTTTTCATAGACTTTCTAGCCTCTGTGAACATCAAGGATGATATTTGTCTACTTTTCAAAAAGTCTAGCATCACACACGGTAAGGTTATTTTTCCTGGTGCAAGGAAAAAGATTTTACCCTAGCAAATACTCTTGACCTGATCTCTACATAGTTCTGGTGCAGCGGCTTGGGGCAAAGATTTCTAGTTCATGTAAGTAACTGTCATTCAACTTACCATTCAGCTTACTGACTTGTGACCACTAATGCACTGACCAGTGATCACAAATGTTTCGAAGTGAGGGGAGGCAGTGCACTGACCCATGACCATTAATGCTTTGGGAGGGGGACAGTGCACTGACAAGTGACCACTAAGGCTTTCGGAAAGGGGACAATGCCCTGACAAGTAACTGCTAATGTTTTAGACAGAGGTCACAATGCACTGACCACTAATGCTTTATATCGAGGATGGGGGGGATGGTGGGGAGCAATGCACTAACCAGTCACCACTGATTTTTTTTGTTGGGGGGGTTGGGGGACATTGCACTGACCAGTGCCCACCTAGTGCCCACCTCCAGGGTCCATTGCATTGTACCCTGAAAAAAATTTAAAAACCGCAGAGATGATCAAATACCACCAAAAGAAATTTGTTGGAAAAAAAGACGTAAATTTAATTTGGGTGCAGCATTGCATGCCTGCGCAATTGTCAGCTTAAAGTAATGCAGCGCCGTATCACAAAAAATGGCCTGATCAGGAAGAGGGGTAAATCCTCTGGAGGGCAAGTGGTTAGTATCTAAAGTTGGGAGGAATGATTTTTGCTCCCTCTAGCCTTTCTTATTATCTTCTTTAGGTAAGTAAGTAAATAAATACCGTTTCCTAAATAAAAAAAAAAAAAAAAAAAAGTTGTTTGTTGGGTGCTACTTTTTCTTCACTTCATAAAATTTGTGGACATATACAGTGGGGCAAAAAAGTATTTAGTCAACCACCAATTGTGCAAGTTCTCCCACTTAAAAAGATGAGAGAGGCCTGTAATTGGCATAATAGGTAGACCTCAACTATGAGAGAAGAGACAAAATGAGAAACAAAATCCAGACAATCACATTGGCTGATATGGAAAGAATTTATTTGCAAATTATGGTGGAAAATAGGCATTTGGTCAATATCAAAAGTTTATCTCAATACTTTGTTATATATCCTTTGTTGGCAATGACAGAGGTCAAATGTTTCCTGTAAGTCTTCACAAGGTTGGCACACACTGTTGCTGGTATGTTGGCCCATTCCTCCATGCAGATCTCCTCTAGAGCAGTGATATTTTGGGGCTGTCGCTGGGCAACACGGACTTTCAACTCCATCCAAAGGTTTTCTATGGGGTTGAGATCTGGAGACTGGCTAGGCCACTTCAGGACCTTGAAATGCTTCTTACAAAGCCACTCCTTCATTGCCCGGGCGGAATGTTTGGGATCATTGTCATGTTGGAAGACCCAGCCACGTTTCATCTTCAATGCCCTTGCTGATGGAAGGTTTGCATTCAAAATCTCATGATACATGGCCCCATTCATTCTGTCCTGTACATGGATCAGTCGTCCTGGTCCCTTTGCGGAGAAACAGCCCCAAAGCATGATGTTGCCACCCCCATGCTTCACAGTAGGTATGGTGTTCTTTGGATGCAACTCAGCATTCTCTCTCCTCCAAACACGACGAGTTGTGTTTCTACCAAACAGTTCTATTTTGGTTTCATCTGACCATATGAAATTCTCCCAATCCTCTTCTGGATCATCCAAATGCTCTCTAGCAAACTTCAGACAGGCCCGGACATGTACTGGCTTAAGCAGGGGGACACGTCTGGCACTGCAGGATCTGAGTCCCTGGCAGCGTAGTGTGTTACTGATGGTAGCCTTTGTTACGTTGGTCCCAGCTCTCTGCAGGTCATTCACTAGGTCCCCACGTGTGCTCCTGGGATTTTTGCTCACCATTCTTGTGATCATTTTGACTCCACGGGGTGAGATCTTGCGTGGAGCCCCAGATCGAGGGAGATTATCAGTGGTCTTGTATGTCTTCCATTTTCTAATTATTGCTCCCACAGTTGATTTGTTCACACCAAGCTGCTTGCCTATTGCAGATTCAGTCTTCCCAGCCTGGTGCAGGTCTACAATTTTGTTTCTGGTGTCCTTCGACAGCTCTTTGGTCTTCACCATAGTGGAGTTTGGAGTGTGACTGTTTGAGGTTGTGGACAGGTGTCTTTTATACTGATAACAAGTTCAAACAGGTGCCATTGATACAGGTAATGAGTGCAGGACAGAGGAGCCTCTTAAAGAAGAAGGTACAGGTCTGTGAGAGCCAGAAATCTTGCTTGTTTGTAGGTGACCAAATACTTATTTTCTACCATAATTTGCAAATAAATTCTTTCCAAATCAGCCAATGTGATTGTCTGGATTTTTTTTCTCATTTTCTCTCTCATAGTTGAGGTCTACCTATGATACCAATTACAGGCCTCTCTCATCTATTTAAGTGGGAGAACTTGCACAATTGGTGGCTGACTAAATACTTTTTTGCCCCACTGTATAATTATAGATGACTATCAGAAACAAACCGCATTAAAATAATTGCAAGTGGTTCAAGATACTCAAATTCTTTGGTAAAGTGAATAGTTCCTGATCTGTCTCCTATAAACCGAGAAATGTTGTAAACATACTAACAAACATATTGAAAAATGCAGTTGTGTTTATTTCTGATGAGCCTAAACATATGTGCGATAGTTTCAATGAATATTTTTGTCACTTATAGCAACAGAAGGGCTCCCACGTAGCAACTAGTAGGGTTCCTATAGCAATGTCATGGCAACCCTGTGCCATCTTTTTCTTACTGTAGTATCTCTGTGTTCACACTGCACAGGAACACTTGACTGAACCATTTGGTTTTCTATGCAGACACTATTTTTAGAAGCAGTCCTTTGTTCATATTGAAAGCATACATATTTTTGTGACTTTAGAGACTATTTCCTTATGAATTTGTGAAGTGAAATATTTGAATATTTCCACCTGCATCATATATTCCTCCTAGATTGTAAGCTCCAAGGAGCAGGGCCCGCCTAACCCTCTTGTATTGAACTGTATTGTTGCTGTATTGTCTCCCGTTATATTGTAAAGTGCAGAGCAAACTGTTGGCGCTATATAAATCCTGTATAATAATAATAATATTTAACCACTTCAAAACTGTGCGCTTTTACTCCCTTCCTGCCCAGGCCAATTTTCAGCTTTCAGTGCTGTCGCCATTTGAATACAGTGGTCATGCAACACTGTACTCCAGCTAGATTTTTATCCTTTTGTTCACACAAATAGAACTTTTTTATGGTGGTATTTGATTACACTGGGTTTTTTATTTTTTGTTAAATGAAAAAAGACTGACACTTTTGAAAACACACTTTTCTTTGTTTCTGTTATAAAATATTTCTAATTAATTGTTCATCATAAATTCAGGGCAAAATGTATACTGCTACATTTATTTGACAAAAATAACTCAAATCAGTGCATATTTTTTAGTCTATAAGAAAATTATAGAGTGCACAAACTATGGGATATATCTGAAAACCAATCAATCCTGCTGTACTGACAGTCAATCTCATTTCTTGAGGCTCAAAAATGCAAGGACAATACAGATATCCCCCAAATTACTCCATTTTGGAAAGTAGACAGTCTGAGGGATTTAGAGAGAAGCATGGCAATTTTTTTGAAGTTGTAATTTTTTGTCGTCTTTTTTTTTTTTTTTTTGGAAAATGAAGAAATTAAAAAAAAAACCTATTTTTACAAATTTTTTTACCTACTGTCACCAGCGCAGTACAGCGTCATCATCAGGGGCGGACTGACAACTCATGGGGCCCCTGGGCAATAGGGGATCATGGGGCCCCTGTGTCCTTGCCCAAACTCAAAAAAGCCTATGAAAAAGGTACCAGGGGCATCCCATGGGGCCCCCTACTGACCCTGGGCAGTGCCCGAGTTTCCAAATGGTCAGTCCGCCCCTGGTCATCATATAACTGGCGTGATGGTGATCAGGGACACTGGTTACGGTACAAAAAAAAATTTATCTTTTTTTTCATTTTTTACATTTTTTAATTATTTTTATGTGACCAGCGTAATGTGTTACCATAATAACATTGTACTAATCTGGGGAAATGATCAATATTTTGTTTGTTTTTTTTTTTACAGATTATGATTGCTTATAGCAATGAATTTCATTGCTATAAACACACATTTTAGTGAATGAAATAGATTCATGCAGTGTGTGTTGTTGTAATTAGTTCTGATTGGCCACAACTATTCACGGATGGGCTGTGATTGGCCCGGTCTGTACCATGTGATCATTGTGACCAATCACAGCTAGCAACACAATTGTATACAATGATTGGCATGAAAGTAAGCCATCCATTGCTTACAATTGTCATATGATCTGCTGTGATTGTTCACAGCAGTCACATGGTACTGACCTTGGACCGGTACACAGATCAGTCATCGGCTGCATCTGACGGACACAGTCAGTGACATTTCTTGGAACAGCGTGGTGAAAGTGATCCAGGAGGACGTCCTATAATGTCCACCCGGATCAACGAAAGTCCCGCCAAGCCATCATTGTATTATAGGCCAGGCAGGAACTGTCTAAATCCCCACTCTGGAATAGAATTCCCACCCCACCGCTTGAAAACCGCCCTCTAATTAACCACTTCAATACTGGACACTTTCACCCCCTTTCTGCCCAGGCCAATTTTCGGCTGTTACACTGTGCTGTCACACTTTAAATGACAATTGCTTAGTCATGTAACACTGTACCCAAATTTGTAGCATTTTTTCACACAAAATTTCTTTTGGTGGTATTTAATCATTGTTTGTTTTTATTGTTTGGCAAATAAACAAAAAAGACTGAAAATTTTGAAAAAAAAACACATTTTTCTTAATTTCTGTTATAAAATTTTGCAGATAAAAAATCTTTCTTCATATATTTAGGTCAAAATGTATACTGCTACATTTCTTTGGTAAAAATTACCCAAATCAGTCTATTATTTAGTCTGTAGGAAAGTTACAGAGTTTGCAAACTATGGTGTGTATATATATATATATATATATATATATATATATATATATATATATATATATATGAAAATCAATCAGTCCTGTTGTATTCATCGCCTCTCTCATTTCTTGAAGCCCGAAAATGTCAGGAAGGCACAAATACCCCCCCAAATGACCCCTTTTTAGAAAGTAGACAGTCCACGGTATATAAGAGGTATGGAAAGTTTTGTGAAGTTGTAATTTGGAAAATTAAGACATTTAAAAAAATGTTTCTTGTTCACAATTTTGTTTTACATACTGTCACCAGTGCAGTACAGCATCATATAACTTGAGTGGCAGTGATCAGGGACACTGACTGGTGACAGTATGTAAAAAAAAAAAAATAAACAAAATCAAATTTTTTTTTTTTTAAAAGGTTTTCCTTTTTTATCGCAATTGTTTTCTTTTTTGTACATACTGTGACCAGAGCAATACAGTGTTTCCATATAAGCCATCCATTGTGTACAATTGCCATGTGATCTGCTGTGAATGATCATATGCTAATGGTAGCAGCCTGGTACATTGATCTGTTATCAGTTGTGTCTGGTGGACACAGCTGGTGACAGATCACACCTCAGCACAGCCTGATCCTGGGTGGACATCATATGATGTCCATTCAGGATAGCAGCACTACCGCTTGGCAGTCATTTGTCCATAGGCCAGATGGGAGGGAGTTGAAGAAAAAAAAAAGCAACCCTATCTTAAAGCTTTTTTTATTTACCTGCATCTGCAGTCACTTGATACTCTGACCCTGAGCCTTCTCCTTTTCTGTTTACTTTCTGGTTTGAGTCCTTCGTTGGGTGGCCACATAAGTGCCTGCTTGATGTGGTTTCTTCTATTGAATGGGCTGTGGCAGTGTCTTCACAGGATTGAGGAAAACTAAAGAAGGGTGGAGGGGGCCGGTGGTCTCAGGGGGCATCACAGCACTGGACCCAGTCCTTCCACCCAGAACAGCAGTGGTGAGTGACCTGGGTGGGGGAGTCAGTTGCGTATATTTGGCTTCACAGGGTAAGGTGATATAGCCCAGATCCATTGCACTGTCTGGACTACAACTGCACACACCAGGTTGTCACCACTGCCCTCACATCGCAGCTATCATTCCCCTCACCCCGGTCACAAGTGAAGTGTATGGAGTGGCTTCACAGCCGGTGGAGGGGGGAGAAAAGGACACAGGCACTGTGACAGCTTCAGTGTTGTACATCTGTATGGGACGACAAAGCCCAGATGCTGTGTGCTAGAAAGAAGAGGGAAAGGAAGCAGAATTCAGGGGTTCAACCTTACCTTAGCATACAATCTGGGTACTTACACCCTGTAGGATCCCCTTTAAGTCCTTGTGCACATGGGACGTTTTGATAACGCTGGTAACGTTAGCTGTGTAAAGTCACATTAAAACATGAGTTTTTCATCTTTCTTCAGCATTTTTGCATTAGTGTTTAGCTGTGTTTTGCTACGTTTTTGTGCATTTGCGTTTTTTAGCCCAAAAAATAATTAATTTTGGTCAAAACAACTTCCAATAATGCCAGTTTGCGGCGTTTTACCATGTTTTGCAACGTTAGAGTGTTTTTAAAGCTAAAAAACTCCTCTAAAAACGTCCCAGCCAAAAAACATTGATTACAGTCTACGTGTGCATGGACACATAGGATAACATGCTGGGGAGTTTACTAGCTGTAGAAAAAAAACATCAAAAGCCAAAAACAGCAGCTGTAAAAACATCAAGTGTGCATGAGGACTAATTGTTGGGGTCCAAAGTTCCTGCATTGGAGCACTCAGGGTTAAACTACAATGGGCAGTGGAAGGGGTTTGAAGAGACTGAAGGACCTTTAGCTTCCAGTACTGTCCCCTTAGTTCAGGTTCAGACACAATCATTTATATTATTTGTGGGGTTGTGACAATTTATTAACTGTTATCATTTACTGGTACTGCTTTTCTTCATATCAGGTACTTCTATAGCACTGTCAATTTACACAGCACTTTACACACATATACATATATATATTAAACATTCACATCTGTCCCTAACCCTCAAGGGTTGTACAATCTAAGGTCCCTAACTCACATTCATACATACACATATTAGGGCCAATTTAGACAGGATCCAATTAACCTACCAGCATGTCTTTGGAGTGTGGGAGGAAACCAAAGCACCCAGAGGAAACCCACACAAGCACAGGGAGAACATGCAAACTCCATGCAGGTGGCACCATGGTCAGGAATCGAACCCATGACCCATTTACTGCAAGGCAGACGTGCTAACCACTAAGCCACTGTGCTTTGTTGCCTTGGGAATATTTCCCAAATAAATCCTCCTTATTTGGCCTTGGTGAGTCAGAGGGTTTGGCAATGCCAGAAAGGCTGTTGTTATCCTGAATCTGGGGACCCAAACATCGGTGGCTCCTTCAGGGTTAAGCACTACAGGTAGAAAAAAAAAACTAACAGTATGGGATAGAGCTGGGTGGGAAGAAGGGCCGGTAATAAAAAAAAAAAAAATTGTTTTTGCCTGGATTCATAATAATTGCTATTCTTCATTTGCATTGCTGATGATTCTTTATCCTAACCAATTATATTTAAAGGGTCAGCCCACCCAAAACAACAATCTCATACCTCTCTGGAACTTTATTGAAAAGATGTCAGTGCTATAAGTCGCTGATCGCCGCCATTACTAGTATAAAAAAAAATTCCAGTACATATACCGCCATTTTTAGATGCTATAACTTTAACGTAAACTAATAAAAAAATTTTAGCAAAGACATGTAGCAGAATACATTTTGGCCTAAATTTATTATGCAATTTGATTTTTAAAAAACTTTTTACTGGGCATTTTTACTAGCAAAAAGTCAAAAATGTTTTTTTCTGAAAATTGTCAGGATTTTTTTGTTTATAGCGTAAAAAATAAAAACACACAGGTGATCAAATACCACCAAAAGAAAGCTCCATTTGTGGGGAAAAAAGAAAATAAATTTAATTTGGGTGCAGTGTTGCATGACCAAGCAATTGTCAGGTAAATTAACACAGCGCCGTATCACAAAAAATGGCCTGGTCAGGAAGGGGGGTAAGTTCTCTGAGATTGGGAGGTGGGCCGGTGATGTAACAATCCTCCACCTTTTCCAATCAGGAAAGGCATTGTATTCATTGAAAATGGTGGCTATGCCAAGCAAGCAACCTCCTGAGGTCACTATGCAGAAGGGAAGCCACTTAGTATAGGACTGAGAGAACTGCAACTATGACTGTAGTAGTGCTAACTACCACAGTGATTACCACTTTCCACAGCAGTCTCTCAGGTATGAGATATGCATTTTTACTTTGGTCCAAGCTGGATCAATGTAAAAATGCAATAAAGATCATACCTAGACACATACATAACTAAATATTAATTTTTGATGAGCTGGCTGACCACTTAACATGATGTACTTGCAATTTTGGAGACAAACCCATACATTATCCATGAGGTTCATGTTAACCTAAACAGACCTATAGCTAGATAGATGAAGCAACCAGTATATACTGTACATGTCTCTTTTCTGAAAGAACATTTTGTACTAAGAAAAAATCTTTATCTATTGCACAAGTGTAATACTGCCTGTAAAATGTGCTGTATACCTTCGGGGGAACAAAGTGACTAAACATGACCTGTGAAATATTAATATATTAATATGGATGTGTTGGTATGATAATGTACTCATTAATTCACAGTTCTTTGAAATAATCAAATGTTTATAAAAGGTAAAATAAGTATTATGTACATGGTATGAAATAATTGACTGCTTAAGCAAGAAAAGCCTCTGATTTCCCAGTAGGGGGTAAAATGAGTCAATTTTTTATATGGAAAGTTGAAGGTTGCTTTTTCCGGGGAGGTTTATAACACCACACAGTGACTGCTTCTTAATAATTCAGAGTCTTGCCATGAACAGTTTGTGCTAACAATGTTTATAAATAGAAAACATCCTTGTTCTGTCCATGATGGTATTTGGATGCACAACTGTACAAACTAAATGTATGTGTGCTGAGCAATGTGTCTCGTGCTGTCCATTCTGCAGGCGATGTTTAACCAATGTGACTGCCTGGATTTGTTGGATATAGATTTTCTGAATTTCCAGGCCTGTTATAAACCAGGCTGATTATAGGTTCATTTAAAGAGGAGTGATTCCCCCCATCCCATTTACAATGTTTTTATTTTACCCTCTTACCATGAACACTGGGTTGTCCACAAAAAATATACCCACCCACCAAGTGAATCCAGTGCTGGCTGGCATAAACCACTGCAGCACTTCCAGGTCCTGCACCACCATCTTCTCAGAAGACTCACAGTGGCGCATGCACAGTCCTGTAAAGAGTAAGTGAAGAAGAGATCCCAGAGCAGCGCTGCAGGGTATTCCCGAGTGTAGCTCGGGGTAAAGTTTCAGCACCACAAGCCGTAACCCCGAGCTACACTCAGGAATACCATGCGGCGCTGCTCCGGGATCTCTTCTTCACTTAGCGTGTCCTTCGCTCTTGCGATGTCCCTCCTGAAGTGTCCCCGGCAATGTCCTCCGGCCGATGCCAGCATCCGTCTTCTGGGTTCCATTCCCTGCGACGTCAGGACGTGCGGAGAGGGAACGGCGGGAAATTTAAAAATGTGAAAAAGTCACATTCACTAAATACATTAAAATCACATAGTAAAACATTACTGTATCAAACCATTTCACATACATTTGGTCCCGAGTGCTTTGTCCTGTGCCCTGCCTGTATTTTTACTGTTCTTTCTGCCTGGAAACTGAGAAATGTCCATGGTGTCTAAAAAGCGTCCCTTTAGATCAAAAGCGGTTTTAGACCAGCTAGAGAACAGCGATAGTAAATCAGAACTACTTGCAGAATTGAGTGATAATGATTCGTGGGGAAATTCGTCATCAGACACTAAAAACGATCTTGCGACTTTACTCAGTGATGTGCGAACTTGGAGCTATATTTCAAATTTCAGTGTTTTTGGTTTGATTATATTATTGAATTACATTTATTATTATATAATTTTTTATGATTATTAAATTATAATTTATGATTTCGTGTTTCAAATTTTAACATAGCCGGAATGTTTACTAGACTCTTAACAGATTTCAGTGAGTTATTCCTAAAAATTACAGGCCTGCAATAAAAAAAATACATATTTCCATGCAAAAAAATGTTCCGCTTTGAGCACAGAAATATGGACATAATCAGACCGCTAGGGAGGCTACCCACCAACCAAAAAAAAGTTTTTGCTATCCAATTGCGTAACAGAGGGGAAGAAGATATAAATTATGGCAAGTGATAGAAGAGAGTAAAAGTCTGTGTTAAGGTGTGCCTAGTTGCTAGCCCCCCCCCCCCCTTTTTTTTTTTAATTCAGGAGAAATTGTATAATTTGTTACTTAATCTGTGTACCTGTGTACCTTTTAGCCACTCTTCAATTTCTGCTTCTCAGTGAATGTTGACTTGAAATGTGGAAAAAATGTTGTTTATTTCAGGTATTTATATAGTGCCAACAATTTATGCATATGCAGCACTTGTATATATTGTACATTTACAGCAGTACCTGTCCTGAAGGAGCTTACAATATGGCTCACACTCATACTTACACACAGTGGTGTAGCTTGGTTTTATTCTTCCCTAGGCAAGACCAAAATTGGGTGCCCCCACCATCCAAATCTTTCCCACCCCTTTCTGTTTAACACCCCGGTCACGTCAGGTGTGGCTTGGCATGCGATTTGCATGCCATGTGACTTGCAAATCGTATGCCAAGTCACACCCTATTGTCTGCAATTACAGGGGTCAAATCAGTGCAGTTCCTAAATGGTCGGAGTCGCACCGATTTCTAAAGTAGTACATGCACTGCTTTTGGTGCGATTTGCATAAACATCTGTATCAGATGTCTTACAAGTCGCACCTAAAATCGGCATGTCCCCTGACTTTGAAATCGTGTGACTTCACTGTAAATCACACAATTTCAAAGTCGGGCTTGATGTGACTAGGGGGTAAGACCTACCCCTTCAGGGCAGGAGGGGGCAGCTTGACGGGGAAGCATGACAGGAGGGGTGGAGTGGGACAGGAGGGGTGGAGTGGGACAGGAAGGGGGCAGCGGGACAGGTGGAGGCAGTGGGACAGGTGGGGGGCAGCAAGACAGGAGGGCGGCAGCAATTTGAAAATTGATGGCAGCAATACATCTCAAAAAAGCTGGGACAGGGCCATGTTTATCATGGTGGAGCATCTCCTCTTCTTTTAACAACACTCTGTAAACATCTGGGAACTGAGGAGACCAGTTGCTTAACTACCTGCCGACCGCAGATAGCTGAATAACAGCTGCACTGAGGCCGGCCAGTTCTGAGTGGACGTCATATGACGTCCTCCCAGAACGCGCTCTCCTGCGCGCCCCAGGGGGCGCGCACCCGGCGATCTCCGTGATCGCTGTGTCCTACGGACACAGCTGATCACGTGATGTGGTAAAAGGCCAATCACAGCGGCCTTTTACCACGTGATCAGCGGTGTCCAATGACACGCTGATCACAGGGAAATGCAAGTGCCGGTTCTCGGCTGCACTTTCCTCACGCTGTCAGATCGTGAGGAAAGTACTGCCGAGAACCGGCAGTTGTCAGAGCGGGGATCGGCACCGATCATCAGGGCACTGATGATCAGTGCCCTGATGATCGGTGCCCAGCAGTGCCACCCGCAAGTTCCGCCCAGCAGTGCGCCCACTAGCTCCGCCCACCTGTGCCCAGCAGTGCGCCCACCTGTGCCCAGCAGTGCACCCACCTGTGCCACTCTGTAGTGCCACACACCTGTGCCCAGCAGTGCCACCCACCTGTGCCCAGCCGTGCCACCCACCTGTGCCCACCAGTGCCACCCACCTGTGCCCACCCACCAGTGCCACCCACCAGTGCAGCCCAGCAGTGCTGCCAGTCAGTGCCACCAGTCAGTGCCCAGGGGTTGTGCCAGTCAGTGCCGCCAGTCAGTGCACAGCAGTGATGCCAGTCAGTGCCGTCTATCAGTACCCATCATCAGTGTCACCTATCAGTGTCGCCTATCAGTGCTGTATATTAGTGCCGCCTATCCGTGACACCTCATTAGTACTGCCTATCAGTGCCCTTTAGTGCTGCCTATCAGTGCCCATCAGTGCCGCCTATCAGTGCCCATCAGTGCTGCCTCATCAACGCACATCAGTGAAGGAGAAAAAATACCTGTTTGAAAAATTTTATAATAGAAACAAAGAAACTTCTTTTTTTTCTTTTTCAAATTTTTTGCATTTTTTTTTTATAGCGCAAAAAGTAAAGCGCCCAGTGGTGATTAAATACCACCAAAAGAAAGCTCTATTTGTGAGAAAAAAAATGATCAAAATTTCATATGGGTACAATGTTGCATGACCGCGCAATTGTCAAAGTGCGGCAGCGCTGAAAGCTGAAAATTGGCCTGGAAAATAAGGGGGTATAAGTGCCTGGTAGGCAAGTGGTTAATTTGTGGGAGAGGAATGTTGTCCCATTTTTGCCTGATATAGGATTCTCATTACTCAACAGTCCTGGGTCTTCTTTGTCATATTTTTCCTTTCAAGATGCGCTAAATATTTTCATTTGGTAAAAGTCTGGACTTCAGGCAGGCCAATTAAGTACCCAGACTCTTCTACTATGACGCCATGCTGTTGTCATAGATGCAGTATGTGGTTTAGCATTGTTCTGCTGAAATATGCAAGGCTTTTCCTGAAAAAGATGTCTGGATGGAAGCATATGCTGCTGTATAACATGGATATATCTTACAGCATTGATGGTGCCATTTCAGATGTGCAAGCTCCCCATTCCATACACACTAAAGCACCCCTATACCATCAGAGATGCAGGCTTTTGAACTGAGCGCTGATAAAAAGCTGGAGGGTCCTTCTCCTCTTTAGTTCAGAGGACGCAGTGCTCATGGTTGCCAAGACAAATGTCAAATTCAATTCGTCTGACCACAGAATAATTTTCCACTTTTTAACAGGCCATTTCAAATGACCTTTGGCCCAGAGAAGAGGGTGGCGTTTCTGGATCATGTTCAGATATGGTGGCTTGATGCATGGTAGAGCTTAAACTTGCATTTTTGGATGGCATGATTCAGAGACAGTGATTTTTAGAAGTATTCCTGAGCCCATGTAGGGATGTCCATCACAGAATCATGCCTGTTTTTAATTCATTGCAGTCTGAGGGCCCGAAGATCACAGGCATCCAGTATTGTGTTTCGGCCTCGTCTTTTGAGATTTCTCCAGGTTCTTTAAAATATTTTGATAATATTGTACTGTAGATGATGATATATTTGAAGTCTTTGCTATTTTATGTTTAGGAACATTTAAGGTACAGCGTTTTGCAAATTGGGGAACCTCTGGCCATCTTTACTTCTGAGACTCTCTAAGATGCTCTGTGTTTATACCCAATCATGTTACTGACCTTTTGCCAATTAACCTGATTAGTTGCAAATGTTCTTCCAGCTCCTCCTTGTTAATTCCACTTACTTTGCCACCTTTTTTATGCCTTGACCCACATTTTTGAGACCTGTTGCTGCAATCAATTTCAGATCACTGCATTCTGTTTTTATGTATATTTTACATAGCATCCCAACTTTGGGGTTGTATTTAAGGGAGGCATTTTAGTCTAATGTCCCCCTTTCCAGTGCCCTTTGAGCACCAACTGCCACTTCTTTAAAGTGTAACTGTACAAAATCTCCATTCAGTCCCATTGAGGGTTTGTATGCGGAATACAGAATTCAAACTATGTAAAGAGTTCAATAGAAGAATTGCAGCATACGGTTGACAGAATGATGTGCAGCATTGATAAGGCTATACACCCATGATTTCAGCAGATCAGAGAACAGAGGAGTATGGGAATTGAGGGGGCAGAATTCAAAGCCTGAAAGAACTTTCACTTTAAATCAACAAAATGCATTCCAAATTAATCAAAACAAAAGGTATGCAAAGTCTTTTTTTAAAGAAATCTCAACCACAGATGTAGTTGGGATCCTTACTATCTGTGGGGAGGCACTTTCCATTTACCGAAATCCTACACACTCCCTGCTGAGTTAGAGCCAGAACTCTCCAATAAGCAGAAGTTTTGCTGATTGCAGAGCCAAAGGGGATATGTTGGACCTTTGCAATAAGATCACTGCCCTTTTCAGAAAGCAAGGATCTCACTCTGTTAGCTCCTGGCAGAATACATGTTTTTCTGCCCAGGCTGTGGCTGCTTTAGAAAGAAAATGAACTGTAGGACATTGAACACCTTTACTTTGATGCACCTGAAATCTATTTTACTGATTTAAACTAAAAGTTTAACTGGGCTTTAACCTTTTTACTGACCTGAGTATCAGGCTTCCATTGGTGGCAGCAGAGGGTTTTACACACACTCCCAGCTGCTGGAAGTGCGTGCATCTTTTGGAAGCTGACTGTTTGCTTTTTCTGACCCCCGGAAGTGTGACCCTTCTCCCTGAATGATGGATGTTGCCAGGTGGAAGAGCGTGAGACCACCAAAGGTCTGTTCTCTGATCTACCCTAACTGCAGAGAACACGGTTTCACACATTACAATCATTGGCCACTGCTGCCTGTGTAGAAGCTAATGGAGTGGGATCTGCAGTGCATTAGCTTCAGTGGAGGGCAGATGAGACATCAGACAACTTTGAGCCCGCCCCACGTACACGCACATGTGAATGAACTCATCAGGGGTGCTTGCATATGAAAACATTGCTTGTGACACACATTACATATCTCTGCACACACTGGAGTAAGAGCATTAATTCTGGGGCCATTACTCATAGTTCTCTCTAAAGTGATGACCTGTATAAGCTTTAAAGTGCCACCTATAGAATTGTTAAGGTACAGGTATTCGGTAATATATTGTATTTGTATTCCCTGAAGTTAACTTTAGTGTATTTTTTACAGCTCACCTACCTTTTTTTTTTTCTCTGGTGAATAGATATTACCACAGAACATACTGGCACATGTCCACACATCAGAAAATAAAAATATGCATACACCTATATTTTTGGTCCACTAATGTGCAAATGTGTGCAGACAAGTGATGCGCCCTACCGAAACCATAGTTTGTCATAGAGATGATATACACTGATATCTGACTGTCAGCACACCTCATATTTACATAATAATGTAGGCATATGCTAAGCGTGTGTTGTGTTGAACTGTGTGTTTGTGTGTTCCTGATTGTATTGTGAGTCTAAATTCACCATGTAAGCTTGCCACAGGCACTATTTAACCACCTCTGCTTTTGGCCTTGCTCAGTACAACCTTTTGTTCTTTTAAAAGTTCTCAATTTTTCCTAAGGTCATTCTTGACCCTAGCAATGCCCCATTAAGCTTTTATGGGGCCTAGAATTTTTTTTTAAATATGTTGCATATCTTGTGTCCATTTTCTTATGGTCTGATATTATACCAGTCTTGTTGATGGATAGCATACGTTATATGTCTTAAACGTTTTGTATGCAGATAACCATGGCTTTTATATACACTACATTGGTGGAGCTAGTTCTATAAACTATTTTGATGTTAGATGGCAGTAGGGTGTGCAGGCGCAACCGGCCACTACACAATCCTTTATTATTCAAGTAACATACATGCTTGGAACAACCCAGGGTGCTTTTTTAACATTTGTGAAGAAGACAGGCGAGAGCAGGTAGACACACTTCATGCCAAGTGGAACATCTCCTGCCTAAGAATAATGTATTATATCCATTTGTTGGTTTAACTCCTTGCAGGGGACAGTGGACACTATAGTCCAATCAAGTTTTCTCATCTCCCCTAGTTTTTGATTTTAATTACAAATATTTACATTCATAAAATGCTCCGAATACAAATTCACACTAATTTAAGTTTGATCTTTTCTTTTCAGTGTAACTTTAGGAGTCTAGCTTCATTATTTCAGAATGAGTGAGAAAGATGGAAATGCAGACAGCATGTTTCTTAACGATGATTCTGCAAAAGGTGAAAAATCTGAAGGCCGTGTACACAGCTGGCAACATGCAATACAGAAACGGGCATCACGAGCTGGAAAGCAAATGCGTAAAGTTACAGTGGGAAGCATCCGTGCTTTCATATACCGAAATGCCTTTGTAATACTCACCGTCGCAGCCGTAGTGCTTGGTACAGTATTTTATACTTCTGTTTACTGTGATCCATCTTCTCTGTATAAAGATAGCTTAGGTCCACAGAAAGTGCATGCTACAGTATATCCATTAACCAATGTGATTTAACTCACAATCCAGTAAAAACTTCTCCCAGATTCTGTTGTAATCAACAGAGCATGTACAAAAGATCTAATATTTAATTTCATTTTCACTTCTTCAAATTTTCCTAGAAGAAATAAGACGCGATTCTTTCTTAACTTCTGACTGTAGCCCATTCTTCTAAAATTATTCCTATGGGTATTTGGGAAACTCAAAGCAACTTGAATTACCCTTGCATTGTCACTTGTGGCATTGTGCTATGGAAAACTGGTGCTGCCCACAGAGATCGCAATGTATGAATATTTCTGAATTGCTAATCTAGTAGTATTTCATAGCATTGCTGTTCAGTTAATGTATATAAAAGGATTAAAATACCAATCCTTGATATTGTTAGTGTCATTAAATATATCTCACCAAACCAGCAAACAAGTTTTTTGATTGAATGCTGCTCTGTTCTTCCATTTGTAGCCATCAAAGTGTGCAAGGAAATGCCCTTCCCGACCACCCATCATGATGAAGATTATGGGTTTAGAGTACTTTGCCCCAATATATCTTTTGGCCATTGATTTGACTCTCACAACAAGAAGTGAATCATTATGTTTTCAGTTACATCATACTGCCGCAGCTTAAAAAACAAGTTGTAATATTCATAAAAACTTCATAGCCATGTTAGTCTAATTCATTGTGATATAATTTTCCAGGCATTGTATTGGCGTTTGTCTTGAGGCCCTACAAGATGTCTTATCGACAGGTCAAATATTTTTCCTTTCCTGGAGAGCTGCTGATGAGGATGCTGCAGATGTTGGTCCTGCCTCTAATAGTGTCCAGTTTGGTGACTGGTAAGATGTTGATTTAGCAAAATATAACCAGAAAAACATAGTTGATTTAATACAATCTTTTATATTAAATTAACATATTTATAATAAATTAACAAAGAAAAATGTTCACACTTGTGATAAATTAAAGTGGTTGTAAAGCTTTGTTTTTTTTTATTAAAAACAAACACATACTTACCTGCTCTGTGCAATCTTCTCGGGTGCCTCACCCATATTCGTGGCCCCTCCCCCTGCTCAGTGTCCCCAGAGCAAACTGCCTGCTCTGGGCGCACTTGTGTGTGCTTGCTCCTGAGCCAGGCCTGTATGTCAATAAGACGCACAGAAATTCTGAAGGACCCTCTGCACACTGGTATATACCCTTTCAAGCAAATTATGCAATAAATAGGGATATTTAGTTCACACATATTGCAATAAATGCTTAAGACACACAGAGCGCGACTCAGCACTTCCCCCTGCTCCCTCCTCACGGGCTGTGATTGACAGCAGTGGAAGCCATTGCTGTGTCTCAGCCAATGGGAGAAAGATGATAGTAACTGGTTTGGTGAATAGTCTGAGATGGAACATTGAAAAAAAAACAAACATTCATACTCACTTAGGTAGCTTCAGCATTGATCCAATGCTGCAGCTGTCCCATGCTGCCTCTACACTGAGAACAGAGCAATTAAACACCACTGATCACTCTTGGGTTCTGTCTGAGCACAGAGAAGTGACTCTTAGTACATTGCCCCACCAGTCATCACTGGAGTACTGGCCTGGGGCGGGAGCAGCTGCCTCAGGCTTTCATCATTGAGAGGCTGAGCCAGCTGCTGTTCAAGCATGTGGGAAAATCCCAGCATTATTGTCAGGATCACTGCAGAGCCTGGACCTGTTCTGGGTCACAGGAGTGCAGAACTAAGTGAACTCCTGTGACCCACAGGAGAAGTATGGCTAGAAGAATTTTGGTCATATGTCTCCTTTTAGGTGAAAGAATTTTGAAAACTGAGGTTTGGAGTTAACAAAAATTCTTTTGAGAAAATTGTCTACCCCTGTTGCGTCCATCATTTAAAATCCATTTTTTGTTTCTAAATAGGTCAGGGTTTTCAAACAACACCATGTATGGATGGGCAGGAATAGATAATGCACCTATAAGGTTTACTAAGGAGCAGTTGATTATTGGTGACGTACAGTGGGGATCGAATGTTTGGGCACCCCAGCTAAAAATTTGTATTAATGTGCATAAAGAAGCCAAGGAAAGATGGAAAAATCTCCAAAAGGCATCACATTACAGATTAGACATTCTTATAATATGTCAACAAAAGTTAGATTTTATTTCCATCATTTACACTTTCAAAATAACAGAAAACAAAAAAATGGCGTCTGCAAAAGTTTGGGCACCCTGCAGAGTTAATATCTTGTACTGCCTCCTTTGGCAAGTATCACAGCTTGTAAACGCTTTCTGTAGCCAGCCAAGAGTCTTTCAATTCTTGTTTGAGGTATCTTTGCCCATTCTTCCTTACAAAAGTCTTCCAGTTCTTTGAGATTTCTGGGCTGTCTGTCACGCACTGCTCTTTTAAGGTCTATCCATAGATTTTCAATTATGTTGCGGTCAGGAGATTGTGAAGGCCATGGCAAAATCTTCAGTTTACGCCTCTTGATGTAATCCCCCGTGAATTTCGAGGTGTGTTTAGGATTATTATCAATTTGTAGAAGCCATCCTCTCTTTAACTTCAGCTTTTTCACAGATGGCATCAAGTTACCATCCAAAATTTGCTGAAATTTTATTGAATCCATTTTTCCTTCTACTCGTGAGATGTTCCCTGTGCCACTGGCTGCAACACAACCCCAAAGCATGTTTGATCCAACCCCATGCTTAACAGTTGGACAGAGGTTCTTTTCATTAAATTCTGTGCCCCTTCTTCTCCAAACGTACCTTTGCTCATTCCGGCCAAAAAGTTCAATTTTAACCTCATCGGTCCAAAGAACTTGTTTCCAAAATGCATCAGGCTTGTCTATATGTTCATTTGCAAAGTTCAAACGATGATTTTTGTGGTGAGGACGTAGAAGAGGTTTTCTTCTGATGACTCTTCCATGAAGACCATATTTGTACAAGTATCTCTTTATAGTGGAATAGTGTACCACAACTCCAGTGTCTGCCAGATCTTTCTGGAGGGATTGTGCAGTCAAACGTGGGTTTTGAATTGTTTTTCTCACAATCCTGCGAGCTGTTCTGTCTGATATTTTTCTTGGTCTTCCAGATCTTGCTTTAACTTCCACTGTTCCTGATGACTGCCATTTCTTAATTACATTGCGGACAGAGGATATTGACATCTGAAAACGCTTTGCTATCTTCTTATAGCCTTCTCCAGCTTTGTGAGCGTCAACTATTTTTAGTTTCAGTTTTCTAGACAACTGCTTAGAAGAACCCATGGTGCTGATTGTTGGGGCAAGGTCAGATGAGTCTGGGCATTTAAAACCTTTGAGATTGACATCACCTGGTCTTCCCAGACGAAGATTGAGAACAATCCATGACACTGGCAGGTCTCAGCTTGGCAAAGGGGGCAGTGCATGCTATAAATTCTGCAGGGTGCCCAAACTTTTGCAGACGCCATTTTTTTGTTTTCTGTTATTTTGAACATGTAAATGATGGAAATAAAATCTAACTTTTGTTGACATAATATAAGAATGTCTAATCTGTAATTTGATGCCTTTTGGAGATTTTTCCATCTTTCCTTGGCTTCTTTATGCACATTAATACAAATTTTTAGCTGGGGTGCTCAAACTTTCGATCCCCACTGTATATGAACAACAGGCTAAAGTGTCCTCACTAGGGCTTTCCAATAGTATAGTTTTATTAACAGCCCTTCCAGAGTGGAGCATAGCAATGAAAGTAGGATGACATAAATATAGATCTTAGCATAGTATAGGGGCTAGTTTTGCCACTAGTTTTAGACTATTTTAGGCAAAATGGAACATTACTCAGACTTCTAAGCTGTTTGATGTCCCAAACTAATTCAAAGGTAGTTTTCTATAGATGAAAGATGCAGGAGATAGAGACTGGTAAAGATAGGTAGCACTTGAACTATTAAAGACTAAATGTATTTCATAGCAAGAAGGGTTTTTTTCCAGTTCTTTTGGTCCTCTCAATCTAGAGAGCAGAGGAATATAATTCAATTTATACTTAACTTGGACAGGTTTGAAAACCAGTCTTTTCAGAATTTGATTTTTGAGGATGGGTAGACGTTCCACAGATGCAGAAGAGTAAAAAAAAACCTTGAAGTTTAAGAGTGCTGGAATTCTGGTGGTGACAACCTTGTACTTGAGTTCCAATATAAGCAGTCTTGCTGCTGCCATTACAAGGAGGTCCTGTTCTTCCTGCTGTATTTTTATTATTATTTGCTAATATTCAGAATGCAGCAAGAGTAGTAAAAATGGTGCTTGAGAACAAAACTCCAGAGTAAACAAAGATATGAACTATGGGTTGACCCTATATGAACTATGAGAGTTGACCCTTCATGTGACCAAGCTGGCAAATGACTCAGCTTATCTATAAATGAAATATTTGGGTTGATTGGCTTTTTGAAGCACAAAGCTTTAAATGGCATTGCTACTATAAAAAACGTAAGGTGTGCATTTCTCATTTAACAGTGGACTGTTCTGTGTATATCATCCTTTTGTGCCACTAGACCTATAGCAGTGATGTGTGAGGCACTGCTTGCTATTCTTAAAGTGAGCCTGTGGCCACCAGAACTCTCATTGCCACTGTATAGTCTGCTGCTCTTCCAGCTCAGAAAAAAACACTCTTACTTGTTTTGCTATGTGCCTGGCAAATGTATTAATTGTTTTATTTGCAATTTCTTGAAGGTTAACTGTTGTTTTTTTGCTTTTTTAGGGATGGCATCTCTAGATAGCAAAGCTTCAGGAAAGATGGGCATGCGGGCTGTGGTGTATTACACTGTAACTACATTCATTGCTGTGTTTATTGGAATTGTTATGGTGATCATCATTCATCCTGGCAAAGGCACAAAGGAAAATATGGAATCTCAGGGGAAAATTGAAAGGGTACAAGCTACAGATGCTTTCTTGGATCTAATAAGGTAAAAATAAATCTGGATATATTGTATACAGTATATAACTAAAATAATAGAATATAATTGCATGGCTAATAATATATAAGGTTATTGGTTGATTTTAATTAACTGATAGTAGGATGATTGCTCCAAAAACAAGGCTTGCTTTTTCTTCTCCTTATTACACTTTTTTGCAAAATAACCAGAATATACGTATTTAACCCACACTTTACTCCACAGAATTTTTTACACAGTAAAGTATATACTTATTGTCTGATCACAAGTGGTCTTTTTTTCATAATTCACACATTTTTTAGATGTGAGGTTTCTAGTGTGCATCAACATAGGAGACAAGAGAAGTATAGGATTTTGATTTGCGCTATCAGTAAATATTCTGTTCATGGCTAGTGGAACTCAATTGATTGTAAAAGATACAAGTTACAAATAAACGGCAAAGAAAGCCCATCTGTGCACCACAGGTCTGATTTAATTTCTCTGTGACAGATCATACCTTGTTCTTGTAGATTACATGTGTTTAGTAGTGAAACCTATAAACCATGTCTGGCAATTAGGAATTTTTGTAATTCCTTGGCATTATTGTTTGTTATGTCTTCAACTGACTCTCAATCTCATTCTCTCTTCATTAAGAGCCATATAAATATATACAAGCTCATGTTGAGTACCTTGGTACAGTTCACAATCTGAGAGGATTTCTTACATTCCTATTAGTTACTGTACAGGGAGTATAATGCTATATAATATACATGCTTGACACTTTTCACTGAAACACACTATAATAATGGACCACAAACTGAAGATGCTCAGCTCCAGCCAAGGCTTATTCCAATGACAGCACGGTGAGTGGTATGCTGTCATTGTACTAAACCTTGGCTGGAGCTGAACGTCTTTGGTATGCATCCTGTTGTTTGGTTGGTTGGTGGATTGCAGTTGAGAAGGAGCAGACTCCAGGGTCTTGGCATCTGGTTGATTGCAGGCAATCAAGGAGGACACATGGTGGCCTGTGAGCTGTGAAAGAGGTTTGGTTTATCTAACAGTCATTATATGAATAGAATTTACAAAAATGCTGGTTTTATATTATTAGCTGGTATCACCTGGCTGCTGTTACAGTTTTAGTGGCTAAATGGTTGAACTAGATGGACTTTTATATACTGCAGATTGGGATTCCCTCTGCTCTACATACCTATTACTGAGAGAATCCAGTCAATTATGCAATATATGTGCTACTTTCAGACTACCAAGCCATAAACTGGATGTACATATGTTGGGTAAACTATAGGTCGCAATAAAATTCTATTAGTATTCTTTGTTTGCAATTTATAGGTTTACATGGAATACTAAATATGCTGTGTTTTAAGGGAAAATTTTGTATTTTATTATAACCCAAATATTTTTTTTCCTAAAGGAATATGTTTCCTCCTAATCTGGTAGAAGCCTGCTTCAAACAGGTAAGGGTTCACGATGTGCTATGTGAATTGTTTACTGTTCACTTGCTTGGTAGCCCTTCCTAAAAATCTCACATTTACTCAAAATTCACTATTAATTGCACACAATTTTTTTTGCACTTTTTTATTGTTTTTTATATTGCTATGTGATCCTGCCAGTTATTACTGTAAGAATAGCACTTCTTTTTTCAAGGTTACAATGCCCAGTGAACTGCTTCCAATACAGCAGAGCAAAGTGCCTGCTTGTACAGCCATTGTCACAGCTGGAAAGCTTGTCCATCATTAGCAAAAGTGACAAACTGCTCCCTAAAACTTGTCTCCTCTCACAGCCTTTGCTTTACTGATAAGAAAAAGAAGAGTGGTCATGTGACCGCCACAAAAACTCTCCAAAAAAGGTATTTTGTGACATTTATTTTACATATTAGTTGCACAATATCATTGCCTTATAACTTCACAACACCGTCCTTGTTTGTTTGGTGCAGGGTTTACATCTGTCTGCTTTGAGTTGTATCTGTAGTCCAATTGCATTGAAATATAGTATTACTTCCAAGGACAAAATCAATGTATGGTATCATCTCTAAATATGTTTAGATGGATAGTGTGAGAAAGTGTTAGATCCTCTGTTAGATCCTCCATCTATGAATGCAGGACTGGCGGGTGAATGAAAGGTCTGCCTCCATCCATTCATAGTTAATTTTTCATTGATGGACGCTATAGTACAGGTTTTATGAATGGAGAAGGGGCAGAAAGGGAGAGCATAGTTTGCACTCTTGATGAGTGCCTGTCACAGGTCCAGTGCTCATGTTAGCCCCACCAGCACTGGAAGATCACAGCTGCAGGGGTGGGTAGCAAAGGACATCAAATCTCACCTTAGAGACCAGCTAGCAGCTCAAGAGACACTTCACAATGAATGTAAATGCAATCCCTTGATAATGAATAGGTGATTATCCTCTACGTATCTGGAAGCTGTCAGTTAGGTAATGATGCATATAGGCTGCTTGAAGACTGAATATGCCCTTGGATGAATCTTCCTTAACATAAGATACCAAAGAATAAATATCCAAGCACACACTTCATAGAAGTAGCAGGACCTTTGTGGTTTTAGACAAAACTGTAATCCAGATCAATAACATGAAGGGTAAAGGTGAAAGTGTTTTCATTACATCTTCAGCTTTGAACAAATTTGCTTCAGAAACTGTCTCTTCATTGGGACTATATAAATATTTAAAAATACTGTATATGTAAAAAAATTCAAACAGCATACAGTATATCAAAAGATAGTAAGGTAAACACATAATACACCGACAGATTCAAAATATACAATAAGGTTGATCCGTTCAAAAAACATGACAAATATATGCATTTCATAAAGAGCAAAATTACCAATAAACCTCACAAATATGTCAAACATACGGAACTGTTTTCTATATCTCCAAATTTTTGTCACTGTACATACTAATACATACTACTAAAAACATATATTTATTTCTTCTTTTGGTATATCACTATCCTCTGATTCTGATATGCGATTATTGTTTTGATATGTTAATATGCAGGCGTCCTAGCATTTAATAGCATTTGTCTTCAGTCATCATTTTTGTTTCATTCTACCTTCATTCTACCTTGCTATGAGGGGCATTCAAGTCAAACTGGGATTTTTAATTTTACAGGTATAAAAAGGGATGCTAGCGTGGTGGTACTACACGCAGCAATAAGTGACAAGTGTGTCCTATTATTGATAGGTGATGCACATGTCACGGGCCAGTCCAGAGACCATTAATCAAGATGGCAGACAACGGTGTTAGTGTGTGCATGGAACAGCTTAAGGTGATGAAGTTTCTTGTGAACAAAGGTGCAAAACCTGCAGATATCTACAGAAGACTTCAAGCACAGTACAGTGATGAAAAGCTCTGCAGCAGGAAGATATTTGAATGGTGTAAATGTTTCAAAGATGGCCATACGTCCGTCAGTGACAGTCACGGCTGTGGTGGTTTGCCAGCCCACAGTAGTCATTCCTGTGAACATTCATTGCATGGAATGCCTGATCCTGGATAATCGACGCATAACCTGTTGTGAAATTGCACAAGAAATGAATCTGTAGGTGGAAACAGTGAACACAATCATGACGAAGTGAAGCAGGCTGTCCTAGGATATTTCCTCTGACCATTAACCTGTCCAAGATTAATATTACACTTTTCCATCCACTCTAGAAGGAAAGCTTTATTGTCTTTATTCAGAGAATTAATCCAAACCTCGCTCTCGGCCTTCATCATGTTGTGAATGACCTGCTCTCTCCATGGGATCAGAGGCTTAACTGAGCTCTTTTCCATGCCCTGATTGGGAAAAGCAGACAAAATACCCGTCTCCTCCATGGGCTATAATCAGTGGGTAGAAGGCTAGCCCCTAGTCCCCTCCAAAAGCCCCTGTACTAGTTTGGCCTGTCACAATCCCCAACCACACAACACATTGAATAGACTACTACTCTTAATGGTCTTCTTTGACGCAGCCATTGGTATTTGTTGGTTGGCAGCTTTTTTTTTATCTTGTTTAAGGAGACTCCAGCCACACATTACTCTGGCAGTGATATACTAAGAGTGGTTATTTTAGAAGTATCATCATCATTTGCACCACCAAAGACCACTTCTCTTGCATTTTAAATGATTAAAAATGTATATACTCTTTTTATAATGTACTTAACCTACAGTCATTCAAGCAAAGGTCCTCTGTCTCAATATGCTGGCTTGGCATCAACTTAACAAGTTACGCAGGCAAATAGCTGTTTATTTTCACATTTCATATACAGTTAGGTTCATATATATTAGAACATAGTCACAATTTTAGTTTTTTCAGATACCAAAACATATTCAAGCTATAGTTATATAATGGATATCGGCTGAAAGTGCACACTCTTAGGTTTAATTTGAGGGTACATCTAAATTGGAGGAAGGGTTTAGGAATTAGAGCTCTTAAGAGTAGCCATCCCCACTTTTTCAAGGGACCAAAAGTAATTGAATCAAAAGCTGTTCCAGGTGTGGGCTACTCCTTCATTATTTCTTCATCAATTAGGCAGGTAAAAGGTCTGGAGTTGATTCTAAGTGTGGTATTTGCATTTGAAATCTATTGCTGTGAACCTACATCATGTGTTCAAAGGAGCTGTCCATGCAAGTGAAACAGGCCTGTGTAAGGCTTCAAAAATGAAACAAAAATGAAACAAATCCATCAGAGAGATAGCAGCAACATAAGGAGTGGCCAAATCAACAGTTTGGTACATTCTGAGGAAAGAAGATGCACTGCTGAGCTCAGCAACATAAAAAGGCATGGATGTCTAAAGAAGAACAGTGGTGGATGATCACAGGATCCTCTCTATGGTAAAGAAAAACCCATACACAACATCCAGATGAGTGAAGGACACTCTCCAGGAGGTGGGCGTATCATTGTCAAAGTCTACAATCAAGAGAAGATTTCACGAGAGCAAATATAGAGGGTTCACCACAAGGTGCAAACCATTCATAAGCCTAGAGAATACAAAAGCCAGATTAGACTTTGCCAAAAAACATCTAAAAAAAAGCCAGACCAGTTCTGGAAAAGCATTCTTTGGACGGATGAATCTAAGATTAATCTGTACCAGAATGACAGGAAGAAAAAAGTGTGGAGAAGGCTTGGAACAGCTCATGATCCAAAACACACAACGTTGCTCATCTGTAAAACATGGTGGAGGCAGTGTGATGGCATGGGCATGCATGGGTTCCAGTGGCACTGGGTCATTGGTGTTTATTGATGATGTGACAGAAGACAGAAGCAGCCAGATGAATTCTGCAGTGTTTAGAGATCTACTGTCAGCCCAGATTCAACAAAATGCAACAAAGTTGAATGGACGGCGCTTCACAGTACACATGGACAATGATCCAAAACACACTGCAAAAGCAACCCAGGAGCGTTTGATGGAAAAGAAGTGGAATATTCTGCAATGGCTGAGTCAATCACCTGATCTCAACCCAATTGAGCATGCATTTCACTTGCTGAAGGCAAAACCAAAGGCAGAAAGACCCACAAACAAAGAACAACTGAAGACAGCTGCAGTTAAAGCCTGGCAAAGCATCAGAAAGGAGGAAACCCAGTCTTCAGTAATGTCCATGGGTTCCAGACTTCAGGCAGTCATTGCCAGTAAAGGATTCTCAACAAAATATTAAAAATTAACATTTTATTTATGATTATGTTCGATTGCCCAATTACTTTTGGTCCCCTGAAAAAGGGGGAATGGCTACTCTTAAGAGCTGTAATTCCTAAACCCTTCCTCTAATTTGGATGTACATACCCTCAAATTAAACCTGAGAGTGTGCTCTTTCAGCCTATTATATAACTATAGTTTTAATATGTTTTGGTAAATACTTGAAAAAAACTAATATTGTGCCTGTGTCCAAATATATATGAATCTAACTGTAGTTTATTAGTTTATCAGTAGCTGAGACACTATGATTGTTCCATTTGTACACATCATATGTATTATAAACTTGAATACCAGCATATACTATGTGATTCTATTCATTGTATTTTTATTCTAGTTATTGTTTTTTACATATTAAGGCCTAACTCCCTCTGTACTACATGTGTTAAATACTCATCACGTCTAGGGGAAGCTGAAGAGTTTGCATTACTTACTTTACCCCAGCTCTGGCCGACTCCGATGTTCTCCTCCTTTCCCTTCCAGCACTGTGGGGGAGTCCCCTCGCCGTACACATACAACAAAAGGGCTATTAGCCCTGCATTGTATATGAAATCAGCAAGAGTGTGACTTAGAGAAGAGGGCCCGTGGGGCCGATTGCACCGCTGGAGGAACCCTGCTAGCATGAGAAATAAGATAAGAACTTCCCCTTATTTATGCAACCCTAGACTGAATGAGCAGTTAACGGTAGCCATGTTAAAAGCCAACAGACAAGCAGGAAAGGGCTAATACAATAACGGTATTTAGGCTTACAGTATCTGTTATATACAGATATTGTAGACATGTAATACAGACAGACATTTGTACATGTAATACAGACAGACATTTGTAATATTTCTATATTTTGCTGAAAGAGATGCATTGGCCCTGAAATGTGGCTGAAATCCTAACAAAAATACTTGTACTTTCACCTATCTGATGTCATTGCTCTGGACTCTGGTTCCTGTCAGACCAAAATGGTTCTGCTGCCTCCAAGATGTGTGCACTTTTTATTCTCCAGTTACAGCTGGATAGCTAAAGCATTAGTCTAGGTTGAAATCCTGGAGATGACATTACATTTCTCTTCTGACTGCAGAGGAAACAAGCATATTCCTGCTTGCCAAGAGTTTACCACTTAATGGTTTTTACAGGCACAGGCCACTACTGCTTCAATTTTAAATGGAATCCAAGACTCTAAGAAATACCTTTTTAAATATAATCCCTGTATTTATTTAACTTTGCCTTGTATTGTTAGTAGGGCTGAAACAACTAATTAACATAATCAATAATACAAATAGTTGTCACTCATTTTCACTATCGATTAGTTGGCCTACATACAGAATGCATTATTATTTACACGTCAGTATACACTGTGCAGGACTCATACACACATAACAATCGATAATAAAAATGGTTTTCTCCGTTCATATATGTCAGTATACGCAGTCCAGTACACATACAGCTCAGTACACTGTCCATACATGTCAGTAAGTTCTTGAGAACTTGTGAATGTAAATGTGTGAGGAGCAATGCCTCATGGGACATGTAGTACTGAGCAGGAGAAGGAAGTGATGTAAGGGCTCTGTGCAGGGAAGACCAGCATCTGAACCCAGAGAAGGTGGAAGCTGATAGACTGGAAGTAAA
This sequence comes from Staurois parvus, assembly GCF_062004578.1. Taxonomy (NCBI): domain Eukaryota; kingdom Metazoa; phylum Chordata; class Amphibia; order Anura; family Ranidae; genus Staurois; species Staurois parvus. Next base: position 5,847,975 of record NW_028317882.1, read on the forward strand.
TTGGGGCAATACAATTAAATATAAACCTTTACCAGTATTTGTGCATTATATTTTAATGTCTGACTCCCAGTTAAACTACTCTGTATATCCAAATTCTGGGTATATTTATTTTATATATATATATATATATATATATATATATATATATATATGCTATTTATATTATTCCTTTCACCGTTTCACAGTATAAATTATATAAAGATGTTTGTTTTTGTGCTATAATGGGTTAATCTTGTTTTTAACCCCATAATGATAGGTCATATAAAAAGCATCCTACTGCTGCTTATATGTCTTCGTGACAGCAGGAGCAGGTAGCTTTTATCAAGCTATCTGTCTATGACAAGGGACTCTGTCATGCATGATATTCTATTACAATCCTGTCTGAAAATCTGCAAAACAGCTTTTTAGGCTTTTTAATTTTTTTTTTAAACGTCAATGCAAATTTTGATCTCTGAATCAGATGACGTACCAGATTCCACTATTGTAGGTTTATATATCTCCTTTGTATTTTGAGAGGGGATTAGATATTTTGTTCCCAACTATATACCTGGTTATATATATTTACCACTACATATAGATATTCAAGAATATGGAGATGGAATGTGGACAATTGAATCCCTTTTACTTTAACGTTATGGGGTTGGTTCTGTGTAGAGTATTGCTGCATTATAGTGCTGAAAATTCTCTAGTCTGATTTAATAATTTTTATTTTAATTTAGGTTTTAAATAAAAGAAAGTCCTTAGTTTTTTAAAAAGGGTTAAATGCAGTACTTGTATATTTTCTACATCTAAGGCAGCGGTTCTCAACCTGTGGGCCGCGACCCCTTTGGGGGTCGAACGACCCTTTCAGAGGGGTCGCCTAAGACCATCGGAAAACATATTTCCGATAGTCTTAGGGACCCAGACACCGCTCCTCTATCCATCTCCAGGCGGGTCTGCTCACATACAAATACGCCCACATACAAGTACCTGGTGTGATGACATCATCGTGCGAAACCCATCACATACACCATGTACAAATACAGGTGTATGTGACAGGGTTGGCGCCATAATGTACTTATGTGGACCAGTCACACATGTGTAAAGGACAGCTACTGTGTAGAAAGCAGCTGCTGTGTTGAAAGCAGCAGTATTGGAGGTAAAACGACACTTCATGAATTATAATTACTGGTTAAATGTAAAATTATGAAAAAGCAACGAAAATAATTTTATGGTTGGGGGTCACCACAACATGAGGAACTGTATTAAAGGGTTGCGGCATTAGGAAGGTTGAGAACCACTGATCTAAGGCATAGGAAATTTTTAAGGAAGGCCCTTGGTATCTAGATAGGGTTAAATGTGGAACTTGCACATTTTCTAGGTCTAGAGCATGGGAAATTGTCAAAGAAGTTGACACATAAGCAAAAGCTTTGCATTTTAATTGGTTAGGTTGATTTAAATAATAAATGTCAGTAAAAGTATAGCAACCTATGTGATATTGACATCTTGAAATCTTTGTAACTAAGGTATTCAGTCAAAGAATCTGATTCTGAAAAAGCAAAGATACTCTTGATTGACTTTTAATCCCTGTTAATACTGCAAAAGGTCCTCCTTGCATCTGCTATTTGTGTGTACACGTACTAAATAAAAATAGCTCCCTTGTCATATGTAATCCAGCTAAATCATCCCCAGCAGTGTGTGATCTCCATCCATACAGGATACTTAAGGAGAATGATTAGCACATCCAGATGTATGCATACTTGTAAATACACACACATATATATATATGTATATTATATTGTCCTCTAAAAATGTGTGCATTATAAGAAATTTTGTACATACAGTACATATATTTGTATATGCATTTATATTGTACATTTTCTTTAATAAATACTTTGCAATGTCATATTTCAACTGCATGTGTTAGAATGCCAGATCCTCTGATGTGGCACTTAAAAATATATTAATTGGAGTCAGGGAGCAAAATATTTAATCCATGATTTAATCCCCCACCTCGCCAGAACACACCGGTCAGCTCTCTGGCTGAGAGTACTGCTCAGAAGCCGATTGGCAGACCTTTTTCGGACATGCCCCTTCAATAGAAGCTGGACTGGCTGCCATACACACAGCACTATGGAACCTGATAATCCTTAAAAAAAGGAAGTTTTCTCAAGATGGCTTCAGGGTCTGGTTTGACTGCAGTCACTGAAGAATCCGTGAATTAAATATGATTGCTATAGATAATTCTATTTATTATCTAAAATTCAAAATAAAATTGGTTATGACAACCATAATCCAAATCAGGACCAGCAACAACTAAGTTTAACCAGAAGAAATGCCATATGTGTAAATCAAATACTCAGTTCAGACCTCAGTCAAAATTAAATGTTGTAGGGTAATCTGAATAAGGACATTGATAAATTAAAAAAAAAACAAACAAACAAAAAAAAAAACAGTACAGATGAAGCAACACAATTTTGTATACAGGAATGAATAAAGAAAAAAAAATCAGTACAGATGAAGTGACACAATTTTGTATACAGGAATGAATAAAGAAAAAAAAATCAGTACAGATGAAGTGACACAATTTTATAGACAGGCATGATCCAAAATGACTTCTAACCTTTTGTGTAGGTCTGAGCAGCAAATACAGAACATCTGACAGATGGTATTACCAGTACTGGAATTTTCTCTAGTTTTTACATTACAGAGTGCACATACATTTCCTTCCAGTTTGTTTACAACCCGGATACACTGGGTGTGACTTGCCGTTCAATTTGCCATGCCATGCAGCTTGCAAGTCGCACCCTTTTGTCCGCAATTAACGTCCTATTGGTGCGATTCCAACTTGGTCAGAGCAGCACCGATTTTTAAAGTAAGGGCTCGTTCACACTTGGCTGTTTTACCAGCGCTTGCCAAACGCCCCTATAGCGTTTGGCAAGCGTTGGTCCGGCGTTTGCGGAGCGTTTTTTTAACGCTCCGCATGCGCAGTTTAGCGGCGGTTGCTAGGCGTTTGCCGAGCGTTAATAATGCCCCACAAACGCCTATATTGCAGTTTGAGTGGTGTTACCACTCCGCAAACACCCCGCAACCGCGTTGCAACCGCACCGCAAACGAGGCTTCAACGCCTCCTGACTCGACCAGAGGCGTCCGTTTTGCCACGACGCAACGCGACGCAAATGCTCCTGTTAGAACAGCACCATGTGCTGTAATGTGCAGAATTGGCAGAGGTGTTTGGGAAGCAGTAAAAACGCTTCCCAAACGCCTCTCTGCCGCCTGCACACAACGCTAGTGTGAACGTAGCCTAATGCATGCACTACTTCAGGTGCAACTTGCATAGACATCTGTGTCTCGCAAGTCGCACCTGAAGTCGGAATGACATCTGACTTTGAAATCGTGCAACTTCACTGGAAATCGCACGATTTCAAAGCCAGATCAATGTGACCAGGAAGTTAAGCAACGGGGTTGATTTACTAAAACCTGGAGCGTGCAAAATCTGGTTCAGCTGTGCATGGTAGCCAATTAGCTTCTAACTTCAGCTTGCTCAATTAAGCTGTGACAAATTTTAAGCTGCACCATATTTTGTTCTCTCCAGCTTTAGTAAATCAGCCCCTATATGTTCAGTAAAGCTATGACGGTGTAAACTCTTGCATGCATTGTTTACTAAATGTGTCTTTATTGAAATAATTTTGATGATGGCCAGATCGCACTTTGGTAGCCCTACAGAAATTCAGAGAATTCAAAACTTTTTTCCACAATGTAATTAAATATGTTTTATAGTAAGTGTCAGTTGTAAATCAGACATTATTTATTTATCATTTTCTATAAGTAGCATATTGAGTGTGCTCTTGACAGGCTCTAATATGTCTGTGAACTGTCACAAGCAGTTTAGTGTAATAGCTTTTGCCATAACATTTTATTCACAGGGATTCAGGGAAGGATTTTTGTGAAATATCTGTATGATGTCAGGTAGATATTACTTTTCTTAGCCTACAAGGAGCAGAAGCAGATTGTGTTTAACATTGCATGACAGATTCATTTGAAATATTTGAACAAAACATATCTTATAACCAGTAACATTGTTTTTTTTTTCTGTTTCTTAACTTGTGTTCTACTTTATAATATTCTGCTGAATGTGTTCCGTTCAAACATATTCAGAAGAAGGTTCTAATGCTTCTGGTCTCTTCAGGATACTGTACCTCAAACCATATGGTGATCCCAGGACATCCATATCCTCCAGCCTTCTCTGATGAGCTTTCATCTATCCTCAAAGGACACAAAGCAGGGAGGTTATCTAAGAGGCAGAAACCAGTCTGTATGTCCTATGTTCTTTAAACATCATAGACAAATGTTCTGCCTATTCTACATCGAACGTACATAGTATTCATGCATTTTACATTAGGTGCCATTATTTTGCAGGAAACCCAGTTACAGCCATTTAGAAAAGTGGAAGTATGTGCCTTCAGCTCAGATATTAAGCTTTCACTTTATGTATTCTCAAAATGTAGAGATATTTGCATTTATTCCTGCAACGGGTCTTTTTAAATATACCATCTTTTATGTTGAAATATTACTATGCAGGGTTTTAATGTATTATGCAAAATTAATATGGAGATATTGATTTCTGTATAAATATTTGTAAGTGTTTTCATATTTAATATGGACTGTTGATTAAGACTTCTTTATGAACATCCTCTACCCTCAGTAGGCCATAACAAGACACCAGTTGCACTTTATTTGAAGTTTAACTAAACCCATTGATTTAACTGTTTCTCAAAACATTTGCGTTCAAGGCATGCCCTAAATAATAACTGTCACAGTTGCTTGTGCTATCAACCTAACTGTCAAGCCATCAAATGGCTGCTGTCAGAACTGATCACATGTGCAGCACCATGGCAGTTACAGATCAAACAGTCTAAGATGGCAGCTCCTTGGCTGTAAAAGATAGGAGGTATTAGTTCCTCCCTAACATTGAAGGAACCTAGTCTACCAAAATGTTTAAATATAGTTGTTTGAAAAAGATTGTGAGTTGCAGCGATCAAATCAAGAGTATTGCCAATTGATGATTTATTTTTTGTAGATGTATCTGATGTGTGGCAAATCAGGCAATTTAAGAATGTAGGCAAATGTAATCAATGTATTTTATGATTTTCTGCAGACTGGACAAATCTAATCTTTATTTATAAAGATTTCCTGCATTATTTGGCCTTCAAAACTGCATATACATTAGCTTTGTACAAATGCCGTCAAAATCAAAGGTTACTAGCTTATTTTCTCTTCAGGTTAAATGTTCTTCATTCAATAGGATAGTGTGGATCAGAAAAATACAGCATTATGGCCATTAGATGGAGCTGATGATCATAGGAAATTATTACTCTTTTGAACAAATAATTTTAGCCATCATAAAAAATATATACATAAAAAGTATGTGACTACTAAATTACTTTTAGAAGTTGAATCCAGTGTCTGAAATCTTTTAGATATTGGATTTGTTATGTACGGACCACAATATAGATGCTGGATGTCATTGTGCAAGTGGACAGGGTTGGGGTCTGTGGCTGCATTGAAAGGATATGAGTGAGTGATTTCTATCATATGGCAGCAGATATCACATTGTATTGTTGGATAGTGATTGTCTAGTAAAGAGAGCCATTTCAAGTGTATGCAAAATGTAAATTTTGGATTGAGTGTGGAAGGATTCAAACCTCTCTCTGGTCCGTCTAGCAATAAGTCTGTATCTGTACTGCTGAAAAATCGTCCTCACGATAGCTCCTGCTGACCGTTTTCTCCAGTACAGAAAATGATGGCGTGAGGTCGGTGATATCTTTCAATAATGAAACCTGTTCCAATGACAGCTGTCTAATCAGAGATATACTTTTGCATTGAAGCTCTTACTTTCTTCTAGTTCTTTAGGACAAAAAGTGAAGGTAAATCTCCCTGACTGGACACAGACAGCAAGGGTTGTAACCATTCGCTACTAAAGCCAAAAGTTTTGTTGTTGTTTAGTTTTGGATAGAGATACACTTTACAGGTAGTCAGACAGTTCTAGCAATACCAGGTCTCTTAATGTCTACCGCTAGCCCCAACAAAATTGTGTTTTAGTTCAATATGGCTTGCTCAAAGAAGAGGTCAAAGTTGACAGAAGTTAATTAACTAGGGTGCATGACCAAACCTCTTCTGAGCTTAGAAATTCAAACAAGATCTCTGGCATTCTGCTGTAGAATGCTGATACATTAGTGATGAGCTTGGTCACGTTCAGATTCTAATGCAATCCCACCTGAGCAATCCCAGCAGGAAACTGTCACCTGTACTAGGCCAGTCATCTGCGGCTGAGGCATTTCCCACCCAACTGCCACACGTATACAAGGGGCAGGGAACGCCTCAGTCCCTTATGAATTTCCCAGTATAGTGAATGCTTTGTGGTGAACTTGCTTAGACAGGTCCAGAGTAGAATCCAAGCATGCCCAGGCTCATCCCTACTTGGCATGTATTGTTGCCTTTAGGATTGAAGGGCATCCAGGCTCTTAGATAAACAGCTGCACACTACTAGACACTGCTTTCCAAGAAGTGTACATTTACCAAAACATTAGCCTGCTACCACTGTGGAACATAAAGGTACTCTTTCACAAATTTGGTTACTTGATTACGAACACACTGTTGTGGGTTTACTCAACTGTTGTGGGTTTACTCAATATGGACCAGTGAAAGCACAAGTTTTTAAGCTACCCTGTCCCACAAATAAAAAATAAAACTTCTGTTACCTGTAAAAGAAAAGCATGTATGTTCACCTTCCTGGTGGCCATCCAGCTGAACACCACTCTAATCAGGAGAAACGACTCTCCGAAATCCACTGACAAACTGACACTTTCAGGCATGCTGATCTTCTAAATCTCCCAAATTGCTTACTGGTTCCTCTTGCTGACCTCCATATTACTACAGGATGCAGTAGTGACATGGAGGTCAACAAGAGGAACCAGTGAGATCCATGGTGGAACCAGGAAATGAATACTCCTGAAAATATTGGTTTCCCAAAGATGTCTGAGGGACAATTTCTGTCAAAGAAAACTGCATTTGGTGGTGTGAGCAATGGCAAAGGTGAGTATACACTCTCTTCTTTACGTGTAACAGAGTTTTTTACATTTATTTTCCACAAGAGTGTTACTTTAAAGATATTGCTCTAATTTTCCATTATATAAGCTAGTCATATTACACTACAACAAAATTTTGCTGTAACCAATATCTTGGAATCTAGGTCAAAAACACACCTGAACTGACCGGAACACCTGATCCCTTGAATGGAATATCTGCTTTCAGTTTCCTTAAGTATTTAAAAATTGCCAGTAGAAAAAAATGTGTTTTGTTAAATTGATGAGGATTTAGTTGAAGATCAAAACGTATGCATTCATGCAGAACATCTTAAAATTCACAGGGATTACAAAACAGTCTAATAAAATGGATTACATACAGTAAGTATTTTCCTTCCTTGGAGTTTTGTTCAAAAAATATCTGCTCCAGAGCTTATTTAGAACCTTTAGCCTGGGTTCACACTTCTGCTGTGCGGAACATCGCATGTGATTCACACAGAAACCTAACCGCATTCCTGTGCAAATCACATGCAAATTTTGTGCAGTGCAATTTGAGCCATACATTTTGTATGTCTCAAATCGCATCGCATCTGCATCAGTACTAGAATGGGATCGCATGGGTATTCACACCCAAGCGATCTGATTCTGCGCATCGCACCGCGTCAGTGTGAACCCAGGCTTACATTTAGTCTACTTCAACACTATACTATTATGTAGAAATCTGTCACATGAAAATTCCAAAGAAATCCATTTTATTTCTGGGCTGTAACAATACAAAATGGGAAAAATCCAAGTGGAGAATACTTATACGACGCCATGTGACTGTGTATTGGCCTACATAAAGTGCCAACTACTGCAGGTAAATTTTGAGATTGCCCCTTTTGATTTTGGTAGTCCAAGAAAGTGAATGCATGAGGGGGAAGGCCCCATTTTGTTGTTACAAGCAAAAATGAACTGTTAAATTATGGTGCAGTCCCTTAACTATTTAATAATTCAAAATGAGAGCAAACGGTTATAAACCAATACTACGTACAATTATTCTTTATTGATTTTAAAATTGTATTTGTTTCTTGTTTTAGTACAAAACACAGTACAACACAAAGGTTTACAAAGTGCCTGTCCCATCTGATGCGAACATGACAGCAGTGACGGAGCAGACCCTAGAAGCTTTTAACATCAGTGGCATTTTAGACAATGTGACTCGTGCCATGGGACAACTACAGCAGATGATAGACTTGGAAGAGGTAGTGCCTGTGGCAGGCTCATCAAATGGAGTAAATGCCTTGGGTTTGGTGGTCTTCTCCATGTGCTTTGGACTTGTAGTTGGAAACATGAAAGAAAAAGGAAGGGCTCTCAGGGAGTTCTTTGATTGCCTTAATGAGGCCATCATGAGGCTGGTGGCAATTATCATATGGTAAGAATAAGATGACTCAATACTGACAATAATAAGTATAGAAAACTGCTAAAAACATTACAATATTATTATTTACACTATATATATATTGCAGCTTTGCTGTCCTCTTTTTTTTTCTCATGGCATTAACTGTAGCCTACATATTTTTCTAGGTATGCTCCAATTGGTATCATGTTCTTGATATCAGGAAAGATTCTGGAAATGGATGATTTACTGGTTATGGGAGGACAGCTAGGCATGTATACCATAACTGTTATCATAGGACTCCTCATACATGCTTTGGTTGTACTCCCATTGTTGTTCTTTATTGTTACTCGAAGGAACCCATGGCCATTTATTGGTGGCCTTCTTCAAGCTCTCGTTACTGCCCTGGGGACATCATCGAGGTAAGAAACAGCAGGGAAATGTTGTATAATAAAAGCAGATGTCAATTAGAAATGTCCTTATTGCCTATAAAAAAAAAGCATATTGTATTTATAAATTCTATTTATATGAATGCAGCTAGTACTTTGGCAACCAAAAATAATACTTATGTACTGCACACCAATATCCAGTGACAAAACTGTGTATATCTATATATATGTAAACAGCACATTTTGTATAGGCTCACAGCAAACAGAACACAGGGCTACTTGATAATAAGTATATTGATAATCTTCATTGTCAAAATGATTTGTTTCCCCAAAATTGTTTCTCTATGTATTTGTATTTTTTTAATTAAATAGAAACCTGTATAATTGTTATATTCTGCAACCCTTTATGCAAGCTAAATGACATATGCGCAGCTGGCTCCTATATATACAGAATGCGGACTTGGGAGTGCAGAACCATTGACAAAGATACGTAGAAAAACTTGAGAAGGGGGTAAAAACTTTTTGTGTTGGTATAATTTGGTAATGTGATGTCTGTAAATATGGAGATATTTAAATTTTCCTACTGTTCTCCTTTTTGAATGAACTTGATCTAAAATGTTTCTATGCAGGCAAAAATGAAAAATGCAGGCAACCTGTTGTGCCTTAAAGTACCTGTAATAGATTTCAGACTGATCCCTGTATACCTGTAAAATATCCTTGGATCTAACTTAACCACGCCCGTGCCCAGGCTTCTTTACTTTTAAAGGTAGACATTTTTAAATATAGAAAGTTTTTTTTGCCTTAATGCATTCTCTGCATTAAGGTAATAAAAAATCTTCTGTGTGCAGCTCCTCTCTATTCCCCCAACCACCCAATATACTTACCCAAGCCCAATCTCAATCCAGCACTGTGCCCAAGAGCAGTGTCTCTCTCCAATCTCTCTCCTTATTGGCTCCTGCTGCTGTCAGTCACAGCCAGTAAGGAGAGAATGGAGGTTGGGGCCGAGCTATGCTTTGTGTCTCAATAGACACACAGAGTGGGGCTCGGGAGTGAGAGGAGGGAAGAGGACACGGAGCAGTGGACCCAAGAAGGCGAGGACCGGTGTTGCTCTGTGCAAAACCATTGCACAGAGCAGGTAAGTATAACATGTTTGTTATTTTAAAAGAAAAAAGTATAGGATTACAGTCACTTTAACCGCCCCTCAGACCCAGAACTTTTTTTTAGTTTTGGTGATGTCTTGGTCCCCCTGAATATATTTTTTTAGCATTTGTAGTCTACCGTAACATATTATACATTATTTGCCAAAAACCTAATGCTTTGATATGGCAGCAAATTTAGATAGCTATATTATATTTCCTAGGTTTTTCATTGGGAATAAATAGTAATAACTAGGTAAAATGCATTTTCCTGTAATTCCTGTAGTTTAATATATTTGCCACGAAATATAATCAATAAATCCTGCTGATTAAAATATCACATTAGTGTGACTTTTGTACACAGTGGAATGCTAAAGCTCAAAGTGAACACATGCATTTTTTCTCTAGGAGAGTATAATTCTCCTTTCAACTCTACATTGCAGTGCATGCAGTAAAAAAAATGTTTGTGTAAATTCTTAATGTAACAATAATATAAGTTGAGAAGGGCACAATTTAGCATGGTGGCGAACAGGGGCGGACTGACAACTCATGGGGCACCCGGGCAATAGGGGATCATGGGGCCCCTGTGTTCTTGCCCAAACTCAAAAAAGCCTATGAAAAGGTACCAGGGGCATCTCATGGGGCCCCCTACTGACCCTGGGCCCTCGGACGGTTCCCGAGTTTCCAAATGGTCAGTCCACCCTTGGTGGTGACAGGTTTGTGATCACAAAAAAAAATTAAAAAAGCATTGCATTCACCTAGGTGAGCATTTGAAGTGCAGTGACTACAATTATCATCCAGATCATCTGATGTTATTGTTGCAATCTGAGGATTAATCCAGGGAGCTGGATCCAGCAGAGTGGGGTACTTGCACACTGCCACACTGGTTTGGCTGTAGCGCAAGTTTTTCTTCTATCTATAGACTTCTATCTGAATAGGTGTCTGGTGCATTTTCTGAAAGTCCACCAAAGATGCAGCACGCAGAACTTTCAGAAAACGCACCAATTATGCCCGATTAAATAGAAGTCTAAGGGAAAACACGGGTAACCAGTTCAAAAACCACAGGTACACTGTGCTGCACCTACACAGTTGCCAAACCTCAGAACAGCAGCAGGAATGCACCCTAAATGTACCAAACTGTTCTGGAAATAAACCCTCCCTGCATGAAAACATGAGGGGGGGGGATTTACTAAAACTGGAGCATGCAACATCTGGTGCAGCTCTGCACAGAAACCAATCGGCTTCCAGGTTTTCTTTTCAAAAGCTTAACTGAGCAAGCTGGAGTTAAAAGCTGATTGACTACCATGCACAGCTACACCAGATTTTGCACTCTCCAGTTTTAGCAAATCTCTCTGGGGTGTGCAAACAACAACTTAAGACAATGGATGATATAACAGCATCACTAAAACACAAAGAAGAACAGTTTTTTACAACTCAGTGGCAGGATTTTACTTACACTCAAGAATATAGAGTCTGAGAACTAAGTGACCAGCTACTGGAATTGTCCATCTCTCACAAATGCAACATGGGTACCACTGCATCCTCCTAGCCCACTTCTTCCCTAACGTATCCCCTCCTTTCTTCCTGCCTCATCCACGTTTTTGTGTCTTACTTGGTCCCATGAAATAGGGATATTTAGTTCACACATATTGCAATGCATGTTTAAGATGGCCAACTGCGTCAAAGTAATCCCTCTATGGCCAGTCCTACTCTGCTCTGCCTATGCAAATGCTACTGTGGACACAATGCTAGCATAGGGGAAAAGACAAAGTGGGGGGAGAGCTACCAGGTTCAGGTGTGGCTACTGACCCAACAATACAACAAACAAAATATACCTGTGCTCAAATCCCTATTTATTGCATAGTCTGCTTGAACGGGTATATACCAGTGTGCAGAGGGTTCTTCAGAATTTCTAGTGTTAATATGTGGTTACACCCCTTTAGCACCTGATGGATAAATGCATGCACTAGCTGTTGGGATTTGAGCACAGGTATATCTTGTTTGTTACTTGGTCCCATGGTCATGGTCACCCTGTTCATTTTGCAGATGTTAGGGAATACCCTCAAAGACCATTCTTTCCACAGCATTAGAAATGGTTTATGACCATACAGGTGAGATGCCGCATAGTTCAGCAGTAAGGCTTGAACAGAATAGCCAACTGTTAGAGTATGCTACCCCAACATTTCATATTTTTGATATGTGTCTGTTGTGTTAAAAAGTATCCTGTTCTATTTGCATTGCTTCCTTTGTATGAAATCCCTGGTGTTCCTGCCAGTCCCCCTTATTTCTTATTTCAAACTAACCACACTAAGCAAGCAAGCACATCCTTCCCAGCATGGTCAGTTTTCTGGCTGTGCTGTGAGCACTGCCTGCCTGTCCTCCAATAATCAGACTTGTGTGCTGACACACACCCGAGTACAGCTCTTAATTTGGAAGATCAATGTACTGTTGTTTCTCCACTCCTAGCCCTCTAAGCCCCCGTGCATCTGAGATCAGAGATTATGTGACCATTTATGAAATAAATATATATATATATATATATATATATATATATATATATATATATATATATATACACACACACACACAGTGAAGGAAATACTGGAATTTTTTATTTTTTATACTAGTAATGGCGGCGATCAGCAACTTATAGCCAGACTGTGGGACTGTGGCGGGCATTCTGACACGGGGGGGGGGGGGGGGGACTGACTAACTGTCACTGACATCCCCAGTGACACTAATACAGTGATCAGTGCTAATAAAAAGCACTGACACTGTACTAATAACACTGGGCAGGAAGGGGTTAACATCTGGCCGATCAAAGGGTTAATTGTATGCTGTGTGCTGTTTTACTATTGTGTATGTGTGTTCTACTGTGTAAGCACATTGCTTTGTATTGCTCTGCTATGCAGAGCAATACAAAGCAGTGTGCAGGAGCTGACGGGAGAAATCTGTATTGTTTCCATACAGACCTCTCTCTTCCGTCAGTAACACTTGGCGATCGCCGCGTGCCAGTGTGTGTGTGTGTATATGTATGTGTGTCTTTTGTCTATTTTAAACTGGGTTGACTTACAAGGATCATATATATAAGTTAAAGGTTATGGATAAAATAACTATGCTGAGGGATATTGCATGACAGTTATAGAAACCTGCTGTCCTGGCTTTGTCAATTGTACTGTACAAACTGTGGACATTCACCTTTCTGTAATATCTGTGTTCAGATGCACCTGCTGTAGTGTTCTTGTGGTATGTATTTTTTTTGTGGTGAAAAATAAAGAATTAAAAATAAACAAATATCCTTGGATCGTAGGCCAAGGCTGTACACGAGACCTCAACTTCTAAACACACTGAAATTTAAAAGTCCCAGCCTTTGCCGAATGCCAGAACTTCAATTGGCAGTAGAGGCTCTGCCATGTGAATATTGATTTTTAGGGGGGAGGGCTTGGACAAAAGCCAATGTTGCATGTACAGCGTGGGCCTAGGATCCAAGAGGGGGCTTGACAGTTATTGATTGAAGGCTAACAAAGATATTTGCAGGCATCATAAGGTGCCAGACCTTCAGCACTGTTGTTATCTTAGAATTGTTTTAGGTCAAAACAAGTTCACTTTAGGGTAAACCTGTTGACATGAAATGAATATGTCAGCTAGCTTACTGGCCTTCTGAAAATGCAGGTTGCCTGGCTGATCAACTGCCTTTAGCACTTTTTGTAGCAGTATAAAATATCGAGTATGTTATGTGTCCCTTCCAGTGCTTTAACCTCTTCCCGCCCGGCCTATGGCTGAATGGCGGTCGGCAAAATCCCTCACCTTTCCGGGTGGACGCCATATGGCGTCCTTTCGGGCATACGCAGTTTGCACACCTGCGCGATCTGTCACCGGCCGTGTACCTCGGACACGGCCGATGACAGATCTGAGTACCGGCCCCATTGCCGGTACCATGTCACCTGCTGTGACCAATCACAGCAGGTCACATGACAGTTGTATACAATGGATGGTTTCATTCATGCCATCCATTGTATACTAGTGTGCCTAGCTGAGAATGGTCACAGTGATCACATGCACAAGCTGGGCCAATCACAGCTTGTGCATGTGATCACTGAATAAATCGATGTCATTCAGGTAAATGCTTGCTTATAGCAAAGAAATTCTTTGCTATAAGCAAATTGTGTAAAAAAAAAATTTAAAAAATACTGATCACTTTCCCAAAGTAGTACAATGTTACTATGGTAACATTGTACTACTTTGGTCATAGTGAAATATGAAATAAAATCTTAAAATAAAGAAAAAAAAATGTAATGAAAAAGAAAAATTTTTTTTTTCATTCTGTCACCAGTCAGTGTCCCTGATCACTGCCATGCCAGTTAAAAGATGACGCTGTACTGCACTGGTGACAGTATGTAAAAAAAAAAATAGGGAAAATATTTTTTTTTTTTTTTTAATTCTCCAAGAAATTATGACAAAAAAATACAACTTAAAAAAACTCACCATGCCTCTTATGAAGTACGTCGGACTGTCTACTCTGCAAAAAGGGGTCATTTGGAGGATATCTGTACTGTTCTGACATTCTTGGACCTCAAGAAATTAGATTGGCCGTCAGTACTTCAGGATTGATCAATTTTCAGATATATCCCATAGTTGTGAACTCTATAACTTTCCTACAGACTAAAAAATACATCCTAATCTGGGTTATTTTCACCAAAGACATGTAGCAGAATACATCTTGGCCTAAATTTATGAAGAACAATTATGTATTTGCAAACGTTTATAACAGAAACAAAGAAAAACGTGGTGTTTTTTTTTTCTCAAAATTTTCGGGTTTTTGTTAATTCAGCAACAAATAAAAACCCCGGTGGTGATTAAATACCACCAAAAGAAAGCTCTAGTTGTATGAAGAAAATGATAAAAATTTAGTTTGGGTACAATGTTGTATGACCGTGCAATTGTCATTCAAAGTGTGAGAGCGCTGAAACCTGAAATTTGGCCTGGGCAGGAAGGGGGTAAAAGTGCCCTGTATGGAAGAGCTTAATGTGCCCCAAAGGGACAAGTGCAGCATCCAGTCCTGCTACCTGCAGCTGTGTCAAAGTCTATGGCAGGGTGCAACTTGACATTAAGGAACCCATAGGGCCCACAGTGGTCAGCTCTGTCCACCTGTAGCCTGCCATAGGTTTTGGCAGCCGAGCTGAATGCTGCACCTGTCCTTCCTAGGCACACTATAGTGCAAGGGACCTAAGACAGCGGTCACTAAAATGATTGAGAGAAAATTTTTTTTTTTTTTTCTTACATTAGCTCTGCCACTCTGCCCATCACTTTCAGATGTTTGGAGGAGAACAACGGTGTGGACAAGCGTGTCACTCGATTTGTGCTGCCAGTGGGAGCCACCATTAATATGGATGGTACAGCCCTGTATGAGGCACTAGCTGCTATATTTATTGCACAAGTAAACAATTACGAACTGAACTTTGGGCAAATAATCACAATCAGGTAATTATGGTGTAATGTTCATATTATATGCTCATATTACTGTAGCTATATTTTTTGTAAAATGTTCAGTGTTTGAACAGTTCTAAGCTGTGTCTCAAAACTTCAAATACAGATTGTGGTTTTCTAAAGTGATTTATGCCTTTCTTCCTGGTGTTCTTTCTCAATCTTAAAATGAGGAACACACAAAAACTCCATTTGAGCTGTAGTAGTAACCCTTTCACTGCGGGAGCCATTTTTGTGATTTTTGTATACATGTTTAAAAAATAATTTTAGGCCTGAAAATTATATAAAACCCCCAAAACATTTTTTTTTCTGAAAGCAGACAATCTAGAGAATAAAATAGTGGTAGTTCCAATATTTGTATGTCACACAATATCAGTGCAATGGTTTAGGAAACTCAAAATTTCAGTAATAAGTACACTACAGTTAATTTTAGAGCACACAAATGCAATAAATTATCCAATTTCTTGGAAAAATTTGAAAGATGTGGCTGTGCCAAGTAAATAGATAAGCAAACAGTCAAACCTTAAAGTTGTTGTAAACCTCAGACATGAAATATGAACAAAGCATATCCCTTTATAGTGTGTACTTGTCTCTATCCAGAGAACTAAGTGTCATTTCTGTCTGCTCCCTTGTTCCTCTGCTATCAGAATGAATGACTTCTGACACCAAGAGAAAAACGGTGACAGGGAAGGGACCTCCAGCAGATTGACAGCCTCAGCTCTGTTCCTGAAGCTGTGTGGTGCTGGGGGGTGTCTCTTACCTCCAATCAGCTGAGCTCTGCAGTGTGTAATTTCAGCTGTCTACACCCTGAACTTCAGTAAAGCTTTATAAATTCAGCACTTTGGCTGTAGAGAAGAGAATATTGTAGATAGACAGGTACAACTTATGTAGGAGGATTTGTTTTATCTCTGTGTTTCACCAAAGGCCAATCACTTCAATGGGTATGTATAAGGGTTTACAACCACTTTAAAATTGCTTGCACTTGTGAAACGCAACATACTTCAGTACCCAATATTTTCCATAGTTGACGGTTTAAAAGCCCCTACAGGTCATCAGGTTAAAATTGCCTCCAGTAACACCAATGCTGGGGGTTTTTACATACATGGAAGAAAAATATATTTGAAACATATATTTTAAAAATATTCTTCCCAAATATATTGCCATATATTTGAAATGCTACAATTTTGGCCATATTCAACATAGTTCAAAATATATTTATATAAATATATATATGCTGCATGTTGAAATGCGTTTTTATTACAAAATATATGAAAAATATTTTTAAAAATACATTTCAAATATACTGTATGTCTTTAAAAATACAAATCTACATTTTTGGATTGCATTTACAAATATATGTAAAAATATATGTTAAAATGACTTTTTTAAAAAAATCTGAAGACTATATTTAAAAAATATATATTTTTTAAATCTATTCTTCTGATTGTTTTTAACATATAAAAAAAGTCATTTTAACATATATTTTTACATATATTTGGAAATGCAATCCAAAAATATAGATTTGTATTTTTAAAGACATACAGTATATTTGAAATGTATTTTAAAAAATATTTTTCATATAATTTTGTAATAAAAATGCATTTCAACATGCAGTTTATGTATGTGTGTGTATGTGTATGTATGTATATATGTGTGTGTGTGTGTGTGTGTGTGTGTGTGTGTATATGTATATATATATATATATATATATATATATATATGTGTGTATGTATATATATATATTTGGGAAGAATATTTTAAAAATATATTTCAAATATATTTTTCTTCCATATGGGTATTGCCTCCACTAACACCAGTGCTGGGGTTAATTATTGCATTAACTAACACCAATGGTGTGGGTTATTGTACTCCAACCTCTTAAGTGTGCATTGTGATACTCTGCATAAAATGCAGCAGGATCAAAATTTTGGGCATTGAGGTGCGAAAATGCACTTCTGTAATGTGGCCCTCTGGGGGTGTCGGGGGTCGCACTTGAGGCTCTCTATAATTTTCCAGTTGACAAAGACCCTATTACAAATATGTATAGTTTGTAATAATGGGACCAGTTATAGTTGCTCATTAAATACACATGTTCAACTTTCCTTTTATCATTGCTATACAGTGATTGGGAGAGATGAACTTTGTAAAGCACAATGGGGGGAATTTTCTAAAACTAGGGCAGATAGAATCTGGAGCAGCTGTACATATAGTAACTGAGCTGCTTCTTAGCTCAGCTTGTTCAATTAAAGTGGAACTAAACCCTCCTATTTACAACCAAAATAGCTGCAGTTGTCATGGCGCTGTACATTTAATCAATTATGACACCAGCCATTTGATAGCTTGACAGCTCGGTTGGGAGCACCAACATTTGTGACAGAATACATGGAATGCCTTGAATAGAACTGTTTTACAAAACAGTTAAATAGATGGGTTCAGGTCTGCTTTAAAAGTTATTTCCAAAAAAAGGCCCTACTCATAATACACTGTTATTTTCCCTTTAAATCACAAGTTTGTTAAAGGGACAGAGTACATTTTACAAAACATTATAAATAATTGTCTGTCTTTATAGTCTGTGAGTTATCTGATCTTCTGTTATTTTTCTCGTCGCAGCATCACAGCAACTGCTGCCAGCATAGGAGCAGCAGGTATCCCTCAGGCTGGCCTGGTTACTATGGTTATAGTGTTGACATCGGTGGGACTTCCCACAGAGGATATAACGCTCATTATCGCTGTGGACTGGTTCCTGTAAGTGTTTTATCAGTGGGGTGACGTTATATGGGATTGTTAACTAGCTTGGTGCCAGAAACAGGAATCACAGAATCAGGCAGAAGAGATAAAACTCTTTCTTAGTTTACTGATAAATGTTCTGGTAACCCATCAAAATCATTGATAAAGAGGAATCAACAAATAGTTTTGCTATTTTACATCGGCACAGTAAATGCCTCATAATCTGGCATAAAACTTGGTGGGTGGTTATCCGATATCAGTATGTATTATTTGACTTTTATTAGCAAATAGCAAAGAGAACAAAAGATGTGTAGAAGGGCAGCATTGCTAAACCCCTTTACACCACCTCCCAGCAGTCCTATAAGTGGGCTATTTCCAGAAAATAGTCTATGCAGTCAAGGGACCCTATATGTAAGGTCTGTGGAGCCTTGTAAAATGTTTATAAATGATATTGTTATACCTGTAGGGTATTTGAGCATCCCAGAAGCCTGGCTGAAAAATTTCCAGTCAGCAATCTCCATGTCCAAAATAAAAGAACAGAATAGAACATAAAAGAATAAAATAGAATAGAATTAAACAAGATAGAACATAATAGAATAACAGTGAATAGAATATGATAGAATAGAATAAAATAGAACAGAATATGAGCCTAGAATAGAACATATTAGAAAAAATGAATAGAAAAGAAAAGAATAAAATAGAATAGAAAATAAAGAACAGAAAATAAAAGATTAGGATAGAAAATAAAATAATAGAATATAAAAGAATACAATAGAAAAATATAGAAAATAATACAATAGAACAGAATGAATATAGCCGTCTTCTGAAATTCTAATTTCGAAATACATTTTTACATCATGCAAATCCCTATTCCAAGACCCTGGCTCCATCCTAACAGATTCTTCCATACTTCAACAACTGGAGCAGTTACCTGTGGCCTTCAACTACTGCATGAACAGCTTGGGGTATATGCTTCTCCAAATCTTCAGGATGAGCCTATTTTCTGTCCATATGCAGAGGATTCTTTGCTGGTCAGCTATGCTATCATGCAAGAGAGGCCAAGAACATCTACTCTTTAACGAGAATGCCTCCATGAATAAGTACATCAAAAAGATCACTGGTCTAATCCATGCGGTCAGGACCTCCTGTCGCCCCCTTCTCTTGCTGTCTACAGATGCAGAGAAGGCTTTTGTTAGGGTCAATTGGCAATTCATTTTAACCACTTTACGACATATTGGACTGGGGCCGGCCATGTTGTCATGGATCTCTTCTCTCTATTCTTGCCCTTCTGCTGCTGTTATGGTCAACAAAACTAGGTCGGATTTTTTTGAGATCTCAAATGGTAGCCGTCAGGGTTGTCCGCTCTCCTCTTTGATTTTTGTGCTTTCATTAGAACCTTTTCTTTGTACAATCAGGCAGGAGTCCAGTATCCCTGGCTACATCAAGCCCTCAGGGGCTCATAAAGTGGCAGCCTTCGTGGACGATTTGATTTCATTCTGACTGACCCGCTTACATCTTTGCCGTCCTTGGTGAATGCTTTTCGTGGGTTTGGATCCCTGTCCTGTTTCCGGATTAACATCTCTAAGTCCACAGCCCTAAATATTTCAGTGCCAGCTGATGTGGTGAGCCATCTTCGCCCTCTGTTCCCCTTCCAATGGGCCACTGATTCCATCTGCTATTTGGGAGTTCATATTACCCCTGACTTGGCTGCTCTCTATCTGGCTAACTTTGAGCCGCTTTTGCAGCGTACGAGATCGGACCTGCTACGTTGGCATTCTCTTGCCCTTACGTGGTTTGGGCATTGTAATGCACTCAAAATTACTCTGCTTCCCCTAATCCTCTATCTTCTCCAGGCTCTTCCACTTCAATTGCCACCCCTATTTTTCAAAAAGATGCATGCTCTTTTTTGAGATTTTGTTTGGTCCCATCGAAAGCCTTGTCTTTAGTGTCGGCTTTTGCACTTACCCAAACGCCTCTGGGGTCTGGGTCTCCCAGATGTTCGAGCCTATTACAGAGCGGTTCACCTGATGAGGGTGGTGGATTGGTACTTCCGTGCAGAGATGAAACTTTGGGTGGCAGTGAAGCTGGAGGACTCTCGGGGCACTGCCAAAGCTGTCCTTGGATGTCTGCGAAACTGCCTCAGGCCCTGATGGACTATCCTACACTTGGTAGCACTTTGCTGGTGTCCAGGGAGACTTTTCGTAATTCCTCCCTTTCTTCGTTGCCGTCCCCCATGCTCCTCGTTTTGGGTGACCCTGAATTTCTACCGGGACTGGACGACCCCCAGTTTCAATGCTTGGCTGACTCGGGGAGCTTCTATATTTTTGGATCTGGATGGTAATCTCACCCCCCCCCTCCCGCTCTGTTGACAGCTGCAGATCCTCCGTTGGATTTTTAGTACAGCCTACAACTCCGCCATTTTCTTCAGCAACGTTCCTGATCTCCGGGGATATGTTGCCATCTTACGACACTGGAGAGTATCTGTCACAAGAAGGAACCTATCCGACATTGTCTTTCTATTTTCTACTCCGCCCTGATCAGCCCACAGGATGACTTTACACCTTCCTTCCTTTCCCACATGATAAACTAACCTGGGCCTCCGCTTCACGGCTGTACAGAGGGAGAAGATTCTCCACCTTATGCAGAAGTCATCTATTGCCTCCAGGGCCCAAGAAACAGGCTATAAGATCCTGACCAAGTGGTATAGGGTCCCTACGACCCTGCACCGCATTTTTCCTCAGATTTCAGACCTGTGTTGGAGGTGCTGCGCTGATCGGGGTAAGATAATGCATTACTTTTGGGCCTGCTCTAAAATCAAACCTTTTTGGCAAATAGTGACCTGACAAGTGTTGATGTGGCCTGTGACCCAGCAGCATGTTTATTGCCCCTTATGAACTGCCCTATTAAAAAGTATAAGGCCTCCCTAACGATTCAATTGTTAAATGCGGTCAAAGCTTGCATTCCCTTGTGTTGGAGGTCTGTGCACTCACCTACGAGGTCCCTTTGGTTTACTAAAGTTAATGAGATGTGAGACATGGAGGACCTCACAGTTTCTTTGTATGATCGGGGTGAAATTTTTCGAGACACCTGGAGACTGTGGCAATACTGACTCTTATCTCCAGGCGCCCTCTGGACTGGTGTGAAGGGGCCCCGTCCTGTCTAATCTTGTCTAGTCTTGTCTTCTCTTGTTTTGCTTCGTTCTCCGTGGGCCCCGGTTGGGAGAGTTGACCTATTCTATTCTGCTGCTCCTTCCTCCGGTGGTCTCTTCCAGATTTCATATTCCTTATTTCTGCATTCCGGTTTCTTGTCTGGACTTCCCCCATCTGTTTCCATTTCCTTGTTCCTCCTCTCCTTTGTTCTTTCTTTTTTTTCTTCCGCTCCCTTTTCTTTCTTGTTCCTTTTTTCCTTTCCTTGCATCCTGTTCTTCTTCCTATTCTAACTCCCCTGTGTATTCATAGTCTCCCTCGTTGGTTTCTTGATCGGAAGGGAGTTCTATATCGGAAATGCTTCTCTGTCTGCTACCTGAGATCTCCCTGCAGGACCTTCCCGTATTGCCCATACAGCTGGTTGCTTGTGATTAGACCTCTGTTTTCTTAGCTACTCTGGGGCCATACTGTGACCATGTAGCTGATTGATTTATTATGTTGTTCCCTATTTCGGTTTACACCAGAATGCTGCTAGTTTACTTGGTTATTTGTTATACTTGGCTCATTTATTGCCATATATATATATATTGTATGATTTTTGGCTACCTTACCAGAAAAATGTATAAATAAAAGAATTATAAAAAAACATCACTGTTTGCAGTACTTCCTTCCCCCAAAAAAGAAGGCCCTCAAAACTGAAGAGTTTGGCACATTCTGGACCTTAAAACTCAACCTGTTTCTACAGGTTCAAAATTTCTGCACAGAATTAGCTAGGTCTGGCATTGACTCCCTTCAGTCAATGCTCAGTAGGCAGTGCAGATTATGCAAAGCTTTGGTTGGATTCTGAAACTTTGGAAATCATTGATGGAACCAGATCTCGTTTATAGTACCCAGGCTTTGGATCCTTTCCAGGGGCAAACTTCTGTCCCTCCACACTCATGCTAGGGCCCATTTGTCCCATGTTCATGCATAAGATAGTTGGGTTTGAGGGTAGTGTCCCCAAAGCAGTAATATAGCCCAGGGTCACATCAGGCAACTGTAACTTAACATTTTGGCAGCGTGGAACAAACAGACTTAGTCCTTGGAACACCCAATGCATCTGACCTTCTAGACCATGGAATATTTTACTTTTGCACACCATACTGGAAGCAATCTTGTGGTTAAAAAGGTGTTGAAACAACCTCTCACCAGATACAACACTACACGTATGCAAACCAACACTGTGGCGTCTAAAAAAAAATCAGGTATATGTGTAAATCATATATAAATCAAGTATGAGTAGTACCTCCCTTTACAGGCAGTGATAGCATCTGCCCCTAAATGGTGAATAAACACTTAATGTACCCAGTTGTGAATAGATAGGCGCTTACTCAATACAACATATATCAAATAATATCAAAGTGCTCTCCCAACACTTATAGGTGATAAATTGGTAGGGGATAACTTAAAGTCCCAAAAAATTGTAGACCGAGAGAGAGTAAATAACAGTCCCATATGGGGGTATCCCAAAGTTCTAAGAAAGTATTTTCCACTACATGTGTGCACCAGATAAAAGGTATGTACCAAAATATATTCAAGCTATAGTTATATAATGGATATAGGATGAAAGTGCACACTCTCAGTTTAATTTGAGGGTATGTACATTCAAATTGGAGGAAGGATTGAGGAATTACAGCACTTAATATTAGCCAACCCCCCCCCCCTTTTTCAAGGGACCAAAAGTAATTGGACAGTTGAATCAAAAGCTGTTTCATGGCCAGGTGTAGGCTACTCATTCAATATTTCTTCATCAGTTAAGCAGGTAAAAGGTCTGGAGTTGATTCAAAGTGTGGTATTTGCATTTGTAATATATTGCTGTAAACCTACATCATGCGTTCAAAGGAGATGTCCATGCAAGTGAAACAGGCCATTGTAAAGCTTAAAAAATTAAACAAATCCATCAGAGAGATAGCAGCAACATTCAGGAGTGGCCAAATCAACAGTTTGGTACATTCTGAGGAAAGAAGAATGCACTGGTGAGCTCAACAACATAAAATGACATGGAAGACAACAGTGGTGGATGATAGCAGGATCCTCTCTCTGGTAAAGAAAAACCCATTCACAACATCCAAACAAGTGAAAGACACTCTCCAGGAGGTGGGCGTATCATTGTCAAAGTATACAATCAGGAGAAGACTTCACGAGAGCAATTACTGAAGGTTCACCACAAGGTGCAAACTATTCATAAGCCTGAAGAATAGAAAAGCCAGATTAGACTTTGCCAAAAAACATCTAAAAAAGCCAGACCAGTTCTGGAAAAGCATTTTTTGGAGGGATGAAACTAAGATTAATCTGTACCAGAATGACTGGAAGAAAAAAGTGTGGAGAAGGCTTGGAGCAGCTCATGATCCAAAGCACATTCCGTCATCTGTAAAACATGGTGGAGGCAGTGTGATGGCATAGGCATGCATGGTTTCCAGTGGCACTGGGTCATTGGTGTTTACTGATGATGTGAAAGAAGACAGAATCAGCCAGATGAATTCTGCAGTGTTTAGAGATATACTGTCAGCCCAGATTCAGCCAAATGCAGCAAAGTTTATTGGACGGTGCTTCACAGTACACATGGACAATGATCCAAAACACACTGCAAAAGCAATCCAGGAGCTTTTGAAGGAAAAGAAGTGAAATATTCTGCAATGGCCGAGTCTATCACCTCATCCAACCCAATTGAGCATGCATTTCACTTGCTGAAGGCAAAACTAAAGTCAGAAAGACCCACAAAGAACAACTGAAGACAGCTGCAGTTACAGCCTGGCAAAGCATCAGAAAGGAGAAAACCCAGTCTTTGGCAATGTCCATGGGTTCCAGACTTCAGGCAGTCATTGCCAGTAAAAGATTCTCAACAAAAAATTAAAAATGCCTGTGTCCAAATACATATGGACCTAACTGTATATCATTAAGAGGAAGTGTGCTACACTAATACCGGCTGCAGAAACTGTTGCGGTACACCAAGTTGGTATACACCTGTGTGCAATAACAGGACAATCCAAAACTACAAATAAATGCATAAACAGCAAAGTATGTAAAAAAACAACATATTAAAAATGACAAACAAATAATTAAAAATAATGGTAATGGGATGGATGGATAAAAGTCCATCTTACCCCACACAAACCAATATTGAAGGGTTAATAATATAGATCATCCCTTAATGTATAGAGATATCCCAATTACAATATGAATCCCAATTAGAATTCCTAATGAATGAATAGTATTTAAACTAAGCCAAGTAGGTATAAAATACCATGATGGTGAATGTGAAATTAGAAATAAATCTTTACGTAGCCCTCCAGAGCCAAGGTCACACATGACAGATAATGATGCAAAACTAAATATTGCCAAACGTTAGGCAATCTGAATAGATATATATGGAATATTCCATATTATAAATATCGGAAGGGGAAGATGGTGAGTGATGATGAACTGGATAGGAAGGTGATGAGGGAAAGGCTGTATGTAGACAAAAAAGAAAAGTGTACAGTATTAAAAAATATAAATAATGTGCAAAAGTTTATAAAAAATATTTAAAGAAGGGGACTAGTGACCTTTGATAGTCACTGAGAAAACAGTTAAGATCTATATCACGGTTTAACAGATACAACGCAATACCTTCAGAGGCCTAGTGGAGTCCATGCCTGGACTGGTCAGGGCTGTTTTGGCAGCAATATTAGTTGGGTGGACCTAATCTTTTGGCTGATTGGTGTATACTCTAATGGATGAAAAACATATTTTAAAAAAGTGGGATCGATCATACTAGAAAAAGGTACCAGGAATTTAATTTTGGTGTGTACACTGTACTTTCATAACACTTGCTATTATGTCTTCTAGGGATCGTCTCCGCACAACCACCAATGTCCTAGGAGATTCTTTAGGAGCTGGCATTGTTGAACATCTTTCTAAACATGAGTTGCAAAAACAAGATGCTGAGCTGGGAAACTCTGTTCTAGAGGAGAGTGAGAAGTCCTATCAACTTATATACACAGAGAATGACATCCAGAAACACCCCAGTAGTGAAACATGCATGTGAAAGGCACAATTCTGACCATTTTGTCATTCCCATCCTTCATATGTGAAATGCACTTACCTCTCTTTGTAATTCTTAGATTCCATGAACACCATTGGAGAATGCCTGTTATCAATATTCTGAAAATGCCACGGCACACATCAGTGTATGATTGGATGTGAAGATCAAGAGGACAGTCAATTTGTATGATGTGTCTTGACACACCCCACTTTTTGCCACGTGGTATCATAAATGATCTACAATAACTTAAAAGTCTTCAGGCTCCGAGTTTTGTAACTGGGAACAATAATTATGGAAGTATGATTAAAAATAGATGCCTATATCAAGTTACTATTGAAAGCCATAATTAATTGTACTTGAAGATCTTCATGTTCCTAATAGCCTTACGTTAAGTAAAGAGAAGAACTTTCAAAATTAATAACTGAGTTCCTCTGGACAGAAGTTGTGTATGCCATCCCTTTCCTTTAAGTTCTTAAGATGTAGCCATATCTGTATAATGCTTTCTAAATGACCAAAGGAATACCAGTCATTGCTCATTTCTGAAGTTGTATGTAATATAGATGTCAGGTGCTTTTGGGGTGCTAAAAGATTTTATTCTTATGGAGGTGGTTTACTTCCTAATACAGAAGAAAAGCACTTTCCCCTCATTGAAGCAGATATTTTTTTCTTGAAATTTCTGGAATGAACTGTTACATCCACCATGCCCTCTGCTAAAGGTAGTGATAGAACAAGATCCTGTGATACTTGACCTAAGCAGATATCTCCTGTTGTTTTTGTTACAACATTAAAGTGTTACTAAACCCAGGACCCTGCAATCACTTTATCTGACCTCCCACAGTACACACAACATGGAAATGCAATTATTTTAGTAAATATAAACTGCTAACTACCTTTTCTCATCAACAGTTAGGGCAGTCTTGTGACTTCTATCAGTGTCCAGCAGAGCACTGGTTAACCATTAGCTGCCTGGCCTATAGCTGTTTGGCGGCCGCAAAAATGGTTTAGCTTTCCAGGGTGTACGCCATTTGGTGTCCTCCCGCAAATGCGCAGTTCGCGCGGTTGCAGAGCCATACAGCGGCGCGATCTGTCACCGGCCGCGTACCTCGGACACGGCCGATAACAGATCTGAGTACAGGCCCCCGTTTGACCAATCACAGCAGGTCACATGACAGTTGTATACAATGGATGGCTTCATTCATGCCATCCATTGTATACTAGTGCCTAGCTGTGAATGGTCACAGCAGGTCACATGCACGTGTCATGTGATTAGCTGTGGCCGAATCACAGCTAAGCACAAAAAAAAAAAAAAAAAAAAACCTGAATGAATCAATGTCATTCAGGTAAATGCTTGCTTATAGCAAAGTAATTCTTAGCTATAAGCAAATTGTGTAAAAAAAAAATAAAATACTGATCACTTTCCCAAAGTAGTACAATGTTACTATGGTAACATTGTACTACTTTGGTCATAGTAAAATATGAAAAAAAAATCTTAAAAAAAAATTTAAAAAATGTAATAAAAAACTAAAAATAATAAAAAAAAATATATTTTTTTTTCATACTGTCACCAGTCAGTGTCCCTGTTCACCGCCATGCCAGTTATATGATGACGCTGTACTGCACTGGTGACAGTATGTAAAAAAAAAAAATAGTGAAAATAATTTTTTTAATTTTTTCATTTTCCGAAAAATTATGACAAAAAAAATACAACTTCAAAAAACTCGCCATGCCTCTTATGAAGTACGTCCGACTGTCTACTCTGCAAAAAGGGGTCATTTGGGGGATATCTGTACTATTCTGACATTCTTGGACCTCAAGAAATTAGATTGGCTGTCAGTACTTCAGGATTGATCAATTTTCAGATCTATCCCATAGTTTGTGAACTCTATAACTTTCCTACAAACTAAATAATACATCCTAATTTGGGTTATTTTCACCAAAGACATGTAGCAGAATACATCTCGGCCTAAATTTATGAAGAACAATTATTTATTTGTAAACTTTTATAACAGAAACAAAGAAAAACGTGTTGTTTTTTCCAAAATTTTTGGGTTTTTTTGTTCATTTAGCAACAAACAAAAACCCCAGCGGTGATTAAATACCACCTAAAGAAAGCTCTAGTTGTGTGAAGAAAATGATAAAATTTTAGTTTGGGTACAATGTTGTATGACCGCGCAATTGTGATTCAAAGTGTGAGAGCGCTGAAACGTGAAAAATGGGCAGGAAGGTGTAAAACTGCCCGGTATTGAAATGGTTAAAGCTTGTAAGAGGAGTTTTCATTCTGCTCTTGGAGAATGCAGAACCCCTGACCTTTGCGTGGACAGTGCTGATTGGCCCTGTGCTGATCACATACACTCTCCCAAGAAAATCCACACATATGTCTTATAAGTAGATAAGAGGGGGACACTGGGAGAAGGGGAGGATCAGAGAGGTCAGGATCAAACAGCCTTTTTACACAATGCAGAGGATTAACCCCTTAGGTTCCACAGTGAGTATAACAAGCATGCTTTATTGCAAATACAAACTGATTTTACTGTTGTGGGTTTAGTAACACTTTAAATATATTGGTGAAGCAGAGAAAACTAAATGGTTGCTGGTAAGGAATACGAAAGTCTAAACTATATGTGAAACCTGTAAATATTTTCAAAATACTATTCTAGCACTATCTGTTTTGGTTTTTTTTTTTGTTTTTTTTTAAAGGCAGGAAACCACAATGCTGATATAAAAAAGTAAAGCAACCCACAAGCAACCAGATTTCAATTTATTGGTGTTTTTGTAGGTTACTGTGCTTTTTTATTATAAGTACAGAGTATTTTAAGGCATATAGTACATTTCAGTGGTTAATCAAAAACTAAATATGATTAAAGCATTAGATTATTATAGTTAATCATCCTTTCTGTGAATTACTTTTTACACTCCAGAGGGTAATATTACCATTATTAGACATTACCAACTCTAGACAATGTATTTGCTGTCAAATTAGATACTATAAATCTGTGCTACTTTCCGATACTTATTTTTAAAAAGTTGGAATGTAGTTGAAAGAATTTTAGTGTCCACCCACAAACCACAAAATGTTAAAGATGTAGTAGCTGACAACTTCTTAATTGGTAATGGGCTCTCTATTGAGTATTGCTTTTTTTTTCAAGTTTGCTATTAACACTTTGTAATAGAATCTTCTTGAATTATTTTCCCATATATTTACAGTGTTCGAGGCATTCCCAAAAAATGTAAATCTGTGAAAAGACTGGGAGAAAAAAAAACATGAGCCTTTTGGAATATGTGGCTTGCGTGTGTGTGTGTGTGTCTGTGTACATATTGCAATGTGGAGATGATGTAAAGGAAAAAAAAAAACAAAAAACACTGGAAAAATGCTTATTGTTTGGAGGTCCAATAGCCATCAGACCTTTCTACAAAACTGGACAAGTCCTCATGCACACTGGGCGTTTTGATAATGTGAGTTTTTCAACTTTTTTTATCGTTATTGCATTAGTATTAGTTGCGTTTTGCCGCAATTAGCAGCATTTTTTCTGCATTTGTGTTTTTAGAATTTTTTTGGACCAAAAATAATTTTTTTTTTTTTTGCTCAAAAAATGTCCAAAAACACAGCTTTGCGGCATTTTACTGCGTTTTTCAGCGTTAGAGCGTTTTTACAGCTAAAAAAACTCACTTGTCATGGGTTTTTTGAAGTCCCAGCCAAAAAACGTTGATTACAGTCTATGTATGCATGGACACATAGGATAACATACTGGGGGGTTTACTGGCTGTAGAAAAAACCGTTAAAAGCCAAAAACAACAGCTGTAAAAACGTCAAGTGTGCATGAGGGCTAATAATGTAATTTTAGGCTTTTTGGTTTAACCTCTTCGCACCGGCCGCACGCAAATGTGTGGCCTCCCAGCGTCTGGGCCTTGATGCCGAGTGGCCGCACATTTGCGTGAAATTAAGAAAAACATTTGTGCTGAGAGCGTGCGCTCTGCGCACTCCCAGCACACATGTCTGGTACTCACGGAAAGGTCCCGATCTCCTCTTTCAGTCAGAACCTTTCTCGATCATGTGACCGCCGTGAGGGCAAATCACGGCGGTCACATGACCCAAAAACCCCGCCCCGCCTCCCAACTTCTGAAACCCTTAAAGGGCCAGGAGGCTCCGGTGCCAAGGGGTTAATTTTATTAGAATAGGATGTGATACACTTCTCACTACTGTACTACTTACACTAAATCACATAATGCATGGCAACTGGTAAGTTTTTTTTTTTTTTTTTTTTTTAATAGTTCCCAGAGCTAGATGACCAATTTTATTAGTTTATATGGCACGTTAAGTTCCATAAACAGGACTTCATGCATTGAGTACACCTCACTGTTATACGGAAAGTTCAGAGCAACTCACCGAAGAAGAATGGTGGGACTCGGGCTTACATAGCTTTCCAACTCATTTTAACTAGCACGCTTAAGACTTTGGCCAGTTTTATATATGGGGCAGAATAGAATAGTCAGTTTTTCTGGATATGGTCAACAGATTCATTTTTTCATTAATCATCCAGTGACTTGCAAAAACTTCCTGCAGGAAAAAATAAGAACAAAGTTTAATTTCATACAGTCCTCTTGGGGCAATTTTTATAGCTATATATTATAAAATGATGTTTTATTTTATATGGGATGTAAATCCTTTGTATGAGACACATTTTGTGCATATTGTATATTGCCAAAATAATTTATGAATAACACATCAGAGGATTTCTAAAATGCAATAGTTTGTAAATATTCTGCTGCTAACGTTGATTGATGTAATTCTGTTTCCTGGTAATTTGTCATTGGTGTTTTTAATTATGTGAATTTGCTTTGTACAATGATTTTATGATTATGCTTGGAAGTTTTATTTTGTTTTATATTAATGTGGGTATTTTGTTTTCCAGTATTAGAACAGAGCATGTTTATATATTTTTTTTAGTGTCACTGATCAAGTAGTATTGGATGAAAGACTAAGGTATTTCACAAATATATCAAAGTTTGTGTACTGCATATGTATTTTTTGCTTGTTTCATCATATGGATTACAGTAATACACTATAAAATGCTGACTCTATGTAAAATACTGAATAGCTATACTGTTTTATGTTAAATTCTATGCTAGATAAAATCTAAAATGAAGGGCCCATACCCATATACAAGTTTTACTGCAGGAAAAATGTGTAAAAAAAAAAAAAAAGTGTTTTCTAAGCAAACTTGCCATGTTGTTTAAAGTTTTATATTTCATTTTAAAGTGCTGTTGTGCACAATGGACAATGAAGTATTTACATATTCCAAAACAAGGCCAGGTTTCAATCAGTTATCTTTAAGCTTAAAGGAGAAGTATAGCCAAAGCTCTTTTGGCCATTGTTCAGTGGATCACAGGAATACACGTAGTTCTGCACTCCTGTGACCCAGATTGAGCTGACAGCTGGCTAAAGCCCGCTGTTGGCTGACATCACAAAGCTGGTCCAGGCTATGCAGGGATCCCGACAATAATTTCTGGATCCGCCCAGATGCCTGACTGGAATCTGGCTCGGGCTCTCAGTGCACCACTAAGAGCCTGAGCCAGCTGCTTCCACCTATTCCACAGCCCAGTGATTCTGTGAGCACTGGAGGGCCATAGCACAGAGCGGGACTGACAGTCACCTAATAAGTGGTCAGTGGTCTTTGATCGCTCAATTCTCGGTGTAGAGCCAGTCAGGAACATCCATCCGATGCTGCAGCCATCTAGGGGTGTGTGTGTATTTTTTTGGTTTTTTTTTTTATTCCCACGCTTCCCTTTTAAAAACATCAGCTGTGTGTTGATATTAGAAGTCTGGCAGGCTGACAAATTTCTGTTTCTATTAAAATTATTGCCCCTGTTGGGAATAGTGAGTAGTGGTGATATCTGGTTCAAATTTTGGTGAACCCAAGCTTCCAACTGAAGTCAAAGGGGTAAATCCTGTTATTAAATTATGGCCGTTTTTTGGGGAAAATGGACAAACTATTGTCAAGCTATCAAAGCTTGGCACTGCATGGGGAGCCATTTAACAAATCAATAACCTTAAAATAAAAAAAAACAACTGTACAAGAGGAGAGATTTCTTTTAATGCAACTTTGAGATCCACATGGAAAAACACCAATCCTTTAAAATTATATGCTTTGAAGATCCCTTTAAAGGGATAAATTCACCTTTGTACTATGTTCCATCTGTATTTAAGATAGAACATGGTGCAAATGCTGCCCCCTTACCCCTCTGACAGCTTATGGGAATTTGTCCCTTTAAAGTTGAACCTAGCCTTTTAAGCTGTTTTGTGGTGTCAACGGAACAGTATGATTTCAATGGACACTGGCACAGTCATTGGCACCATATCCTGGCATCACATATTTTGTTTGTGTAATATTTTTAACTTTAACATTCTGCTTGTCCTAAATATGGCAGCATCACCCCAATATGAATCATTTCAACTTGAAAAAAAGTCTTTAAACCACTTAATGACTTGCTGGTCTGCATACTTATTGTTCTGAATGGACAATCCTGTATTTTTTTTCCGCTGAACTGCACTGCTGTGCGCACCCATAGTCTTGTGATTGAACAGGCATAAGGTACAGAGCCAATGAGAGTGGCTTTGTACCTTATGATCACTATGAAGAAAAACAAATTACAGTGGTCTCAAGTGTAAACACTGACTATGTGGTACAGCCAGTTTTAATCTTATCTCACACACAAAAAGGGGGGGTTGTGAAAGGGGAAGTGCTGGTTGCTCAGCATAACCAGCAGTGTTCAAATCAAAGTTCCCTCCTTCCTGCTTACAGCCAGTGCCTAGATTGAAAGAACAACTTTACATTAAAAAAAAAAGAAAAAAAAGCCTACAACAATGTGATAGGTATTGAATTTTGGGCCCCCCTCTGTGGCTAGGAAGTGAAAAAGATCTCACACATTTTATCTTCATACTCAAAAGGAGTGTGTTTTGGTGTGTAAGTATGCCCATACTAAATGTGAAAAAATATAACTTAACTTTAAAAAGAAGAGGGAAGAAAAGGATTTTTTACTTACCTGTAAAATCCTTTTCTTGGAGTACAGCACACAGACATAGTCCTAGATAACTGGTTATATACAGCTTCCTTTATCTGATTAGACACTGGCAAATCAGTGCTGTAAGTACCCACATCATTTTTTGTAAGCAATAAGAATGGGATCCACATCCAGGAGGTGAGGGTTCTGCACTCAAAGAAAATGATTTTACAGGTAAGTCAAAAATCTTCTTTCACATACAGTACAGGACATGGGAATAGTCTTAGGTGACTGGATCATCCAAAAGCAATACAAATGAATTATAAATACAATAAAGAATGTAGCGCTAAACCCAAAAAATATATGCACAATTAAATAGTAAAAATAATATAAAAGAAAAAATGTGAAATCACAAAAAAAAATATATATATATAAATGTGACAGTGGTATCAATTAATATTAATTAGTGCCCATAAATCATAAAATCCACACAATAAAATAAATAGCTCAAAACATGTGAAAAAACATTTCCATATATATATGTATATATAGCACGCATACATATATATATAATTATAATCACACGTGCCTCTTGTGAAGTGAAATGACCATTAAAATGGTACAAACAACAGTGCTCTCAAAGTCCAATAAATGTTGCTGGTGAAGAAAAAACAGTGCTTCCAATAACTACTGTTATTGACCATAGGCAAAACTCGTGCAGATCTCTGAGTGCATATAAATCTGACAATCCGACCACCATCTGGATAAGCCTCTCGCCTCATCCCTTCGACCCTTGCGGATCAAAGAGCAGTTGTGGATCCCCCTCACGGATCCTCCAAGAAAACTATCACTCCAAAGGTTGCTCTCTCAGAAATCAATATTCCCACTCTGGCTCTTCTCCAGGAAAGTATTGCAGCATCAGTCTCTCAAATGAGACAAAATGAATCCTCCCATAGTGCAGTATATTTTATTTGTAACATAGGGACAGATAACATTAAGCTTTTTCACTTACGTAGCAGCCAGTCCAAAACCTCATGCTTTCGGATGAGGGTATGTATGTATGGGTGTACAGCTGAATACACAGGTGTACCAAAAGTACTGAGGAAGTCACATGACATTGTGACGCAACGCGTCGGCTTGGCGTGGTGACGTATTTCCGGTGTGGTGGCCATTTTGGTACACCTGTGTATTCAGCTGTACACCCATACATACATACCCTCATCCGAAAGCATGAGGTTTTGGACTGGCTGCTAGAACAGGGCCACACAACCAAAGGTCAAAGACTCTAACTCAAGCAGCAGTAAGTGGCACTTCCAATTTGCACTGATCACTGTATTAGTGTCACTGGGGATGTCAGATGTCAGTGGCAATTAGTACCCCCCCCCCCCCAGTATCAGAATGCTCGCCACAGTCCCGCTAAGTCGCTGATTGCCGTCATTACTAGTATAAAAAATAAAAATTCCAGTATATACCATCATTTGTAGACACTATAACTTTCACCTAAACCAATTAATTTACACGTATTAGAATTCTTTTTAGCAAAGACATGTAGCAGAATACATTTTGGCCTAACGTTATGATGAAATTTGATTTTTTAAATTTTTTTTACTTGATATGTTAAAGCAAAAAGTCAAAAATATTTTTTTTGTCACAACTGTCGGTCTTTTTTGTTTATAGCATAAAAAAATAAAACACACAGGTGATCAAATACCACCAAAAGAAAGCTCTATTTGTTGGAAAATAGGATGTAAATTTCATTTAGATGCATGACCGCGCAATTGTCAGTTGAAGTAACACAGCGCCGTGAAAAAAAAAATGGCCTGGTCAGGAAGGGGGGTAAATCCTCAGGAGGGCAAGTGCTTAAATATAGTGAAGGCGGGCAATAATGACATCACCATAGAGGAGGAGAGAGAAAGAGGCTTGTCATTCATCAATGTGTATACACCCAGAAAGATGACTCGGTCACGTAGGACTAGACTCAAACAAAGGAGGAAGTGAATAGCTTGTCTGACGAGCATGTGCAGTGCTGGCAACAGTGATTCAATAGGATCCTATGCTGCAGTGGGGACACAGACAACAAAGAAGTGCATGCGAACGGCAAGATCAATCAAGGTTTTATTACTCACTATGAAACAAATGTTTTAATGATTAGGGCAATATGTATGCAATGCAGTATTACATGCAAACACATTTAAATCACTTTTGAGTTTTTGCCGTAGATAAGAGGCAAACGCTCACAGCATAAACCACATCCAAACAGTGGAGTGAAAACTCCTTAGGACATTTTAGATCAGAACAGGAAAAAGGAAGGACAATGTCTTTCCTTAGATGGAAACCACTGCGGCCTAAGAGAGGCCCGAGGCATCAAAACAACCTTATCCATGAGCCACCTCAGGAATGGTTCCTTACATAAAAAGGTTACTAACTCTGATAGCCTCTTAAAAGAAGTAAATGCAGCAAGAAAAACAAACTTATTTGTAAGGTCAGCCAAAGGAATAAACCTGATGGGCTTGCAAAGTACCCCTGAACAGACAAAAAAAACAAGGTTAACATGAAGGCACCAGAGACTGACAGAGGGAAACTATATGAGCAACCCCCCCCCCACCCCTTTTCCTACACATAAGCCTTCAAAGAGTGGTAGGCCAGTTACTAGAAAGAATAACCATGGTCAAGATCTCAGAAGCGCTCACTTATATTGCTTTTCTGATAAGTAGCTGTTAGCACCAAAAATGTGACACACCAACCTTATAAAACGATACAAGAAAAGAATAGTGCAGTGCTAAGCATCACTTTAACAACATATAAATAATCCTAAAATAAAAATTAATACATAAAGTGCAAGGAATAAGTGCAAATAGTAAGTGCATTAAAAACACTTCCACTTGCTAATCTAAAGTTAATGTACGAAATTATCATGAATGTAAATAAAAAGATATTACAAAAAGCAATACATCAAGTAGTGCTGAAATATATACAGTATGTGTCCAGTCAATATAGTGTGTATCCAGATTCTTGCAATTCCCAAAGCAGTGCAAGAAAAAAAGGGAGAAAAATTAGTTCTCCACCTTGTCACCAGCCATGCACAATCATCCACCTTTATGCACTCACCAGAGGGCTAAAATACAAATAGATGTATTATAGCCAGTGTAATCCAGATACTATCTCCAGCGTTCCAATCCCTGGTCGCCACTCAGGTTTCCTAGATGGAAAAGAGCTCACACCACAGAGCCTAAGATGGCTGCCGATCTGAATTCTGGAAACGGCGGAGTGACATCAGTACGTAAGGCCCCTCCCAACACATTTCGTGTGCAGGACATATGCCTACTGCAACCACAACAAAATGGCGCTGGTAACTTCCGCTCCTTCTCACACTGAGCAGGCTATTTAAGGGTGATTAAGATTGATGTTAGCGGTAGGTGTATCCCGTGAAGACGTGTGGCGCACAAAGCACAGGGGCCTTACGTGCTGACGTCACGCCACCATTTCCAGAATTCGGATCGGATCTGGAAAAGAAACAGGGCTTGTAGGAGAGAGCCTACCTCACCTCCCTGTGAGCTGAAAATAAGCTGGCAACCCCCCCAGATCCATACCCTTCCATCTGGTTATAAAATATCCACATCTAAAAAAAAAAAAAAATGATCAAATTCATTAGGGTACAGTGTTGCATGACTGAGTAATTGTCAAGTCCCACAGCAGAGAAAAATAATCTGGTGATGAAGGGGTTGGAACATGATGGCACATGATGAGGTGGTTAAATAGTTTGGGCTGTGAAACCTGTGGGGTTTTTTTTGCTTTTAAATCAAGCAGTAATAGGCATGAATTGACCAGTGGAAGTAAAAAATTACCATGGATGTGTAAATAACACCAAACTTTTATGTGAAAAAGTTGTCTGCATCCAAAAATCCATCTTGTAAATTTAGAACAGTAGTCTTCAAACTGCAGCCCACGGACTGGATGGGTCACTTTGCTTGCCTTTATCCAGCCCTTGGGGCACTATTCGTCTCATTGATATCAACCATTGGGCACTATTCCTTCCACCGACACCAACAGTTGGGGGGGTGGCCTGAGGGCGTTGGAGTGAGGATGAGCTGAACCAGAGCTCCTGCTTTCCCTGGGCTTATCTGTGACTCAGCGGCAACTCCCTGCCTCCCTGTCAGCCACACAGGCATGCCATCTAAGTGCAGCCCCATCTTCTCAGCCACCCAGCGGTGGCAGCTCCTGAGCGGGATCACTGGAAGACTTCTACCCACACTCAGACAGGACTGGAGGTGCATCCAAAATGGTGTCTGGCAGCATGTCAGCTCAGCCTTCTTCACCAGCTGTTGGCAGCAGCTCTCTTCTGCACTCAGCAGCATCCCAGGTACAGTGCCCTAGCCCTACACCTTCTGCCCACTCTAGGTTCCGAGCATCCACTCCTTTGATGTTGGGGATGTGGCTGGGGACTGGGATCTCCAGGAGCACATCAGAGCTCTCCCTAACAAGGCTTATATCACATAATTAGTCAGCATGGTAGAGCATTCCTTCCAGCAGGCTATAGAGGGGCTCCGGGCAGACACTGTAGCATTGGGGACTAGAGTGAAGACGTTATGATCTGCACAAGGTCATCTTGGCCAGTTTCTAACAGCCTTGCAGAAGAATGCCAAACACCTTGAGGATGCTTTAAATTTACTCATGGATCAGCTTGAAGATTATGAGAACAGAGGCCGCTAAGAAAATATCCGCATCAGGGGTCTCCTGGAGGCAACCCGCTCGCCAGATCTGCTGCCCACTGTGTACGGCTTATTTTACCAGATCATGGGTGAGTCTGCTCCCACATCCATTGAAGTTGACAGAGTCCCTGAGTTTGATGGAGACAGGGTGTCCTTATTCCTGGATTTATCAAGATGGACACTAATGCAGAGGTAAAACTCTCCACCCCTACTTGGAGCTTTATGCACGGCGGGGGTGACTTATCGCTGGGGATTCCCCTTTCCCCTCATGGCTACATGGAATGGTAAGTCTGCTGTTCTGCGTACTAAAGATGACCTGCCCCACTTCCTGGAAACCTTGGAGCTGTCAGCGGTAGTCTTTCCGGACTGGAGACTTCACAGCCCAGAGCACTGTCACCATGGTATTTCCAGACCCCGCAGGAGGAATCATGCAGGGCGTGGGAACCCAGGAAATTTGTCTGCTTCAGCTACTTGACTCATTATTAATCAGGTGTTTTTTTTGGTCCCATCATTGCCACAACTGCTGGTTTTTTTTTGTTAGCTTACTGGTCTACTCCTTTATATGTACCCTAGACTTTTCTGGTAGAGGATGACACCAGTACTTTTTCTATGGCAGGAATAAAACTGTTTATAACTTGCGTGCAGCTGATTCCATGTTAATATTGTAAATTTACTATTAAATGTGTTAGCCCAGGGGGTATGGGATTTCCACACCTTCCTGTAGTAAGTCACTACCCCACAGAAGAATGGTCCTCGCCAGAGGACTTTTTTTTCTACACATTTGCAGTATGTTTTCTCGGCCCTGACAAAGTCTGCCCACTTAGTGCTCACTCTTAGGAATGCTCTGTTGATTCATAGAGGTTTTTTTTTCTTCCTGTTTGTCAAATGTCTCTTCAAAGTGACCCGGAAGGTTGTTATGTTTTCCTTAAGGGGATGATTCAGGGTCAACAGTATACAATAGCTAATATCTATGCCCCAAACTCAGGGTCTGTTAATTTCCACTCTGCTGCCATAAAACTTTTATTGGAGTTCCATGAGGGTATGGTGATGCTGGGAGGGGATTTCAATATATTGCTTGAGCCAAGTTTGGACTCCTCCTCTGGTAAAAGAAAAAATACCCTCTCCTATCGTGCTTTAAAACATGTTAAAAGGCCTTTCCATGGCCTTCCTTTAGTGGATTGTTGAGGGTGATGCATGCAAAAGTTAAAGATTTCAGCTACTACTCTAAGACATTTGATACTTATCCACGTCTAGACATGATCCTTGTAGACCTGTTTTTCTCGAGTAATGTTCTATCCTCTTCCATGGAGTCCATTACTATATCTGACCTTGTCCCAGTGACTGTCTTTCTCTCCTCCTAACGCTAGCCAAAGAGAGAACATCTGGTGACTTAATGTAACTCTTTTGAATGACCCTACCATTTTGGATGCCGTCACTTGATCTTTGCAACTTTATTTTGAAACAAACTCTACTGAGGGGGTGTCCGTACAAGTGATCTGGGAGGGCCATAAGACTGTGCTCAAACAAGAACTGATTCCTTGAGGCTGGACATCCTCTAGTGGGCCCTGTGCTCACTGCCCGGCCCCATAGAGCTCAATTGGCATTTGCCATTGAACACCAGAATTGGCAGGTCCACCACTGGTGCCCTGTGCTTTTCACAGATGAGAGCAGGTTTACCCTGAGCACATGTGACAGACGTGAAAGGGTCTGGAGAATGTTATGCTGCTTGTAACGTCATTTAGCATGACCGTTTTGGTGGTAGGTTAGTGATGGTCTGGGGAGGCATATCAATGGAGGGACGCACAGACCTCTACAGGATAGACCAAGGCACCATGACTGCCTTTAGGTATCGGGATGAAATCCTTGGTCCCATTGTCAGACCCTACACTGGTGGAGTGGGTCCTGGGTTCCTCCTTGTGCACGACAATGCCTGGCCTCATGTGGAGAGAGTATGCAGGCAGTTCCTGGAGGATGAAGGAATTGATGCTATTGAATGGCCCCCACGCTTACCTGACCTAAATCCAATAGAACACCTCTGGGATATCATGTTTTGGTCCATCCAACGCTGCCATGTTGCACCTCAGACTGTCCAGGAGCTCAGTGATGCCCTGGTCCAGATCTGGGAGGAAATACTCCAAGACACCATCCATCGTATCATTAGGAGCATGCCCCAATGTTGTCAGGCATGCATTCAACCACTTGGGGTCCATACAAACTATTGAGTACCATTTTGAGTTGCTGCAATGAAATTTTAGCAAAAATGGATTAGCCTGCTGCATCAATTTTTCACTTCGATTTTTGGGGTGTCTTTGAATTCAGTCCACTGTAGTTTGATAATTTTCATTAAATGATGGGGCATACTTACGTTCCTAACACATTACCCAGTCCATATCAGTACAGATATCTAGCATATTTTTTTCCCATTGAGATCTGATGTGTTTTCAAAGTGACACACACACACCTCAGCATAAATTGATACACCCCAACAGATTTGTTAGAAGACATTTACTTTCCTTTTGAAAGCAACATTTTCTATGGGACACAATACCGTATTTTCCGGCGTATAAGACGACCCCCTACTTTTCCTGCTAAAATATAGGGTTTGAGCTATACTCGCCGTATAAGACTACCCCTCTTCCAACGCACACCAAATAAAAATGAAAAAACATCAGATTTGATTTCAATATGGTATGCTATTTCAGTATGGTATTCCAATGATGGGGTGCTATTCCTCCCACTGACACCAATGATGGGGCACTATTTCATCCACTGACACCAATGATGGGGCACTATTCCTCCCACTGATACCAATGATGGGACACTATTCCTCCCACTGACACCAATGATGGTGCCCCATCATTAGTGTCAGTGTGAGGAATAGTGCCCCATCATTAGTCAGTGGGAGGAACAGTGTCCCATCATTGGTGTCAGTGGGAGGAATAGTGTCCCATCATTGGTGTCAGTGGGAGGAAGTGCACTCCATCGTTGGTGTCAGTGGCAGGAATTGCGCCCCATCGTTGGTGTCACTGGGGAGAATAGTGCCCCATCGTTGGTGTCAGTGGGGAGGAGGAATAATGCCCCATCGTTGGTATCAGTTGGAGGCATAGTGCCCCATCGTTGGTGTCAGTGGGGAGGAGGAATAGTGCCCCATCGTTGGTGTCAGTGGGAGGAATAGTGTCCCATCGTTGGTGTCAGTGGGAGGAATAGTGTCCCATCGTTGGTGTCAGTGGGAGGAATAGTGTCCCATCATTGGTGTCAGTGGGAGGAAGTGCACCCCATCGTTGGTGTCAGTGGCAGGAATTGCGCCCCATCGTTGGTGTCACTGGGGAGAATAGTGCCCCATCGTTGGTGTCAGTGGGGAGGAGGAATAATGCCCCATCGTTGGTATCAGTTGGAGGAATAGTGCCCCATCGTTGGTGTCAGTGGGGAGGAGGAATAGTGCCCCATCGTTGGTGTCAGTGGGAGAGGAACAGTGCCTCATCGTTGGTGTCAGTGGGGGAGGAACAGTGCCTCATCATTGGTGTCAGCGGGAGAGGAATAGTGCCCCATCGTTAGTGTCAACGGGGGAGAGGAGCGGCTGCTCCTTCTTCCAGTTCGGCAGCTCGGTTTTTGCGGGGCCGCTCGTCTCCGCCTCCTCGCCGGTGATTGGTCGTCTGTGTGCCTTTCCAGTGCTGGCGCCCAATCGTCGGTGAGGAGGCGGAGCCGAGCGGCCGCGTGACCATCGAGCCGCCGAACTGAAAGAAGGAGCAGCCGCGCTTCCTGGACCGGATCGTCGTGGGACCGGAGCCAGGTAAGGTACAGCAGCCCCTCTGCCCACCCCTGTACTTAGTGCCGCCCTGACACCACCTCGCACCGGCGTATAAGACGACCCCCGACTTTTCAGAAGATTTTCAGGGGTTGAAAAGTCGTCTTATACGCCGGAAAATACGGTACTACAAAATACTCCCACAAATGCAGGCCATTGATTGCAAAACAAGATTTTTTTGTTAATTTGCACAAAAAAAAAAAAAAAGTATTTTTTCCAACAAATTCATTCAAGACCATGCTGCAAAAATTAATACACCCCAATGAGAGTCTTAGGAGCAAAGCTAAATTTTAGACACCAAAATCCTAATTAACAAGCATTCAACTACAGGTGAGTCTAATTATTCATTAAATAGGTGTCCAGGAAACAGTTGATTATAAGAGTGTTACTTAAACAAAACTCCTTCCCATTTCATGCTGTCAGCAATGGCGCCACATGGAAATGTCACAAGGCATGAGAAAGAAAATAATTTTACACAAACAAGGTGAAAGCTACAAGAAGATCAGCAAAGCTTTACTTATCAGTCTGAATACTGTAGCAAAAGTGATACAAAAATTTAACAAAGATGGAGCTGCAACTATCTCACAGAAGTTAATACCTTGACAGGAGCACCTTCTCATGAGAAGGGTTGAAGCAAATCGCCATGCAAGTTCACTGCAGTTCGCTAAAGAAAAAGAAAGCCAAACTGGGGTGATTGCTTACTGTAACACAAGACAGTGTACACTGCAGAGGAATGGCATGCATGGGTATCATCCATGAAGGAAGCCTCTCCTAAAGCTCATGTGCAAAAAAGCCTGCCTAGTTTTCCAGAGCCTATGCTGAAAAAGAAGACGACTACTGGGATTCTGTACTCTGGAGTGATGAGACTAAGATAAATGTTTTTGGAACTGAGGGCTTCAAAACTGTATGGCATTGCAAAAGGTGAGGCGTACCAGAAACATGGTGGTGGCAGTCTTTTTCTGTGGGGCTGCACGAGTGCTGCTGGTTTTGGGGAGCTGCATTTCATTGATGGCATCATGAATTCACAGATGCACTGCTCTATAATGAAAGAGAAGATGCTACCATCACTCTGTCTCCTTTGTCGATGTGTTTTTTGGATCATTGTCCTGTTGGAAAAGTGCACATCTAAGGCCACTGTTGCATTTCTGAAGAAGAACAGGGTGAAAGTGATTCCGTGGCCAAGTAGGTCTTCTGATCTGAACCCAATCGAACACCTATGGGGAATTCTGAAGAGACAAGTTGAGCATCACTCTCCATCCAGC
This sequence comes from Staurois parvus, assembly GCF_062004578.1. Lineage (NCBI taxonomy): Eukaryota > Metazoa > Chordata > Amphibia > Anura > Ranidae > Staurois > Staurois parvus. The sequence goes on from NW_028317882.1 coordinate 5,890,137, forward strand.
TTCCAGGCTCTAAAAGAGGTCGTTCTTGCAGAACTGAAAAAGATAGATGTTGCAATATGTCACCAACTTGTTCATTCCATGACTAGAAGACTTGGTGCTGTTCTTACAAATCATGGAGGTCATCCAAAATACTGGATGGAGTAGTTTTGAAGTCGGGTATATTCATTTTTGCATCAACTAATTTGAGTAAAACTGAAGATTTTTGTAATCGAAGTTATATTATTAACCTTACCTTTTATGGAACATTTTTTTAGCTCATTACATGAAACTCAGTTTTGTCAAAATTTTGGAAATTGTTCGTGTTCATTGAGCTATTGATTAAAATCTTACTTTTCAAAAAGGGGTGTACTCATTTATGCTGAGCACTGTATATTGTACATTCACATCAGTCCCTAAAACTCAAGGAGTGTACAAATCGAAGGTCCCTAATTCATATATACACATACTAGGGCCAATTTAGATAGGATCCAATTAACCTACAAGCATGTCTTTGGAGTGTTGGAGGAAACCTGCGCAGGAAGAACATGCAAACTCCAAGCAGGTGGTGCTGTGGTTGGGATTTGAACCAACGACCCTAGTACTGCCAGGCAGAAGTGCTAACCAAATTAGCCACTGTACTGCCAAAATCCTAAAATACCTAGTCTACAATAGTCTGAGATAGCAAAAAAAAAAAAAAAAACACACTACACACCTCTACTCCCTTGATTCCAAGAGTCTGCTCCCTTTTCTCCTTTCCTAGTTCTCCTACCCAAGTACTACAATTTCCACCTACAACTGTACCTCCGCCACTCCTCTTTCTGTAGGGGTCCCCCAAGGCTCTTGTCATTGAACCCCTTTTATTCTCAAACTCCACCTCCTCCCTTGGTCAGTTGATAACCTTGCATGGATTCCAAACATAATCTCCATACTGATGACAAACAAATCTCTAAAGATGTGCAAGGAGACAGCTGAGAAGTATAATTTACATCACTAATTTACTGACATATTGGTATGATGTCACACCACTTCCTAAAAATATTTAGGATTGGGCCCCTTAACCTATGGTAACATATCATAGTTGTGTAGGGGACCTTTACACTGTCAATTTACCAACCATATTTGAACCTAAAGTAAGCATATTACATTATAGTTATTCTTACCATGATCACCATCAACCAGCTGACCAAAGCACATGCTTTACAAGCTATTGGTTCTGGAATACTGCACATGACTTCATAATAATAGATGATTAAATGCCATGTCAAATATAGTTTTATTATTCATCTACATTTATTGTCATTTGTCAAATACAACATATGTAGTGTAAATAAAGACAGAAGAGACATTAACACATTAAATTCAATATAATCCAATATTCACTTTACAAGAAAATAAAATGAAAGTCACAAAAGACCAAAGACATGAAGCATTGTGTCAAAATGGGCATCATATGTATATTTACAGTATTGTGTAATTAGTCAAATATATAGTGTATTTCATTTACATATGAAAATACAGCTTGAATATGTTATTTTAGAAAAATAAAACAGGAATCGCATTCCCGCATAACACAAAGGTGTACACAGCATGTAGTCTCTTTGAAGCCTGGGAAACCTGAAGTCTGTTAAGGACTGAATTAGTCTGTTTCTTTGGGAGAAATCAGTGCCATCTTAACAGTAAGAATGAAGAAATATTTGCTTTGAGTTCTTCTTTATGTGTAAAAATTGGCTTGGATTGCTGCCCATTTTTGTACATTTACACTTTCATTCAGCTGAATAAGTTTAGCTTGTGCTATGGTTCAACAAATGCAAGGCATTCAGTGACTGGGGCAAGGGGAGAGGAGGGGCAGGTAAACAAAAACATGGCAGATCTCAAAGCCAGCAAGCCAGAAGTATAGCGCGAGCTAGAATATACGCCTGAATGAAAAGTGTAAAGTTTACATGAATGAGCAGAGATCTTGGCCATTTTTACAGAACGGTAAGGACTAAAATCCATTTGCGTGGTGTAGCTCAGTGTTCGCGTGCATTTATGGTATATGTATATAAATTCATGTACACTCACAAGCACTCTTCTGTACATTTCAAAAGAACCTGAAGTGCTGTGCCACACTTTGTAAACCCCACAGGAAATTTCTCATTGTATAAGAGCACCAACCTGTTTATTTACCCTTTGCATGACATAGGTCTGGTGCTTCTTTAGACCACAGCTTAAGGGTTGCAGCATAGGGAATATTTGCTATAAATTTCAATTTAGGCCTATTTACCCAGTCTTCATCTTAAAAATGTAATCTAAAGAGCAATGTGTACAGCAAGCATTTACAAAGCAAGTTATAAACACTGCTACACTTTCTAGCACTTAAAAACAGACAGATAAAATGGCCCCTATGGTGTAAACTACATACGTAACATGTAGTGATAAATGATGAATAAGCTCCCAATGCTAGTTATGTGTGACTAAATAGCTACTACATATGCCATTTGTGTAGCTTACATCACAAGATACCTTCTGTACCATCTGTAGTAATAGTTTGCTACCATTAGCAATTAATCACTAGGGATTGTAGCAGATGCAATAGACAAGTTTGGTAAATGCTGAGCTTATTTGACATTCTATTTTTTCTACTTCTGAAATTCCCAGGCTTGCAAAGTGTTAAACAGAAAGGCAACTACATACTCCCAAAAAGGGAAGGGGTTACAAGGCCACATGGTCACAATAGGGCAGGAGCAAAGAAAAGAAAAGAAAAAAAAACAGCGGAAAAGTCCTGTTGCAGGATCACCACTTTAAAATTTTGAAAGTTGGATCATTTGCAATGATAGGTCATCTTTAATTTATTATAATGCTGACTTTTAAGCATTATATAACATTTCAGTCAAAAACTAGATACAAGTTTTTTTTATTTGCAAGTAACTAGATTTCAGATACACCAGGTGAAAACTGTGAGCAAATTTTCATCAAAACACTACACAATATACCACTTATTGATCATTTCATATGCACTCATTTGTAGAGCAAACTACTGAACAAGTTGAAGCTTTCAGGGATTGTGTTCAAAGACATTTTCTGTGTTCTGCTGTCCTGAGTTCTGTTCACATGGTTAACACAACTCAGCAGTTTCTGCAAGTAAGGAAGCTGTGCTCTTTTCACTTAGTCTGCATACCCAATGCACATTTAATTTTTCACTCGGAATAGCAGTCTATAAAATATATTTGTGCCAGCTAAGTTCCTAGCACTCACAGAAACTGTGCCCATGTACACAATACCACAGGCTACACATAGCCTTGAAATGACAGTCAGAAGATTTGACCATCAAACCACCATCATAGAACAATTATGACACGGACTTACACGTTTATTGCATATGGGTGTATTATATGCCTATGCATCAAGTATTATCTTAAGAATAATGAATATAGTTTTAGAAAATCTATTTTGAAAGATCGATGCTGTCCCAGAAAATGGCTGGCCAGGGGGAGCTCTTCAAAGGTTACAGAACACCCATAAGTATATGATTGATCCTCCTATAGTCTGACAATTGTCTCAGATCTATGGGCACCTTTTAGAAAAACCTGTGGCCTCTATTTTACTTACATCAACATGGTACCTGCTTTATTCACAGAAGCCACTAGGCTGATATACACTAAAATAAAATAGCTAGAAAAAGATATACCTAAGCTGGATAAGGCTTAAATAAGCCAGCTGTTTATGGACTAGGTGACAGAAACACAAATAAAAATCAACAGAGGAACAGGGGGATTGTGGAAAGGCAGGATCAGATATACTAAGGCACTGAATTGTTAAACTCTTGGTTCTTTAATGCCAAAAGGAGCCAGGAAAATTAAAAAAAAAAAAAAAAAAAAAAAGACACTGAGCAAAAACCAGCACAAATCTATCGCGTTACAGATACTTAAGTCAACGTTGAGTTAGACAACAGTCCTTATCGGTTTAAAAATTACAACTAAAAAATACAAATATCCATGACTGGATTCTAAAAGGCACCACAGCAAAAACAAAAAGGGGCCTGCCCAAAATCAGCACAACCAAGTCTCACAAATAAAGAGCAAAACCCCCTTGTGCTTTGCTTACAAGATGCTTTGGTATCTAAACAAGTCAGAACAGCCATGGCTGCACATTCACCACAGACTTTAAAGGGAATCTATAGCGTGCTTTCTTTTTGCATTGATAATTATCGTTTAAAACTGCCTCACTTCTAAATTAAAAAATAAAAATAGAATACATTTATACTGTTCATTATTCACCCATTTTACTCAGCACAGCCATGTATATATGCTTGGAGGCAACCCCTACTAGTAGTGATAAGGCAGCTGGGACACCTGCTGTGAATCCAAGTTTTTGTTCCTGGACCAGTGTAGGATAGCTGGTTGTGCACCTTAAAGTATATCCTGGGTTACTTGAGCGATTACATATAATGCTCTCACTGCTTAATCCTTCTCATGATCTTCTGGTCATAAATGAGATACTTTGGCAGTTGTAAGAACACTCTCACTGGAAGGGCAAGGACAGCTGGTGGAACTCAACCTTGAAAGCCCCTAGCAGGTAAAATGGAACTAGTTTTAGAGAGGCACACTAGGAGGTGTTCCTGGCTAGGAAAAGTAACAGGCATCTTGTGTTTTTTTGCACCTAGGTAATGACAGGTCTGCTATATTCAGAGAGATATGCCAGCTCATTACCTTTTTTTTTCTAGCATAATACAGTATTTTAAAAGACTAAATATTAAATACCTTCCAAGTACCAAAAGCTTTGGACAGTAAGGTTTGCTCCATCCAGCAAACTGGTATCAATTAAAAAAAAAAAAATCTAAAAATTCACATTACAGAAACGTGACTTGAAGATAAACCAATAATAAAGTCAATGTGATGTTATTGAGTGTTGAATTAATATGCTTGGCAACATCCACCACGCACCTTATCTGCAAAATGAATACCCTGCTCTCAGTTATGTCATTTTATTAAGCGGTGTTGTGTTGGTACTGTGAGGCACTGTGTAACAAAAGGGCAATTCAAGTTAAAAGCTAGAGAGTAGGGTTACCCTGGATACTGAGCATGGCTGGAGTGACTAACATTAAAAGTTATTAAGGGTTCATCTTTGTTTTAGTTGAAAGGGGTTATCAAAATCATTTGATGCTTTGCACAGCTTCACACAACAAAATGAACTGTCTGATGATGCAAACAATTTTAATAGTTGCGGTTTTTGTAGCAATAAACCCTAGTAATTATGTCTTAAAGATTTTACACCAGTATGACATGCAGTGGTCAAAAAGCATGCTTTCATCATCACTTAATAATCTATTCCAATTTATAAGTCTTGCCACTCATCAGCATAGTTTAAATTCAGTTTTAGTGGCTGGTCAAGCAGCTGCTTTTCTGATGAGATCTCTTGCCCACTGGTGACGGCTGGTAAGTATAGAGCAGCAATATCAAATATTTTATGATTAATTCACACTATACACTAACCATTTATGTCAAGAAAGCCATTTTTTTCCAATATAGATTCCCTTTAAACAGACTAAATAAACTTTCATTCACAAAGAATATAAACCAGTGTCATGCCAAAAGTACATGCTCCTAATTTCTGATAAAGTTTAATAAGCAGATGTTAACAGGAAAAAAGGCAGGGAGATTCCTTCAACAAGTTGTCACATGTTAATGGGCATAAAAAAAAAAAAAAAAAGGTGTCTTTTTCATACTCTTGGCAAGCACTCACCGCAGATTACACTAATTAACAGAATATCATGAGCTACTATTTTTATGTACAATAATGTTCATTTCATCATTTCTCCAATCACAACCATGCATTGCAGGTACTCATTGTGTTTAAATGCAGTATGATTTGGCAAAAAACTGCCCGCTTCAGAATAACGAGGTAACAGAGCCATGGTGCAGTTAGGAACCCAACAATGTACCTAACTGGATTAGGAAAATGGAAAGCCTGAGCTACAATCCCTAAAGCTTCCAAAAATATATGGAAACATCTCCTACAATACTAACTCAGAAATGTATTTAAGAGGAAAAAAAAGGTAAAAGGATAAATTAGCACATAGCACACATGTCTGGAGTGAGATTGTCAGGAATGTGGTGATGTCACATTTGTCCCATGCCAAACTTCACTTTTCAGGACTCTAACACTGAAATATCAATGAATGGCAGAGTTCTTCCAAAACACGTGTCATGTGTGGCAGAGGCACTAAATTCACGGAGTTCTTGTTTGAGGCAGGTGTGCCTTCAAACATGAGGTGATTCCATTACTGGGAGCAATAAGGCGCTGGAAATTTTTCTGTATTACACCTCCTGCAGGGAGTGGTTCATCTCCACACGTTCCCTCTTCACTGGTGTCTCACCGGACGCATCATCACTGCCCAGCTCACTCATGTTGTCTGTATAGAAGGGAGAGAGACCAGAATTAAAAACAAAAAAGCATCTTTTACTAATCTCTAAACAGCAATGAAGTGTCAACAGGGCATGTTTAAAGTTGTGGACTAAAGCTGAAATACAGTTCCTACAAAAATATTCATCTGCTTTGTACATTTTCTTGTTGTATTATCATGGAACATAAGGAAAGTGAATTTCACATATTGTTTGAACCGAAATAGACTACTCTTTATCAAAAGTGAAGAGATATCTCTGCAAACTGTCCTAAATGAACTACATGAAAAAACAAAACAAAATTAATTATTGCATAAGCAGACACCCTTTAAAATGACACCCCAAAATCAAATGGGACAGCCAGTTCTTTTCCAAAGTGGGTTTGATTTACTAAAACTGGAGAGTGCAAAATCTGGTGCAGCTGTGCATGGTAGCCAGTCAGCCCCATCTTCAGCTTGCTCAATTAAAAAGTGATAATAAAAGGACTACATTTTTTTTAAAATAACAAACATGTCTATACTTACCTACTGTGTGCAGTAGTCTTGCACAGAGCAGCCCTGTTCCTCCTTGTTGGGTCCTCCGCTGGCACTCCTGGCCCCTCCCCTCCTGTTGGGTGGCCCTACAGCAGCAGCTTGCTATGAGGCAACCATGGCTCCGTGTGTGAATGCTCGGCCCATCCCATCTCTCTTCTCATTGGCTCACTGGCTGTGATTGACAGCAGTGTGAGCCAATGGCTCCCGCTGCTGTCTCAGCCAGTGAGGAGTCCAGAGATAGCTGAGACTCCAGTGCACAACACTGGATCAAGAGGGGGCTTAGGTGAGTATTAGGGGGGGCTGCTGCCCAGAGAAGGTTTTTTTTACCTTCATGCATAGAATGCACGAAGGTAAAAAACCTTGAGCCTTTAGAGCCACTTTAAGCTTTGACAATAAAACCTGGAAGCTGATTGGTTTCTATGCAGAGCTCCACCAGATTTCGCACTCTCCAGTTTTAGTAAATCAACTCCAATTGGCTAACTGGAGATCACCTGTGTACATTTCATTTATTGAGAGGGTCCAACTTGCATGAGTCAGTATTATGGCATACCCTACATCAAGACAACTCTGATGTTGTCTATAAGCCTCTGCGGTAAGCTTGATGAGACTATACATACAACTTTAGCCTGAGTGCTTCACCAAACACTGCTTTATGGTAAAAGAAAACCATTGTTAACTAAAACCCACACAAAATCCAGCCTATCATTCGCCAGCAGGCAACAGAGGGGCTCTAAATGTAGCTAGAAGAAAGAATCTAGAGTCGGATTAGAGCAAAGCGGAGCTTTAGTGCCATCAGAATAAGGCCTCATTTACACAGGCGTACCAATGTACACAGCCTCTTCAAACAGGTGTTTGCAGACACAGCCTTGAGTCCCAATTTCATGGCCATGCGGGTGCATGTCACTGAATGCACACCTTTTGTGTTCAAGGATGTGCATCTACATGGATTTCGAATTGGGACCAGCAGCTGTGGGACCAGACATGAATGGGACGAACCTGTGCGGGCAAAGACTCATTTACAAGGGTGTACACATAGGTATACCCGTGTGAATAAGGCTTAAAGCTTAAAAACAGCATGTTTGGCATAAACCAAACTGGATACACATATGACAAACTGGAACTTCATGACTGGATACACATTGAAAGAATGGTTTAGATTTGTCCTCATTATTGCATAATTTTGGTCAATTTAAAGGAGATTAAACAATCAGATTGTAGTGTGCATGGTCACCCTAAGTGACTCAAAAAAGTATTGAATTTAGATCAACACAACAACCAAGAAACAAGTATTTTACAAAGGACAGTTCAAGGTCCGCCCAAGTTTCTTCAGTACAAGCTTTTGTTAAAGGGGAAAATATTGCTTATTTTATAGTCCTTATGTATTGTGCTGATGCACTGAAAACAGTTCTCACATTCAAGATAAGTATCTCTATTTTTCACCAGCACTATTCTGTGTTAACATTCAAGATTGCACTTTTTTTGGAACAAAATCAGTTTGACCTGAACATTTTTTTACAATATACCTGATGCTCTTAAATCTCAACTTGATCCTCAACTCACCTTTATCCATTGTTACTGGAGACATAGTAGACAGGTCACTGAACTACAGAAGATAAAAGTAAAAATTGCATTGGTATATAAAATAAAGACACGTTCTATGCAAATATGATAACCATTTGAAAATCTGTGAACTCACCTCGCCCATCACTGCAATGGGTGTCTCTCCTGTTGCCTGAGCCACTCTGTGCTCTACTAAGTAGAACATGTACTCATCATACAGCAGTCGGATTAAATGAAAGGATCCAAAACTGGCAGCACTGCGCAGGGTGAGATCCCGGATAACCATTGAACTGTAGGAGAGAAAAGTTAGGAATGTTTGAAGAATGTTATGTTCACAGAATACTTAAAGTGGAACTTCATCCAAACATTTCCTTTATGCTGTAGATAGAATTGGAAGACCTGTTTTAATGGATACCGGAGAAAGCAGGGCAGCCAATGATGACTAGTTGACTGGATTCAACACTTTAAAGTGTATTTCCACTTTTGCAGCCAAACCGGGATAACACCTACTTTATATATGTTACATGTTCTCAGTCATATAGAATAACTTCCACAAGTATTTACAAATTGCAGCTTTTCTTTTTAGAGGCTTTTTTGGAAACTCTGGGACTGAAAAATCCTTAGTACTCCTTGACTAAGAGGGGCCTGAAAACTTGTATTTGCCCTAGTTAATGAAATCTGCCAACACAGTTCAGACAGAATTATCACCTTTAACCCTATGTTAGGACAGACAGTCTTGTTAATTTAAATTGAAAGATTTCCAGGCATGGTAATGCACTAATAAAAAAAAAAGTAAAACCAGCCCCTCGCTTGTCTTTCGACCTGTAAACTCATCTATTCAAAGACACAGAAGCTGTCTATAGTGTCCTATGTATAACCCTGCTCCAAACAAACTGCTATAAAAGGGTAAAAATTATATATTTTTTAAATTTTCTTTTAGGTATATGAATAGGAATATAAACCTACACTGGGGGTTTTCTCAAATTTGACTGCAAAAGTGGAAATATATTTTAAGACGCTGAGCAAACATGCATCAATCAATCACAATCTGGAGGAGACGTCGGACTTTGGTATCTGTGGGAAGTACTTAGGAATATGGGTCAGGGACTCAGACTTCACTTAGATACCGGAACAGCATGATAGCCAGGCAATCATTTGCACAAGGAGAGATTAGCAATGGAAGCCTCCATATTTTTCTTATAAGAAAGGCAATGAGATGCATTGAACTAACACAGTGGTTAATAAATTATGATCATCTTAGATTGAACCTGAAACAAAAACTGTATGTGGCCATCTTTAACCCTAGGTTCACACCTAAGAGTTTTCTGCAGTGTTCTGCATTTTGCAGAAACGCAGTACAGTCCATTTAACATGATGTCCTATGAGACATGCTCACATCTGAGCGTTTTCAACCGGTGCATTTTTTGGAACAAGTCAGGGACTTTTTTGGATGCAAAAAGTTGCGTATTTGGTTCTATAGACTTCAATGGAAACGCTGCAGAAAAACATGTATTGTGTTTTTGCTGCATTTTAATCTGCCTAGTAACAAGAGAAAAAAAAATGGAACCCCCCCCCCCCCCTGCAAAATGCATCAAAAACGCACTGCAGAAACGGCACAAACGCAACCTAGCCTAAATCTACATAGCCAGAACAGTTAGTTCCCACCAGAACTACAACAAATATAGGCCACTAGCAGGGAGCCTGAAGGGGATGGCACTTCCATGAAGGCAAGAGCACCTTTAAGGAAAATTAAAAAAAAAAAATGTCACAGTCTGATCCTCAAGAAGAACGTGTTTACATTTAAAGATCAGTTCTGTATAGAACACTCTTACATACATCTATTTATGTATTAATATGGTCAGGGGCATAGATAAGGGGAGGGTCAGGGGGTCCAACCCCTACCCCCCAGTGCATCAGTCAATGTCACAGCAGCTAGGCTAGAGCGGCCGCATTGCAGCTGCGGGAGCCACATTGTCGTGGAACACCATCTGTCTCACCCACATTGTTGACAGGCAGGGCTCAGGACGTTGGATACTGGATCAAAAGTAAATTTGTCCCTGGCTTGCGCACACGGTTTAGCAGGTCAGTACTCGGGAGGCCCTGTATGTCAGGAGGGAGGCACTTATGATGAACTTCAGCTACCCATTGGCTGAGAAGGCAGCAGGGGGCGGTACTGCTGTCTCCTCAGCCAATGGGTGCACAAAGCGCATTGTCCTTCCCTCCAAATTCATTCCTGTCGGGTGTGGGATGCAGCAAGTCTGATGTGGGGAGAAGCCTGAACAGAAGCTGCAGAACTGTTTGCACGGCGCGAAGGTCCTGCAGTGATCGAGGTGAGAGGTCTGCTACTGACTGCAAAGTATTAAATAATCCCTCTCCTTTCTTCACTGAGCGCTCTCCACTCCCTTTCACCCCCAACTTCACTCCCCCTCCCTCCCAGTACTACATGTCTCTACACCTTCCTGGTCAAATCTCACAGTATGTTTGCGATACAGCGTTGCGTTACTTTAACTGACAATTGCGCGGTCATGCAACACAGCACATAAATTAAATTTATGTCCTTTTTTCCCCACAAATAGAGCTTTCTTTTGGTGGTATTTGATCACCTCAGTGGTTTTTATTTTTTTGCACTATAAACAAAAAAAGACCGACAATTCTGAAAAACGTTTTGCTACAAAACATGTTCAGTAAAAAAATAAAAAACAAACTTTCTTTATAAATTTAGGCCAAAATGTATTCTGCTACTTGTACTTGTAAATTAACCACTTGCCAACTGCGCTATAGCCGAATGACGGCTACAGCAAAGTTCTCCAGTACTGTGAGGGAGTCATATTATGTCTTCCCAGAACACGCCCTCCCACGCACCCCCAGGGGCGCGCACCCAGCAACCTCCGTGATCACCTACAGGCACAGCAGATCTCGTGATGTGGTAAAAGGCCAATCACAGCGACATTTTACCACGTGATCAGCTGTGTCCAATGACACAGCAGATCATCAGGTAAATACAGTTGCCGGTTATCAGCTGAACTTTCCTCACGCTGTCACAGAGTGAGGAAAGTACTGCTGAGAACCAGCAATTGTCAGCGAACAGATCTGCATTGATGATCAGTGCCCAGCAGTCCCTCCCACCTGTGCCCAGCAGTGCTGCCAGTCAGTGCCCAGCAGCGCAGCCTCTTCATTGCACATCAGCAAAGGAGAAAAAAATTACCTGTTTGCAAAATTTTATAATAGAAACAAAGAAAAACATTTTTTTTTTCAAATTTTTTGCTCTTTTTTTGTTTATAGTGCAAAAAATAAAACACCTAGCGGTGTTTAAATCCCACAAAAAGAAAGCTCTATTTGTGTGAAAAAAATTATAAAAATTTCATATGGGTACAGTGTTGCATGACTGTGCAATTGAAAGTGCGACAGCGCTGAAAGCTGAAAATTGTCCTGGGCAGGAAGGGGGTATAAGTGCCCGGTAGGCAAGTGGTTAATTGGTTTACGTGAAAGTTATAGCGTTTACAAATGGCTGAATATATACACTAGGATTTTATTTATTTATTTTTATAAATAGGACACTGGGGGGGAGGAACTGACTAACTGCCACTGACATCCCCAGTGACACTAATACCGTGATCAGTGCTAATAAAAAGTACTGACACTGTACTAATGACACTGGGCAGGAAGGGGTTAACATCTAGGGCGATCAAAGAGTTTTACTATGGAGACATGCTGTGCAGAGAAATACAAAGCAGCATGTTGTTTATACACAGGTCTTTCCCCTGTCAGCTTTACCTGATGATCGCTGAGTCCCAGCTGAGAACCACATCAATAGTGGAGCATGCCCCCCCCCCCCCCCCATCCAGAAATGCAAATCATACGTGATTTTGCACAGCCCTGCAGTAATTCTGCTATAGGGCGGCAGGAAAGGTTTTTTTTTCTTTCATCCAGCGGGCTAGTATAGTACTAGAGACAAAAGGTGCAGTACTCTACCGTTACTACATTTGACAGTATAGTATACTATGCAGTACTACCTGCAGCCATGAATGATACAGCCACAGCACCTGTGATCATCAGTATCATGCTGATGATCACACTGTACAGCATGTGTCTTGTACTGCCAAAAAAAAAAAAAAAGACAGGGTGATAATCCGCTCTTGCGCCATCCAAAATTTTAAAAAAAGTTTTGCCTATATTCCTATATTTACAATTAAATGTCGGTACTGGAGTGCAGATGATCCAACCAGGAGCAGTGTTCATTATTTTGTTATCAGGCTAGGTTCACACTATCCAAAGCTCTGAAAAGTGATCCACAGTAGTTCACCTTTCAAAGTGCAGCAATGCAGCTGCTGTCAGGTGTTCAAGAGATGACCACAAGCAAAGTGTTTGGCTCAGTTGTGGCATGGCTCCATTGACTTGAATGGCCAAGTATAGAAGTCAGCTCAATGTGCCATGTCAAATTTTCTACGGCTTTGACGCATAAATTGTCAAAGCCACAGCTTGTAGCCTCCTACAGCTGTATTTTAGAATTAAGATGGGTGACCAAGGGGCAGTAAAACTGGGGCTTAGCCGAAGTCTGTACTGGGCCACATGATTTCTAATGGTGGTCCTGATAGGACAGTGGACAGGACAACTGATTCACTGCATCGGCAGCCTGATTTGGCCCCACACAAAGGCAAGGAGAAAATGCAGGGGGAGGCATTTTGGGAAAGTAGAAGTTATTGTGGGTGCAGAGCATGCAGAGAGTGCTAGCAGGGACTGGGGAGCAAGCAGCCTGCAGCACAGGAGAAGTTGGGTGAAGAGAGAGGATTGCAGCAGAGAGTGCTGTGTACAAACCCAGGTGAGGCTTAGGGAATGTGTGCCAGGAGATAGATGAGCTGTGCAGGGAAAACCACCTGGAAGCAACACCAAAGCCTGGGGACACACAGACGCAAATCAGCTCTCTCTGTACAGTTACGACACCCCAATTACCAGCAGCTCAGCCCTAAATGTGAAGACGCGCACCTCTGTAAACAGCCTTACAAACTGACCTCTTTAGAAACCACACATTGAAGCCTAAGACCATGTTTACTATTTGTTCACTAAACAGATGTGCCTGCTGGGGGCACTGTATATACACCACAATTTGTCACGTCGTGGGAGGCGTGCCAAATATTGTTCTCTGGGTACTCAAGGCTGAACCCTACCCCAATGATCTATGGCCCCTGCATGTGGTCAACCTAAATGCAGAAAACTATAAAACTTTATTTAGAGAAAGGTAACCATGTTATTTTTTATCCTCTAACCTGTAAAAAGACCACTTCAACAGAAATTGTCTGGCAGCCTTTGGAAAACTGGGACTCCCTTCATAAGGCTTTAGCACCTGGGTGACTACATTATCCAACCAATTTGCCCACTGGTCCAACGAGCTCTGCTGCTGTAGGGTTAACTTGAAGTCTTGTTCCAGCTTCTGAACCATGCCTTCCTCGCATTGGCACACCCAGGATGCTTGTTCCTGTTAGCAGCAAAGACAGAACAATGACATAAGCAAACTCATTTTTAATATAGGATTAGAATACAACCCTTCCAAGCAAGCAATAATAAAAAGATGGGTTTTAGCAGGCATAATGTGCAGGAGAGGAGCCTGGAGGATTTAACAGTGTACAGTGTTTGCTGGAAAGGCAAGCAGACGGTATGACGGCAGCCAGTATATGTAGGAGTGAAGGTATATTGGCAGGCTGTTAATGCAGTAAAGTAGAAGGGAGCATATGATGACCTGAGAGCTATATGTCACTGAGCCATCTCTTCAGGTTTTCACTAGACACCCTCAAACCAAAAAAGGGATGAAGCAGCAAGAAATCTAAAGATAAAAATCATATACAAGATAAATTAGTTCAGTTATGTACCTGAACATTTGCAAAATCTACTCTGTTAAGATCACTAAGCATCTGGTTGATTTGTGATGTATTTTGTAAAACAGCACGGGCAGCTTGTGCCAAATGATTTAATGAGGTGTATCGACGAAGGGTCTGGGCAAAGGCACTGACAACACCAACCTACAAAATAAAACAAAAAATAATTATATAATATACATTGAAGATCATTAAAAAAAAAGGCATTGAGCAACTGTTGCTGCTATAACAGATTACTTTATGAAAATATTTTTTATATACCTTTGCCTGGACTATTTGCTGGGGAAAATCAGTCATGGCATTTGTTAGCCATCCTTCCAGACTCTTTGCAAAATTCCGTATTGCCTGGGTCAAAGTACCTAATAGGACAGAAAAAGTGCAACCCAACCATTTAATCAAAGAGCAAGAATGCTATATCAATTCTAAATCTATGCTGATATGCTCCACTACTGTACTTCGTGTGGAATGCCCAAGTTTTGTTAGTGGGCAAAGTGCATTTTAACATCCGTCCAAATATTTTTGTCCATTAAATATATGCTTTAAGCATCTCAAGATTTTAGGAAAACAAAATTACAAAAAGGATACAGACCAAACGCCACTCATCAAAATATGCTTGAACAAAATTACAAACGATGTCAAAGCCCTCAGCACCCAGTTAGCTATAGTAAGGTATTAAACAGAATACCCAAAAATGGATTGATTTATATTTAGACTGCTTATTACAGTGGATATTATTAAAAAAAAAAAAGTTTAATCCAAAATAACGTTCTTCGCTGCTAAATATAGTTTCTGTATCAATTTCACCTCTACTAACAGATTGCACTTTTACATTCTAGTCATGAGGCTCTCTGGTGGAGAAAATTAGTAGCACATTAAAATTTGAATGGCTACTTTCACACTGATCAGTTTTTACCATGTTTGTGGTGCATTTTTTTTTTTTACAGGACATGTGAACAAAAAAACCACAGCAAAAATGCAATGTGGGTGCGTTTTTGCCGAGTTTCCATTCATTTTAATGGGGAGGTGTGTTTTTGGTGCAGTGTTTCCACCACACCAAAAATGCAGCAAGCAGGATTTAAAAAAAAAAAAACACAGCTGACCCGCAATAAATCACTGTAAAGAGTTTGATAGGATTACATGCTCACACGTTTTTCTTCCGCTTTTTTAATGCAAAAGTGAAAGTAAAACAGATCAGTGTGAAAGCAGCCTAAAGGAGGAGATGGTGCAGAAGTGTATAGCAAGAAATGTTTAACCACCTTATACTGGAAACATAATATAGCTTTCGTTTGAAAAACCCAGTGGAGATTAAATACCACCAGTTTTTGCTATATAAATAAAAAATACCGAAAATTTTTGGGGGAAAGAAAAAGAAAAGAGGAAAAAAAAAAAAAGTGTTTTTGTTTCGGTTATAACATTTTCAAATAAATAATCTTTCTTCATAAATGTTGGCCAAAATGTATTCTGCTACATTTCTTTGTTCAAAAAAAGAAAAAAAACAAGATCACTGTGTATGCTTTAGTCAGTGGGAAAGTTAAGAGTTCACAAACTGTAGCATACATATGTGAAAATCGATCAGTCCTGATGTACTGATGGCGGATCTCATTTCTTGAGGCCCTAAAATGCTAGGACAGTACTAAAAATGACTGATTTTTGGAAAATAAACAGTCCAAGGTATTCACACTATAGAAAAGCAGTCCATATGCGTTCCGGATGCCTGTTCCTTATCCCTTCCAGTTAATTTTTGCCCCAATTTCTTCAATTTAAATAGGGACATGTACGTTCCAGTGCATTCGATTACAGTTCCATGCAGAAAAAAAATGCAGCATGTTCTACATCTTTTTCTGCAACCGGAACTGCAAGTAATAAATGTGAACTAGGACACTGACAACCATATAACCTACTTTCTGTGCGTTTTGGATGCAGAAAAAAGCAACTGAAAACGCATGTAGTGTGAACTGGCCCTTAATACACACTATTGTAACACCATGCTGTCTCCAGATTAAAATAGTTTACATAGGATAATATAGCGGTGCATATGTCTGGGCAAACTTAAAATAATGCAATCCACATCCATGATGTTTAATTTTAAACAAGGACTCTAGGGGAAT
This sequence comes from Staurois parvus, assembly GCF_062004578.1. NCBI lineage: Eukaryota > Metazoa > Chordata > Amphibia > Anura > Ranidae > Staurois > Staurois parvus. The sequence goes on from NW_028317882.1 coordinate 5,906,567, forward strand.
GATTTACGAATACTGGAGAGTGCAAAGTCTGCTGCAGCTCTGCATAGAAACCAATCAGCTTCCAGTTTTTCTGTCTAGGCTTAATTGAACAAGCTGAGGTTAGAAACCGATTGGCTACCATGCACAGATGCACCATAATTTGCACTTTCCAGTTTTAGTAACTCAACTCCTATATTTTGGAGGAAACTGCCAGAACACCTGTATTAGAAGACATTTAGGCTCAGTTTGCACTAGCTTTGTAAGCAGGCATTTGCAGGCATTTTTTAACGCTCCTCAAATGTATTTATTTATTTCATGTACTTATATAGCATTGTCAATTTACACAGCGCTTTACACATATATATTGTACATTCACATCAGTCCCCAACCCTCAAGGAGCATACAATCTAAGGTTCCTAACTTACATTCATACCTACACATATTAGGGCAATTTTATGCCTATGGAAATGATACTAACTTAGATTGTACACCCCTTGAGGGTTAGGGACTGATGTGAATGTACAATATATATGTAAAGCGCTGCGTAAAATGACGGCGCTATCTAAGTACCTGAAATAAATAAACACTATGGGCAGCACACAGTGCTGTTCACATTAGCAAAACATGATGCGTCAAAATTGAAACCTCATGTCCAGTCAGGAGGAGTTGAAGCCTTTCAACGCCTCCCATTCAAGTCTATGGTGATGCTCCTCAAATGTCTGGCAGGCATTTGCGAGGCGTTAATACCATTACGTTTATTATCGGTGGTTGTAATGCTTGTAAAATGCCTATAAAACGCCTCATAACCACGCATAGCTTTTTTAATGCTCGCAGAACTCCCATATTTTAAAGCTCATTAACACCTGCTTGACACTATAGAGGCGTTTTGAAGGCCTTAGAAATTAGTCAAGTGTGAACAAGCCCTTACTCTGCAGCAAGTATGCAGCATGGGGGGGTTAAGAACAACTGTTTGCATCAAGGGCCTTTGAGAGAGATTTTCTTTAACCCAGTATTAAAGAGACCGAGTACAGTCTTCATAATTGCTGCATGGTTTTTGAAAAAGGATGTGCAATTTTTAATTGTTTTAGACTATTTTTAAAGTAAAATTTACCAGCAAGCTGACTCAACTTTTTTTTGTGATAATCTCAGTCAACATTTCCAATTTCCCTTTCCCCCTACCATTTTTAATACACTTACACTATTTATTGTAAATGCTTTGAGAGAAGAAGAATTTGTGACAAATCAAAAATCAACCAAATGCTGGAAACATTTCTTAAATTTCCCTACTCACTTAAGGCAGATGCAGTTGGCTCTTCAACCCCATCAAGATCTGTGGCCACAATACCCATCTGCCTACCCATGACTAAATGTCACTTAGTAATTGCTTATAAAAATGGTACTTTACACTGTATTTGGCCCCTATAAGGCTGAGACCTTGTTTCTCCATGTACACCCCTTTCATTCCCTTTCTCTTGTGTGTATTGAAGTTTATTCTATAAAAATTGCTATATACATTTCAAATATGTGCATCTTTGCTTTGTACTCACTTGGTACAGGCCGCAAGACATCTGGAATTAGAATTTCCACTAGAGCTTGATAAAGAATGTGGTCACAGCCCCTCATCCACCTCATAACAGGCTCATATTTACACAGAACCATTAGTTTCTCCTTCGGGATGACTGCTTCCTGCTCCTCCTCGCTGTGTTATAAGACATAAGTATTAGTCAGAAACTTTCAGTGCGATCTGTTAGGTCTCCAATAACCAGCAGCAAAACCAAGATAACAATGCATCTCATTGAGCTATTGAAATAACATTTTGCAGGCAAAAAGCAACCAAACTTGGCTAATTAAAAACCATTAATTGATGTTCTTGTAACCGGCTGTTGCCCAACTTCTGACCAATGCTTTACTGCAAAATTCTGTAAAACGCTTAATGATTTTTCGGGAAAAACATTGATAGTGATGCACAAATATATTGGCCACCGAAAATTATCAGCCAAAAGAGGGTTATCAGCGTTTTGCCAATAGAAAGAAAGGAAAACAAAAAGAGGGTTAAAATCGGGGTTTTGCCACAGAAAGAAAGGGGAAAAAAAAAAAAGGAAGGTTTTGTTATACATTTCATTTTCTGTCCAACTTGTGTGTTGCGCTCAATAAAAAAGTTATTTCTGTTAATGGATTGAATTTTTAAAATTCATATTGATTTAAAGTCATGACACTTTATTAAAGTCAAATAGAACACAATTATATACAAAAAAATATATATTTTTTTAAAAAAACTGTCCATTTCAGTTTTCGACCAAGTGCATCCTGAATTTTCGGTTTCGATCCAGAATTTTCATTTCAGTGCACCACTTAATCGAAAGTGCCAGAAGATGCTTCCCTGGCATCAGATTGTTTTTTAGCATGATATGCTCAGGGGCGGACTGACCATTTGGAAACTCGGGCACTGCCCGAGGGCCCAGGGTCAGTAGGGGGCCCCATGAGATGCCCCTGGTACCTTTTTCATAGGCTTTTTTTGAGTTTGGGCAAGGACACAGGGGCCCCATGATCCCCTATTGCCCGGGGGCCCCATGAGTTGTCAGTCCGCCCCTGGATATGCTAAAGAAAAATCCATATACGAGGGTATGAAAAAGAAGAGAAAGATTTTACGATCAGTATAAAAAAATCTAATTTTAAGTACATTGCGGGACACAGAGGAAACAGCCATCAATAAAAACTGGTTAAAGGAAAATTCAAACTAGGATTAAATCGAGCTATGAAAAATCACCATACAAAAGGGTGATCCAAAAGAATGGACAAAGCCATACATCATAGTGTTCAACAAACAGTTTTGGGCTATTCTGTTAATGCCCTTCTTCAGATCAGAACACATATTGAAATACAAAATCCTACTTAGATCAATATATACATACATCATAATTGGAATCAATTATATAATTAACCACAAATTGAATGCACATCAGATGAACATCTTCTAATAAAAGTGGTGGTTGAAAAGTAGAAATTCTGTCAGGAAGAAACGTCCCCATATTAAAGATGTGACATAAGACATAAATACCCATTATAAAAAGCACAATATATATATATATATATATATATATATATATATATATATATTAACCACTAGCCTACAGGGCACTTATACCCCCTTCTTGCCCAGACCAATTTCCAGCTTTCAGCGCTGTTGCACTTTGAATGACAATTCTGCGGTCATGCTACACTGTACCCATATGAAATTTTTATCATTTTTTTATGACAGATAGAGCTTTATTTTGGTGGTATTTAATCACCTCTGGGTTTTTCATTTTTTCTTAAACAAACCAAAAACCACTGAAAATTGTGAAAAAAAAACTTTTTTTTTTAGTTTTACTTATAAAATTTTGTAAATAAGTGATTTTTCTCCTTCACTGATGTGCGCTAATGAGGCTGCAGTGATGGGCACTGATAGGCTGCACTGATGGACACTGATAAGTGGCACTGATGGGCATTGACAGGCATCACTGATGGGCACTGAAAGGCAGCACTCATATGGCACTGATAGGCGGCACTGACGGGCACTGATAGGCGGCACTGATTGGCAGCACTGACTGGCATTGATGGGTGAAACTGAAAGGCAGCTCAGATGTGCACTGATATGTGGCATTGATGTGCACTGGTAGGCACTGATATGTGGCAATGATGTGGCACTGATGGGCACTGGCAGGTGGAATGGATGAGCACTGACAGCTGGCACTGATGGACACTGATAGGTGGCACTGCTGGGGCTACACAGATCCTCAGGGCACACTGATCATCAGTGCCCTGATGATCAGTGTACATGTCCCCTCTGAGGGATGCCGATTACCAGCTCCCCTCTCCTCTCGAGCTGTCAGCGGGACAGCTCGTGAGGAGAGAAATGCCGATAACCGGCATTTACCTATTTACATGCGATCAGCTGTGATTGGACACAGCTGATCACATGACCGAGCCGACATATTCGGCTCTTTCCGTTGAACGGTGATCCGCTGTGTCCTAGGGACACAGCGCACCACCGATCGCCACGCGCTCCCGGAGCCGCGCATGAACGGTGAGGATGGGAGGACGTCATATGACATCCTCCCAGAACGAGAGAACCGCCTTGCTCCCGTCATTGTACTATATGGCGGGCGGGAGGCGGTTAAAGAAAAAACAGGAAGAAATGAAAAAAGTACATATGTACACACACACACGCCAAAAAGTAAAAAATAATAAACCACAAAATAATTATTTTAAAGAAATAAATACAGATCAAAATCCGAATTTAACCCTTTAGGGGTTAAAGTATCCAAACGATGGATCCATTGAACCTCCCTTTGTCTAAGTTGCAATACTCTGTTACCCCAAAGTCTATTTCTAGGAATTCCATCAATGGCCATAAATCTAAGTTGAGAAACCGTATGACCCTTGTCTACAAAAGGTCTCGCTAGCGGTAACTTAGTGAGTTTATCTCTAATAGGCTATTTATGTCTAGCTATTCTTTCCTTTACCTTTTGGGTAGTCTTGCTAATATATAACAAACCACATGGACATTTTATCATATAAACCACAAATGATGACTGACAGGTATAGTGTTCGATTTCATCTTGTAACCTAAATGAGGAGAGAAAGATTTTCACCTTATCATATTGTTACATTGTATACAACTGAGGCACGGATAAGAGCCAAAGTTACGAGGACCCAAAAAGGTTAAAAGAAATAAAGGTGGATTATATTGATCTGATCCTACTAACCTATTATGTAATGTCCTTCCCCGGCGATAAGGTGGTAATGGAGGAAGATTAAATTCTGGTATAGGGGGATAATTAGTACTCAAAATTGACCAATGTTTTTTTAATTATATTTAAAACCAGATTTGAGTAGGGATGAAACTGAGAGATGAAAGGCAGTCTGTGGGAATTAAACCATCTATTTTTCTGTTGAGACAAGGTATCCCTTTCTTTTTTAATTGTATCAGTGGGATAACCCCGTACACAGAGCCTGCCTTCCATCTTGTTGAGTCTAATCTCCCTAACCTGTGGGTCACTGACAATCCTAGAAATACGAGTTAATTGGCTACGGGGTATAGATTTAAAAACCCCAGGGGGATGAAAATTAGAAAACAACAACTGGTTACGATCTGTAGGCTTGATGTATAAATCACTAACAATATGTTCATTACATGTTCTCAAAAGAGTATCCAAAAAAGAAATTTCAGTTGTGCTCATAGACATATTACCGCTAGTGACACATTTTGTAGAAAAGGCATCCGGTTTCTCAACTTAGATTTATGGTCATTGATGGAATTCCTAGACATAAATGTGGAGGTAACAGAGAATTGCAACTTAGACAACGGGAGGTTCAATGGATCCATCATTTGGATACATTAACCCCTAAAGGGTTAAATTTGGATTTTGATCTGTATTTATTTCTTTAAAAGAATTCTTGTGGTTTATTATTTTTTTTTGGCTTTCGTATGTGTGCGTGTGCATATGTACTTTTTTCATTTCTTTCTGTTTTTTCCTTAAAATATATATGTGATTTTTATAATGGGTATTTATGTCTACATTCCACATCTTTAATATGGGGACGTTTCTTCCTGATAGAATTTTCACTCTTAAACCACCACCTTTATTAGAAGATGTTCATCTGATGTGCATTCAATTTGTGGTTAATTATATAATTGATTCCTATTATGATGTATGTATATATTGATCTAAGTAGCATTTTGCATTTCAATATGTGTTCTGATCTGAAGAAGGGAGTTAACATAATACACCGAAACTGTTTGTTGAACACTATGATGTATGGCTTTGACCATTCTTTCGGATCACCCTTTTGTATGGTGATTTTTCAAGAATAAAAAGTTTTTTTTATGTGCAGCAATCCAATTTTCTTCTTTTCCATATATGGCCTTTGGAAGGGCCCGATTGCTATGCACTGTGATTGATCATCGTTGTGCACTCCACCTATATTACTGATAGATGGATAGATAGATAGATATAAACATTTTTAGCATGCAGGATGATAAAGGTGAATGCTAAAGATTGCTGTAGGGCTTACTGTTGGAGGGGTTGCACCATTTTTGATAGTCAATATTAAGAAACTGAGTGCAGACTATTGCTTATGCTTGATTTTAAGGGTGTAGGATACTATATATCATTGTCTGTCTGTGGTGCTTTTTGTGTTAATACAGATGTATCATTTGTGTGATTTGTTTTGAGAGATTTCCTCTCCCTTTCAGCCCCAGTGGCACGAGTCATCATAACAGGATAGGGGGGTAAATCTCTACATCTAACACACAACAAAACAAAAAAACACTTTAACAAAAATGCTACTCTGCTGATAATCATTTGAAGCGTCTCTCTCACCTCGACAATGCTGCTGAGCCATCCGGAGAAGACGGTTTCGAGTTCCAGAAAGCCAGCCACAATTTTTCAATATATTGGAACTGCAGATTCATCACCACATCTACAGTTGCCTGTAAGTTTAACAAAATATAAGGTAGTGTCACTGTTTCCTGGATAACAGAATAAATACCCTAATTATTTTTACCTCCTGCTTTGATTTGCACACACAATTGTCTGGAGGACAATACCTGTAGGAGAAAATCATTTTACTGACTAAAGCTACCTTTAAGGTGGTGTAATGGTAAGGACTACTGAGAACATATTTCCCCTAATACTGTCAAAAGTATTTAAACCTTTTACTGCTTGAGCGATTTCTTCTTCCAATTTTTTGCACACATTTAAATCCACATTTTAGATCTGAAGAGTACCTAAAACCCACCAAAAAACTTCTGACCATGTGGCATAAAATAGTTGAAGTTGCCATTGTCACATGACAATTGTGCTACTGTTTATCTAATCTATATTTACAGTAAATACTAATCTAAAAATACAATACACAATTTAAACAAATATAAAAAGATGAGGTTGCACTGGGTTAATGGATACCAAATATGTAAAACCTCAAAATTGCATAGACCCCATCATATGGCTAAAAACCATGGTACTCAAAATTGTCCATAGGCAACTATTTAAAAGGCCTTCACAACTCAATTTCAAGTTAACAGTGAATTATGGCCCTGCAATTAATGCTTTCACTTGTGTGTGCAGTGGTACACAACTGTCATTTTTATATATTTGTGTTCATAAAGTCATGTATGCACCAGTGCAGGATTTTAACCTTTTTCGGGTGTTGTATTTTTATTTTAACTTTTTAAAAACTCTTTAGTCAGCTTTATTGCCATCACAAGGGGGGGGGGGGGTGATACACCCCATATGTGATAGCATAGTGGACACATGAAAGGTTCTCTAAGGAGACATCATCCTTAATGTCACCTCTCACCCTGATGAAGCCGATTTAGCATAGACTGTACTTAAACTTCCTCCCTGGTCATAGCAACTGTCGTTTTTGAGCTCTGAACTCGGAAGTATATTTCCCATAGCGTAGAAGTGATTTACAACTGCCCAAATCGTAAGATACGGTAGATTTTCAAAGTACAGTAATAAACTATTCATAATCCAGAAGTTAGCCACAGATACAAGACTAGGCTTTGATAGGTAAACAATCTGACCATCAAACACTCTATACAGACACAAATGCTAGGTTCATGGATTTGCAAGCCAAGTTACTGTACTGGGACCCAAGAAGAGAATCATTACCAAAATGTCATCAAGCCATGCAAAGAAAAAATGAGGATGACTGTTAATACAAAAAACATTTAAAAAGACTTGTATTGGTTTCTATCCAAGTATAGTCCTTCAAGCAGTGAATCTGACTATGTATGTGCCCCTTGCGTCCCTGTATAGCAGAGCTCACACCTGATGTATTTAAACCCCCCCCCCCCCCAACCTTCTAGTTAGTTCCCCTATGTGTGTCTGTGCTATCAGTCAGTGTGATATATCACTTGCCACTGATTTCTCACTTGACTGCACAGTCAAATGGTGACCTAATAAAACACATTCGCAAACCAATATGGATCCAGCAGGACTCAGTTTAAGAAACAGCTGATAAATTATACCATAGATCTAAGTATGCAATGAATAGGACTGTGTTACTCACTTCACAGTGTCTTCGGTACATAAGCTGCAAATTCTTTACATCAGACATAGTAATGCCATCGGGTAGCATCACACCACCCAGATCTGGATCAGGAAAGTCTGGGAACACATGGGAGGTATCTATACAAATGTAATACAAAATAAGGAAATAAAATGATGTAAATATTAGTGTATTTTTCCTCATTCATCTACCATTTATATTTAGTCAAGGGTCCACACTTGCATATGTGCACGCTACCTATGAATTGCTGGTGGTGCTGGCTCTGAGCAGCAACGGACTGCTCTGGAGAGGTGTGCTGGCTGCTGATCGAGCTATCCATCATGCCATCTGTCTTGTGTGTAGGTCTGTATCTGAGGATTGTAAACAGATAAGCTATTTATTTTTTTTTTATTTATAACCCAAGTAGCAAAACTCCATCACAAAGGTTTATCACCTTTGCAAAACAATAAAATCTCACTTTATATAATTGAACAGCTGCCTGCTCGGAAATCCACGGTTTTCAAGTAGATTTCTGATCCTGGCACTGTGGCACAAATATTGGGCTCCAGCATAAGAAAAAAAAATCCTACTTATATGGGAGAAGTCTAAAGCAATCAAATACAAAAAGGTGTGGTTTCGTCAAGTGTGCAATTAGCACACACTGAAACTCAGTGGCAAAAATCTGTGGATTCCCACAGCTGGAATGACACATGTATGCAAAGAGCTACGTATACAATGCAATGACAGGCTGATGGTGGCTGAATCTATCTACGACTGTTTGCAAATCCAGAGATTACCTACTGTTAGGGACAGATGATCACGGCCGGACAAAGTCAGCCTGCATCCAGCCATGTCTATCTGTCCATAACCATAGCTCTTTTGCACACACCTCTCATTCTAGCTGCATGTATCCACAGATCCTAACAATGGAATTACCAGTGTGTGTTCATTGCACAGTGTGAATGAGGCCTTAGAGAAAGTATAGCCATGAAACACCCTGACCATTCTAGCCGAGAGATTAATGAGAAATAATTTGGGCATTCTATCTATAAAAGTTCCAAAAAATATACACACAGCCTCTATTAGAAAAGCTGTATTTCAACAATAAAAACTTTATTTCTGAACAGTTAACACTAAAGCGCTTGCAAACCTTTGTTTCTGATGGATTGGCTGCTGTCTCATTGCCATATACTGCATATCTTCTTGAAGTCTGTTAAGTGGGGAATCAGGTTTCAACCGGATGCCATAATAGTGGTATTTAGAGTTACCCCTGTCACACAAAATAAGAAAATTGTTTAGGTTAATAAATAGATGTAACATGACAGCAATTTGAGGTTAAAGGAAAAATACAATGCGATTTCAGCGAGTACATCATTTATGCAATTTTGTATTTGATTTTTACATTTTACATGCTTTTTCCTTAAAAGTTTTGTTGATGTATTCAAATTTTTGGGAGTAGTAAGAATGCTGCAAGTAATAGCTACGGCAACAACAAAGGCAAAAGGGATGTTGCACTTCGCAAGGGAATTTCCCCAAGCATAAGCTTAGTTAATAACATAAACTTCTGCTGCTTTCCATCATTCAATCACGTACAAACAAATATGCGTTTTTTTATGCTACTCCTTGCATGTGATTGGGTATGCTTTGCAAAGTAAAATTCCATCACATTTTCTAAGCTCTGGGGAAAAATCCCTTGCAAGTGCAGCTTCGTTTGTAAAGTGAACAGCCCATCTGCCTTTGAGCAGGTAGACTCATGGAGTTTAATTTACTAGCGTTTCATTGTGAGAAGAGAAAACAAAAGCTTTTAGTAAACCGTTTATTACAGTTACTGGCGTCATTTTATATATTTGTACACTGTAATTATACCTACTGTTATACGCCTCTTCTCCTGAGTGAAGAACAATAATCTATGTAACTGATCTTCCAACCTCGTTATCAAACAATAAAATCAATGCTACATATACCAAACAGATTCAAATGCCATCAGTGTCTCGTGTGCTAAGGCTCTGCAATGCATTGCATCTTCCATTGGTTTTAGAAAATGATGGCTGGACATTGTACACTCACCGGTGTTTATTAGGTACACCTGTTCAATTGCTTTGTAACACCAATGTCTAAATCAGCCAATTACATGGCAGCAACTAAATGCATTTAAGCATCTAGACGTGGTGAAGACAACTTGCTGAAGTTCAAACCAAGCATCAGAATGGGAAAGGAGATTTAAGTGACTTGGAATGTGGCATGGTTTTTGGTACCAGATGGGCTGGTCTGAATATTTCAAAAACTGTGGATCTACTGGGATTTTCACACACAACCATCTCTAGGGTTTGCAGAGAATGATTAGAAAAAGAGATATTTTCCAGTGTGTGGACGAAAATGCCTGGTTGATGTCAGAGGAGAATGGGCAGACTGGTTCGAGATGATAGAAAGGCAACAGTAACTCAAATAACCACTCATTACAACCAAGGTATGCAGAATACCATCTCTGAACACACAACACGCCGAACCTTGAAGCAGATGGGCAACAGCAGCAAAAGACCATACCGAGTGTCACTCCTGTCAGCTAAGAACAGGAAATGGAGGCTACCATTCTCACAGGTTCACCAAAATTGGACAATAGAAAATTGGAAAAAAGTTGCCTGGTCTGAGGAGTCTCGATTTTGACTGCGACATTCAGATGGCAGGGTCTGAGTTTGGCATAAACAACATGAAAGCATGGATCCATCCTGCCTTGTATCAACAGTTCAGGTTGCTGACTATGTCTATCCCTTTATGACAACAGTGTGCCCATCTTCTGATAGCTATTTTAAGCAGGATAATGCACCATGTCCCAAAGCTCAAATAATCTCAAACTGGTTTCCTGAACAGGACAATGAGTTCTCCAATGGTCACCAGATCTCAATCCAATAGAGAACCTTTGGGATGTGGTGGAACGGGAGCTTTGCATCATGCACAGCTGATAAATCTGCAGCAACTGCATGATGCGATCATGTCAATATGGACCAAAATCTCTGAGGAATGTTTCCAACACCTTGTTGAATCTATGCCATGAAGAATGAAGGCATTTCTGAAGGCAAAAGGGGGTCCAACCCAGAACAAGCAAGGTGTACATAATAAATAGGCCGGTGAGTGTTTATCCACTAAACAAATTGTTGGTGTGTCAAAATCATCCACACCATGGATTAGCCTATAGTACACAGCTAACTAAAATATTAACTTCTTTGCTAGCAGGATTGTTTACCTTAGACCAGTGATCTCCAAACTGCAGTCTGCAGGACAGATCGACCCTCTGCTTGCCTTTATCCAGCCCTTGGGGCACCATTCCTCACACTGATACAGGCACTATTTCTTCCACTGACAACAATTATGAGGCACCATTTCCTCCATTAACCTCAATGATGGGGCACCATTTCTTCCACTGACCCAAACCATGGGACACTATTCTTCCCATTGACACTAGTGATGGGGTACTACTCCAACCACTGACACCAATGCTGGGGCACTATTCCTCCCAACAATTCCAATAATGAGGCACTATTACCCCTCTTACTGACCACAGGCATTATGAAATTTTCTTATTCCCACTGACAACCAAGCCTGAGGCATTTTTTAATTCCTGTAACTCAGGACATTTTCTACTCCCACTGGCTACAGTTCGCCCCCCCCCCCTAAAGTCTGAATGGCAGTAATCTGGTCCTTTGTTTAGAAAGTTTGGAGACCCCTGCCCTAGACCATAAACTTTAATCAAAAGCAGTACAAATCCAGCCAACAGATAAGCCCACTTTACCAGCACACCTGTAGTGTAAGAAATAGGAGAGCTGGCATTGCTAACCCTCCAATTTATTTTCTTCCAGAACAACAGCAAAATTTACATCGAGTGACCTGGAGAAACAGAATTTCAAATAGAACATAAACAAAAAAGTCAGCCTCCGTACATTTTGCCCATACAGAAATGAATTACTTACAATTCACCATAAAGTGGTATATATCAGCACTGGGGAAAGGTGCAAAGCTTCTCTTATCCAGTTACAATATGCTAACCTGGTGCCAAGACGTCTTGTCCGCAGTCCCATAAACACCGAGCGTATTAGTTTACCAAATGAAGCTGCATTAACTGGATCCAGCTTGTGCTCCTGGCAATGCCGTAAGTAATGGTTGTACAATGAACTTCTGGGAAGGCTAACACCGTCTGCTGTTTCATAGTTATCCAACAGCCACTGAAGCTGAAGAAAGAATAGGCAGAAAATTAAATAAACAGAAAAAGTGATAGGCTTGTATCACACAACAAATCTGTATCCTTACCAACATAGACCATTGTCTCAAATCACGGATTTGCAGTAACACAGCAAAACTAAACCAGTCGATTTAATGGTTTCCAGAAATGGTTACATTCAAGGCATGCCGTTAATGATAACTGCCATGTGTGCTTGTGCTCTCAACCAAACTCTAAAGCCATCAAATGGCATTTGTCATAACGGATCACATGTGCAGAACCATGGCAAGTGCAGATGAAAACAAAGCCTAAAATGGCAACTTTCTTAGCTGTAAAGGATAGGATGGTTTAGTTCCACTTAAAGCAGAAGTTTAGTTTTTTGGGTTGAAGGGATACAGCATTAAACACATTATTCAGGTGTAGTGCTCTGTATTCTATTACCTGCAGGCACCTGCATTTGCTAAAAATTCTCCCAGAAAAAAAAAAAAAAAAAAATTAAAGGAACACTTTTTAATCAGAGTATAGCATCAAGTCAGTTAATCTCCTGGGATATTGATCTGGTCAGTTAAGTAGCAGAGGGGGTTGTTAATCAGTTTCAGCTGCTTTGGTGTTAATGAAATTAACAACAAGTGCACTAGATGGGAAACAATAAGACGATCCCCAAAACAGGAATGGTTTTACAGGTGGAGGCCACTGACATTTTTTCCTTACTTTGCTTTTCTGACTGTTTTTCACTAGTTTTGCATTTGGCTAGGGTCAGCGTCTCTACTGGTAGCATGAGGCGATACCTGGACCCTACAGAGGTTGCACAGGAAGTCAAACTCCTCCAGGATGGCACATCATTACGTGCCATTGTCAGAAGGTTTGCTATGTCTCCCAGCACAGTCTTAAGAGCATTGAGGAGATTCCAGGAGACAAGCAGAGCTGGACAGGAATGCAGAATGTCCTTAACTCATCAGCAGGACTGATATATGCTCCTTTGTGCAGGGAGCAACAGGATGAGCACTGCCAGAGTCCTACAAAATGACCTCCAGCCGGTCACTGTTGTGAATGTCTTTAACCAAACAATCAGAAACAGACTTCATGTGCGTAGCCTGAGGGCCAGATGTCCTCTAGTGGGCCCTGTGCGCACTGCCCGGCACCATAGAGCTCGATTGGCATTTGCTATTGAACACCAGAATTGGCTGGTCTGCCACTGGCGCCCTGTGCCTTTTACAGATAAGAGCAGGTTCACCCGGAGCACATGTGACAGACATGAAAGGGTGTGGAGAAGCCATGGAGAACGTTGTGCTGCTTGTAACATCATTCAATGTGACCGTTTTGGTGGTGGGTCAGTGATGGTCTGGGGAAGCATATCCATGGAGGGAAGCAACGACCTCTACAGGCTAGACAATGGCACCCTGACTGCCATTAGGTATTGGGATGAAATCCTTGGATCCACTGTCAGACTCTACGCTGGTGCAGTGGATCCTGGGTTCCTCCTGGTGCACAACAATGCCCAGCCTCATGTGGCGAGAGCATGCAGGCAGTTCCTGAAGGATGAAGGAAGTTATACCATTGAATGGCCCCCACGCTTGCCTGACCTAAATCCAATAGAACACCTCTGGGATATCATGTTTCAGTCTGACACCGCCATGTTGCACCTCAGACTGTCCAGGAGCTCAGTGATGCCCTGGTCCAGACCTGGGAGGAAATAGCCCAGGACACCATTTGTCGTCTCATTAGGAGCATGCCTCGATGTTGTCAGGCATGCATACAAGCACGTGGGGGCCATACAAACTACTGAGTACCATTTTGAGTTGCTGCAATGAAATTTCAGAAAAATGGACTAGCCTGCTGCATCATTTTTTCACCTTGATTTTCAGGGTGTCTTTGAATTCAGTCCTCTGCAGGATGATAATTTTATTTTCCATCAAATTATGAGTATCTTTACGTTCCTAACATATTATCCAGTACATATCAGTATAGATATTCAGCATATTTTTCCCCACTGAGATCTGATGTGTTTTCAAAGTGTTCCTTTAATTTTTTTGAGCAGTGTACATAAGTGATTATTAGCATGACTGTCATTGTTTAAACATTCCTGCACAAGGTAGGTATCAGCAATGTCTAAGAGGCTTTATAGCAACCAAACCTGATCCCGATCCAAGAGGCTCTCTCCCTCCTCATTGGCTCAGACAGCAGTGGGAGCTATCAATCACAGCTATTGAGGAAGGAGGGGGGCCCTGCGACACTCTTATGGACACACAGAGCTGGCTCAGGAGCAAGTATGCACAAGTGCCCCCAAAGCCAGCAGCTTGCTATGGGGGGCACCGGTGAGGAGGAAGAGGGGCCAGCAGCGCCAGCAGGGTACCTGGGAAGAAGAGGGTTGGGACTGTTCTCTGCAAAACCATTGCACAAAGCAGGGAACTATGACACGTTTGTTATTTAAACAAAAAAAAAATATCCTTTACAATCACTTTAAGTTACTGACTAACTAATCAAGATGAAAATGACATTTTAGAAAGCCAACAGACTATTTCTAAATGATATCTTTACACATCCACTGGCTAGGTATCACCCATAGTAAAACAGATTTCAGCAAGACAATGCATACTGATGGGTGAAGACTGATATTAGGATCTGGTTTTATTAGTCAGCAGCAAACTATGCTGAAAATAACACTGTGGAAATCGGGCAACAAACTCACGTTTTAAATCATAACTTAGTGCTCAGCAAAACTTTCATACCTTCTATGAACAGAGTGCTTGCAGAAAATTTGCATACAATAGAGATAGGGATCTGAACCCTCACACAAAAAAACTAAACCTTTTTAATTCTATATTTTCCAATCTTATGTAAGGGATTGAGGATTTTCCCCGTTGGCAAAAAAAAAAAAAAGGCAAATCTGACCCACTGATTAGCTGTCTGTTTGGGCTTGCTTTTATAACAACCCAAGATCAGCATGCACATTAGCTCTTACAGCTTGCAGAGATCAGTTTTAATGTTGGGACCAGAAAAAAATAACTGCCTGCATTTATCTACACAGCTGATTATACAGTACTAATTATACCTACACACTATACTTGCATTTATTTAAAACAATAAAATAATAAATTTAAAAATTAAAGAGATAACGTATTTCCTATAACGGTGTAGTCTGACTGTTAGGCTGAAAAGGACACACGTCCCATTCATCATAGGGTTATGAACATGCACACTCAAAGCTCCTAACACAAGCAGAGGACTTTGCGAGCAGACTCAAGTTAGAAGTGAACTTACATGGCTGTTGAGCAAGCTGCTTTTGTGAGAGGTGATGCCTTCATTTTTTTGTAGATTTTCAATCGCCATTTCAAGCTACAGAGAGAGCATGCAAAAAACAGAGGAAATGTCAGACAAAGAGCCCTGATTATGTGCATCTGGAAAGGTGAACTTGTGTTGAAAGCTTTGTTGGCTCTGCAACATGCGCCAAAAGATTTAGAAGAATCTAAGTATGATTATAGTAGAAGAAGCAGGGAGATGCATGATACACACACAATACGTTACAAGGAGACAAACTATTAAATATCAAATTAGATTCTAGTACTTAGAATTCTTGTAAAGGGAACGGTTCACTTATAAAGATACTTTTGCTTTACGTAAATAATTGTGGCAACACAAGAAACAAAATTTTCAGATTGAATAGTCCAAAACGTAAAATTATTGTTCAATTTTAAGGTCCAGTTAAACACCAACTAAGACCACTATTCTAAGAATTTTTTGTAATCACCAAGGACCAAATCTGGCTGGTAGCACCTGAGTGTAATGCAGGCCATAGATGGTTCGTTTATCGGCCGATGTTTTGTCCGAAAGAATAATCGGTCGATTTTCACACTGTTAGTGGGGCAATGGCATCGGCTGATTTTCGCGGTTCCTCCTAATTTCTCTTATCGGTCATGCTGGAAAATTTGTGAAAAAACGGACGATTTTCGCAATCATTGGTGGCAACATCGGTTAACAGAACGAATGATGTTTCGTTTTTTGGACGAAAAATCAGCCGATAAACAAACCGCCTATGGCCTGCATAAGGCTGCTTTCACACTGATCTGATTCTCTTCCGTTTTTGCTTTTAAAAAAAAATAAAAAAAAACCAAAGAAAAAAAACAACTATTAAATCCTCAAATCCTTATATCAAACTCTTCACACTTGTCAGTTGCAGGTCCATTGCATTTTTCAATGTCCTGCTTGCTGCATTTTTTGGTGTGCATGCCTCCCCATTGCAATGATTGGAAAACACATAAAAAACTCAGCTGCAGTTGTGTTTTTGAGTCAAAATGCATCAGAAATGCGGAAAAATCTGTTTACTACTTTTCTTTTTTTTTTGCAAGGGAGCAGTGTGAATGTAGCCTAAAAGGAATTTCCAGACAAAAAAAAAAAAAATACACCACATAAAATAACAAATCCTGCAATCCGGTTTTGTTTTGTTGTAAAACATAATATTCTAGTGTTATTTCTTTACACCTCTATACACAACAGGGTTCAATGAAATAGGGTAACTGATACAATTTAGATCAAATTCTTATTAACATTTTCAGTGAAGCTGAATAAGCAGTTTGTATATGGTCAGAGTTTGTGAAAGAAGTAATCTTTTGCAAAAAAAAAAGTGTAGATAGAAGGCAATCACAAGCTTTTATCTGATAGCTCTTGCAAACTCCAGTAGATCGCTTTTTCATCCACCTTGGAGTCTCTTGCCTCCTACTACAACACGGGAGCCAAAAGGCAGTTCCAAAATTCCTGCTGTATGTTTCATGTACAACAAAAGTAACATACAGAATTAAGAGTGGAATCGCTGTACCACTGCTAGAGAAACCTAAGAAATCAATACATGATCCAAATCCAGCCCAATTTTTTCCCCATTTTGTATATACCAGGGGAAGAGTTAGCAACATTTTGAGTTTTATTTATGTTCCCTTTGGGAATACCTCTTTCACTTCAGACAACAAGAGATTAAATCTTTCAATAGAAAACACTTGACAGAGGTTCTAAATCTTCCCTAATTTATACAATAATAATAAATATTTCATGTACCAACATCTACTAAAACAGAAAGCAGTTTTCATTGGCCAATTATTTACAAGTTGCAGTTGGGTCAAAGGTCTCTACAATGGGCTTGAAGTGAACGGAAAAAAAAAAGAAAGTATTAAAATCCACTGCTTCTCAGTTCTGGAGGTTCCATTGAGATGATGAATAGACTGGATAGACATTTTAACCAATTATTTATATCTATTTTAGGACATCAACATTTGTAAATGTTTAAAAAATTTATGAGAAAAATAAAAGACCATACCCCATTTCATGTACTGCATAGACAAGTTCGCACCAACCCAATATATGAAATCTCATTTGTGTTAAAAATTCCAGGACTGTTGTCATGTTTATGATATTCACGCATATTCTTCTATACATACAGCAAAAAAACTAGCCAGTGATGAGAGCAGTCAGTTGCAGGTTCATGCAGGGTACATTAGAATTTAAGCAGAAGTGTGATGGGAAGCATACAGCGTCGCTCAGAGCCAGGGGTATAAGAGGATTCCTTGCTGGTACTCAGAGTATTGAGAGAGGTCAAATGTCACCAATCCAGAAGTGTCAGCATAACGAAGGAAGGACCTTAACGAGCATCGAGGCGGTTGAGAGGTGTCCTCCGTTACACTGACATGTTTAGAAGCGTGATGGGGTTTTATTTGTTAAGTTCAACTATAGCTAAAACTTACTGATAGAAGAAACTGAAGATTTGAAAATAACAGCAAATTATAAAATATTTCTATTGCTGTATGTGCTCCTGCTGGAGAGATTTCAACCTCACTTCTGCCTTGCTACCAATTATAACTGGAACGGGAAACTAGAAAAAAAAAATAAAAGTCCAACACAGTATTTTGGGGACATAATGTTCCCCTTTGTCAAGGTGACATACAGTATACCACCATTCTGTATGTCACCTTGAAAAAACGGGACCATCATGTCCCCAAAACATTACATTTGTTGCTATGGATTATCAGTAAAGCAATTAACTGAAATCTGGTGTTGCCATTTTTCTTCAGCAATTAAAACCTGGTGGAATTTTTAACCCCTTCTCACACCAGGTTACATTTAGCATTTTAAATTTTAACAATTTACAAGCAAAGTGGATAACGGAGACTAAATACCAGTGCAGATGTTCTATACATACCGTGGCAGGAGAAGAACGTGATGTATGAGACAAAGAATGGCGAGAATTGTCCAGGCCACCATGGATCAGGTATGCTCCAGAGCTAGAGATGATTTGGCTCCCACCCACATCCATGGTGATGCCAACCATACTGTGGGAAGGAATGGCAGTGGGAGTAGAAACCACAGTCGTCACTTGAGCACCTCCACCCTGGGAATCAAAATATGAGGCAACACTACTGGGAGCATATATCTGTGCTTCAGCATTGTAGGAATAGGTTGTCCGGCTGTTAAAAAAAAAAAATCCAAAGTAAATATTAGTAGAAAAAAAAAAAAATGCTAGTTTAAATTTACAAGATATGCACAAAAGAAAACACCTGTTTCAATGGCTTATCCATTCAAGCAAGAAATACAATGGTAACCCAATATCTTATTGGTTACTGCAGAGTACTGCACCCTGCTTTATTACATAGTCATGCATGTCACTTGAACAGTATCTATTTTGGCAACCAATTCAAATAAGTTTAAAGAAATTTGTTTAAAAGATTAAAAAAAAAGGGAATCTTTTCCAGAAAATAGCCTATGCAGGCAAGGAACCCCAGTAGATATTAAAACAACCGTGCATCGTTGTAAAATGTTTAATTTTATTGTCATACTATTGTCAGCTGTCTGGCTAAAAAGCTCCTAATTAGAAATCCCAATGCCATGCCTTATTGCTAGGACATGAAAATGGTTGGACACTCATTCCCAGCTGTACAGGAGCCAGCACCAATGGTTCTTGTGCCCTAGCAACAAGGCAAGATGTGGCGACTGCTAAATGGGAGTTCTTTAGCCAGGCTTCCAGGGAGTCCAAATGCCCTACAGGTATGATAATAAAATTAATTAACATTTTACAATGCTTCATAGTTTAATATCTACGGAGGACCCTTGACTACACAGGTTATTTTCTGTAAAAGGAGAACTTTACTTTTAGGCCTCGTTCACACCATACGTGTAGAAAAACTGGTGGAAAAAAAAAGTGTAGGATTTCACTTGCAGAGACATGAATTTGAATCAGTTTTTATGCTTGTTTCAGTGAGTTTTATACACGTTGCATTTTCCACGAAGCAAGAAATCCCACGCCTGATACTAGTGTTGTGGTGTGGACAGAGCACATAGAGAACAATTGTTTCTTTGTGCCCTTGCAGAACGAATGCAAAAAAAAAAAAAAAACTCTGCACACTGGTGTGAACGAGGCCTTAAAGTGATTCTAAATAAAAAAAAAATTTAACAAACATGTCTATACTTACCTGCTGTGTGTAGTGGTTTTGCACAAAGCAGCCCGCATCCTCCTTTTCTCGGGTCCCCCGACAGTGCTCCTGGCCCCTCACTACTGTCGGGTGCCCTCACAGCAAGCATGCGCACTCCCCAGCCGATGCTCCCGTGTATCCATTCACACACTGAGCCGTGGCTCGACCCTGCCCCCTTTATCTTCTTATTGGCTCACTGGCTGTGATTGACATCAGTGGAAGCCAATGACTCCCGCTGCTGTCTCAGCCAATGAGGAGAGGGAGTCCCAGGATATCCGAGACTCCAGTGCACATTGCTGGATCGAGAGGCGGCTTAGGTGAGTATGGGGGGAACATGCTGCACAAATAAGGTTTTTTACCTGCATGCATAGAATGCATGAACGTAAAAAACCTTCACCCTTTACAACTACTTTGAAGACTCTAACACATTAGTGTAACTGGAAAATTGGTACAGACATGACAAAACATCCTGCATATTTGTAACTCACTCCTCTCTATCAGCTTTTATTATATATATATATATTTTTTTTAAAACAAAATACACATGACTCACATTGCTCCATTGGTGTACACAGCGTCTCCTTCCACGTACTGCACCTGTGCTGGATAGACATGCTGAACGGTTTGAACCTGTTAAAGGCAAATTTACATTTATGATCAGAGGAAGCCTGCTGAAAGCCACCATTTTCAAAATATAGACAATGGATTACCACAACATTAAAGGCTGGGTGATGGTGTTTTTTACCTTAATACATTCCCTGCATTAAGGTTAAAAAAACAAAAAAACAAAAAAAAAACAAAAAACTTAAAAACACACACGCACACAAAAAACCCACTAACTATTCTCCCCCCCCCCCCCTTTCTAAACACTTACCTAAGCCTGTCAGGGATCCAGCGTGGTGCCTGGCTGCAGTTTTCTCCCCTTCACTCTTCCTCTTCTCACAGGGGCTCAGGCAGCAGCAGGAGCCATTGGTTCCTGCTGCTGTCAATCAAATGCTGTAAGAAGGGAAACTGCGCGCGTCTATGCAGCATGGTTCTGGAGCGCGTGTGCACGTGCTCCTCCATAGCAAGCAGCCCCATGTGGCTGGATTAAGGCATTAAAAAAAAGGACTTATAGGGGCTTTGTGTATGACAAATATACCAAGAGGATAATTTATAGTTGCCCACAGCAGTAAATTTTCAAAGGCATTTTATTTAAGCCAAAAGGTTTAAAGAAGAAAACAAAAATTGAATGTTTCCCTTAAACACACATTCATCAACTATTAATTTGTGCGGACATGACACCTGATTTTGAAAAAGAAAAAAAAGTAACCATTTTATAGACTTCTTTAGGAAATACATATGACAGACACATGCAATAGAACTGTAAGTCATGCAATAGGACACAGTTGTAATGTTAGAAGCAGCCTCTTTCTCCCTTGTGAGCGTAAGGTTTGCATGGTAAAACAGTCTTAAAAAGGTTAAAGCATTCAAAACAGCAACAGGAAAACCATATGCATTGTGTTCTGGGCATAAGGAGATTGCAATGAGGGGCCATTCACACCTTGGTGCATTGCAGTCAAAATCAAATGAATAGGCAGCCAATGCACTTAAAACAAAAACAGCACACCACAATGCACCTGCATTCCCCTTAATGCATTTCCAGTATGTGCTAATAAAAATGAATTGCACCACAATGTGCTGAAGCATAAAACCTGCATTGCATAGGGCGTGCATTACTGCACGACAACAGTGTAAATGGGCTCTTATAATATATATATTCTTTATAATTACAACTAAACAGCCTAATAAAGGTTAGTTTAAACAGTACTATTTGCAGGGAAGGTGAAATGCTAAATACAATAATCCTGTGAGGGTCCCATATATGAAATTTAATTTGGATTACACAGCCAGTTCAAACCAGAATCACAACAGAATGTACCTTGCATTCCCTTACGATTCATTGCAATGCAATTTTTGGCATAAATAGGCTGAAATTGCACTGGATTGCGCCAAAAGGTATCCATACACTACTGTTAAACACACTGCAACTGGATCACATAGTAGTGCGGTACCATGTGATCCAGTGCAGGCAAAAACAGACTACGTTTGCCATCTGCATTTGGGATGTCATTAGGAAACTATTGACACCTGCAGCAGATCACACACCCAGTGTGTTTGGAACGCAGTGTGGGAAATGTGTAAGGAATGTGTGTTTCCAGCACTGTGTTCTGGTGTGAATGGATACCTAAAAAGGGATTGTAAGCTATTTTTTATTTTTCTAAATAAACAAACATCTTTATACTTACTCTGCTCTGTGCAATGAAATATCAGAGTGGCCCCCCGAACCTCCTCTACTCAGTAAACAGGAGGAGTGAGGTGCCAAAATCGATGCCTAAACATTTTTACCTTAATGCAAAAGAATATATTAAAAGGTAAAAAAATGTTTAGGCTTTAGAACCACTTTAAGGTGGAACTAAACCCTGCAATTTTATCTAGAAATGTATGGTATTAAAAAGTCTATCAACTACACCAATGTGGTTCTCTGCAGTGTTTTCTTTTGCATTCTGCCTACTAGTACTAGTGCAGTGAATGCAACATTTAAAGCATGCTCTGGTGATACCTGTCACAGTTGCCAGTGTGCTTATGTCAGTTCTCAACTGAATTTTCAAGCCCCTAAATGCTGGTGTGATAGCTAACCACATCTGTACCAACTGAAGATCTCAACTGAGATCTCAACTGAAGATCTTACTCGAGCCTGATCCAGAGCTGTGCACAAGAGCAATTGCTCTCCTGGGTCTCTGCTTCCTCAATGGCAAGGTGGCAGCTAATAGCTCCCACTGCTGTCAATCACAGCCAGTGAAGAAGCAACAGGGGTGGGGCCGAGCCCCGTTCTATGTATCATATTGACACACAGAGCGGGGTTCGGGAGCAAGCACACACAAGTGCTCCCAGAGCAAGCAGTTTGTTATGGGGATACTCTGAGAAGAGTAGGAGCCAGGAACACTGGCGGGGAACCCGAGAAGAGGAGGACTGGGGTCATTTTGCGCAAAACCATTGCACACAGCAGGCAAGTATAAGAGGTTTGTTATTTAAAATGTAACCTTTAACATCACTTTAAAATGTAGTCTGTGTTCCCAGGATTTTATTTTTTTGTTTTATCAGACAGCTGTCACCTGGACAAAAAAGGAGGGGAATATTCCTAATGAGGATATAGGCAAATACTGGCTGAAGTTCTAAGCCTTGCTCACAGTTTTGGTTGGATTTTAGCTACACTTTGGGCCGGACAAACATTTTTATTTTCAGCAGTGAATGCATTTATACCAGCAGAGCATAATGTGTATAGACAGTGCATAAATGCTATTGTAGCACTCTACTAATCATGTACACTTAATCTACAATCAGGGTCTACAACAGCACCCCGATACGATTTCTAAAATCCATGCTGGCGGAAATTCAGCTGCCACAAGAGACGATCTCCATGCTGTCCTTTAACAAATGCTTGCTTAATCACTTTTATAGGCTTGAAATTTAAATCTTTTCAACTATTTTAGGCAAGGGGAGAGACATTGCAATAATCAGCATTAATACTTGTTGCTTTAATGCTGTTTAACAAGAAGCACAAAAATACATTCATCTTCAGTGCAGACCGAGGTAAGTGTGCTAGCAAGACTTTGGATACTTCATATAAAAAGACATGTAGGCAGGTTGATTAGTAGCAGCCAGACTCCATGCTTAGCCCCTCTGAGGCTGTTACCTGCTGCTGTATCTGGTGAGCTCTTTGCACACCTTGACCATGTGCCCCTTTGGGAGCAGAGCCAGATGACTGAGACAAACTCCTCTGGAAGGAAAAAGTGATTAACAGAAAAGTAGAGATGGCTAAAGACCATTTTACTCCTATAAAAGGCAATAAAACATTTAAATAATTATTATTTCTTTACCACTGGTTAAATCTAAGCAGATGTTAGTTATATTATATAAAGCGAATATAAAAAAATATATGGATACTGGTTAAGCCCACAGGAAGTTGCTTCAGTTCTCTCAGATGTAAGCGTATTTAGACCAGTTCATACATTATAGGGTGGTCTAATGAGCAGAAGTGATCAAGTTGCCTCCATGTTGTCTGACTTGGCGAAGTGTACATGTTTATACCATAGAGGTAGGAGGGGAATTACTGCCAGACACCTCACAGGAAGCTAGAACAGGAACCTTAGGACAGGATTCTAACACCCAACAAGCACCCCTAACACCTAAGCGGTTTCCGCAGCATTTTACAGAAACACAGTACAGTTCATTTAACATGATTTCCTATGGGGCGCATCTCCGCGTTTTCACCCGGAGCGTTTTTTGGAAAGGGTCGGGACTTTTTTTAATGCAAAAAGTTGATTTTTGATTCTATAGACTTCAACAGAAAAAAAAAAAGATGCAGAAGAGCATGTAGTGCGTATTTGCTGTGTTTTGCATTTTTAAGTCTGCCTAGCAACAAGAAAAAAAAAAGCGCATTAAAAACGCGGCAAAAACACGTACAAAAAACGCAAAACACAACGCAAAGCAGAAACGGCTCAAAACGCAACAAACCTAGCCTTATTGCATATCTGGAACAGTTGCCTGCATTAGACCTTGGATGGGTTTCCTATCAGAAGGCCATACAGGCCAGCTGTATTTTACATTCAGTCCGCAATGCCAGAAGGGGGTGCTGCAGATGAAGTTAAAAAAAAAAAAAGAAAAAAAAAAACTGGTTGCAGTCATGAAATATAGACACTGCAAGAGGGAAAATCTTCCAAGCTACTACACAGGAATTCCCATTTTTCACTTAAATTCCATTTAACTACAGCAGGATGCTCAGTGGCAAGTTACAGGACAAGCTACAGTCCCATCAGTCGGTCAGTGTGTAGGAACTTGTACACACAGTCAGACTATAGCGTCCGCTTTTGCAAGGACCGTGTTTGCCTGCACAGGGATGCAGATAGCCCTATTCATTTCAACTGGGACACCCAGCTCCATGGACACACCTGTTGCTTCTAACTTGACAGCCATGTGGGTGTGCAGCCCTGCATGCAGACAGCCTGTGTTAGGGCCATGCAGATGCTGTGTCCCAGTTGACATGAATGGCACTGCCTGCACGGAAAACACCTGTGCATCCCAGTGTAGGCAAGCACAGGGGTACACCATAGTACGCCTGTGTGAACGATGCCTAAATGTGTCCAGGAACCAAGTAAGCATAGACGTACTTAAGTGAAAGGGATCAATAACTAACTTGAGTATATGCACAAATTTTTACATAAAAGGCTGGTATAAAAACACCCTAGAAAAAAGTGCAGCAAACAGGCTTTAAAAAGACAAAAATGTGCAAAATGCACGCTCCTTTCTCCTTGTACTGACATACATAGTATATATCTTATAATATAGTGGTTTATGGATATTTTTGTCTATAAACCTCCATTATGACAGTTCCTGGATACTGAAATGGTGACCAATTAGCCATAACAAAATGTCACCCAACATTTCATAAAAGTGTTGGAGTCCCTTTCTAATTAAGCCCTATTAGCACGGGTGTCAAACTGGCGGCACTCCAGCTGTTGTCAAACTACAAGTCTCATGAAGCATTGCAAGATTGACAGTTACAAGCATGACTCCCAAAGGCAGAGGCATGATGGGACTTGTAGTTTTGCAATAGCTGGCAGCCTGCCAGTTTGACACCCCTGCCCTATACCATGGGTGCTCAACCTGTGGCCCTCCAGGTGTTGAGGAACTACAAGTCTCATGAGGCATTGCAAGGCTGAGAGTTACAAGCGTGACTCCCAAAGGCAGAGGCATGACGAGACTTGTAGTTCCACAGCAGCTGGAGTGCCACAGGCTGAGCACCTATTCCCTATACCTTGTCTTAATAGCTGCTCCACCATTTTAGACACAAAGTATTTGACGTGTCTTGGGTGTTGAAGTAATCAGACCTAAGCTCCCAATCTCCATGCCCAAAAATGGGTAGGCAGAAATGCCATCCACTGCGACAAGCTCTGATGCCATCTTGCAATGTACCTTACTCAGGGCCATTTCACACCAGAATGCAGTGTGGGAAACCCATGTTCTGTGCGAGTTTCTCACACAGTGTTAAAAACACACTACACCACCCCCAAAACACATTGAGTTTGCCTGCACCAGACTGCATTGTACAGAAATGCCATATGATCTGGTTGCAGAGCATTTCATAAAGTAGTGCATGCACTACTCAAATGAATGGGCTTAACATGCACTGCTCTCAAAAATCGCACAGAAACACGAGCGCATTCCTGTGTAATTCTTGGTGTGAACTGGCTCTTAAGTTAGACTTTTACAGTGGATTGGTGAGTAAACATTGCTGGGGTAAGCCATCAGAAGGCATTGTCACTTTGACCTGAACGGGTAATGGATAGTGTTTTTTTTAAAGTATAACTTCACTCTCCCAATTAACATGGACTATTTTGAATCCATATTCTGCTAGCATTCGTAAAAAGATAGGAAAGTATATCATATTTACTCGTTTAAAACGGTGTTTCACATTTCTTAAGTTACCGTACATCCTATTTTCTATGCCTAGGCAAATGTCATACATTCCAGGAGTCTTCAGGAGGGGGTTTTCTCAGCTATGCACACTGTACTGTCTGCATGCCTGAGTTAAGGGAAAACGGATTCCAGGAAGTAAATGCTAAATGAATCATCAGCCCTTAAAAATGGCCACATCCAGAAAAACTAGGGGGCATTTTTCAAAGTGATTTCTCCGCAAAATAAAGCATGGAGGGATGGATAAATCAGCCCTTAAAGATGGCCACATCCAGAAATTCTAGGGGGCATTTTTCAAAGTGATTTCTCAGCAAAATAAAGCATGGAGGGATGGATGAATCAGCCCTTAAAGATGGGCACGTCCAGAAATGCTAGGGGGAGTGATTTCTCAGCAAAATAAAAGCATGGAGGGAAGGATGAGGAGTTTACTTTGAATATTATAAAGGAATTAAAATAGCACTTTTGGTTTGTGGTGCTCAGATACAGTGGAGCTCTGCTTTAAGTACTGCACTTTAAGGCTTGTAAGTAGCGCATGTACCAATAACGAGAAGTAGCTAAAATCAGTCAAGCTATGAAAAAGAAGGTTCCCCAAAAAACCAAAAGACATTCCCTGATGTGCTTGCATAAGCAACATTGAGAAAACACAACTGATCATTTTCAGTATTTGTACTTATAAAATAATTAGTAACAGTTATATTTTTACAATTTATCAAGCTCTCTCAAATAATTCATAATGTATATAAAATGTTACAAGAGCCAGGCCCTTGCAGATGGTCATTTAACCCAAATCCAAGATTTGCATGCAGATAATCTATAAAAGTTGTCCTGGCTAACGACAAATCACTGCAGACCTTTGATGATTGACCTCAAATTAATAGGCAACATATTACCTGTTGGGAAGCTGGTACTGGCTGAACTACAGGTGCCTGGGCCGATGCAGACGTCCGTAGAGCGACTGACGTTGCAGAATCTGAGCCACTGTCTGAACTTTGCATGCTGATGCCTGTGTAAGAAATCACAAAACATGGGCATTAAAATCAACACTTCATCAAAATAGGATCTCTTTATGCTAAAAGAAAAAACAGAAGCCACTGATACCAACAGGAATGCCCAGCTACAGTATGTGTCACTGCAGTCTGTCCATTTTCAGGATGCTTAAAAAGTGGTGGGAAAACCCTTGATTACATAGTTAGCATAAGTTTGTGAACCCCAAGCATTATCCTTGAGACTAAGTGGAGAAAAAGGGATTGAATAAAAACACTGTCTATCAATTACAGTCTATTTTATATTCAAAACTGCCGTGGGATGATTTAAACTCTTTAATTATTCACAATAATATCCAATGATATTTTGCATTACAAGAAAATCCATATATTTCATGTCTGTGCTGTGGCTGCAGACAGCTATATAAATAAGCCTGTATAAATAGAGAGAGCAGAGTTTACAGCTAAGTGCCGGAGAGTGCAAGTCAGACTATGTTTAATCAGCAGAAAAACAGATGCAGATGCTCCATGTGTAAGGCACGGCCTGCCTTGCTTGGCTCTGTTTGCTCTCCCCTGGATTGTTGCTCTGCAAACAACGGTTGCTAGAAGCAACTGCAGTCCACTCCCATCTCCACAAGCTGGTTGCCGAGCAACACAGAGATTACATCCCAAACTAAACAATACGCCACTCCACTCCCCCTCCCTTACTGTGTGCCGCTCTGCTCTCTTACCATTAACCAGGCAATGTGTCATCTATTATACCAGACTGAGGGAAATGGGGGGTGGAGGACAGATAATGTTTATTCCGGCTCTCCGCTACAATGAACTACTTGCGACTGTTTCCCATTTCTCAATTAACAAGCATAATGGATCCCAGAATGTGCAACACACAAGGAGACCTTGACATATCTGGAAATTAACTGAATGAGATTACTAATAAATAATAATAGTAATTAAAAAAAAAAAAGTTAATACTGCTATGGAAAAACGAGATTTTTGTGCATTCAAAATTCAGTTAATACTGGCTAAAAAATCTACTTGGAAGTTTTCCCTTTTTCATGAACGATTCAGTTTTCTTTCCTTCCATTACAGATGGAAGGAAAGAAAAATCACTCGATTTTCATAGTAGCCTTCCCAGCTGGCAGACCACAATGATCACTGCTAGCGGCTATAGCAAAATGGGCTGGTGGTACCCAAGTTGACTGATGGATCTTCTTCAGTTCAACTAGCCTGCCGCCCATAGATAGATCGATTCTCGGCCGGTCCCTGCTGAACTGGCTGCGATTTGATCCTAGATTGTAAGCTCCAAGGAGCAGGGCCCTCGAACCCCTCGTGTATTAAATCGTATTGTTACTGTACTGTCTCATGTATTGTCTCCCATTATAATGTAAAGCGCTGAGCAAATTATTGGCGCTATATAAATCCTGTATAATAATAATAATAATCTATGGTTGGCTTTACAGCTCATTGAAACTGCGCCTCTATCATCCTGAAAAGTGATCCTGATAGGTAAACCTGCATGTCTTTGGTAGATCATAGAGAAAGGAAAGAAGGGGTGAAAAGAGATAAAATATTACTTATTGTAACAAGATATTTTACCATGGCCTGGACAGATTTATTGGTATCCCTAGAAAAGCTTAATATTAATTGGATCATACTGATCATGTTAACCATTTCCTGTAATTAGTATCACAGGTCTTCAATATGCCCATTTGAATGGAGAAAAGTACTCACTCTACTTTCTCTGGTCTATATTCAGTATGGTGTACACCATGATACCGAACAGCAAAGGAAAGAAAAATGTACACTAGCAGAGAAAGATCTTCTCTAAGCAGCTTTGTGTACCTGTCAATACAGTTCGAAATATTATTAAGAATTTAAATGTCCGTTGGAGTGTAGCCAACATCAGTGGATGCTGGAGAAGCAAGAGGAAAAACATCTGCAGATTGAACAGAAGGATGGTGCGAATGGTAGACAAAGCCAAGGAAAACTTTCAAAGAGATACATGGTGAACTCCAAGGACAAGCAACATCAGTGTCTGATCACTCCACATATCACTTTTTGAGTGACAGTGTGCTCAAAAGGAAAAAAAGGACCAGAAAGACTGAACCATTTAGAAAAAAAAAAGCCAGACTGGAATTTGCTAAAATGCATATTGTCAAGCCACAATGAACCGAGCTCCATTGGTGATCAGCAACTGCTGTTAAGTTGTTCCTCCATGAGGAGAGTACTGGTTCTAATATAGATCTGTGAAAGAATAAGTTCACTTTTGGGAACAGGTTACATGTTCCATTCTTTTTTAGGGTGGAATATGTAAATGTTCCCACTCCTCCAGCTTTGCAAACACTGCCGTGTTATTCATTCACGGAGTTCTGCGAACGAATGCCTACAAGAACTTTGTGGCTGAAAACTTGTAGTTTTTAATAAATTGCCAGGGTGCTGGTGAGCGCTCTCTTAGTCCATTGAACTTCCTGGACTGAAGCAACTACCTGCCCATATCAGAGGTATGAGCAGACAGCTACACTGACATTCTGCAGGAGCCAGACATTGCACCTGCAATTTTCTGATCATGGGAGCAATGCTTTACAGCCTGCTAAGTTAAAAAAAAAAAAAAAAAAAAAAATTATATACACACACACACACACACACACACACACACACACACACACACACACACACACACACACACACACAGTGGGGATCGAAAGTTTGGGCACCCCAGCTAAAAATTCGTATTAATGGGCATAAAGAAGCCAAGGAAAGATGGAAAAATCTCCAAAAGGCATCAAATTACAGATTAGACATTCTTATAATATGTCAACAAAAGTTAGATTTTATTTCCATCATGATGGAGAGGGGCAAAGGTGGGTCAAACTAGGATACTGTGCAGGCAGCTGCCATCCTCCTTATCACCTGATGATGTCATTGGTTGTCAGGACACCAGAGGCTAGAAGGTCGTAATGGTGCACAATGAAAACCTGTGGCTTTGTGAAAGAAAAAGACAGGCATGCTCCACCCGCTTGCTTGTATACAAGTTTTGCCAAGGCACCCCTGAAGAAACCTCAAGGCACCCCAGGTTGAGACTGGATGGCTTAGGCTACCATAGCGTGGCCATCAAGGGAAGCCTTGTTGTATGGGAACTACCTTGCCAAAGCTACTAAGCTCGTTTGAGGTTTTTTTCTTCATTTGACTATACATGAAGGTCTAAAAAGTTTCCATCCCCTGTTTGAGTATGTTGTTCTGGACCTTAGAGCTGTTGTAAACTCCACTTTATATCTTGTACCTACAGGTAAGCCTATAATAAGGCATTTACCTGTGTAGCAGCTGGTGACGTCACCAGCACATGTGCACTGCTCTCCCAATGGACAGCATATCTCACTCACTGAGAGAGCTGTGCCAAGGGAGTGACATCATTGCAGCTTGGCCATTCGAATGGCCAGATCTAGACCAGAAGAAGATGGATTCCATGTCAGCAGTGACAGTGCGCTGCTGGAGGGATCTGTTTTTTTAGGCACGACTCCCATAATGTGCTAGGTGCAGAGCATACTAGCAAATTATGATATGTGAATCTTTAAAAAAAAAAAAACCCAACAGGGTTTACTACTGCTTTTCAGATAGAAAATAGCCCCAACCCAGATAGCTGCCTTTTTTACCAGCTCATATTTCGGAGGTAACTTTTCTGTCTGTAGAGTTTTTATATTTTTATCAAATAAAGCAGACAGATCAATTTTGGCATTACAGTTTGTAGTGTATAGTCTTTTGTACATTCAAGGTACTAATAAATTGAAAGACTAGTGTATCCCTGGCCATAGGGGAATTATACACCAATTGTAATGATAATTTGGCGTCCTCACTAGGGGTTGCCGTTAAAGCTCATAATCAGCCGCTGTGCAGCATAAAGGAATTTTAAGAATGCGTTCTCACAGGAGTGTAGAAAGGAAAATAAGGGAACAAAAACCCTTCCATAGCATGGCAAGTTGAAACATGCTAAAGAGAGGTAAAGATTACCCTTAACTCATTCAATACTAAAGACAACAGCAAATCAATGCAAACGTAGAGATCTGGCAAATGTTTACTATAGACTCTATAGCCAGTTTCATAGCAACGTAAAGTATTAGTAAAATATATCCATTTACTTTTCATCTGCTGACATTTCTCTTCACCATTTTTCTCCATACTCTCAACCCATTTGCCTTCTCAATAACCCCCCACCCCTTGTACCCTTTTAAAGCAGGATGCAGAGGTAAAGTTTGACAGTTAAATAAAACAAGGTTACAATAGACACAAGCAATGTGATCAGAAGGTGTGTAACAGATAAAGCAGGAGGAAGTAAATGAAGGCGAATTTGTAGGTTTGCTAATGTGATAGTAGAGTTGGGGTAAACCTTCCTCCTAGATTGTAAGCTCTAACGAGCAGGGCCCTCTGTTTCCTCTTGTACCAAATTGTATTGTAACTGTAACTTCTCCCTTCATCTTGTAAGACGCTGCGCAAACTTTTGGCGCTATATAAATCCTGTATAATAATAATAAATGGTAATGTGGATTTGGACTTTACAGGATACAGCTTTTCTTATTGATATACTCTGCAGTTTAAGAGAAGAAAGGTCCCTTCACCAATACACTGTTCAAAAGCCAAGAGGCTAGACATATGGTTTTTAACAATGACACCAGAAAAATCAACTGCGGCTTCAGAGATGCTACCAAAAATTTGGCAACTGGATGAGAAATTCTGAGAATATATTAAAGTGGAACTTCACTCTCTCAATCAACATGGAATATATTTCTAATCCTTATGATATATTTTCTTATCTGTTTACTAATGCTAGCAGCATATTTACTTGTTTTAAACTTTGTTGTTTTGCATTCCTTCATTTACTTCCTGATTTCCATATGAGGTCATACGTCCCAAGAGTCTTCAGGAGGGGGGGAGGGTTCTCAGCTCAGCCAATGCCTGAGCTAAGGACAGATAGATTCACATATTCCAGAAACTGGTACATGAATCACTTGCCCTTACTAAAGATGGGCATTGCCAGAAATGCTAGGGTGTGTTTTTCAAAATGATTTCTCAGCAAAATAAGCATTGAGGAGTTGGTTTTGAATATTAATAATGAATTTTTGATTTGTGGCACTCAGATGCATTGCAGTTCTACTTTAATGTTAGAAGGGTAGCAAAAAAAAAAAAAAAAAAATTGTAAAGAGTTGCTAGATAATAATTTGCTAGCATAATTTGTTCCTGTTCTTAACTGCATGCTTAATGCAGTCCTATGCTTCAGATAGAAGGTAAATAATTCTATCAAAGAGAAACAGCAAGACCTAATAAATATAGTAAAGAGCACAAAGTAGACTTTTATCAAGCCTTAAAATACCAGTGGTTAGATTGCCTGTTTCTGAAAGCCCCAGTGATATTCTCTGTGGGAAACACTGTGCATCATGCAGAACAGTGCCAAAAGTCAACCACATACTTCAGTGTGATTTGCTTCTGGAGCCAAAGACAAAAAACATGATTGGCAGCTATGACACTCATTAGGAATGGTTCATCCTACTGCTAGCTCAGTCTATCCAAGAATTTGACACACTTTTGCTGAGACATGGAGGGAGAAAACTAGGTGAACACTTGTACGACCATGTGTGTAAACTCAGATTTCAACAGCATATGCACGTATATTTTGATGCACTCCAATGATATCACATATGCCCAACAGCCAAAAAAAAAAAAAAAAAAAGCCTGCTAAAACCGAAACACCTATGGGAGGCATTGCAGAATACGGTCAGTACTAAATAATGCACAAAGATGGATTGTGTTACAATAAATATTTGATGTATAGATAGGTGTCATAATGCAGTGGCTGGGAAAATACCTTGTAGTTACATGCCTTTTAGGAGATCCTGAAAAGAATAAAAGATGACAACTTCATGTGAGTGCACAGCATATGGTTCTACAGTTTGTCTGCAACTTCATAGCTATCGACCTGATGAGGTACATCACAAGACTTTAGAAAGCTTGGATAGCATAGCTTGCACCTGCAAACTTGTTAAAACTACAATCAGAGAACGAGGATATAAACCTGAAAGTAGTCAAGTTCAGTCTGGTTCACACAGACTTCTTAATACACAACAAAATGAAAACTATTCTACTTACCAAAGGATTTGCAATTCAGCCAGTCTTGTGATCCAGAGCATCCTGGCCAGACAGTTCACTATATAATGAATAAAATCACTGCTCTATAAAAAGGGCATTTACTAAGTAGTAGAGTTGTACCAAATGTAGAACAGCGATCTTCTATGCTGTGCAGTGTGGTAGAGAGGGGTAAAATACGAGGAGGCATTCAAGTCAAACCAGGACTTTTAATTTTACAGGTATAAAAAGGGATCCTAGTGTGGTGGTACCACAAGCAGTAGTAAGTGGCAAGTGTGTCCCCTTAGTGATAGGTGGCACACGTCGCGGGCTAGTCCAGAGACCATTAATTAGTGTGTGCATGGAACAGCGTGTGGTGATGACGTTTCTTGTGAACGAAGACGTAAAACCTGCAGATATCTACAGAAGACTTCAAGCATAGTACGGCAAGGAGACGCTCAGCCCCAGTAAGCCATTGGAATGGTTTAAAAATTTCAAAGATGGCCATACGTCAGTCGGTGACAACCTCGGCCATGGTGGTTCCAGCCCACAGCAGTCATTCCTGTGAACATTCAGTGTGAGGAACACCTGAACTTTGATAATTGACGCATAACCTGCTGCAAAATTGCACAAGAGACCAAACTTTCTGTGGGAATGGTGAACACATTGATGACAAAGTGAAGCAGGATGTCCTAGGATGGTTAAAGTGATTGTAAAAGCTGAAGGTTTTTAACCTTTATGCATTCTATGCATGAAAGTAAAAAAACCTGTGTGCAGCAGCCCCCCCAATACGTACCTCATCGCAATCCAGCCATGTAAATGATAACCTCGACTGTCCCAGGTGTCTGCCTCCTTCCCCAGACAAAAGTGGGAGCCATTGGCTCCTGCTGCTGTCAATCACAGCCAGTCAGCTAATGAGAGGGGGCGGGGCTGAGCAATATTCCAAATCCAAATGTAGACATTCAAACCATACTAATATGCAACTCTTCTACTGCAAGACTGGACTTTAAAATGCCATTTACATGATGCCAGTTGTGTCTGGCCCATGCACACTGGGCTTAAAAATAAATACATTTAAAATTATTATATACTTTGCGTTTTTGAAGTTTTCTGGCAGGAAAAAAAAAAAATGCTAAAACGCTCTAGGTTGGGCTGGTTACCATTTGTTTGTACAGTTGATTATTTAGTGCGAGGACGCAATGCATACACTCAGAAGTTCAGTGTTCAGTGCATCTCTATATCTTAATCTGTTAGATATGTGCTCCAACTAGGGAGACACTGAGAATTATAGATGGAGGACTGCAGTACATTGGGGTGCCATGACATGACCACTGCAGCTTACACATACATTTGCAAATGTGTGCAAACTAAATGCCTTGTTTTTAACGTGAACTGTTAGACAGGGTCAATTCGGTTTGTTACAGGCTGGCAGGACAGTGACCTGGGAATTGTTTTTTGACATGCGTTGCCCTTCTATCTGCTCCTTTGCTGCAAAGGCCAGTTATAGGTTGGGGCTGTTGCGATTTGTTTGTAAACACCCCTAAAAGCCTGTACAAAAATGCTCTATGTGAGTGTTTTTTTCTGCCAAAAGAACTGGTGTTTTTTTAAGCCCATTCTGCATGGACCCTGCAAAGTGTCCAAAGAGTTCAACAAGTAAATTTTAAAAGTTAACCTGTCATGTGAGAAACCATGACCCTACCATTGCAGACCTAGTTTTGAAATTTTGGTTGAGTGACCATTACCCTGACCAATGCTCTTCTTCAACCTTTTCTTGTTCACTGACCCAGGACAATGAAGAAAGACAGAGAAAGTTAAAAATTCCTGTTCTGCATATGTGCTCTAGATCAAGGATTCAAAAAAGTATTGAAGTGAGCGGGTCAACATGACTAGCCATTGCTGGATTTTCCTTCTAAAATTGCAACACCCATGACTTACTATGGTAAGATTTCCATTAAACGATCATCTCAGTCAAAAAACGGAATATGGAACCTTTAGATACATGCAGTGAACACACCCTATCTTTTCAATGGTTGAGAGCCTAAATGCATCTTTGCAATGAATTTTGTTAATATGCGCATTATCACGTGTTAGGCATCATGTATACTGCTGCTGCTAAACATGAGTGTAGAAGCTTTTGGCATTTTTTGTCAAAGCCCCTGAACTCAACTCAATAAAAGCCTATGTGTCAATGTACACATAGGCTTTTACCAAAGCAGCAGAGTTTAGGGGCAGTTAAATGTTTCTCTCCTGAAAGCAGAAGAATCATATTCAGGAGAGAAAAGTTTCGGCCAAAAAATGCTAAATGCGGCAAAAACATGTGTAAACGCGGCTAAACGCTAGCCGCGTTTACCGCTTGGACGTTTATCCATGTCAACGGAAAATACTCTGGCCAGTCAAATGAAAAAACATCCAAGCACTAAATACGATAAACGCAGTACCGGGTGTACACACATTTTTTCCGTGTTTACAGTTTTTTTTGCAGCCAGGTGAGCTTAACGTCTAGGGGAGTTAATGTGTACATGAGGCCTTAATGAATTGGGTGCCAATCACAATGAATGGCACTGCAACATGCCAAGGCAATGCAGCTCCGATGCACATATGTTGCAAGCCTCCACAATGTACAGTAACTTAGTACCATGTGCAGTATCCTATAACAAAAATGTTGCATTACCAATTTTTTGGTTCAATGCAAAATGAATATACTACCTTAATGCAATGCATGCTAACTTGTAACAACACATTCACACAATGTGCAAAAATTAACAAGTCTGAATGGGCCCCATGGGTTTCATCCAAGCATAAGTGTAGTAGTGTATCACTTCACCATAGTCCCTTTTGTGTAAATATTGTCATAATAGTTGACAAATTAAATAGTTCTTCCAAAACGTGTGTCTAAATACCTTGTATGCATTTCAGTCTTATCCTCTATCATTTTCATGGATAAAAATGTGCTCCTCCCCACACAGAACTTACTTTTTGGGCGTTTCTTATACAAAACAAAACTGTCATTTACTGGGAGCGTTGTCATACAGCAAATCTCTGCTTCCACAAGACCAAGCAGCATGGGATTAACCTCCCTAGTGGTCTGATTATGTCCATATTTCTGTGCTCAAAGCGGTACATTTTTTTGCATGGAAATATGTATTTTTTTTATTGTAGGCCTGTAATTTTTAGGAATAACTCACTGAAATCTGTCCGAACAAGAGTCTAGTAAACATCCCGGGGATGTTAAAATTTGAAACACGAAATCTTAAGTTATAATTTAATAAATAATCATAAAAAAATAATAATATAATAATAAATTTAATTCAATAATGTAATCAAACCAAAAACACTGAAATTTTAAATATAGCGCCAAGTTCGCATATCACTGAGCAAAGTCGCAAAATCGTTTTCAGTGTCTGATGACGAATTTCCCCACGAATCATTATCACTCAATTCTGCAAGTGGTTCTAATTTACTATCGCTGTTCTCTAGCTGGTCTAAAACCGCTTTTGACCTAAAGGG
Source organism: Staurois parvus (assembly GCF_062004578.1). Classification (NCBI taxonomy): domain Eukaryota; kingdom Metazoa; phylum Chordata; class Amphibia; order Anura; family Ranidae; genus Staurois; species Staurois parvus. Next base: position 5,943,370 of record NW_028317882.1, read on the forward strand.
ACGCTTTTTGGACGCCATGGACGTTTCTCAGTTTCCAGGCAGAAAGAACAGTAAAAATGCAGGCAGGGCACAGGATAAAGCACTAGGGACAATATGTATGTGAAATGGTTTGATACAGTAATGTTTTACTATGTGATTTTAATGTATTTAGTGAATGTCACTTTTTGTCATTTTCAAATTTCCCGCCAGTTCCGTCCCTGTACGTCCCAACGTTGCAGGGAACGGAACCCAGAAGAAAGATGCCGGCATCCGCTGGAGGACATTACAGGGGACACTGCAGGGGGACATCGCAGGAGAGCAGGACAAGGTAAGAGAAGAACAGATCCCGGAGCAGCGCCGCATGGTAAGCCCGAGTGTAGCTCGGGGTTACCGCTTGTGGTACTGAAACTTTACCCCGAGCTACACTCGGGAATACCACCAGGGAGGTTAAAGCCCCATACACACGATGAGAATATTGAACGACCGATCATCTGTTTTTTTTGCCTGTTAGTCTCTTATCGAAAGTGAAAAGGATGCTAAGGATACGAAAATTCTCATACGAAAGAAAAGAATTTGGAAAGTGATGTTGTGTATTTGTATTGTATTTTCAGACGACTACTGTACTATCAGGCATAGTACGAGAAAACTTTTTGTGTTTGTCCCTTCGGATATTGTAATATCCGAATTTGTAATATACGAATTGTAGTGATCGGCTCTCGAAAGCTGTGTACTAACAATCCGATTTGGATGATTGGTCCTCGTATGAAAATGTTCGTACGATTTTCTTATTGTGTGTACGGGGCATTAGTGCTAGATGCACTTTAGAACCTAGCAGGTTGCACCAGCTAAAGATGAACATAGCAAGACTTCTTGATTTGTAATGCAGGAAATGTATTCTCAAAACACAACCACTGTAGGCTCCTCACTAACGCACACTGAAAGGTCTGATGAATCAGTACAAAGATGTTTTTCTCAGTCACCAGTTAAAAAAAAATGGAGACAGCATTATAATGAACATGATGCAGGAAGCACTCTGCCACTGAACATGCGAAAAGCTCGGTGAGAGAACACAGAACTCTAAGCTGAATGGCCTTCCTGACTTTTTGCACGATACCAAAGTTCACCAGTTGGTTTTATTTGTTGTTAGCAAATGCGCTTTAAAGGCCCACTGAAAGCATTTATTTGCATCCGTCTCACCTTCCATAAGTTCACTGCAGAGACATCACACTCTTGAAGCTGTACTCTATGATTGTACATTATTAGCAGTAGGGTTGCACCGATACTGGTATAGGTATTGGTGTCGATACTAAGCAGTTGCACGAGTAATGTGCGGTGTGATTTGAGCCGATACATAATAAATATACCTTTGCGCATGCAATTTGAAGATTTTGTATTGCTCAAATCACGCTGCAAATCGCACAGCACCCACAAGGAAACAACATGTGATTCTGTCAGGAAATGCACCACATTCCTGCTGAAATCACATGCGATTCTTTGCAGTGTGATTTGACGGGCCGAAATCGCACTGCAAAAGGTATCGGTAGTGGCGAGTACAAGTACCTGTACTCGCCGTTAAAAAGCAAAAAAAAAAAAAGCCAGTATCGGTGCAACCCTAACTGGCAGTCCAAGGAGAATATGACCCTATCATTTTGTTACAATATATAACCATCACCAAAAACGAGTTAGGTCCCTACCTCATGTGCATACATGCACATACTAGGGCCAATTTAACTGCTCTGCACCAAATCACGTATCTGGTAAATGATCAGCGCTTCTGGGTAGGGCACGCATGCCTGCTGACCAAACTGTAGTGTGATTTGTTACAGCGCAAGCCAATGAGAGGGTCCTGGCCAATGACTGATCACTGGGAACCCGTTGATCAGATCAGTGATTCGCAGAAGAGAGTTCTGTGTTAGTAAACAACACTAAGCTCGCTACACCAACAAGCGATTTTGCTGTTTTATACACTTTTTTTCTTACCAAAGACATGTAGCAGAACACATTTTTTTTTTAATTGGATATTGTGACAGACCCAACTGGGACAGGAGCTTTTGGAGGTGACTGCTGTCTAGCCTCTTGCCTACTGACCATGTCCCTGGCATCTGAGGGGGCTTAATTACTTGGTGGGTGCCTGGGGTGACCTTTGGAGTAGTTTACTTTGGATTCAAGTCCATATCTCCCCCAAAACACACAGACTCTGAGAACTGGAGGACCACGATACAGATTTGGGGTTTCTGTGTCCAAATCAGCATTGACAGCTTCACCCCCCCCCACTTCCTAGTCTCAGAGACTATTAGGAAAATGTTAATATAGTCAGCTCAAAATAAACCTGAGGACTCTTGCTCTAATCTGTTTATCAAGGTGGTAAGTGTCTTTGTACCATTGTAAGCCTCCTAGGTGTGCATTCCATTGTTAATTGTGTCACCTATTGTTTGTCTGTTGGCAAGTCCTCTTGGAGGCTCCCGCATGATGAGATTACCCGGCTGAGCTTCACCATGTTATCTAATCCCTGTGGGATGTTTATCCTAATGTAGAATATATTTGTGGTTATTGCTTTTGGGGGGACTGCCCTTATTTCTGGAGTGTATAAAAACTGTATTTCTCTTCAATACAGTAGTTCTAGTTTGGCATTTAAGCTAGTTTCATCTAGTCTTCGGTGCAATGCCCAGCTATAATACCAAGCAGCTGCATCCAAGCCTTACATCACCAAGAGCAATGCAAAGCCTCAGATGCAGTGGTGTAAAGCATGCCACCACTGGACTCTAGAGCAGTGGAGACATGTTCTCTGGAGTGAGGAATCACGCTTCTCTGGCTGGCAATCCAATGGATATGTCTGGGTTTGGTGGTTGCCAGGAGAATGGTACCTGACTGCATTGTGTCTAGGGTAATGTTTGGGGGATTATGGTGTGTGATTGTTTTTCAGGGGTTTGGCTTGGCCCCTTAGATCCAGTGAAGGGAACTCTTAAGGCGTCATCATACCACGACATTTTGGACAATTTCATGCTCCCAACTTTGAGGGAACAGTTGGGAATGGCCCCTTCCTGTTCCATCATGACTGCGCACCAGTGCACAAAGCAAGGTGTGTAAAGACATGGATAAGCAAGTTTGGGGTGGAGGAACTTGACTGGCCTGCACAGTCCTAACCTCAACCCAATAGAACACCTTTGGGATGAATTCTAGCGGAGACTGCAATCCAGGCCTTCTCGTCCGACATCAGTGCCTGACCTCACAAATGCGCTTCTGGAAGAATGCTCAAACATTCCCATAGACACTCCTAAACCTTGTGGACAGCCTTCCCAGAAAAGTTGAAGCTGTTATAGCTGCAAAGGGTGGGCCAACTCATTATTGAACCCTACGGACCAAGACTGGGATGCCAATAAAGTTTGTGTGTGTGTGTAAGGCAGGCGTCCCAATACTTTTGGCAATATAGTGTAGATTGCACATATTGTAGAAATTATTTAAACATATTGGGCCCCATAATAAAACATACCCTATCTACTCCACATATTAAGGCAAACAACCATCAAAAATACAAAAACTACTTTGATGCTGCTGCAAACAGACAGCAGGGAGTCAGATTTAAAAATGCGCTCGCCTCTTTGCCAGGCAAAAAATTCCACGGTCGGATTTAGAAGTTAAATATGTTTAAGGGGGAGTGAAGTGATGCATTAATACAACTGTGTTCCTCTAACCAGTAGGTGTCTCTGCTCAGCGATATGCACGGGAAGTCCCCTTGTGTTTAGAATGGGAACCATGGAGACCAAAGTTAAATATGAAAACACAGTGATGCCGGCGTATTTTAAATAGCGCCTGGAGGCATTAGGATACAGGTGGCGCGGAGGAGGTTTATAGCTTGTATCTTCGGGAAAAACAAATATCTGCCCGCATAGACCTTAACCCTTTCAGGGTCTGAAGAGGTCATCACCTCCTTTTTTTCATTGCAAAAAAGCTTGTGCTTAGAATCCTTTAAATGAGATTAATGAAAAATACAAAAAGCATTTTAAACGCCACTCACTAGACAGAACGGATAAAGTCAAACTTGTGATTTTGCTATTATTTTAATGAAAGAAAAAAAAAAACCTGCGTCTGTGTCCTACAGAGATACATGCCTGTCATACAAGCATGGAGCCAGGGAACAGCTCAACAAAACAATCACACGTGACTTGTGAATGTCTGCCAACAGACATGAGCAATCTTCATTTACACTCCTATTGAATGAATGCTGACTATATCAGCTCAAGAAGAAAATCTTTTGATTAAAGTATATGTAATAATATTTTTTTTCCTATAATTTGATATTATCCCCAAGCTCCCATTCACATTATGTAGTGCAATGTCAGGCATTGTGAATGTGTTTTACGGAAATGCCATGCTTTAGGCCTAGGGCAGCCCATTTATTTCAGTCAGCTGCCCTACACACAATGTACTCGCCAAAGAAACGCATACTTTGGAGTTTTTTGGGTTTTTTTCATTTGTTACTCTAAGTTTTGCTGCATCGCACAAGTGTGAGTGCAAGCACAGAAGACATGAAAGTAATGTGCAGAGTATTTTATAGTTAAGACTCAGTCATACCATGTCCAATAATCGCTTCAACACTTTAGGACATACCTGTACAACCTCTAGTGGAAGCAGGGATACTGGATTCATGGCTGCAGCTATGAACCCAAGTTAGTGTTCTGAGCTGGTGAAGCTGAACACTGTAAATGCAATCAAAGCAGCTGAGTAGCCGCTGGATTGCTTTTACAGGCGGCATAAGGGGTTTCCCTGCCCTCCTCCCGCCGCCTCATCAGGCTCTCCAGTCCCACCGAGGAACCCAAGAGTGCAGCTGGTAGTTCCACTGGCTGACCATAGAGATGATCGGGAACTGTAACATCTCCAATCATGTCTATGGTCAAAGAAAACAGAAGTGACTAGTATTTCATCACTTCCAGTTCTTGTCTTGTGTTTACTGGCCAGTAACTGCTTTGGAGACCATAAAGAGGATCCATCACAGCCCATGCCATCCTGTTGTTCATCCCCTGTGTGTTTATTGCTAATAAATAAATAATATTAACAAATTAACAATAATTAGTAAAGACCGTGTATTAAAAAAAAAAAAGTAAAAATATATAAAGCTCCCTCCTCCCTAAGCTGGCATACCTGATGAAGGGGTCCTGCGAGACTCCGAAACGTTGCCTTGCTGTAACTATGTGATCGTTCATTAAAACTTTTGCACCCATATTGGTGATCCTCAGTGTGCTGGTGACAATTCTCCCTCGCACACAAGGTAGAACGCATACGTAGATTATGCAGAGCATATGCAAATGATGTTTGCGCCACACATGTGAGTATCACCGCAAACGTTATAGCGAAAGCAATAATGATAGCTCCAGACCTGTGTAACTCTAAACTGGTAACTAGTAAAGGCTTTTAAAGCGTTGCCTATAGAGATTTTTAAAGTATCGTAGTTTGTCGTGCACATTTTTAAAGCTTGGCATGTTAGATATCTAGTTAGGTACAGTGGATATAAAAAGTCTACACACCCCTGTTAAAATGTCAGGTTTCTGTGATGTAAAAAAATGAGACGAAGATGAATCATTTCAGAACTTTTTGCACCTTTAATGTGACCTACAAACTGTACAACTCAGTTGAACAACAAACTGAATTCTTTTAGATGGAGGGAAGTAAAAATTAAAAAACTAAAATAATATGGCTGCATAAGTGTGCATACCCTTAAACTAATACTTTGTTGAAGCACCTTTTGATTTTTTTACATCACTCAGTCTTTTGGCTACGAGTCTGTCAGCATGGTACATCTTGATTTGGCAATATCTGCCCACTCTGCCTTGCAACAACACTCGAAATCTGTCAGATTGCAAGGGTATTTCCTGTGCACAGCCCTCTTCAGAACACACCACAGATTTTCAATCAGATTCAGGTCTGGGCAATTGCAAAACTTTAATCTTCTTCTGGTGAAGACATTCCTTTGTCGATTTGGATGTATGCTTTGGGTCGTTGTCATGCTGAAAGATGAAGTTCCTCTTCATGTTCAGCTTGCTGGCAGAAACCTGAAGGTTTTGTGCCAATATTGACTGGTATTTGGAACTGTTCATAATTCCCTCTACCTTGACTAAGGCCCCAGTTCCAGCTGAAGAAAAACCATCCCAAAGCATGATGCTGCCATCACCATGCTTCACTGTGGGTATGGTGTTCTTTTGGTGATGTGCAGTGTTGTTTTTGCGCCAAACATATCTTGGAATTATGGCCAGAAAGTTCAACCTTGGTTTCATCAGACCATAACACATTCTCCCACGTGCTTTTGGGAGACTTCAGATGTGTTTTTGTAAAGTTCAGCAAGGCTTGGATGTTTTTCTTTGTAAGAAAAGGCTTCCGTTTTGCCACTCTACCCCATAGCCCAGACATATGAATACAGGATTGTTGTTACATGTACCACACAGCCAGTACTTGCCAGATATTCCTGCAGCTCCTTTAATGTTGCTGTAGGCATCTTGGCAGCCTCCCAGATCAGTTTTTTTCTCATCTTTTCATCAATTTTGGAGGGACGTCCAGTTCTTAGTAATGTCACTGTTGCGCCATATTTTCTCCACTTGATGATGACTGTCTTCACTGTGTCCCATGGTATATCTAATGCCTTGGAAATTCTTTTGTACCCTTCTCCTGACTGATACCTTTAACAATGAGATCCCTCTGATGCTTTGGAAGCTCTCTGTGAACCATGGCTTTTGCTGTAGGATGGGACTAAATGTCAGGAAAGACCTACTAAATCAGCTGAACTTTATTTGGGGTTAATCAGAGGCACTTTAAATGATGCAAAAAACTGATCACCTGCCCAGGTCTATAACTGGCTTTTTAAACAGTGAACATGGAGGGCGTCACTATGTGAAAGATTCAAAAAATAGAAATATCCAGTTCAACTTGCCAGCCTACCCCAGTCTAATCACGGCTATTGTCGGCAAGGAACATGGATATGTATAACTTATCAACAAAGGGGGATAAGAAAAGCCAGTTCAATCTGCCAGCCAGTTGGCCAACTATCAAAGACCAAATTAACCTATCTAGAAACAGGGGTTTAGTTAGCACACATTTGCAAATACATACGTAAGCCACAGAGCCACGTCACGGCACCCTGATGGCAGGTGTGTGCTGACTCCTATTTAACATGATTCTAAATGCGATCGCTTAATGTATAACACAGCTACATCCCCAATTATAAGAGGGTGTGCACACTTATGCAAAAACATTATTTTAGTTTTTTTATGTTTACTTCCCCCCTAAAAGATTTCATTTGGTTTTCCAATTGAGTTGTACAGTTTATAGGTCATATTAAAAAGGTGGAAAAAGTTCTGAAATGATTTATCTTTGTCTCATTTTTTTACATCACAGAAACCTTACATTTTAACAGGGGTGTGTAGACTTTTTATATCCACTGCATCAATTTACATGGCATAACATCAGCTTGTATATTATTGGACCAAATAATTGGTATTCAATTGTGTCTTTGTACATCAGATTGTGTTTAAAAAAAACAAACAAACAAACAAACAAAAAAAACCACACAACATGCATTGGTAAAACTGCTGCACAAACACCGTGCGCCATAAAATATTGCAACAACCACCATTTTTATATATATATATATATATATATATATACACGTATATATGTGTGTGTGTGTTTGGGGGCTCTAAGCAATTTTCTAGCCAAAAAAAAAAAAAAAAAATTAAGATTTTTACATGTAGGAGAAAAAAGTGTCAGAATTGTTTGGTGGGCAGGTAGAGAAACACAGGCTAAACCCAAAGCACAAGAAATTAATTTTTTTGTGCACAGTTTACACCACAAAAATGCAGTGTAATGCACAGCTCTGCGTGTCAGATTTGAAAGTCATTTTGCGACTCTAGGCTAATGTGAACAAGCTCAGTTGGATTGAGCCTGGTCACACAGTCCAGTATTCTGGAAATAAAGTCTATCACACACTACTGATTCTCAAAACACTATTTGATAAAAGAAGCCCACAAGCACATTTAAAAGTGGAACTAACTAAACCCTCCCATCCTATACAGCCAAGGAAGCCGCCATCTTAGCCTCTGCTTAATCTGCAGTCTCCATGGTGCTGCACATGTGATTAGTTCTGACACCAGCCATTGGAAGGCTTGACAGTTGGTTGCAAGCACAGGCAAATGTGACAGTTATTCATGGCATAACGGTACCTTGAATATAATGTTTTTTGGAAACTGTCAAATTGATGGGTTTTGTTCTGCTTTAAGTATATGTAAATCAAAACATCTTTACTAATAATTTTCCCGTGACATCTAGAAACTGCACTGAGCACTGCAACTACTTTAACGTCTCAAACAATTTCATATCAATCATCTCTACTGACAGGACATACCGCTGATTAAGTTCACAGCTGTTTCTGACAATAAACCTTGCCAAGCCAAGCAGTAGTGATGGGATAGACCTGGTCTACCAACTGAAACGACACAACGGTCTTATTACAGAGCTGCAAATTGATATATGCTCTGCACTTTGCAGAAGGCATTCACATGCTTGCGCAGCCCTACTTGTATTTATGGTCAAGCCGAATTTAGAGCTGCAAAACATCCACAGTGCCTTAATGTAATGTTAAATATTAAAAAGGATTCAGGAGTACTGAAAAAAACAAAAACAAATTCCAAGCTATAGAAAAAAGTACAGGTACTATAAACATGGACTTCACAGATAAACAAAAAAGGTGTCTCAATTGCTTATAATCAACCTAAAGTGACAACAGGAATTTGAATCAATGCACAACGCAGGAAAATACATGCCACAACACATGTTAAAGAACAAAATTGCATGCATCTTATCAATGTGAAGTGTGATTCCAGTCTATTATCCAGAAAACATCTGTGTATTTCTCCAATTTCACTTGGTTATTGTGACTTTTCCATGACTTTAGGGCCAAGCGCCACCAACTGTCATTCAATGTCCAGTTAGGTCAGTCTCACTGGTCCATAGAATGGCAAATGGTGGTGTTCAGCCATGAAGTCAGGGAAAAATGGTGCCCCAGCAGCAAAGTGGGGGCACCCGAGTATGCGCACTCCCCAGCTGCTGCTTTGTGAGTCCATTCACACTCAGAGCTGCGGTTCAACTCCGCCTCCCCTCTCTTCTCATTGGCTCACTGGCCGTCAGTCAATAAGGAGAGGGAATCCCGGGATAGCCAAGACTCCAGTGCACATTGCTGGATTGAGAAGGGGCTTCGGTGATAATTGCGGGGGGGGGGGGGGGGGGTCTGCACAGAGTTATTTTTTTACCTTTATGCATAGAATGCATGAAGGTAAAAAAACCTTGAGCCTTTACAACCACTTTAAGCAGCCAGTATTTAGTCATATCTGCTTATAGGAAGTACTTTAAATGAAGCACAGCACTAAAGGTGCCTATTTGACATTATTTAAAATTGTTGCAAAGTCTACATTTTTCATTTTTTTTTTTATACCTGCTGTATGTAAGGGTATTGCACAGCCCCCTTACCGCCGCTTCTTGGGTCCCCTGCCAGCACTCTCCAATCTGCCTTTTCTGTGTATGCCTCCATAGCAAGCTGCTTGCAAATTGTGCATACGTGCTGTCGTGCTTCCAAGCCAGGCTGTGTGCATCCATAGACACACACAGTGTGGCTTGACCTTGCCCCCATTCCCTCTTCACAGGATTTGACTGACAGAAGCAGCAAGGCATGGGAGCAGGGAGAAGGGAGAGAAGACCTGCAGCCAGGTAAAGCATGGAATTGGTGGAGGAAGCAGACAGAGGGACGGCAATTTTGTTCAGACAGTGGAAGGTTTTTGTTTTTTTTTACCTTAATACAGAGAATGAATTAAAGTAAAAAATCCTTTAGTGTGGGTGCACATTATAGCTTGCACATGAATCGCACAGAAACCGCACCGCATTCCTCTGCATTTCACATGACATTCTGTGTTGTGGGATTTTGAGCATATTCATTTTGAATGAGCCATTGATTCATGCTGCTGTCAGTCAAATACTGTGAGCAGAGAGCAAGAAGTGGGGGTCAAGTTGGGCTGTGTGTCCGAATAGATGCAAACAACCTGGCCCAGGAGTGAGCTTGCATAAGTGCCCCCATAGCAAGCGGCTTCCTTGGGTGGGCATTCGATGGAAGGAGGAGCCAAAAGTGCCAGTGGGAGACCCAAGAGGAGGAACTGGGCTGCCAGATATGTAGATGTGCGAAACCATTACACAGATCAAGTAAGACACGTTTGATTTTAATGCTTCCTGTTTTTACATTAAAGTAACACTTTAAATTGGAACAAATATGGATTTCTATGCTATTAAAGAACTGAACTCAAAAAGCAGTGTTTAAAAAAGCACGTCTCTCTGTAGCTGATCTTTTCCCAAGTACTGACTTACTAAGCCTTGTTCTGCACTGTGTCTCTCTTTGGAAATGGCCAAGAGGCAGGGCTTTGCTTCCTCACGCAAGATCCTCCAGCAAAGAGAACCTGTAGTCACACCTGAGCGATCTTCTGCTTGACACTTGTAGCTCTAAAATGCTCAACAAGCCAAATCCCATTCTTTTCAATGGCCCCTCTCCACATATGAGTGTTGTCACCTGAAGCAAAGTACTGGTAGCTCAAAAAAGTACATGAGCTTCTTTTTGGCAAATTACAAGCGTGTTTGGCCCCATAGACGTCAATAGAAATGCCTGAAAAGGTGCGACATAAGCGTTTTACGAGTGTTTTCTGCTAAAGCAGCAGCTCTCCACCCCTAATATACTCCCCCTAGTCCTTTCTATTGGCTAAACAAAAGCGCCTCAAGCTGTAAAGTGCTTGTAATACACTTCAAAAAATGCTCAAAAACTCTCAAATAAAAATGGCAGTAAATCTCTACACTCAGGTGTGAATGCAGCCTAATAAGCACAGAAGAAACATCATTGAATCTCACTGCAGCTCTCATGAGACTAGCAGTCAGATGCAGCCGAGTCTTAATTTGACATTGCAGATATACAGCTATGAGGCTGCAGACACAGAAGTGCGTAGCCACCCTCACATTTTGTAGCTGCACTTACCGACTAGCATTGATGCTACACTTATGTACAAACTGTGAAGAGAAGTCTTAAGACTATTAGAACTGCATGGGTTTATTTATGAATCATTTGTGTTTGCCCTGTCTTGGCTACACTTACTTTAAAAGAAAGTCTGGCAAAAGTTACACTTCCAATGTTGAACCATTTATTGAATACTGTATTAAAAAAAAAAAAAAAGAAATTACACAATTGTGTGTTCAACATTCTTTTCTTCTTATGCTCATTAGGAGCACTGCAAAGTGAATAGGAACTGAACACTTCCGGGAGTGTCAGACCCTACACTGCACAGACTCCACTGCCACTAGGTGATGGCTCTCAACAAGGCACTGAACCCGACAGTGGGAAATAATTGAAGACATCGGTAATTATTGCTCGGTGATTATGCAGCCCTAACAACTCCAGACAGACAGTTACATTCAAGCATATCCTGTTCTCGTGCCTCTGTGCTAGCAGTATCCAGAGCAAGGTTTTACATGGAGCCATGGCGGTCAACAGAAATGCTAAAAGATTAACTAGATGTATGGTCTTCTTCTCTCCCCTTTCCTTCTGGTATGAAACGTTTAATCAACCTGTCTCTTTTCCCGAGATACCACCATCAGTTGTTCATAAGCATTTTATAGCCACCTCTGCCCAAGTACTGTCCCTCCACTAGGGTAGAGGTGTCAGCCATTATTCTACCTGCAGGCTGCCAGAGGTTTAGCAGGGAGATCTGCTAGCTGAGCTCCTTGCTAAGAATAAATGGTCTAAAAGGGATATTTTAGGTTGTAAGGGAGTAGCACCCACTACCAATGCACATGTGTTGACTCATGTGCTGTAGTGGCTGTTGTGCCAAAGCCTTTAAACAACAGTTAGAAGGCTGGAGGTCACCTAAAGTCAAAGATGCTGCCCTTTACGCCAATAACCTAGCACTGTAGTTAAGATGGTAAACAACTAGAGGGCTTTGTGATTTGATATTATAATGCATGCCGCAAATTGGGACACAGTACGTGAAGTCAGTTGACAAGATAGAAACTTTCCCACTTCAAAAGGATCTCCATCTTCTCTCTCTCAAGCCGAACAGTAGTGTAATATAGCAGGTGAAATGTAATGCAAGCACACCATGGTACCAGCATATACACTTGTCTTACATCACTGGTGAACCATGACACTGCAAAAGGTTCAGCGCCACATTTGCAAGGACTGGTTTACCCTTTCCTGCAACTCCCTGGCTAAGTGGTGGGCAACTTCAATGTCCAATAGGTATTCCCAGAAGAAGATAACATAGCCTGATACTTTCTTGGTAGATTAGCAATATTAGGGATCCCAGGGTACTAAATACTGACTTCTTTTTATACTCCAGATGCTATTTTATCAAATTTTGCTGAGGGAAAGGGCTACATAATCTCTGCTTTTTTTTTCAAGAATTCTAACATTATTAGTTCTCCTTAAGTGCTTCCATCATGCAATAGGTCACTTCTCATTAAAACATACTAATCAAGACCAACAGTAAGGCATGGAGAGTAGACATGAGAAGGAGCCAAAACAGAGTCAAAGATATCTGCTAGACTAGTCACCAGTGCAGGTTTTGAGGAGGCTAACCAAACACAATCCTTGGATACCAGTCTGTTGTCCAGATACTACCAGCCTAATAAATCTACATAGAAATGTTGAAGCTCCCAAACCCACTGGCTTTATTTAACAATTACATTTTACCTGGACTGTTGACTACATTTTTGCACTCCCTTCTACCATCCTTTCAACTTTTCTCCCCTGCCCACTGGCTAAATTTGTGAATTCTCTCCCTTCTAGTGTTCTTGCAGCCTTTCCTGGAAAGTTGTCCTCAAGAAAAGAGCAGATTATAGAATGGTTATTGGAGCCTCAAGGCTGTTACACACGGCCCGAATATCGATCAGTTCAACAGAAACCAGACGATATTCAGCCCATGTATACAGCAGCCTGTCTGACAGAAACCGGTCTAATAACCGGCTTTTATGGAACAAGCATGTTGGAAAACCAGCATCCGATCAGTGCTTGCAGCCAATGGGTGCAAGTGCTGATCAGTGTGTTCTGGTGGGGAGAGGGGTTTCCCTGTTAGAACACAATAGCTCAGTGGGGGGGGGAGGTCATCGCAATAACATTGCTTAGTTAGTACGGCAACGTCTCAGTTTTTTTTCGTTCAGCATGCTGGGTTGAACCAAAAAAAAAAAAGAAACTCACCATGTGTCCTTTATGTAAGATCCAGCAGTTCACACAAGAATTTTGGCCAGATATTTGGTAAAACCATTGTGCTAGTTTTTAGAAGTACACCAGTCACAAGAAAAGTAAACGAACTGCCATTCCTGGTCTCCATCTAAAAAGGATAGTTGCCTTGGCTGTAATAATTTTGATTCACAAACCTAGTACCACTCTTTATTTTCTGTTCAACAAACCCAAAACATGACACTAGTGTTGTGTTGTGCACATGGCACATAGAAAACAATAGATACATGGTGTGAAGAAGACCTCAAAGGGATTGAACGCTTTCAAAATGAGAGGTGAGCAATGGAAAACTCGGACAAGACATGTTCTCCTGGAACATAATTTGACAGTGGATATGGTTTACTAACCTGCACTAGAAGAGTTGCTTTGTACCATGACATTCCTTTGAAAAACTGTGTCACGAATGACACCAATAACATACATGGGGTGAGAGACTGGCCCACAAGATTTACACAATAAAACTCTGGCTGCAGTTTGCTTAGCAACAATACAAGAACAATGTCATTTGGGGTACCTTTGCATCACAGAAATATAAAGCAAAGTGTTCACTGCCAAAAGGGATATAAATGATTACTTTGTTAACTGTGGTACCAGTTAGCCCAGGGCTAGGCAACCTAGGTACTCCAGCAGTTGTGAAACTACGAGTTCCATGAGGAACTGCAAGACTTCAACAGCTACAGACATGACTCCAGAGGAACGATAGGATCTGTAGTTTCACAACAGCTGGAGTGCCAAGGATGCTTAGACTTGGCTAGCCTATACATTTTTTAATTCACAAGAGCGATATATGAATAAGCATTTCCAATTAGATCATTCATATCAGAAGACAACTGCAATTTTCCTGCAATATACTGTATAGAACATGATCAAGGCTACAACCACTAGCTTCTACCTTGTATTTTTTTCTTCAGTGGATTTGGTAAAAGGTTTTTTCTTTTGAAAATGTAACGCGATTCTAAAGGTTAATTTTTTAAAATTATTTTTAAATAACAAACATGTCTATACTCACCTACTGTGTGCAGTGGTTTTGCAGAGAGCAGCCTGGATCCTCCTTTTCTCGGGTCCCCTGCAGGCTATCCTGGCTCCTACCGTCTGTCGGGTGCCCCCACAACAAGAAGCTTGCTATGGGGGCACCCACTGCTCTATGTATCCATTCACACATGGAGCCGCGACTTGGCCCCGTCCGCTCTCTCTCCTCATTGACTGACTGGCTGTGATCGACAGGAGAGGGAGCCAATGGCTCCTACTTGCTGTCTCAGCCAATAAGGAGGCAGAGACCAGGGACAGCCAAGGCTGTCATTCACATCGCTGGACCATGAGGAGGCTCAGGCAAGTATTGAAGGGGCTAAGGGCACTGCTGCACACAGAATGTTTAAGTGTTATTAACCCCCCTCCAAAAAAAGTAATATGTTGCAGCCTACCAATCATCAAGACCTGGTTCACACTGTAGCGGGTCTGCAAAACATTTTGCACGGGCACTACAGCCCATTCATATTAATGGGCTGCCATGCTGCTGAAAGTGCAGGGAAGAGGTCCATGCATATTTTCCTCACATGGGAACAGCAAGTGCAGTGTTGTTCCGAGTGCTTTAGGATTAATGTCATCCGCACACATCCAGGACGATTTTCTGTGCGATTGGTTGCAGCTGCGGGAACAGGAGTGGTCCTGCAGCAGAAATGGTTCACACCGATGTGAACCTAGCCTTAACGTGGTTGCTGCATTAGGTTTTTTTTTTTTTTTTTTTTAAAAGCTCCCCCCCTTTATTTTTACCTGTGATCTGACCAGTAACACACTTTCTATCTTAGGCTAGGTTCACATCTGTGGGAGTGATTGCCGCTGTGGGACCGCACCTGTTCCCGCAGTCGGAACCACCTGCACAGAAAATCGTGCTGGATGCGTACCGGTGCCATTCATCCTCATGGAACTCACACACTGGAATCTGCAGCAGCACTGGGAACTGCACTTTACTTGCGGTTTCAGTGTGGGTGGCAATTTCAGAAATGATGCAGGGGACTTTTTTTCCTGCATTTTCAGGAGCACATTCAAATGAATGTCCGTGCAAAACGTGACTTGCAGAGCCACTATTGTGTGAACCAGGCTTTAGGGTGTTTTCACTTTGGATGGAAGAGCAAAAAGAGGCATCTTTGGACAGCAGCATTGTCAATCTGGATAGAGGGTAGTG
Organism: Staurois parvus; assembly: GCF_062004578.1. Lineage (NCBI taxonomy): Eukaryota > Metazoa > Chordata > Amphibia > Anura > Ranidae > Staurois > Staurois parvus. Next base: position 5,958,837 of record NW_028317882.1, read on the forward strand.
TTAGATACACTTGCCTAACAAATTAAAGCTGAACTTCAGTCAACGCTTTATAAGCAGTTACAGCAAAGTTTTTTTTTTCTCATTTTGGGATAAGTAAATGAACATAAATTTGTAGATTAGTACTGCTTGGGCCTTGAAGAAGGGGACATACCCCGAAAGCTTGTCCTGAAAAGTTGTTTGTTAGTGCAAATAAAATAAAAAGCATCACGGACAGTACTCAATTGTTTCTGTCTACATAAATGAATAAAAGCTATTGTTCGCACCCCTGTATATGTGTTAAATGGTTTGTCTCAACCCTCTATTTGCCACTTTTACTAGATAGCATGGTCTGTTAAAGTGTTGGCCAGATCAACCATTGAAAATAAAGAATATAAAGTCTAAAAAAAGACAACAAATGCAACCACCCCATTTAAGGCGTAACTAATCCCCCTTATTTACAGCCAAGGAAGCTGCCATCTCAGCCTCTGATCTGCAGTTGCTGTGATCCTACGCAAGTGATCAGTTATGACACCAGCCATTTGGTGGCTTGACAGTTCAGTTCAGAGAGTATTAGAAACTGACAGTTATCATTCACGGCATGCCTTAAATGTAACTGGTTTTAGAAACAAAGCAATGTATTTAGTTCCACTTTAAGATTTGGAAAAGTTCTATAATACATTTCTGCTTTTGGGTTGAATATCACTTTAAATTATAGGAAGAATGATAACTAGACCCTCGTGCAGCTGTTATTTATAGACTGCTCTGATGCCATCATAATTCTAACAAATAGATGACTTTATTGTTAACCAAAAGTTTGGGCTGAGTTCTTGCTTCCTGCTATTGCTACAATACAGCTCAGATGTTGCCAATGCACATAGCAAAGCAGAGTTGTGATGTATCCAAGGGCAACAAAAATAAACAACCCTCGCTAGTTGATCTAAAGAGGCTGTGGAAAACACAGGATGAAGCCAGGAAGTCACACTAAAAAAGGGGCAGGAGGTTGTGCTAAACATATAAATAATAACATACTGTAGTATCACCAATACACACTCTAAACCTGAAATGAAGAGGACAGAAAGATCATATTGATAAACCAAAGAAGATTGCTCCCCAATTACTGTAAACAAATTTCAAGGGGCTGCCAGGAAAAATTTGTGACTACCGGAAAGCTCTTTGTCAAAGTGAGCTCCCAGCTGAATGGAACAGGTGTGGGAAATAAGAGGACATCTGCTCATTTGGGTGGCAGGAAAATAAAAAAAGCTTTCTAAATCAATAGGATGTACTGCGGAAAGTGTCTAATTTCTGCTCCTATGAACTTTACTCTTGCATGGCTCAGATCAGTAGAAAGTAACTGCATCAGCAATCAGTATGATGTGCTCTCATTAAGGCCTAGTTTATACCTGCATCTGGGGGAGGGGGCAGTAAAAACAGGTGGCCAAGCTGCGTTTTTACCACTTCCACAGCTGCTAAGGCAACTATACCAGTGGGTGCGATGCTTTGCAAATATTATCCCACTGTCACATTCAGTAGATGCCCGCTGAACAGGACCTATTCAAGTAAGTGGGACCGTTCCCCAACCAGAGGGAGAATGTCACAAGCACATCGAGGATCACCAATATGGGTCCAAACGTTTTAATAAACACTTGCATTCCCCAACCACCTCACAACTGCATGCAATGCACAAGGTTGCAGCATAGCAGTACAAGCTTTTAGGGATTAAAACAGGCAGTGAGGAGGCAACTTAACTTCTCCTCGCCGCCTGTATAGAATAAGAAAGATAGTGAGCGCTCCTTTAAAAATAGCTGCTAAAACACCAAAAAGGTACCAATATAAAACCTTCAAATAAACCAATAAAATGTGGGTGTAGCGCTAAATATAAATATAATAAATATATGATAAACAAATGACCAATGAGGGGATAGCCTGTAAAAATGTATAAATAAGTCTGCTAGTACAGTTGAAATATATAAAATCCCAGGATAGTGAAATCAGCAGCAGATAGACTTGTGACACCAACCAATAGTTAAAGTGCACACTCACCGGAAGCGCATGGGTAATGCACATATAATATATTAACCACCAAGGTAACTGTGGGTAGGCAGGATAGATAGGTGAACTTCCTTCTATGGTGTAGTCATCAAGCCTTGAGAAATGATAGAAATCTGCTGGATCCAGAGGTCCCCTTAAGGATGGATTAGGTGCTCAGCCTGAGTACAGGGCTCCTTTTCCTCTGGTAGTGGTAAATCTATCCAAGCATTGACCACAAGGGCCAGCTCGCCTTATAAATCTCTCCACGATCCCAGAGAATAGACCTCGTCCTGGCAGAGATGTTGCATAAGATCCTTCCCAATAACACTCTCAGGTCACATTCCCATCAGAGCCATGTCATTAAAAACCAAAGCTCGATTCTGTTAAGATGATAAACCAGCTAAATACGCTTGTGCTCCTCACCGCCTGCTCACTGCCCCCTGAAGAGTGGGCATTCGAATGGCCGCTCCTCATAAGGCTACCACTAGCGTAAATGATCCCTAAGAGCTGGTTTACACCACATGCAGCCAAACACGTTAATAAAAACACACTATGAACCAGGGGCGGACTGACCATTTGGAAACTCGGGCACTGCCCGAGGGCCCAGGTCAGTAGGGGGCAACATGAGATGCCCCTGGTACCTTTTTAATATGCTTTTTTGAGTTAGGGCAAGGACACAGGGGCCCCATGATCCCCTATTGACCGGGGGGCCCCATGAGTTGTCAGTCCGCCCCTGCTATGAACACATATGCAAGATAAACTAATGTATTTCAGTAAGCCTACTTTACACCATTGTGATGCTTTAAAAATGCTTTTTTTTTTAAACACAAAAACATTAAAAGGATAAAGGACTTCCCCTTTGGGAACATGTTACATATTCCACCTATTTTTAGGGTTCCCACTCCTGCAGCCACTTCCCAATCCTCTGACTCCCTGTGATAGGAGTCGGGGATCTTCTCCCCGATCTCGCTGTCAAAATTTAAAAAAAAAAAAAAAAAAAAAAAACGCAACCATGTGGGGCTCCGCCCATCTGGCCGCATCCTTGATTCTCAGAGTTCTGGGAGTTGGAAAACCACAAGTACCGACTGCCTTTGCAGCTGTCCGCTTGTAGTTCTCAATGAACTGCTCAGGGCGCTGTTGAGCACTCTGGTAGTCCACTGATTCTTCCTGTCGTGTAACTGCCTGCCTGTACAAGGTATGAGCAGACAGCTTACCCCGACAGTCCACAGGAGACCTGCATTTGACCCTTGATCCACTGATCACGGGTGCAATGCTTTGCTGGCTGCTAGCAAAAAAAAAAAACCAAAAAAAAAAAAAACACTTTTTTACCTGCAAAAAGATTTGCATTTATTATTTTTCTTTTTACAAAGGTGAACTTATCCATTAAAGATGGGTTGCACCGATAACAGCGCCAATACTAAGCATTTGCACCAGGACTGGTACAAATGCTTCGATACCTGAAACCAATAACTATGCGGTGCGATTTGAGCCCACATAAAATTAATGGGCTCAAATTGCACCGCAAAGAATCGCATGGGAATTGAAATGAAATTGTATTACTTCAGCTAAAGTAGTAATGTGATTCCTGTCTGAATCACATGCGATTTCCCTGTGGGTGCGGTCAGGGGCGGACTGACAACTCATGGGGGCCCCAGGCAATAGGGGATCATAAGGCCCCTGTGTCCTTGCCCAAACTCAAAAAAGCCTATGAAAAAAGGTACCAGGGGCATCTCATGGGGCCCCCTACTGACCCCAGGCCCTCGGGCAGTGCCCGAGTTTCCAAATGGTCAGTCCACCCCTAGGTACAGTGCAATTTGCACTGAGATTTGAGCCATTCATTTTGTATGACTCAAATTGCACTGCAACCACAGGAAAACTGCGTGATTCTGACATTAAATGCACTTAATTCCTGTTAAAATCACAAGCGATTCATTGCAGTGCGATTTGAGCCCATTCATTTTGTATGGGCCCAAATCGCATGGCAAAGGTATCAGTAATCCCCCCCCCATCCTACTTGGTGGCGAGTTCTGTACATTTCGGATACTGGCCCACCTAGGGGATCCAGCATTGTCCAGCTGGGATCCTCTCCTCTTCTGGTAGAGTTCTGTCCAGTGTGCACAATGTTTTGGTGTAACGTCATTGAGAGACTGCCAGGTGTTCTGGGTTTAGCCAACACGCTTCCTGATGATGCCCCGCTTCCTCCATCTTTACTAAATGAAAGGCTTTGCCTCCTGAGATATGCAACGTGCATGACCCAGAAGGCAAAGGGAGGACAGCCTATGCGAATGATGTGCAAGTGGAGGAAGGCCGGAAAATTTTAAATAAAATAAAAAAGGGAGCACTATCTGTACAGAGGAATCATGTTTTAGAGGGTGAAGATCCGCTTTACCCCTGGTTCACATATATGTGGCCGTGCGTGCCGCGTTTTGCGTGGGCATGAGAGCCCTTTCATTTGAATGGACTTCCGTGCCCGTGACACGCAAGCAAGAAGTCCCTGCACTCGGTTCCCAGTACGGTTGAGTTTTCCAGTGTGGGCGACGTGCCATTAGAACTAATGGCACCCGCCCGTGGGTCCACATTCCTTTGTGCGGGTGGTGCGCAGATTTTCGCGCAGATCCGCAGCCGCACCACCCGCACATATGTGAACCTAGCCTTAAAAAGGAGCAAACCACAAAAGCATGCAAATAAATAATGCCTAAAAAACACTCTGCAAACACACCACAAATGTGCTGCAAATGCATTTCAAATGCCTGTAAATGTGTGTGGAGAACTGCACCCTGAACAATGGGATTGTAGTGTAAACAGGCTCTAAAGAAGATCATGTATTGGAATTCGATTTCCCCAATAGGACACAACAGATTTGTCTGTGTGTGACAAAACAAATTCCATAGAAGGATGCCCAACATCACAAAGGACATGTGATGTAGTCTCACATTTTTTTCCCCTTCTTAAGCTGGCCATACATTATACAATTTCCTTTAGATTTACCTTTAACAATGTAGTGCAAGGGCTCGTCTGACTGCATACAAATTGAAAGTGTTTAGGTTTGACCTCCTATTTGGTTTTGGTAATTCTAAAAGGAAAATTGTATGGTGTATGGCCAGCCTTAGGCCTCCTTTAACACAGTTTTATTACCTGTTAATCCTGTCAGTAGATCTGTTATTTTTAAACTTCTTATACCAGGACAACAATGCTGTTGGTCCTGCACAGCAGTGTTGTCACCCTGGGGACACAGTAATCTTACGGTGGCCATACACACTTGCATAAATTATTTATTTGTCTCCTCATAGGAATAATCAATCTATAGTTGAAAACCCATTTGATCAACATGGCAAGCACGAAGAAGTGAATTCGATCGAAAGTTAAGATAGAAGATAACAACTACCCAAGATCATCTGATTAAGCAGAAATAAATTAAGGCACTGCCTCCGATACAAAAAAAAAAGAGAAAAAAAAAAAAAAAGGGGGGGAGGGGCTCACTCAGGTTGAGCCTTTTCACCTTTCCCATTCTTCCAAAGTCTCTGACAGTATCCATCTCTAATGCTCACCATGCATAACAATCTGCCCATACATTTAACTTTAGATGTACCAAAATCATGCAATGCGAGAATGTATTTACTAGTTGCTAGAGCTATAGGAAATGGTGCAATCAGATTGTGTCATCTCAAAGGAGAATAAAACTAAACAATGAAATGCATTTGTAGAAAATCAGCTCATCCTCTTCACTAGCTGATGGTAGATCTACAGGAGTTTACAACATGTATGGTGAGCCTATTGGGGACCATACACCACACAATATAACTGTACAATCTCTTATAGCCGTACCATCAACTCTAAAATGTGAGGGCCAGCACACTGAATACATAGTGAACGGATTGATTTTGATTGCCCACATATTACAAGTTTGATTGCCCACATGTCACAAGTTTTGTAACTTTTAACCTGGGTTCACATATGTGAGATTTGTAAAGTAAAAAAAAAAATCCAGTGTGGTTTTTAGAGGTTCATCTGCAATTACAATGCAAATTGTTAAAGTGTATGACATTAGAAATCACACCTGAAACGGGCTGAAAATCATACCGGACTCTTTTCTAAACTGCACTGTGGTCAGCCTGCACATTTGTGAACTGGCTGCATAGGAAAGGATTTTGGTCCAAGTCATGCAAATTGGATTTGGTTCAAAATGCAACCAATTTGCATAAATATGAAGAGGAGATTGTGTGTTTAGATTAGAAAATGTATGGTCACACTATACAATCAGATTGGATACTCTCTGTACAGTTCCCAAAGCTATGTAACAGGAGATCAAACCAAAACATTCTATTCCCTTAGTATCCTATCAGCCAGACCCCTGTACTACATAGTTGTCAGTAGATGCAAGGGTCACCCTACAATCAACTTTAGATTTACCAAAACTATGTACTATGAGGACCTATCTATCCTAGCCAAACAGGCCCTTATAGTACATAGTTGTTTGTAGATCTAAAGGAGATTGTACAGACTACAATGTATATGATGAGCCTAAAGGAGAATGTACAATCGGACTACAATGTGTATGATGAGCCTAAAGGAGAATGTACAATCGGACTACAATGTGTATGATGAGCCTAAAGGAGAGGGTACAGACTACAATGTGTATGATGAGCCTAAGGGAGAGGGTACAATCAGACTGTAATGTGTACGACGAGCTTAAAGGAGAGGGTACAATCAGACTGTAATGTATATGATGAGCTTAAAGGAGAGGGTACAATTGGACTACAATGTGTATGAGCCTAAAGGAGAAGGTACAATCAGACTGTAATGAGTATAATGAGCCTAAAGGAGAGGGTACAATCAGACTGCAATGTGTATGATGAGCCTAAGAGAGAGGGTACAATCAGACTGTAATGTGTATGATGAGCCTAAAGGAGAGGGTACAGACTACAATGTGTATGATGAGCCTAAGGGAGAGGGTACAATCAGACTGTAATGTGTATGATGAGCCTAAAGGAGAGGGTACAGACTACAATGTGTAGGATGAGCCTAAGGGAGAGGGTACAATCAGACTGTAATGTGTATGATGAGCCTAAAGGAGAGGGTACAGACTACAATGTGTATGATGAGCCTAAGGGAGAGGGTACAAATCAGACTGTAATGTGTATGATGAGCCTAAGGGAGAGGGTACAATCAGACTGTAATGTGTATGATGAGCCTAAGGGAGAGGGTACAATCAGACTGTAATGTGTATGATGAGCCTAAGGGAGAGGGTACAATCAGACTGTAATGTGTATGATGAGCCTACAGGAGATTGTACAATCCTACTACAATGTGTATGATGAGCCTAAAAAAGGGTACAATCAGACTGCAATGATTATGAGCCTAAGGGAGATTGTACAGACTGTAATGTGTATAATGAGCCTACAGATTGAACAATCAGATTGTCTAGTGTATGATGAGCCTCACAACAAACTGTTGACAAGTCCTGTAAACCTTAACAAGGGAGTGAGGTCGGGGTGACCCTGAGAAAGGGATCTGAGAGGTGAGATCATAGAATGGCCGATGATCAGGGAGTTTCCTATCTGTATAAAGCACACCGGAGATGTGAGATCGGTATAAACATATATCCTCGCTGCTATGGCAACCACTAAACTTCAGCAGCACTTTAAAAGTTCCCTTCTACCTATTGGTTAATGAAGCTTCCTTCCCTGTCCAGGCCATGGCTAAGTGGAAGCAGCTGCTGCTGGCTGGTGATTAATATCAGAGAGATGTATATATGTAGAGATGACTAGATAGGACATCCGGCGGCAGAAAGGTTTCATAGGCAGAAAGCGGCCGAGCACTTCTTCCTCTCCTCCATTCCTCCTATCTACTTCCTTCACCCCAGCTCCCTGCCCTCCCAACCTTGTGGCAGGCTGGGCTGTACGGGTGAGCGCTTCACCTGCGTCCGGCTGGATGCCTGCTGATGTGAAAGTTGTGGCCCCGCGGTCTCCGGGCTGCTCCTCCGGCCACTGCTGATCGTGTGTCTCCGGTTGGCAAGTAACAGTCTCCACGGCTACAGTCACTATGGCGCCGGGGGTCTCGAGGCAACAGTTGCTATCCTCTCCCTCTGACGTCACCCACGCCTTTTTCCCTGCCCACTTCTCCGTCCCGTTGCCTCCTCATTGGCTCCTCGAGACGTGACGACAAGACGTTCGTCAAATAGCTGGGAGCCTGTAAAGGGGCGCCCCTCCCGGCGCTCACCCTGCTCTCGGTATCAGTCTCCTTGACAAGAAAAAAGGGCGGGGCTAAGGTCTCGGCGCCGGCAGTGGCGCGCAGCGGCGATTGGCTGTGGGTGGGGGAAGGGCGGTTACTAGGGCAACCGCCAAACTCCGTGCGAGCTGAAGCGCCGAATTATTGTGCTGCTCCGCGCCGTTTGGGAAGTGACTGGTGAGGGTAATTCTCCGGCCTGCGCTCGTTACAATAGGCCGTGTGAGGAGAGGAGTTGGGTATGACGTAGTTAGCTGTCCTATCCCTCTGCTCTGTGCTAGTACAGGCTGTGGTAGTCACCTCATCATACTTTCACGTACTCGGGCTCACGGTGAGGCCTAGCCTTGTTATGGAGTCAAATACTGCTGTGTCTTTCTACTCGGCTATCCCTTTTTTTTTTTTTTTTTTCAGTTTGTACTTTTTACCTTTTTTAGTCCTTGTGGGCACTGGGCGTTTTTAAATCGCTGGTAGTGTTAGCTGTCTAAAGTCATGTTAGAAGTCCAAGTTTTTCTGCATTTCTATTTTTTGTGTTTTTGCATTAGCATTTAGCTGTGTTTGTTTCTTAGCTTTTTTTTTTTTTTTTTCACAGAAAAATAATTTTTTTTGCTAAACAAAATGCCAGTTTGCCATGGTTTCCAGCATTTCTGCAGCTAAAAAACTCGTCCCCTCTAGTTCTGGGGATTTTTTTTTTTTCCAACCAAAAACCACCCCTGCCAAAACCGTTGATTAATCCCTTGGCTCCAGTGCCTCCCCGCCCTTTAAGTGATTCAGAAGCTGGGGGGGGTGGGGTTTAGGGTCATGTGACTGCCGTGACATTCAGTCACATGATCGGGAAAGGTCTTGATCGACAGAGGAGATTGGGGCCTTTCCGTGAGTACCAGACGTGTGCTCTCAGAACGTGGTTTTTTTTTTTTTTTTAATAGAACGCAAATGTGCGGCCGCTCGGCCTCTAGGCCCAGACACCAGGAGGCCACACATTTTAATTCGTCCAGCACCAAGAGGTTAAAGCCTGTGTGTGCATGGACACATAGGATAACCTGCTGGGGAGTTTACTGGCTGTAGAAAAACCCGCCAAAAACAGCAGCTGTAAAAACATCCAGTAGGCATGAGCACTTAACCACTTGCCCTCCAGAGGTTTTACCCCCCCCCGACCAGGCCATTTTTTGTGATACGGCGCTCTCTTACTTTAACTGACAATTGCGCAGTCATGCAGCAGTGCACCCAAATTAAATTTGCATCCTTTTTTTTTTTCTCAGGAATAGAGATTTCTTTAAGTGATATTTGATCACCTGTGTTTTTTTTGTGTTTTTTTTTTATGGTGGATATTCTGCCACTGGGGGGAACTGGCTTGATGTCACTGACATCTCCATTGATACCAATACAGTGATCAGTGCTAAAATAAAGCACTGACACTACTAATGGCACTGGGCAGGAAGGGGTTAACATCAGGGGGCGCTTAGAGGGTTAACTGTGTGCAGGGAATGTTTTACTAGGGGGCCGGATGTGTGTGCTTCACTGTAATCGCACTGCTGTGGATGGCTGTGCTGTGCGCAGCCATCCACAGCAGTGTGCCCGAGCTGACGGAGGAGGATTGTTAAGTAAACAAAACAGTCCTCCCCATCGGAAAACCTGCTGGGGCCCAGAGATTGACAGCCGTGAATAGCGGCGCAGGTAGGTCTCACGTGCGCCCCCTACCCGGAATTGCAAAATCGCATATACATGTGATTTTGCGCACCCGTGCCACCTTATAGCAGTATTTTCCATGCACACATAGGTTAAAGACTGTGTTCATGGACACAGGATAACATGCTGGGAAGTTTACTGGCTGTAGAAAAAAACAGCAGCTGTAAAAATGTCTAGTGTACATGAGGACTTGACCACTTGCCCTCCAGAGGATTTACCCCCCTTCCTGACCAGGCCAATTTTTGTGATACGGCACTGCGTTACTTTAACTGACAATTGCGCTTAAAATGGAATTTACGTCTTTTTTTTTTTCTCACAAATTTATTTCAGCTATACTATGCAGAGCCATACAAAGCAGTGTGCAGGAGCTGACGGGAGAGATCTGTATTGTTTACATACAGGTCTCTCCCCCTTCGGGAATCCTCAGATCGCTGAGTGCCAGCGGGGAATCACCTGCGGAGACCCGGTGATTGACAGCTGAGGCTGAGAATGGCGGTGCGGGTAGGGCGCGCGCCCCCTACCCAGAACTGCAAAATGTATACATACATGTGATTTTTGTGCACCCGTGCCACCCTGTAGCAGTATTTCTGCTATAGGGTGGCGCGGAAGTTGTCCCAGGAAAAGTGGTTTCCTGGGCCAACATTGGCATAGTGGTAGTAACTACCACATGTATACCATCATAGGTGCCAGGAAATGAGAATTATGAGGTAAGTATGATACAATTTTTCCTTATAAAACACTAAAGTGGGTAAACACTATGGGAAAAAAAAAATCTGAAGAAAAAAAGAAGGCACGATTCATTTTCGTATGGTCTGTACACAACTTTCAACACCCAATTCAGACTTTCCAAATGAAAATTTCCGAAGGAAATACAAGTACAGAACTAACAATTTTAATTTCACGCCAGTTCACGCTGCATGCGTTTTCAGTGTGCATTTTTTTCTGCAGCCAAAATGCACATAAAGTAGGTTATAGGGTTGTCAATGTCATAGTTCACATCAGTGCTTACAGTTCCAGTTAAAAAAACATGCCGCATTTTTTTTCTGCACAGAACTGTACTGGAACGCACCAAATACACACTAGAATGTACGTCCCTAGTTAATTTTTTTTCCCCTCTTTTTCTTCCATTTAAATAACGTCAAAAACGCACCAGAAGGAGACAAACGCAAATCTGGACTGGACTAGTGTGAACCGGCCCTTAGTGTGTACTGTTTATGTATGGTTTTTGTACGAGAAAAATCAGATACGAAAGACTGCAGATTAGAAACAAACAACAAAAAAAAGCCTTTGTTGTACAAGAATTTTTGTATAATTAGTAACTGCCTCAGTTTCAACCTGCTATGAAACATAAAGGAACACCAGATTATCTTTCGTCTAATTTTCTTAGTTTTTACTGGGCTTGTGTACTGATTCACAATGATGTGAATTCTATGCGGATTAGATCCAATCAGAAAGGCATTGATTTGTCATTGGAAAAAAATAGTTTGCTATGAAAAGCTGTTCACATCTTTGTGCGATTCTGATCTGCTTAAAAAAAGGGTCATGTGCAGGTTTCGTGCAAATTTTGTTGACAGCTGTGCCAAATCCCATCAGAAATTGAGTTAATTTGCATTAGAATTACACCTGTCACAATGGAAATTGCATCAGATTCATACTGTATCAGTGCGAACCTAGCTTAAGGCTACTTTCGTACTGATCCGCTGCAAAAATACAGCAAAAACCCATTGGCGTTTTGTACTGTGCTTTTGCAGCACTTTCTGTCTGTTTTTAAAGGACATGTGACTTAAAAACTGCTCCAAACACGCTTCCCAGAGGCGCTTTTCAGGCAGTTTCCATTGATTTCAATGGGAATAGGTGTTTCTGGGACTTTTTTTTTTTTTTTTAAACGCACCAAACATGCCCCAAAGATGCTGCAAACAGGAGTTTTTACACTGCACAGCAAGCACAACACCTGAGTGTGAAAACATACATAGATATACAGTTAGATCCATATATATTTGGACACAGGCACAAGTTTAGATTTTTTTCAGATATTTACCAAAACATATTCAATCTATAGTTATATAATGGATATTGGCTAAAAGTGCACATGCTCAGGCTTAATTTGAAGGTATGTACACCCAAATTGGAGGAAGCGTTTAGGAATTACAGCTCTTAAGAATAGCCCCCCCTTTTTCAAGGGACCGAAGGTAATTGGACAATTGAATTAAAAGCTGTTTAATGGCCAGGTGTGGGCTACTCCATTATTTCTTCATTAATTAAGCAGGTAAAAGGTCTGGAGTTGATTCTAAGTGTGGTATTTGGATTCTATTGCTGTGAATCGACTGTACATCATGCGTTCAAATAAGCTGTCCATGCAAGTAAAACTGGCCATTGTAAGGCATCAAAAATGAAAAAAAACAATCAGAGAGATAGCAGCAACATTAGGAGTGCCCAAATCAATAGTTTGGTACATTCTGAGGAAAGAAGAACGCAGTGGTGAGTTCAGCAACATAAATAGGCATGGACGTCTATGGAAGACAACAGTGGTGGATCATCGCAGGATCCTCTCTATGGTAAAGAAAAACCCATTCGCAACATCGGGAAGGAAAGTGTGGAGAAGGCTTGGAACAGCTCATGATCCAAAACACAGAACGTCATCTGTAAAACATGGTGGAGGCAGTGTGATGGCATGGCTTCCAGTGGCACTGGGTCATTGGTGTTTATTGATGATATGACAGAAGCAGCTGGATGAATTCTGCAGTGTTTAGAGATATACTGTCAGCCCAGATTCAGCCAAATGCAGCAAAGTTGATTGGATGATGCTTCATCAGTATGGATGGACAATTATCCAAAATACACTGCAAAAGCAACCCAGGAGCTTTTGAAGAAAAAGTGGAATATTCTGAAACAGCCGAGTCAATCACCTGAGCTCAACCCAATTGAGCATGCATTTCACTTGCTGAAGGCAAAACTAAAGGCAGAAAGACCCACAAACAAAAGAACTGAAGGCAGCTGCAGTTACAGCCTGGTGTAGCAATTGTGCATACAAAGATGGGCACGATCCTCCATCTTGTATCACTCTCTCCTAGACAAATCCCCCCCTCCCTCTCTGTTGAGTGACATGTGGTCCCTGGATGCTGAGTTCAAAAAGGCATCAAGGCCCAGCGGGAGAGCTCATGGTTATAAACCCCAATTAGCCTGGCCCCTGTATGTCTGCAAGACTCTTGCTGGAAAAGGATCGTAAAGCCATAAACCAAGCCCTTCACTGAGCTTCAAAGGCATTCCAGATAAACCGTAAAACAGACATCACATTCAAAATCCATTTTGCCCTATGATTTCATATCTTGGGAAAAAAAAAGACTTACATAAAAACCAGGCATATATTCAGACCGGTCACTTTAATACAAGTCGTCTGATATATTACACCCCCTAGCTGACATCTACAGGAGAGCAGAAATTGATATCTCCTTAACCGTCCCAGCAGGTATGTCCTATTTCATATCTAGACGTTCGGCAGGTGATTCTGCAGATTAATCTACTCGTGGATAGAATGTGACGTATCCAGGGAAAGTTATTGCCCTAGTATCAACTTGGGAGGGATTTTGGTTCTAGCTTGGGTCTCCGCCTGCAACACTCGCCCAAATGAGGAGATTGGTTCTCTGCTTCAGGGAGACACCCTGCTGAGTTCCTAGAAAAGTTAAGCTGAGTTGAAGAAGCTCCCTTTTAACATCGGAACTAACTTTGGGAGATAAGGCCCTTTTGCTCTGACACTTGAAAGCTGCTTAAACCAAGGCTGACGGCAAGTACTTTATCTCTCTAAACTTCTTTCTGTTATCTCTTTGCTGTGTTATTGCTCTCTGTATATTTTTATATATATATTGGCTACATCTTTTCTGAAAATATTTTTATTGCACCCTTTTGACCTTTTTAGTAATCTTACTTTCTGAAAGTGTTGAACTGTTTCTAAAGCTCTTTAATGCAAACTAAGAACCCCTGTCTCTGAAGAGTGCTACTGTGTGTGTTTAAACCTCAATATACCCTGCCTGCGGTGACAGTGGTATACAGACGATTATTCAACATCATAGTGTTATTGCTGATATTGCTGAGTTTCCTCTTTCTCTGTACAAAAAGTAGGTGGTGGCAGTGTGAAGGGTTAATTGCGTAATTAACCTGACCCAGTAACAATCGCTCCCAGGCTGCAAGTACACAGATTGCGGTTCATTAGCTGGAAAATCTTTGCGCAGGGTGCAGCTGGGCGTGGCATTGTTATGCATGTGACAGCGCGGTTTTAGATTGGCTAGTCCTTCGGTCACGAGTTTGGTGAGAAGGGCTGGGGTCTGACGCCGTGATCGTCACATATTGGCTGGCAGCGTGCTTGGGATAGTTGCATTAGAGCTTCGGTGCATTGTTAGGAATTAGCTCTGCACTGAAGGATTGTAACTTTTTGTGGAAACAGTCCTTAGAGACAAGCGGTGCATATTTTTTATATATATATATATATATATATATATATATATATATATATATATATATATATATAGCAACAGCTCCTTCCTTTTTCTGCTTTCTATTTTACCTTTGCTTGCAATTTTATGCCTGGTGAAGCAGAATACAGGAAAATGAGCAAAAGTGATTTGAGTACAGGATGTATGTCACGAGGAATTGACGTTGGTCGCAAATCTCGTGCAGATTTGATTTGTGACCTACTGGAGCATGATAGCCGAGCAGACCAGAATTCGGGGGAACTTGACCATGAAGGGGTTCCCGCTAACTCCAATCCCAGTGGCTCAGAGACGACCTCGCAGGATGTGCATACAGAGACTGACACTGGAGTATCATCGAATGTTATCTACACACCACAGCCTGAGCAGGCCAGCACCGGAATGCCTGTAACCAGCAGACTCTCCTCAGATGCAGGAAGCCCTGAAACGCATCAAGGAGGTGGATCCTATGGCATACCTGCGGTTCCTTGAACGCCAGGCTGACAGAGAAGCTGCAGAACGCCAGGCTGAGAGAGGAACGCCAGGCTGAAAGCAGCTGAGAGAGAGGCGGTGCAGAGCGAAGCTGACCATCGACATGAACTGGAGATGAGGCTCCAGCAGCAGCGACAGGTTCAGAACCTCGGGTCCCTAGAGCACAGGGATGCCTCTCTGGCCGTGGGCACAGCAGCCAAGTTTCCAGTGATGGAAAAAGATAATGACATTGACGTGTATTTACTGTCATTTGAAAAAACTTGCCATCAGTACCATCTTCCCCAAGCACAATGGGCTTGATACTTGACACCAGGGCTACGAGGCAAGGCCCTGGATGCGTTTGTCAAATTGCTAGAGAGGCAGGAAGACTATTACGAAGCTCAGAAAGTAACATGACCCTGGAAGTGTACCACAAGCGGTTTAGGTCCTTGCAAAAGGGACCTGGGGACTCTTACACGGATGTGGCCAGTCGCTAACGCACCACATTCCGGCAGTGGACTAAAGGACTGAAAGCTGACTCCTACGAGTCTCTGGAGGATCTCATGATACGAGATCAGCTCCTGCATATCTGCCCAGCAGACGTCAGACAGTTTGTCTTGGAGAGAGAACCAGCATCTGCTAAAGCTACAGCCGATCTGGCAGATACCTATGCCCACACGCAAGTGTCTGACCTTTGCAAGGCTCCTCTAAATGGCTGGAAAGGAGGGAAATCACCCATAGCAACCCCTCCTACGCCAGTGAGTCAAGCTTCCCCCTCACCCAACACCTGCAATACTTGGGGCCAAGCCATCCCTGCCTGACAACTGCAGATGTTACACCTGTGGAAAATCCGGACAACTCAGAACGCAGTGTCCTGAGCAGAAGCAGATGACATTAGCCGGCCAGCAACTCTTCAGTGCTGTTTTTCTGCAGGAAGATGCGGGTAACCCCAGCCAACTTGCAGCCAGACACTGTGGGCAACCAGTCTGTAACTAGTTTCCGTGACACCGGGGCAGAAGTTACCTTGATCCGACCAGAGGTGATTGAGCAAAGGAACCTCATCCCAGGAAAGTTCCTTACCCTCACTGGAGTTGGGGGAACCCGTTCACGCATACCCTGTGCAAAGGTATTCATTGATTTAGGGTGCAGGAAGGGGGATGAAATTCCCACACCTGTTCTGTTGGGTGCTGATATAGGCACTCTTGTTTCCTATTATGCCCCTGCCAAGAACACCATGGAGGCCCCCCTGGAATTCTCTGGACATGCCAAGGTACTGTGTGCAGATGTTGGGGTAATGTCTGGGCAGTCTGTGGATGGATGGAGGGGGCAGGGAATGGAGTGGGGTTGCAAGATTCTCCATTAGCTGGAGAACAAGAGGAAATCCCCTTGCATGGGGAGGTAATTAACTCCTGTGTCATTGATGTTGCAAACGTAACTGTTGATGATAATGATGCATTTTCATTGTTGGGGGTCACCCACAGTGTGGTGAAGTGGGCAGAGGTACAATCTCTGGGTGCTGAGCAAAGGGATGGTCTGGATAGGCCTTTTCCTTGCTCCGGCTCAGAGGATGCTACCTTGATAACCGCCCAGCCGTTGTCCTTGCATGATACTCAACAGCTGGCTGGTACTTGTAGTCCCAAGGCAGCACTGAGGAGTGATCAAACTGTGGACTTCAGCAGGCTAGCTGTGAGCTTCCCTGCTGAGAAAGATAAACAATGGCTTGACTGGGACAGTGAAATGAATGGTCTACCAGCAGGGGGCTTGGGGACTGAAAGAGTGTCACCTGATCTTGCCTGTCAGTGTATGGGGAACATCTGTAGCCAGGGATGAAACTTCAAACTACTTTTGGCTTAGATTTGCTCCCCGAACACCAGGCAAATGTATGTCGTGAACAATGACAGCACACCTGGATTGGAAGTGCGAGGGGGCCCCAAGGAAGTTGATAGCCGGCCCTCAGAAAGGAAACTTCGGCTTTCAGCTCCAATCACCTTTCCTTTCCATTCAGGTACAGAAGCTGCTGGCAAGGCCTATGGTAGATGGTGTCTGGGCTCAGGGAAACCCGGGGAGAGCTCACTGTGCTGTTCATTACACTTACGGTAACGCCTTTTCCAGGAGTCTTTCAGGACAGCACCGGTTACCCACCCTCTGTTGTATGGTTTTTCAAAAGATACATTTTGTGTTTTTGGTGTCTTATGTTGTGTCTCCCCAGGTGAACGGAGGTGCTTAAGCGTGAACTGAGGTCAGAGGGGAGTGACAGGTGTTTTATTTTGGGTGGAGGCGTTTCCTCAGGTGGGGAGGAGCCGAGGTCTCTCAAGGTGCTGTCCTGAAAGACTCCTGGAAAAAGGGGTTACCGTAAGTGTAACTGCTTTTTTTTTTTTTTTTTTTTTTTTTTTTTTTCTTCTTCCATTTACCCCTGTGATTGGGCGAAGCTTGGTAAGGTTACAATGCCCTGCCCACCATTGCCGCCTCCCGGGAACACGGAACATGGTAATTTGTTTTTCTTACATGCAGCGGGCAGTGATTGGTGTGCCGGCGGCTCACACAGTCCAGCTCCACTCTGCATACAGCTGACAAAGTGACCTCTATCAGCCGATGCAATGACAGCAGATGACGATCAGTGATCGAACCAGAGCTACAAAGGCAGGAATGGCATCTTGCATCCCACGAAGGGTAAGCATCACTGCTCAGCAGCAGTGCATTTGACACAATAAGGGCAGCAGGCGTGATTGAGGGAATGAACTGGATGTCAATTTCAAGCCATGTTTCCTATCACTGCCTAATGAATACTGTGGACACAGTGTTACCCTCAGAGCTATTAAGATCTCTGTCCTGGGGGCTCATGGATAGACTAATGTAGTAGCATCCTAGTCAGCTAGGGGAAGCTCTAGCTTTAATTGTTAGTGAGGAGGGCTGAGTAGCAGCCTGGGTGTGATAGCCAGGTGGGTCAAACTGTCAGAGCGGAGAGGCTCTGCAGGCCAGCTCTCTGGAACTTTTACAAATAAATATCAAAGTGTGGCATGCATTTGTATTTGGCCCCCTTTACTCTGATACCCCTAACTAAAATCTAGTGGAACCAATTGCCTTCGGAAGTCACTTAATGTGAAGCCCTCCGAGGTTGGTTAGAGAACATTAGTGAACAAACATCATCATGAAGGCCAAGGAACATACCAGACAGGTCAGGGATAAAGTTGTGGAGAAGTTTAAAGCAGTGTTAGGGTATAAAAAAATATCCCAAGCTTTGAACATCTACCGAAGCACAGTTCAATCCATCATCCGAAAAGGGAAAGAGTATGGTACAACTGCAAACCTACCAAGACATGGCCGTCCACCTAAAGCAGAGAAGCCGCCAAGAGGCTCATGGTAACTCTGGAGGAGCTGCAGGGATCCACAGCTCAGGTGGGAGAATCTGTCCACAGGACAACTATTAGATGTGCACAAATCTGGCCTTTATGGATAAGTGGCAAGAAGAAAGTTATTGTTGAAAGAAAGCCAAAAGAAGTCCCGTTTTGAGTTTGTGAGAATGTGGGGGATACAGTAAACGTGGAAGCAGGTGCTCTGGTCAGATGAAACCAAAATTGAACTTTTTGGCCTAAAAGAAAAACTCTATTTGGTGGAAAACTAACCCTGCACATCACCCTGAACACACCATTCTGACCATGAAATGTGGTGGCAGCATCATGTTGTGGGGATGCTTTTCTTCAGCAGGGACAGGGAAGCTAGTTGGAGTTGATGGGAAGATGGATGGAACCAACCAAGGGCAATCTTAAAAGAAAACCTGTCTGCAAAAGACTTCAGACTGGAGCGGAGGTTCACCTTCTAGCAGAACAACGACCCTAAACATACATCTACAATGGAATTGTTTAGATCAAAGCATATTCAGGTGTTAGAATGGCCCAAAGTCCAGACCTAAATCAAATAGAGAAACTGTAGCAAGACTTGAAAATTGCTGTTCACAGATGCTCTCCATCCAATCTGACAGAGCTTGAGCTATTTTGCAAAGAAGAATGGGCAAAAATCTCACTCTCTAGGTGTGCAAAGCTGGTAGAGACATCCCCAAAAAGACTTGCAACTGTAATTGCAGTGAAAGGTGGTTCTACAAAGTATTGACTAAGGGGGGTTGGATACAAATGCACACCACACTTTTCAGATACTTATTTGTAAAAAAATTTGAAAACCCCATCCAAGTTCAAATTCCCCTAATAAAATCCAAAAAACAAGCTCAAGGACTGGTTACTGTCTCCTGGATCCAAGTCTGAATGGAAAAGTGTGTGTTGCCTTGCTGTGTAGGACTATAGGGGGACCCAAAGCTCTGAAACTGCTAGGTAGCGCCTCATGCAGGGGCTCGTCTGGGATCTTTTATAGTATCCTGCATGGCCGTTGCCCCTAGCAACTGGCAACCAACGAGTCAGAACGGTGCTGCAGCAGTGGGAAGTGTCACTGCGTTTGGCAGGAAAGTAGAGTGTGCTGTACTGCTGGGATTGCTACTCTGATTTAAGCACTTGTCGTTGCTGTAATTTATGTAATTGCCTATACCAACCATGCTGGGCTTATTCAATAGCCTTTTTGCTGCTCCACAGGTGTATGCTGTGTAGCTGCAAATGACAGTAAAATGTCGCTACCCTGCTTGCCGTTGCCTGAAGTAACTGGAGCAGCTCATCCGTGTCTACCAGTCTTTTTGCTGCTCTACTGGTGGCTACTATAAAAGACTTTGTCCTACAAGTATCTGTTTACTACAGTAAAGTGTGTCTTGCTTGTACCCTGCTCATAGTTGCCTGTAGCAACCGAGGAAAGCTATGGCATCTGAGTGGATTACAAATGCCTGATCACACATCCGTGGCTGAGGCCTGTGTTTTACTGCTCAAGTTAATGCCTGCTAAAGTCAGTATTTTCCACGTGTCCTTGCTTGTCATTCAGGGAAACTGGAATGGCCTTCTATCCACTGGATTACAAATGTTCAGCTATTTTGCACCAGTTGGGCTTAATGACTCTCTTTTTACAACCGTGTCTAGTGGGGGGGGGGGGTTCCTGTGCCTCGCTGTTGCCCGTAGCAACAACTGTAGTTTACAGTTACTACTGACCCCCAGTTGTCCAGCAATAGCTGCAGCTAAGTGTCCTGTCTTTGCCAGCAAACTCCCTCAGTGTTTCTGCCCGGATTCACCTGCAATCCAGTCGGCACTCTCCTGCTTGGAACAGCAGGGAATAACACCAGTGCAGGAAAGTTCTTGCACAGCAGTCTCGCTGGTACCAAAATGTCTCGGAGAGGTGTGGTCATGCCCTCAAGTCCGCCCAGTACAGCCAGCATGCTGTGAGAGTTAGAAGGTGGCGACTGCACTGCCAGTTGGTCCAAGAAGTTTCGTACTGGAGAATACCCTGTGGTGGGTGCCCTAATTGTAGGAGGCCGATTGGCCTGATCCAGATCATGGACCAGGTGCGGGTATTGTGAAGTGCCACTGACCAGGCTGCTGCCCAGCTACTGGCACCGCACACATACACGGCAAATCTGTAACAGGACTGTGCATGGAGAAGCCGGAGCGATGGAAGGAAAGTGTTCTGCATTGGAGATCAAGAGATGGGTTGAGTCTTGGGACTGCAACTCCCCCGCACCCTCATTAGAGCGAGAACCATCTGTGCAGCAGGGAAAGAACATTTACTCAGCATAACATCTTTTTTTATATTTTACCAAAAATTGGATTATGTATTGTGCATAATTTTTTTTTTTTTAATTGCCTTTGAAAAACCGTTGCGCGAATACCATGCGACAAAAAAAATAGCATCACCTACCAATTTATTCTGTAGGGCCTCTGCTTAAAAAAAAATATATAATGTTTTGGGGTTGTAAGATATTTTCTAGCAAAAAAATAAACAAACATTTTAAAAGCCCCAAACATTCCTAAATCACCTCTGCCCAATAAAAAGCATCAACCCTTCATATTTTTAATCCTGAGAAAAAATTATAGATTATGAGGGACAATTAGATTTGGACCCCGATTTAGTCCCTTGGATAAGTAGTTTTTTACAAAAATTTCCACACCCCTGACTCAGGACCTTTCTGTCAACTAGATCATAAATATAAGGTGTCGTGCATGCAGGACGTTTTGCAAACTCTCCTAGAAGCCTTTCCTCCTGGAAGCAGTGTTTTTGCAGAGAGAAACACCTTTTACAAGCGTTTAGGGCATTTACAGGTGTCAAATGATTGGGCAATAATTAATTTCATTGTCCAGAATAATAGTTTATTCTGACCATTTGAAATGAACACCCAAGTGCTAGATGCGCCTAGCGTTAAGTATTTAAACACAAACGTTTCAAATGTTTTTTTCTCCAAATGTCTTCCAGGACAGCCTCCTTGAGACTTAAAGCTCCTCCCTCCAGGACAGGAAACGCGTAAGCACAGTACTTTAAAAGGTGGACCTCCAATCCTCCCTCTTCAGTTGTTAGTGTTTCCTCCGGAAGGGACAGGCACAGTTTAAAGGAACATGTGTTGGAAGCCCTAGGCTCAAGGGGGTGCTGGTGACTCTGATGTTGTTACCTCCTCTTGCCCGGCGCGAACCCTCCATGTTGTAGAGAAGTGGGGCTGCATTCCTTATGTCCTTCCAGGCCTCAGAGGAGGACAACCGCCGGTGATGTGATCCGCTGCCCTGGCCCAGAAAGAAGGAAGCTTCACGCCTTTTTGTGGGAAGCCCCTCCCCCAGGCAGGCGACGCTCCTTCAGTCCAGGTCTCTGGGGGTTGAGGAAAAGCTCAGTGAGCCAGTGACAGTGGAAGAGTCCGCCGGGTAGGCGTGGGCAGCCACGATTTGTGGAAGGTGCACTTCAAGCACCTGAAGTTCCGGTCACGTCATCGGTGGGCACCCGAAACTGAGGTTCCGGTCTCCATAGCGGCACAGGCATCAGGTCAGGCGGCCAGTGCAGTGTTAAGCCCAGCAGAGGCTGTGGATCCACACAAGGATGGGATGGAAAGCGCTTGCTCCTCTCAGTAAAAAGACCCTGGTCCTTCAGGCACTGGCTCCTCTCAGGTAGGCTTGGGGACCTTTTTAGATTCCCTCTTGTTGATCCCTGGGGGTGGTTTTTTCACTTTCCCCAGTCTGAGTGCAGGTGATGGTGGGGCACACTTCCTTTCTTGCTCCCCCAACACAATGGTGTTTGGATGAGGAGTGCGGGCTGATTTTTTTTTTTTTGGCATTGTTTCTTGGTTGTTGTAGGTTAAAACCTAGGACAAGACGCAGAGTCGGGCCCCCAAGAAGAAGTGTGCAGTTTGTGCGGTGAAATTGGGTTCAGTTTGGGGAAAGCCTTTATACCGCAATTGTGTAGATAGCCTTATTAAAGATGAGTCTTTTTTACAGCCTACCATAAAGTCCTCACTATAGCAATCGTACCCACAGAGATGAATGCGGTTCAACCATTTTGCTCCAACCTCCATCTTGGCAAAGGATCGTCCATCTTTTACAAATATATCTTTCCTTATCCCCCTCCTTCTCTGCTCATCCACAGTGACATGTGGCCTGAGTGATGAGAAGTGTCACAGGCGACCAAAGCACAGCACGGAGCACCGAGCTATAAAACCCCCAAAGGGAGCTGGGGCCTCACGGTATAAGAAACTGTGCAATCTGGCACATCGTAAAAGTATAACCCAAGCCTTTCTCTGAGTTCAAAGACATTCCAGAGGAGTAATAAACTAGATACCACATTCAAAAATCCATTTTCCTCCTATGTCTCATATCTTGGAATATGAGAGACTTACACAAAAAAGAGGCATATCTTCAGATTGGTCATGTTGAGACAAATCGTTTGGTATCTTACCTTCCCTAGCTGAGATCAACAGGAGAGCAGAAAATAAAATCTCCTTAATCATCCCAGCAGGTATGTTATATTTCATATGTAGATCTTCAGCAGACAGTTCTGCATACTAATCTACCCATGGGTGGAATGTCAAATGTACCTAGGAAAAGTTATAAGCCAAAATAGCAGCTAGGAGAGCTTCTAGTCATAACTTTGGGCTCCACCTACACCTCCCTCCCCAAATAAGGCAATTTGGTTCTTTGTTGTAAGGAGACACCCCTCTGAGATTGTAGAAAAAGGGCTGTTATGCTTAGAGTGGTGTGTGAGAGAACGCAGAGTTTCCCTGTAACATCGAAACTGAGTGAGAGACCAGAAATCCTTTTTGCGCTCATGAGACTTGAAGCTGTTTAACCCAAGGTTTTTTGGCAAGTACTTATCTACCTAAACTTCTTTCTGTTATCTTTTGCTGTGTCATTGTTATTGGTTACATCTTTTTTTCTGTAAATATTTCTACTGCACCCTTTTGACCTTTCAGCAAGAAAAGATTTATTACTAAAAGTGGTGAACTGTTTCTATAGCTCTTTAATGCAACTTACAAATTCCTGCCGCTGAAGAGCGCTACTATGTGTTTAACCCTCTGTATAGCCTGTCTGCGGTGACAGTGGTATACAGACGATTAATCCAATCATCCTAGTGTTATTGCTGATATTGCAGAGTTTCCTCTTTCTCTTTACAAAAAGGAGGTGGTGACAGTGTGAAGGGTTAATTGCGTAATTAACCTGACCCAGTAACAATCGTGCTCAGGCTGCTGGTACATCGATTTGTTGTCCAGTGAGCTGGAAAATCTTTGTGCAGGGTGCAGCTGGGCATGGCATTGTTGCGCATGTGACATCACGGTTTTAGATTGGCTAGTCCTTTGGTCACGAGTTTGGTGAGAAGGTCTGGGGTCTGAAGTCGCGATCGTCACACTCCCCTCCATTAAAGAGGATATGGCGTCTTCATCTCAGTCATTTAAATCCCTGCTAGATAGAATGCAGACACCACTGGGGACTTGGACCCAGTTGGCTGGTATGGCGGTATCAGAAGCATTAAGAGGAGAGGAGGAACCGGAAGAAGATCCTAGGTCCCTTGCTTCCTTACGGGCGGATTCAGGTTCAGACGAGGAGGATGGTAAAGTTTGCTCATCCAGGTACAAATTGGCCCTTGAGGATGTAGACGATCTCCCTAAGGCTATCTACGAAACCTTAGAGATCGAAGAAGAGGATGTATGCCTATCTAAACATGACCTTATGTATCAGGGTCTACACGCTAAAAAGACTAGGGTCTTTCCTGTTCATAGTTCCCTGGTTGATACCATTAAGCAGGAATGGGAGAGTCCCGAAAGGAAAACTTTTTTTTTTTTTCTCAGGTAAACTTAAAGGAGATTTCCTTTTGAGGATAGTGGATCTCAGCCATGGAACAAGGTTCCAAAGCTAGATGCCCCCTTATCTAAAGTCTCTAAAAAGACGGGCTTAGCATTTGAAGATATGGGGGCCCTAAAGGATCCTATGGATAAAAGGGGTGAAGTCTTACTCCGCAGGGCCTGGGATTCCTCCTCTATCAGCTTTAGGCCAGCTTTATCGGCTACCTGTGTCGCCAGAAATTTGGAATGCTGGCTTACCCAGTTACAGTCGCATCTCTCAGCAGGGACCTCCAGGCAGCAAATTCTAAAATCCTTTCCATTGCTGTTTAAAGCAGTAGGTTTCCTTGCGGATGCCTCGGCCGAATCATTTAAGCTAGCCGCTAAAACCTCTGCCCTAGTGAATTCAGCTAGAAGGACATTATGGTTAAAAACCTGGGCAGGGGACTCCGCATTCAAACGGTGCCTTTGTGCCTTACCCTTTACTGGCGATAAGCTTTGTTGGTCCAGGTCTCGAGGAGGCTCTGGAATGTACGGCCAATAAAAAGAGGGTATTTCCAGAGAGTAAGAAGAGCTCTTACTCCAGAAGGGTTTTTTCTCAGAAAACACAGGCCCAGCAGGTTAAAGAGGTTTAGCCTAAGAAGCATTGGACAGGGCACAAGAATAGGGGAAGAGGAGGGTTCTTATTCAATCCTTCTCGAGGCCCCGCCAAGTCTCAATGACTTGGGCGTCCCAGTAGGGGGAAGACTGGGGACATTTCTCCCTCAGTGGGCTTCAATCTCATCGAACCTGTACATCCTAGACTTGATAGAGAAGGGGTACAGGTTGGAGTTTGACTCCAGTCCCCCCGCCAGCTATCTGGTAACCCACCTCCCCAAGGATTGGGAAAGGGTGCAAGCCCTGCATGTCCTAATTGGAGACCTACTAGATTAGCAGGTCCTTACCCGAGTTCCCCGGAACGAGCAGGGCAGGGGATGGTATTCCCATGTGTTTGTAGTGAAAAAGCCCTCGGGCAAGTTTTGCCTTATCCTAAACCTGCTCCCCCTCAATCAGTGTCTAAGGTACAAACACTTCAGGATGGAATCGAGCTTCTCTGTAAAAAACATCCTTTTACCCAGGTTGTTTTATGGCTGCGCTGGGTCTGAGGGATGCGCATTTCCACATTCCCATTCATCGTGCATGTCAGAAATATCTAAGAATAGAGGTAAGGATGGGTTCAAAGATCCACTACTGGCAGTGTTGAACTCTACATTTTGGTCTGGACTCTGCACCAAGAATTTTTACGAAGGTGCTTACGGAGGCCTTATCTCCACTAAGAATGAGGTCTATTATGATCGTTCCCTATCTGGACGATCTCCTCTTCAAGCCAGATCTCACCAACAGCTGACAGAAGATCCGCAGCTTACTCAGGACTTCCTTCTGAGTCTAGGGTGGCTCATAAACAGGGACAAGTCATCCTTCATTCCCTCCCAGACAGTTACCTATCTGGGGTACGAAATTTCCTCAGTAGAGAGAGAGATCTTCCTTCCATGAGAAAAATTTCTCAGGATAGGTCAGATGCTGGCAAAATTGCACAGCAATCTATCCATGACAATAAGGAATATTATGAGGGCAGTGGGTCTCATGACTTCATGTTTCATAGCTGTCCCGTGGGCAAGATTCCACCAGCGGCCACTGCAGGCTTTTCTTCTGAAGGTTTGGAACCGGGACAGGCCTACTTTAGATCTGACAGTCCAGCTCCCGTCCAGGGTCAAGAGGTCCCTTTTAGTGGTGGTAGAATCTGGCCAGGGGTCTGGAGTGGAACTCCCCTTGTCTGGTTATCATTACGACCGATGCCAGCAGTTTTGGTTGGGGAGCCCGTCTAGGCAACAAAGCGGCCCAAGAGCCGTGGTCCAGGGAGGAGGCTCAGAGATCCTCAAATCAGAGAGCTTCTAGCAGTCCAACGAGCGTTGGATGCCTTCCAGACAGATCTATTAGACCGTCACCTACAGATCCATTCAGAAAATATGGCTACGGTGGCATACATTAACAATCAAGAGGGTACACAAGTAATTGCGGACAGTAATATATCTTAGGCCGAGCAAAATTTGCTTTCAATATCTGCCATTCATCTAAAAGGGGCATATAACTCCCTAGCAGACTTCCTAAGTCGGCATCCAGTCAAACATGATTAATGGTCTCTCAACCACAAAGTATTTTCGACCATCACTCAGCATGCTGGAGGTCGATCTCTTTGCTTCCCAGGAAAAAGGGAAAGTCAGACAGTTCTTCTCCCTAAATCTGCGGGATTAGGCTTTAGGGGTGGATGCTTTTGCAAGCGTTTGGGAGTTCAATCTGTTATGCGTTTCCTCTAGTGAGGCTGATCCCAGCAGTCCTGCAGAAATTTCTGTAAGAAAAAACAAACCTCATTCTGATAGCACCATTCTGACTGAAGAGGCCATAGTTTTCTCTGCTATTGAGCATGGCCTCGGTTCCCCCTTCCAGAGAGGAAAGATCTGATCTCTCAGGGTCCCATGCTACACCCTCAAGTCAGAACCTTGAGGTTGGCAGATTGGCTTTTGAAGAACAACTCCTGAAAGCTCAGGGGTTTTCTGACAGAGTTATAAAGACTTTAGTGAACTGCCGCAAACCAATCACCAGAGCTATCTATGCTAAGGTCCGGAGAAAATTCAACTCCTGGTTGCTAGGTAAGGGGCGTGGCCCTCCGGATATCCTGGCGGTGTTAGATTTCTTTCAGGAGGGGGCAGATCAGGGCCTTTTGGTTAGCACCTTAAAGGTGCAGGCTTCGGCCCTCAGTGTTTTTCTTCAGATCTTCCTCCAGCAGGATCCCTTTTATAATACATTTTTTCAGGGCTCTTTCCAAGTCCTGGTCAGCGGCGGTTAGGTCTTGTCCAATTTGGGATCTGTGTTTTGTTTTCAAATCCTTGATCCTTTGTCCCTTCGAACCTCTGGAGAAGTCTTCAATTAAGTTTTTGCCTCTAAAAAATGGTCCTCTTTCTCCGTTGCTTTTGCGTTGGCGATGGAACCTCTTGCGATTGCTATTCGCGCTGATTCCACTATCTCGGGTGTTACCTGTGGTCAACGGTTCATAAATGCGCCCTATTTGCCGACGATGTTCTTATGTACATATCTAATCCTCGAGCGTCTCTACCTGGCCTCTTTCATCTGTTTCATCGGTTTTCGGAGGCCTCCGGTCTTACGCTTAACTCATCTAAAACCGTGGCTTTAAATATCTCATTACCTGATTCAGAGGTTCGCTTCTGCTGGGAAAATTTTGATATTAAGTGGGCCTCTGGTTCTCTCCCCTATTTAGGGATTCTTCTCACAAAATCTTTATCGACATTATACAAGGTCAACTATCTCCCGCTTTTCAAACGACTTAAAAATGACTTACTAGGCTGGCAGGATCTTTCCTGGTTTGGTAGAATTAATTCTATTAAAATGACTTTCCTACCAAGATTATTGTACTATTTCAGGACGTTACCAATTATGATCCCCAAACACGAACTGGTCTTACTACAGGCAGCAGTCTCCAGATTTGTGTGGATGGGAAAGCGCCTTAGGCTGAACAAATCTACTTTATTTTCTTTGAAGGGGCATGGTGGTTTGGGACTCCTTAATCTTTTTTGCATATTTTCAGGCGGCTCAAATAGCACAGCTTTCTTGTACTACGGCCAGGGGATATGTTCCCCAATGGGTTGGGATTGAGGCTCTTTCGTGCCGTCCATATGCTATTGGTACTCTCATGTGGCTTCCCAGTAGATTGCGCCCTCCTGACCCCCCCCCCGTCTCGTTTTTTTTTTTTTTTTCTCTCACTTTTCATCTCTCTCTTCCTCTTTTCTTCTTACTCTATTTGTTGCAAAATTTCTTGTTTCTTTTTTCTCTGTGTCATTTCTGGTTTATTTTGGTTTAATTATTGTTTATTGATTTATGAAACTAGTATGTCCTGATGGCTATGACACTTTTTGGGTGAATTGTAATGCTACTGTCTGCAAATTTCTTTTTTTTTCATATACCGTTAAGTGTTATGATTCTGATTCTACATCTTGTCCCACCATGCGGGTGGGCCCCCTTCTTTTTCTTTGTGTTTGCCATCTTGTTCTCTGTTATAATTTGCTGGTTTCTCAATAAAAATATTGAAATATAAAAAATGTTTTTTTTTTTTGTGGCAATCACGTAAGCCCGTAGGGCGAGTGAATTACAGGCGCTTTCCATTAGGGAGCCCTTTTTGGCTGTTTTTGAGGATAGAATTGTGCTCAAAACACATCCGGGATTTCTCCCCAAGGTTTCCTCCTCCTTTCATAGGTCTCGGGATATAGTTTTGCCAACCTTCTGTTCTGCTCCTGCAAGCAGGGAGGAGGAAACATTAAGTTTATAGGATGTTAGGAGTCTTTTTGTCGGTCTATCTTTGATCCAGAGAATTCAGGAATTCGGATTCTCTTTTTGTTCTCTTTGCAGGAGCACGGAAGGGTTCCAAAGGCTTCCAAGTCCACTGTAGCTAGATGGATTAGGATGGCTATCACGGAATCATATAGTTTATTAGAAATTCCTCCCCCATTTGTTAATTCACATTCAAGCAGATCCTTGTCAGTATCCTGGGCAGAGAGAGCCGGTGCCTCGCCAGAACAGGTATGTAAGGCTGCCACCTGGTCCAGCTTTTCCACCTTCGTGAAGCATTATTGCCTGGATCTTCTTTCTATCAAGAATCAGGCATTTGGGCACACAGTCCTCCAGGCAGTAGCCCCACTCTAGTTGGGTAGGTTCTCGATTGTCGTCTCAAGGAGGCTGTCCTGGAAGACGCTTGGAGAAAACCAGAGTTAGACTTACCGGTAACTCCTTTTCTACGGGTCTTCCAGGGCAGCCGGGATTTCCCACCCTAAGATTGTCCGGTAATGTATATTTATGCTTAAATGGTTATGTCTTTTAGTGTCTTCCTGTGATTCTTGAGTAAAACTGAAGAGGGAGGCCTGGAGGTCCACCTTTAAAGTACTGTGCTTATGCATTTCCTGTCCCGGAGGGAGGAGCTCTACGTCTGAAGGAGACTGTCCTGGAAGACTTGTAGAAAAGGAGTTACCGGTAAGTTTAACTCTGGATTCCTGCCAAAACTCAGATGCTCCTGGATGCACTGGCAATGGGGTTTTTTTCTGCCTCTAAAATCTCTTGCCACTAAACGCTGCTAAAAGCCTATGTGTGCATGGACATATAGGCTAAGATGCAAGGGAGTTTAGAGGCAGGAACAAAAATGCCTGATGACCCTAGAAGCAGCTGCAAAGATGTCCAGTGTGCATAAACAGTAAATTATTATGCCTGTGTAAAGCTGGCCTACATCTTCCCCTCCTCTGACACTGAATCACAATTCGGAGGTGATTGACAGGCAATGCACAGGTGATGTGATGCCATGTTTTGTCAAGAAATGCAGCACAACCGGTGCTTGTTACCCACTGATCACTACACGTTGGGTAGGGTTTGCTCCACCATCCATTTTTACCGCACCTCTAAACTTAGCCTAAACGTTTCACCCTACATTTAAATTATTACATTTGTTAGTTTTAAAAGCGAGTCTTGATCTTCAGTTGCCATGGTGCTGCACATGTGATCAGCTATGACACCAGTTATTTTATGGCTTACCAGTTTGGTTGAGCACCCAGTCAATTATGACATTTAAAGGATAAGGTGCTGCAGCTGCCCCTACATGCCTCCTTCCCCTCGAGTTTCCACTGTGACAGCAAACCAGAGATCTCCCCATGTCTGCTGTCACAGTTCAGAAAAGACACAGCCATGTGGGGCTCCACCCACCCAAGCGCGTCATTCATTCACAGAAATCTTTGAATGAAAAACTACAAGTCCTGACAGCATTTGCGGTTGTTGGCTTGAAGTTCTCAGGGAACTACCATGGCACTGTTGAGCACTGTGGTAGTTCATTCTCTTCCTGTCTGTGTATATTTGCCTGCTCGTACGAGGTACAAACATACAGACAGGTCTGCAGGTGTCCTGCATGGCACCTGCAATCTGCTGATCGCGGATGCAATGCTCTCTAGGTTCCTAGTAAAAAAAAAAAAATGCACATTTTTTTTTTTTTTACCTACAAAAAGATGTGAATTTATTTATTTTTACTAACTTACCCTTTAACATTTACAGCATTACTTGAATCTGTTTTACAACACCAAAATTTAGCTGTTTTGGGTTTACTTCCACTAAGTTCACACAAGCAAAGAGCTGAAGTAAAAAAACAGTTGTTTGCATCAGGCTAGCAACACCTTCATCTGTTGTTTACCTTACTGCCAAAGAAGGCAGTTCAGACTAGCTCAAAGTTTTCACTGCATTTTACACCAGCCTACTGAGAACATGCTACAACCATAGGCCAGATTCAGCTATTGTAGTGTGATATGGGCTATGAATTCTTTACTAAAGTCTGAGGCTGCCAGCACAGGCTGTTTACAGGGTCTTCTTCAGACTTTGGAAAGCTTCTTCAGCTTTGGGATTCCACTTAATTGCTATAGAGGAGCTTTTGCCCATAGTAAGGTCAGTTAATGGTGTTGCCATTGTAGCAAAATTTGGGATGAATCTCCAATAATGTGCAACGATGTCTAGGAAGGTTCTCACTTGTTGTTTTTTTATTGGCAGGAGCAGGCCAGTCTCTAATGGCTTCCACTTTATGAAAATGGGGTTTGGTTTGGCCCTGCCCAATGGGGTATCCCAGATGATGGGTCTCTTATAACCCTATAGTGCACTTCTTTGGATTTGCTGTTAAGCCCATGTTTCTAATGGAATTTATGACCTCCTGCACTTTAGATATGTAACTTTCCCAATCTGCTCCAAATAACCGTATCATCTAAATAGGCCGCCGAAGAGTTGATGTGGGCTAAGGATCTCATCCATCATCTGCTGGAATGTAGCAGGCACTCCATTTAACCCAAAGGGCATCCAGACATACTACCACAAGCCCTATAGATTTGCAAAGTTGTTTTTTCTTTTGCTTCCTCTGTCAAGAAAACCTGCCCATATCCTCTAGTGAGATAAAAGGTGGTTATGTACTGGTGGGGCCCAACTATTTCATCAACCCAGGGCATGGGGTAGGTGTCAAACTTTGACACTTCGCTCAGTTTCGCATCTGACTTGGGAACCAAGACTATAGGACTACGCCATTCACGTTTAGACTTCTCTATCATTCCGAGGTCTATCTTCCACTGTACCTCTTCAGCTGCTGCCTGTCTGCAGGCCTCTGGAAGGCTTAAGCCACGGTTGCACCTTCGTGTCAACGACAATGTCATGTTTAATTACATTTGTGCAGCCTGGCAACTTTGAGAAGAAATCTTTAGTACAGTGTTGAAACTCTCTAACTTCCTGCTGTTATGATACTGACATAGACACAGGTATATGAACCTCATTTATGCCTTCCTCTTCCCTCAGTGGCTGATCACCCAGGGCTAGGAGGGCTTTCCTATCTTTCCAGGCTATCATGTGATTAAATTCACATGATAGATCTGTTTCTTCTTCCACTTCTCTGATTGGTATACCTTATAGTTTACCTCCCCAACCTTTTCCAGCATTTGATAGGGTCCTTGCCACTTGGCTAGGAACTTTCCACCATGGAGAATAAAATGAGCATACAATCCCCCGAATGGAAAGTTCAAACCTCTGCAGACCTGTTGTATACTTGACTCTGCGCTTCCTGAGCTTGCTGCATGTGTTTTTGGACAAGGGGCATTACCGAGGTAGTTCAAAGGGTGATTCAGGTGTTGCAATCTGATAAACAACTCTCAGACTAAGGCTTAAACTTTACAGTGCCAGACCAGCAGTCTCCATCTGCTTGTGTATAGACATCCAAATCACATCATGTCGGCAACAAGGGGAGTATAAAAGCTTCTTTATTAATTCCAAAGAGTAAAATGCTCCACAGAGCAACACTTTTCCATCAAAAGTTATCATACCAAGGTAACTCTATCCTGCATTTCTGAGATATGCTCTATGACACTCCAGTAGGACATAGTGTCCATCTCCTAGGTTTCTTTTGCAATATCTAGGGTGAGAAAGGGTGGGCTATAGTAATGAGGCATAGGGGCTGACTTTTACCACTTAGGGCAAGACTCATAGTAGTTGTTCAAATCTGCATGTATCCCCAGCCAAAAGAAAAGTTGTAAAATACGTTCCTTGGTCTTTTCATATGCCAGGTGACCCCCCCCAAGGGGATGTGTATGGGCCAACTTCAGTAGTGCCCTCCTATAAGGGTCGGGCAGCACGAGCTGTTCCACAAGCTCATCCTGAATTTTGTCAACCCGATACAACATGTCATTGTTAACTACCATATGAAGAAGCCTTCTCAAGCTACCAGTGTCCTATGGTTTACCTTAATATTTCTGGGCTTATTCAAAAGTACCTGAAGTTGATCTCTTGGTGAGGCATACCATGGGTCTCAGGGGCTACCTCTGGTTCACCTTCAGAAACTGCTAGGAGAAAAAGATACATTTTCATCAGGGGTCATCCCTACAGCATTTTCATCAACCTTTGGTCCAGGCTCCAGACTCTTCCTTCCTACTGCAGAGTTCCTGAAACAGTGGGTGGAAAGTCTCTCCCCAGTATTACACTATTCAATAAGATTAGGGGTCCTGAGCTGGTTTTAAAGGTCCTCAGCACTGCGGGGTACTTTTTACAGTCACCATGCAGACATACCACTCCTACATGATGTTGGGTCAACTGATCAGGATCCACAAGCTGGATATGAACCAGGGTGACCAGCCTTTCAGAGTCCAGGAGGGCATGCACATTCTAAGCCCCTTATCTTTACAATAGAGCTTGTCCAGATCAGCAACTAGGCTCGGACGAGCAAACAAGGACACATATTGGGCTATATCACACTCTATAGGCTTAGAGCTCAGGGGGACGCTTGGCAGCAATGTGACCCCCCCCCCCCCCCCACTGCACTACTAACACTGGGGAGGCCCATGGGTACCGCCTGGTTTCCCAGATGGGGCCTTCCAGCAGGAGGTGCCCCGGCTCCTTTTTGTCAGTCTCTCGGGCCTTCCCCTTTTTGGCTTTATAGGTTGTGAGGCTGGGTTCGACCTGGTTCCTACAGGGGGTGGCCTTTTGGCTGTTTGGGACCTTGAAACTGTAGACCCCCTAAAGAGGTACTCTGCAGCAATGTAGCGATCCACCAGTTCAACCAGATCATCCTCGACTCAAGCAGTCACCTAAGCCTCAGTGCTCACCAGCTGGGCAACTAATAGTCTTCTGCACAAAAATGGCAACCGTGATAACCTATAACCAGCCTTAGCAGTGAGGTGCACATGGAAGGGCAATACAAATCACAGACAGAAAAAAGGATTTCCCAGCAACACTTACCTGCCAGCCTGCGAAACAACCAATATGGCCCTGTCTAATAGTTTCCGTTAAAAACAGAGGGTTTTGTTTGCACACATTTGCAAATACATGCATAAGCCACTGTCCCACGTCAAGTGTCCTCTGTATACTATGGACTTAACTAAAATTTTCAAAGCCTCCATAGTAGAAGCACATGTATAAATGGATAGGTTAAGGGCAGGTGTGCCTGGAGGAGCCCATTCCTCCTTAAAAAGGTACAGGGACGCATGTAACGCCCAGCTATACAATATGACAGCAAAGGCATCCAGTGCGTCCCAGCGTCCAGATTAGGTAACTACACAAAAATGGCAACCGTCCCAACCTATAACCAGCCTTAGCAGTAAGATGCACATGGAAGGGCAATGCACATCACAGACAAAAAAATAAAAAATTTCCCAGCAACACTTACCATCCAGCCTGCGAAACAACCAAAATGGCCCTAATAGGTTGCGTTAAAAACAGAGGGTTTTGTTTGCACACATTTGCAAATACATGCTTAAGCCACAGTGCCATGTCAAGGGTCCTCTGTATACTGTGGAC
Source organism: Staurois parvus (assembly GCF_062004578.1). NCBI lineage: Eukaryota > Metazoa > Chordata > Amphibia > Anura > Ranidae > Staurois > Staurois parvus. The sequence goes on from NW_028317882.1 coordinate 5,992,755, forward strand.
CTAACTAAAATTTTCAAAGCCTCCATTGTAAGAGCATATGTATAAATGGATATGTTAAGGGCAGGTGTGCCTGGAGGAACCCATCCCTCCTTTAAAAAGGTACAGGGATACACGTGACATACAAAATGACAGCAAAGGCATCCAGATTAGCCAACTACACAAAAATGTCAACCGTCCCAACCTATAACCAGCCTTAGCAATAAGGTGCGCATGCAAGGGCAATGCACATCATAGACAAAAAAAAAGAAGGATTTCCTGGAGGGACGCACTGGTTGGCTTTGCTGTCATTTTATATAGCTGGGTGTCATGTGCATCCCTGTAGCTTTAGGGAGGGATGGTATTAATGCAGAGTGAGCTCTGTATTATCAGCAGATGGATTGGGGACAGTAGAAGAAGGGGAGGATCAGAGAAGAGAGGATCAAACAGCCTCTTTACACAATGTGGAGGATTAACCCCTTAGGTACCACAGCAAGTATACCAAGCATGCTTTACTTTGTCTACAGATTTTACTGTTGTGGGTTTAGTAACACTTTAACAAAGCTTCAAGATTACATTTAGTCTGGCTTTCTGCAGAATAGAAAGGTTTAGCTGCATGTCGAGCTACACCCAGGGAAACGTGTAGCAAGGACAGAACAAGGGGTATTGCCACACATGCGAACTAGCCCTTATACGGTGTAAGCTTTTCAAATTTGGTCTTAAAATTCAACCACTCACAGCTTAATCTTATGTGGATGATGAGGTGTTCTCTCACCACAACTCACACACTTTACAGCCATTTCCACCTGGAGCTCTTTATAAGGTAGTCTGGCACCACAGCTAAGCCCTGACCATATACAGAAGGGCTCAATGTCTTGGTTAGACTCCGCTCTCAAGCTCAAGTTGAAGGAGGTGTAGGGTCAGGTGCCTGACATGACCTCGGCAGTCTTTAAAAAAAAAAAAAATGGTCTTGGATCAGGGGTTCAGTAAAGCAGAAAATCTGTCCATGCAGACCTTCATGAAAGATATATTACATCATTTTTGTGTCATTGCAGGTCTGCAGGAGATACAGGGAAAGGATAGAAACTGCTGGAACAGATGCCTCTTTCAGCTAATGTATTGCAAATATGTCCATTAACTGGGTGGAAAGGCATGTTATGAGATCCATGTGAAAGCCTCATACCCCAGGAAAGGACAAAAATATTGGCACCCCTGCATTTCTGTCAGAGAATGCACCACTTCGCCCAGAAAATTGTTGCAAGTACAAATGTTTATGCATTCTCATGTTTGTTTCTTTTGTTTGTATTGGTATAAACACAAAAAAGTGGAGAAACAAAAAATCTGACATATTCCACCAAAAACTCTAAAAGTGGACTGGACAAAATTATTGGCACCCTCAATTTATTATTTGGTAGCACACCCCTTTGAAAAAAAAAATCACTAAAATCAATCGTCTCCTGTAACCATCAATGAGTTCATACAGCTCTCTACTGTATGGGCCAGTCTTCTTTCACCAACTGCTCCAAATCTCTCAGATTGGAAGGGTTCCTCTTCTAACTGCTGTTTTGAGATCTCTCCACAGATGCTCTATGGAATTGAGATCTGGACTCATTGCTGGCCAGTTCAGTACTCTCCAGCGCTTTGTCTTAATTCATTCCTGGGTACTTTGGGTCTCTCAGCTTGTAAGCTCCAAGGAACAGGGCCCTCCTAACCCTTTTGTATTGTTGCTGTATTGTCTCCCGTTATATTGTAAAGCACTGAGCAAACTGTTGGCGCTATATAAATCTTGTATAATAATAATTATCCTGCTGTAAGACCCAAGACCTCTGACGGAGACCCAACTTTCTGACACTGTTCCCTACATTGCACCCCAGAATTCATTGGTAGTCTTCAGATAGCAATGCCAAGAACACTGTCAAGACATCCAGTGCTTGAAGCAGCAAAGTATCCACAAAACATCAGTGAACCTCCACCATGTTTGACTGTAGTTGCTTTTCTTAAAAGGCTTCATTGCTTTTTCTGAAAAACAGTACAATGATGAGCTATACGGAAAAAGCTGTAATTTTGTTTCGTCTGTCCACAGCACATTCTCCCAAAAGGATTTTGGCTTCCTCAGGTGAGTTTTGGCAAACTCCAATCAGGGCGTTTTTATGTTTGTGTCAGCAGTGGAGTCCTCCTGGGTTTCCTACCATAGCATCCCTTTTGATTCAGATGGCGACGTATAGTGCGAGCTGACATGGTTGTACCCTGTGCCTGAATGTCAGCTTGAATTTGATTGAGGTTCTTCATCCACCATTCAAACAATCCTCTTTGCAATCTTTGATCAATTTTTCTCTTACATCAACATCCAGGGAGATTAGCTACAGTGCCATGGGCTGTAAACTTCTTTACAATGTTGTGCACAGTGGACACAGGAACATTAAGATCTCTGGAGATGGACTTGTAACCTTCAGATTGTCCATGCTTTTCCAAAATTTTGTTCTCAAATCCTCAGACAATTCTTTGCTGCTCTCTCTCTTCTTCCATGCTCCAAAAATGTTCACCGTTTTAACTGGTTGCCGGTGTGATTTCTATATATTTGTCAGCACCTGTTAATTGATACAGGTGAGTTTAATTACAAATTACAGGAGCATCACAAACCTAGAATGCAATTGTTTCTTACAATTTTGAGACAGTGCCAAAAATTTTGTCCAGTCCATTTTTGGAATTTTGGATGGAATGTGTCAGAATTGGCTTTTTGTTTCTCCACTTTTTGTGTCATACCAATACAAACAAACATGAAAATGCCTAAACATTTGTAATTGCAACAATTTTCTGGACGGAGTGGTGCATTATGCGACAGAAATGTAGGGGTGCCAAGATTTTTGACCATGACTATTTCTAGAGCTGTGGTGTAAAGAACCTGGTTTGGATCCTAATGCAAATGGCTTCTGGACAGGTACGTGGATCGTTATTTGCAGGTTAAAGAAAGACTTCCACAGGGAACCTCTAACATCAGCAACCCTGCTTCTCTTTGGGATTCTCCACTGGAATCCTATACTACTCTGACCAGCCGTAAACAAGGTGTGGAAGACCTTGCCATATACAGGGGAAGTGCAGTGAACCTGCTTGCAGGTCCTGCTGGGTTGTAGGCCATGAGGCCAACGACTGCCTGAGGTCCAAGGTTTGTAACCTCTGTGAGGTGGCAGACCATATCGACAAGGACTGTACTCAGAAAACAAGAACCTGCTCTGGAGCTCTGATGCAGAGTAAAACACCAACCAGTGCTGGCAAGATGCTGAAGGTATCCAAGAAGACCAAGGGAAGAAAAGGCTCCTCTGAATCTACTGCCCCCTCCCACTGCTGGCCTGCCCTAGAAGCATCTCCCCCAACCCATCCTTCACCTCTGTGCCCAAGGAACCCCAGTCTGCCTAGGCCCTTTTCTGTCTCCCATCCTTGACCTGTCCTCCTAAGAGGACTTCTCGCTGCAGTGTCCCCACCCCTTCCCCCATGGACCTATTAGTGGGTAGCCGGAAGCCCAAGATGAAAGCCAGTCTGCTGGTAAAAGGACACCCTCACCACCACATGCCTTGCAGTGATGCTGCAAAACCACACTGGATTGGAGCAACTGGGGGAGGACTTGAGTTTGCAGGGGAGGAGGAGGTCGAGCCCCAGACGGTGTGCAACATCACCATGGAGCTCGACAAGGCAATCAAAGAGGTCTTCCAGCAGTTCAGAGCATTGGCCAAGCAATGAAGCCAGAGGAGTTTCAGCCCCTGCTGTCTAGACTTTCATCTCTTTTACATGATGGCTAAGATCTTTATCTTCTCCATTAATGTAAGGAGTATCAAGGACATATCTAGGGGGATAGGCTGTACTGACCTTTCTTTCTTCCCATAAGAGTGATGTCTATATGCTGCAGAATTGTGCCCTGCCTTTCTCTAGGAGGTACATTCATCTGTATTTTCAGTGGACCCACATTCCCTCTTACTGGTCTGGAAGTGGTTGACTACAAATTTGCAGGGGTAGCCATTCTCGTCAGCGGCGGCTGTCTCATGGTTGAATCTGTCCAGGACTTTGTCTGTGACAGACTATTGCTCATAGATAGGTTTATGGGCAGGGGATTAGGCTTGTCAACATGTATATCTTTCCAAAAAAGAGTGCATGGTTGGAGCACTTCTAGATTCTGTGGATCCAGCTTGTCACCTCCAGAACCATAGTGCTTGGGGTTGATTCTCACTTCCCTATAGAGGAGGATGGGTGCAGCTCCAGCATGTAATGTATGCCAAACTTGATGTTACATCTAGGCTGCTCAGGAGATGATCACACAGGCCTCCTTAAAGGATCTCATGGGCTCCATGGGGAACAAAGCCTTGAACGACTCTTGTTGTCACCCTGATGGATCTGTGCATTCCAGGATTGAATTTGTGTTTACCTCTAGGGCAGTCAGTCATGGTGGGTACTCTGTGGTCCTCTGCTTTCTCTCTGATGACAGGGCCGTTCACTTTCACTTAGGTGAGTGGGTTTGCCCCTTCCCTGGGCTCCTGGAAGTTGAACTGCACACAGCTGGGAAATGAGAAACTACTGGAGGAAAGGGAGGCATACATCACATGGCAGGAGGAGAAGAGGTTCTTTGTAGGGTGAACGACTGGTGTGTGCTAAGTGGATGGGAACTTGGGAGACTGCAGCTTCAATTGCAGTCACCTCAGGACCTTAACCCCTTCATGCCTAAGGGTAAAACAAATCTAAATGCCTAAGCACAATTCTGCAACGTTGACATGTGTTAGTAAAACCGTACATATTATCACAACTACTTTCCAGGTGGATTATACCTTGTTTTTTTCAGGACAAATTGGGCTTTCATTTGGTGGTAAATGGTAATGGATAGCTCCTAATTTTTTTTATTACCAAAGGAAAACTGGCCCAAAATAGTAAAAAAAAAAAAATAGTTTTTTTTTATTTAGCTGTGTGTTTCTTGTTACGACTATAACCTACCTCCATTAAACAACCCAAAATAAATTCTCCAGCTCTTGACAATCACAGCGATACCATATATGTGTATGTTATTTGTACCCGTAGTACAGCCCAGAAACAATAGTGCGCATTTTGTTTTGGTCTTTTTTTTACCTAAAACACACTGACACTGACATTAACGTTAACTGACACCAATTTTTTTTTAAACCCTGACCCAAACACTAACCCTGGTACTGAACTAGATCAAACATTGATCTAGGTATTTTTCTTTATTTTATTTATCTTTTCTTACGAACATTTTTTTATCTCTCTATGTCAGGAGTTAGAGAGATACAATATATCTCTCCTCTTCATTCATAGAGAGAAAAAAAACAAGGGGGCCGAGCTGCAGAGTGACTGATCACTGTGATAGCCAATCAGAGGCTATCACAGTGATCACATGACCCAGAACTGGGAGTCCCGGGTCCCGATCATTAGAACGGGACCCGGGGCTCTCAATGACACAGCGGTTTCTGTGCTGGGAGCGCGCGGAGCGGCACGATCCCAGCACAAAGACAGGCACGCATATATGCGCCCCCACGGAAAAAAGCCCAGTTCCGTGAGGCCGCATATTTGTGTGCCGTCGGCGTCAAGGGGTTAAACACTATCACTGAAACATGAGGCAGGTCCTGGAGAATATCAGTTAGCACCTGAAAGGACACTTTGAGAAAGAATCCAGACCCACTGTTACAAGGTGGAGAATCTGGAAAAAAGGTGAGAACTCTTTCAAGTGTGCGCACTTGGTTCTGGTCAGTCTTAACTAGGAAAAGGTCTTTGTCCATGTCTCCCAAAGGTTCATATGCAGAGCCCTGTATAGGTTTGTTCTTGGGCAATTGTTTTGTTCAAATGTTACCTGATGTACCATGACATTTGCAGTACAGAAGGTCAATCAAGTGCTCACTCTACATGAATGACGTGACAGTGTTCTTGCGCTGACCAGCATTCCATCAGTTTGCTTGTCCAGACCCACAATGACTTCATCCAAGCTTTGGGGGTAAAAATCAACTGCAGGAAGTCAGAGTCTACGTCCATTTCCTTTAACATCAGAGTGGCTTACATCAAAATCCTTGGAATCTGGTTTGTTGCTGAGAGCGCAGCTTTGAAACCAAAAATTTAGCCTCTGGAATATCCAAGGTCTCACCATTAAAGGAAAGACCATTTCTTTGTAGCGAGTTCTCCCTGTGTTGCAGTACTTTGCCCAGGCCTGGTGCCCCAAGGTCAACACCTGTAAGACCATCACCAGGACAGTGTTTTATATCATCTCATCATATCATCAAGGGGCTCAAAGATGGACAGAGTAAAGTGGGTACTCGTGATCAAGGAGCCCTTCAAAGGTTGTAAGAGCGTTCCCAACATCGCTAATCAATTAAGGGTGTTCTTTGCTTGCAAGTGCATCCACAGGTCTTTGATTAAATTATGGACTCTGGTGGCAACTTCTGGTTCCTTTTTTTTCTCCTGCCCCTTTGGAGGTTCCTTGGATGAGACAGCACCAGCCCCTGTAACTGGACACTCCTTGGTTTCACTTAGTTTTAACTTAAAAATAAAACATGTTTTGGGGGTCAGACCCCCCCCCCCTTTTTTTTTCAGGGATTCACTTAAAACAAGAAACTTGAATGGTCTCAAAATAGAGCTTTTCTGTGTGAACCTGTGTAGGGAATTTAATTGCTAGATTAGGAGAGTTACTGGCCAACAGGTGCATAAGCAGGTGTTGATTGCTCTGACAGTTACTACTGACCGGTAACTCTCCTAATCCAATGTAGCGCTACCCCTGCAGGAGCCACTTGGTAATTTGGGTTCTTTGTTCTGTGCCTTCATTCCAAGAACAGCCTCAGCCCCTCTGACAAACCTGGTTTAATAAAGTTTACTGGAAACAGCTATAAGAACTTGAGTACAGATACCTTTAACTTTGCTTTGAAGTAGTACCAGGAAATAAATACAAGACTGTTTAGTGGTAAATTAACTTTGTATTGGTATAATAAATGAGCACACCGAAGGTAGGTTGAGACTCAGTTCAGTAGATGGCATAATCACTATGCCAAGGTAACTTAGAATAGAGTTCTATACTACTAGACTGGAATTAACTCATGAATCAGCAAAATCAGCAAGAAACAGTGCATACAAGCCTTAACTGCAATGTAAGATAATAGTACTATAACTAGTTTAGCGTGCACTCTAGAAATATGGCTAGAATACAGTGCAATGCTCCCTGAGAGGTACCTCTTAGCATAAGCAATAGGTAAAGGTCTCTGTGTAGCAGCTGTAAAGGGGCAGTCTTCAGTCAAAATCTCCAGCTAGCTAGTGTTGAGGCCCAGTTGTACAGTTGGTGCACATGAGTACAGTCCTAGTCACATCTGAAGGTAACAAATTTGGCTACTAGATGGCTGTATGGTAAGTTCCTAAAGGGCTTAGTCACTCTATAGCAGTGGGTAGTAAATCCCCACAGCAGCAACTCACCATCTGATCACACACCGCAATTAGTCCACTTTGTGCTCTGCACCCTGGTAACTCTATCGGCACCCCTGAACTCAGAACTCTGGATTATGCTCAGGCCACCAATATGCAGCAGTGATAGTGCACTCTCTGGTCCCCCTCATGGCAAGAGGACATTATGTCCTGTACAACTCAGCAAACTGCATTTATTTCCCCTCCCAGAAATCTCTCTGGGGAATGTAGTTCAAAAGCTTTCAATCACCACAGCATATTCTCTCCTCCAGACTTCCCACAGTGCATTGCTGCCTGATTCAGTCTAGTGAACTCTTCCTGCTCAGCATCTCCCTCCTTTTGCTGAAACAGCTGTTAACCAATTAGGCACCACAAGGCAGCAGCTGCAGCCAGTGTTTCTCTCACTTTCCATTCTTAGAAAAGCACCTGGCTGCACCAGTAATAGCTTCCCTATGTATATTAATACAAGAAAGCCATATTTTGAGTCCATTTAGGGGTCCTTTTTTTTAAATGAAGCCCTGATGAAGGGTTTTATTTTTCTGACCCCAAAACACATTGATTTTTGCTAGCGTAAACCAGTAAATGAATTTGGACTCCATTTTCCTTTGGTTTGATCTGGTGCTCTTTCCATTGGTGCATTTTTTTTTTTTGAGGGGGGGGGACCTGCTGGGTACGAACTGAAGGGTAGCTCTGTCTGTTGTGAGCAGCCTAACCTCAGAATGTTTTTGTCCTCTCATTAACTCACACCAAAGTCCCACTGCCTCTTGGATGTTTTTTTCTTTATTAGAGCAAAATATGTCTGGCATAGATATGGTTTCATGCCGTGTCATGCATGAGAGAAACCTGTGCAAATACAGGCCTGCCGCTTCTACATCATCCACGAAGAAACCGCTTTGCACATCTTCTGGCAGTGCTCCTTTGCATAAGACCAGTTACGGCCCTGGAACATGAATGCAAAGACTTTGTACTGCAAGCAGCCATCATACACCTTAGGGAATTGCATGGACTATTTTGTGGTCCATTTAGACAAAAGGACATAGATGGTGCCTGACGGGTGATGTGTTCCTTAATGATGCACAGGACAGTACCTCATCTACCACAGCAAGAGGATATTGATTGAGGACTATCGCAGACTGGTCCACAGTCTCAGAGTCTATAACCTTCCATTTTTGTTGTTTAAATAGCAGAAAAAATGCATGAAAAATGTATCCCTTAAAATCATATGGAACTCTTCACAATGCAGGTACATTTTGGCACATTGCAATGTTTTGCTGGCTGGAAAATAAAAAGAGTTGGAGATTTGAGTAGAAAGTGAAAAACAGTTTTGCTTTTGACTGCTGGTGCTTGTAGTGGTTTTATTTTCTTCTTTGGGGTCTTGCTAGCAGCTTTTACTTTTTTAAAATCACTTTTTTGTCACTTTTTAAATAGCATTTTTCCCCTTTCTTTCCTTTAGTCTGCTAATTAAGGGGATGGTTTAATTGGTCACAGGTGCTATAGGTATTACATAACTTTCTGTAGAGCTCACTCTGAGCTTGCTCGTTCTTGAGCTTGCCTGTATTTTGTTTAATGGACCTTTGATCAAGTGGACATTTGATCAAGTGGAGTTAAAAAAAAAAACAAAGTTGAAAACAGGAGTCTTTTAACCTGTAAGTGACAACTGATATTTCCTGTTAGTAATAATGATATTGTAACTTGGATAATGAGTGCTAGCAGGGTTGAAGGTTTTGTGCAGTGCACAGTGTGTCACATACATGCAACAATGAAGCAACAGCTCCGGGACTGATACCGCTGCAACAGATGTGCGCGGGTTGCCTTTCTGGAAGCTCGTGTTAGAAATCTGGAGGAGCAAGTTGCAACACTGGGCAGAACCGACAACCTTGAAAGGGGTCTTCTGCTCCCTGAGCAGGTAGCTAATGGGATTGATGTGAAGGGTGAAGGGGCTAGTCAGGATTATCAGTAGGAAGATGGTTTACTGTAGTGAGACGGAGTGGTAGGGGCACACAGAAAAGGAAGGCTGGCCCTGGGTTTGAGCACCCAAACAGATTTGCCAAGTTGGGAGAAGATGTGGGGATGGCAAGCTCAGGGGTAGCAGCCCAGGATGTCACTACTATCCTAACAGCCAGGAGAGCAGACCATCTGGGAGAGGTGGCAAGGGTAGTGTAAGAAGGCCTAGACAGTTGGTAGTAGGGGATTCTAGAATCAGAAAGACTGATAGAATAATTTGCCACCAGGATCGCCTCAACCGAATGGTTTGCTGTCTCCCTGGTGCCAGGGTTCGGCATGTGGTGGACCGGGTTGATAAATTACTGGGAGGGGCTGGGCATGACCCAGCTGTCTTGGTCCATGTTGGAACCACTTAAAGAATACATGGAAGGTGGAGGCTCCTTAAGAATCAATTTAAAGAACTAGGCTGCAAGTTGAAGGGACAGACCTCCAAGGTGATATTCTCTGAAATATTACCTGTGCCATACGCAACACAGGACAGACTGAGATTAGAGCACTGAATGCATGGCTAAAGACCTGGTGTAAGAGAGAAGGATTTGGGTTTGGGTCTAGAGCACTGAGCTGACTTTTCATTGGGGTACAATCTATATGCTAGAGATGGTTTGCACCTAAATGGAATGCTGTGCTGGGGGAGGGGTTTATGGGATAGCTGGAGGAGTATTTAAACTAGGATCGAGGGGGAAGGGAGAATTAGATTATAATGGGGCAGACATGGTAGAATAGGGAAAGATGGAGGAAGGGCTATGGCAGGTGAAAAGAAGGTTCCCATGTTACAAACAACCATTGGAATTCTTTCCATTTGTATGAAAATAAAAAATGTGCAAAATACGTGTGCAAAAGGTGTCAATGGATTAAAGTGTTTGTTCACCAATGCCAGAAGTCTGCCAAGAAAAATAGCCAAGTTGGAAGCTTTGGTGCATGAACAGAACTATGATTTACTTGGTATTGCTGAATCTTGACTTCATTCTTCACGTGACTGAGCCATTAATATTCCTGGCTATACTTTCTTTAGGAAAGACAGGGTAAAATGGTGGTGGTGTCTTTCTCAATGTGAGAAGTGATATCAAAGCTAGTTTGAAAGAGGACCTAGTTGATGGAGAGTGTAATGAGGCTGAAGCATTATAGGTGGAACTGCACATGGGCGTGCATACTACAAAGGTAATCGTTGGGAGTTTGTTATAAGCCACCCAGTGTTAATGAGGAGGTGGCGACTGAGCGCCTTGCACAGATCGAAAGGGCTGGGAGAGTGATAATAATGGAGGCATGCTATCCTCGTTTAAACATTACAAAGAATATAACAGAATATGTGAAAAGAAAATCAAGGCCGCAAAAATTGAAAAGGAACGACAGAATGCAAAAGATAGCAGGACAAACCCAAAAAAATTCTTCAAATATATTAATAGTACAAAGGTCTGGTCCGAGCATTTAGGCCCTTTACAAAATAATCTAGAGTGGTTGACTGGGGACAAAGAGAAGGCAAATGAAATACCTTCTTCAGCTCTGTGTATACAAAAGGAGCATGGGGGAGCTCTTGTCCATAATGGGCATGGTATTGACACAGCTCCAGAGGATCCACATTGGCTCACAATTGATATGATCCAGAAATATTTAGACAGAATAAAAGGTAAATAAAGCACCTGGACCGGTTAAAGTGGTTGTAAACCTAAAAAACACAAATCTAATCCTACAATCAAAGAGATTTTACCTTTACTAAGCATTTGAGCTTAGCTTGGTATCTTGAAGCAATCTCTCTTTCTCCAGAAATCCTCCCTGTTCTTCTGAACAAAATAAATCCGACACGAGCAGAAAAATGGTGTCCCCACTCCTTCTCCTGTAAGTGACAGACTGTGCTGAAGATGACAGCAGCATGAGCCTCCATGTAATACACTGCAAAGGGATGGGGGAACGGGTGTCCTCTCCCTGCTGGTCTCTGTCTTCACAAGATCGAGAACTTAGCACTAGTGATTTATGACATAGATCGGCATCACTTCAGTAATGCTGTAATTATCTAGGCAAGTCTGCTGACAGCTGATTATTGTCCTGCAATTTTTCTTATAAAATTTTGCAAATAAATATTTCATCATAAATTTTGGCTAAAATTTATTCAGTTATCTTTTTAGTAAAAAAAAAAAAAAAAATTAGTTTATAACCAAAAATTATAATTTAAATTTTTTTTTACATTTTTATATTATTTATGGGGTTTTTTTTACTTACTGTTACCCTAGCAGTACAGTGTCATCATGGTGACACTTTACTACTTGTGGGGGGGTGATGAAGATTTTTTTTTTTTTTATAGACTGATTGCTTTTACGCCCATAAAGGCTGTAAAAAACAATAATTTCTCCTTCTCTCTGGCTGCATTCTTTCAGCCATTGAGAAATACTGTGTGAGCTGTGATTGGTCACAGCTTGTCGCATGGTACAAGGCTGTTGTGAACAGAAGTGACATCTTGCTTACTACTTTGCATGTGATCACTTATTGGCCCATCAGTGATCACATGATTGGCACCTCGGACAGAGGTTCCGTATGATGATCGGTGTTCCACTGTGTCCAGAGGACACAGGGGGCACCGGATTGCGGTGCTGCGCGCTCCCAGGGAGCGAGCACAAGCAGGGGGCAGGGAGGCCATTTATAAACAGCCACCCGACCCTGCACTACCACCATCCGTCCGTTTATATACAATGGCCGGACGGGAGGTGGTTAAAGAATTGAGCTCTGTCATTTCAAAGCCATTGTTTCTAATTTTTAGGGACTCTTTAATGACTGGCATAGCACCTTCAGATTGGCGCAAGGCCAATGTGGTGTCTATATTTAAAAAAGGATCAAAATCTTCACCAAATAATTATAGACCTGTTAGTTTAACTTCTATAGCTGGGAAGATATTGGAGAGTTTAATAAAAGACCACATAGATGAGTTCTTGCTGGGAAAAAAATATTTTAAGCAACAGACAGCATGGATTCATGAAAGACAGATGTTGTCAAACAAATCTGATTTCTTTTTATGAGGAGGTGAGCAAAACCTTGGACAGTGGGGTGGCGGTGGTATACTTGGATTTTGCAAAAGCGTTTTACACAGTTCCCCACACACGGCTAATGTGTAAGGTAAAGTCTACGGGCTTGGAAAAATCCGTATGTAAAATGGATAGAAAACTGGCTAAAAGATCGTATTCAGAGCGTAGTGGTTAATGATTTGTACTTTGAATGGTCTAGGGTTGTCAGTGGTGTACCCCAAGGTTCAGTGTTGGGACCCTTAGTTTTTAATATATTTATAAACGATATAGGGTCTGGGATTAAAAATACCATGTCAGTCTTTGCAGATGACACCAAGCTTTGCAGTGGAATGTCTTTACAGGATGTCTTCAACTTACAAGCCAACCTCAATGCACTGTTTAATTGGGCAACTATGTGGCAAATGAGGTTTAAAGTTGATAAATTGAAGGTTATGCAATTGGGGGCTAAGATTATGCATGCAACATACATACTAGGGGGAAATCAATGGAGGAGAAGGATCTGGGGGTTCTGGTAGATCACAAGCTTAATAATGGCATGCAATGCCAAGCTGTGGTTTCTAAAGTGAGCAAAATCCTCTTTTATTAAAAGAGGCATAGACTCCAGAGAGAGATATCATATTACCCATGTAGATTGCTTTAAAAAGGCCTGGATTCTTTCCTAGATACACATTATAACTGGATACTAACATTTATAGGTAAAGTTGATCCAGGGAATATCCTGTTGCCTCAGGGGATTAGGAAGGAATTTTTTCCCCTACAGGAGCAAATTGAATCATACTTTGCCCCTTTTTTTGCCTTCCTCTGGATCAATTGTGGGTATAGTTTTATAACTTTTTTTTTTTTTTAATGGCTGAACTAGATGGACTTTTGTCTCCTTTCAGCCAGATTAACTATGTAACTATGCAGGTGCTCTGCACTTTGAAAAGTCTCGCCTGCTGCATCTTTGGTGGAGTTTTTGAAAAGCACCTTCCATTTTAAGTCAAAGGGAACGCATAAAAAGTGCATCAATGTGAAAAGGGTCCTTAAAGCAGAACTACACCCCCATCCTTGTTCAAAATTGGCACATTTAATTTGTGCGGGGGGTGGTGAGAGCAGGTCCTAAGACTGCGGGACCATGCACAAGGCGCAGAGAGGCTTGCACAGTGGGCAGCTGGCTGTACAGCCGCAAGCAGTCACAGTGTCACGGTGTGAGGTCAGGTTTAGAGATGAATTGCTACAGCAGTGTAAGGCTTACCTGAAACCAGCAGGATAGGTACACCAGCGGGTCACCCTGGGAATGACGCAGGCTCACCTGAGGTGCGGGGTCTAAGTATCCACCAGTCTTCACCAGAGCTCCTAATGGCTGCGTGTGAATACCAGGTCGCAGTCTCAGGATCACCCCACCAGGGAAAGGGCACGCTGGAAACCAATAGCGGATCGAACAGTTCAGGGATAAGACAAAAGCGGAGTCAGTCACAAGCCAAAGGTCGGTCAACCGATATAGACGGCAGCAGTAAGGATGAGCGGGATATTGGCTGGAAGGCACAATAATCTGGCAAGGAGGAAGTGTATGGACATGGCTTTTATGAGGAAGTTCATGGGAGGAGCAAGGAGTTCAAGGTTCATCAGAAAACAAGGCACAAGGCAGGATAGATCAGGCAGAGTGTTTTCCAGCATCCCAGGTAGCTCAGTGAGAAGAGTTACTGCCTAACACAGTAGAAGTCCCAGGTTCAAGTCCAGGCCCTAACATTACTCCCCTCCTCCCAGGACGTCCTCTGGACATCTTAGGGCCAGGTTTGTGAGAAATCCTCTGGTGGAATTCTTTTGTTAATCTATAGGCGTGAACATTCTCCTCAGGCTCCCAAGAATTTTCTTCTGGTCCATATCCTTCCCATTGAACCAGATATTGTAATTTGTTCCTAAAGATCCTGGAATCAAGAATTTTCTCCACCACAAATTCTTCTTCACCTTGTACCTCAACAGGTGGAGGAGGTGGAAAAATTCTTCCAGGGAAAGGATTTTCATGAAACGGTTTGAGTAGTGATATGTGAAAAACAGGGTGAATCCTCATACTGTCAGGAAGTTTTAAGCGAAAGGTGACCGGGTTGATTTGCGCAGAAATCTGAAAGGGACCCACAAACTTTTTACCCAACTTAGCAGATGGCACATGCACCTTCAAATTCTTCGTTGATAACCAAACTTTGTCACCCACATGAAACGTAGGAAGTGCTCTCCGGTGTCTGTCAGCAGCCTTTTTGTAATATTCCTGAGCTTCCCTCAAAGTCTCAATCAATTTCTCCTGAATCTCCTGCAATGTAGTTTGTCTGTTGGTAACAGCAGGAATTGGAGTTGTGATAGGGAGATCAGGAATAAAAACTGGATGATAACCGGTGTTTAAGTAAAAGGGACTTTGAGAAGTGGAACTATGTTTAGAATTGTTGTATGCAAACTCTGCAGTGGGAAGACAGTCCACCCAGTCATCCTGAAGATAAGTGACAAAGCATCGAAGATACTGTTCCATTGTTTGATTAGTTCTCTCAGTCTGACCATTAGACTGGGGATGAAAAGCAGAAGACAGATTGATTGTAACACCTAAGGCTGAGCAAAAGCTTTTCCAGAATTTTGAAGTAAACTGCACACCTCTGTCAGACACCACATCATCAGGGATTCCATGCAGTTTTAAAGACTTCTCGAACCATCAGTTCAGCAGTCTGTTCAGTAGTGGGCACCACCTTAACTGGAACAAAATGGGCCATTTTTTGTGAGACGGTCAACAACTACCAAAATGGTGGACATTCCCTTTGAGGGAGGTAAATTCACCACACAGTCCATAGAAATAGACCCCCATGGTCTTGATGGAACAGGGAGTGGCTGAAGCAACCCCAAAAGGAG
Source organism: Staurois parvus (assembly GCF_062004578.1). Lineage (NCBI taxonomy): Eukaryota > Metazoa > Chordata > Amphibia > Anura > Ranidae > Staurois > Staurois parvus. The sequence goes on from NW_028317882.1 coordinate 6,008,051, forward strand.
AGGCTTGGGGATTTTTATTGCGTGCACAGGTCAAGCATGAGGCCACATAGCGTTTGACATCTTTCTTGTACCCCAACCACCAAAAGGAACGTGATAACAGTTCTTCAGTCTTAGAAACTCCAAAATGCCCAGCAAGTTTGGAATCATGAACCAACTTGAGAGCTTCCACCCAAACAAATTCAGGTACATAAAGATGATGTCCTTGAATCCAAAAGCCATTCTGTAAGTCAGGTTAATGTCCTTAGGTGGATGATTGAGAAGTGGGTCATTCTCATACCCCTCTTTAAGAAGATTCAAGAATGCCTTAGGACTTGTGGCCCCTAGAAAGTTCTTTTGAGGCAGTATTGTGCATTCAGAGTGATTCTCCTGGAGAGGCCCAGACGACATCTGTGATAAGGCATCAGCCTTACCGTTTCTTGACCCAGGTCAATATGAGATAATAAAATTGAACCTGGAAAAGAACAGTGACCAACGTGCCTGTCTACAAGACAATCTCTTGGCAGAGCGGATGAATTCTAGATTTTTATGATCAGTGAAGACAGTCACAGGATGCTTAGCCCCTTCCAACAGATGCCTCCATTCGGAAAAAGCTTCCTTAAGTGCCAGCAACTTCCCAATGTCATAATTCTTTTCAGCTGATGACATCAAAAGGAGAAAAATATGCACAGGGATGAAGCTGCATTTTTTTCTCCTCATCGCTGAGAAATGATAGCTCCCACGGCAGAGTCTGAGGCATCCACTTCCACAATAAAAGGTAGCTCAGGATCTGGATGTACCAATATTGGTGCAGAAGTGAAAAGAGTCTTTAGCTTACTAAAAGCAGTTTGCGCCTCAGTTGACCATGCAAAGGGCACTCCTTTCTTTGTCAGCTGTGTAATTGGTGCTATTACATTAGAAAAGTTCCTTAAGAATTTCCTATAAAAGTTGGAAAATCCAATAAATCATTGTATTTCCTTAACATTTCCAGGGGCAGTCCAATCCACCACTGCCTTGATCTTTTCGGGATCCATGCTCACTCCTTCTGAAGAAACTATATATCCCAAGAACTGGATCTGGGTCTGTTCAAACTCACACTTCTCCAGTTTGATGTAAAGTCGGTTCATCCTTAACCTTTTGAATACAGTTCAGACATGCTTGCGATGCTCCTCCAGGTTGTCCGAAAAGATGAGAATATCGTCCAGATAGGCAATAACAAACTGGTCCAACAGATCTCAAAAAACATCATTGATGAAGTGCTGAAAAGTCGCAGGAGCATTGCATAGGCCAAAAGGCATAACTAGGGACTCGAAGTGTCCATATCTGGTTCTAAAGGCAGTCTTCCATTCATATCCTTGACGCATGTGTACCAGGTTATATGCCCCCCGTAAGTCAAGTTTTGTGAAGACTTTGGCAGAGCAGAGTCTTTCCAGCATTTCCGCGATTAAAGGGAGTGGGTAACGGTTTTTAACAGTGATTTTATTCAAGCCCCTAAAATCAATGCATGGACGCAAAGTGGAGTCCTTTTTCTCAACAAAGAACAGGGCTGCCCCTGCAGGAGATGTTGAGGGTCTGATAAAGCCCTTCTCCAAATTCTCATCAAGCCACTCCCTTAGCACCTTTAATTCAGGTTCTGATAAATTGATAATGCGGCTGATTGGTATTTCTGCTCCTGGAAGCAGTTCAATAGGACAATTGTATGGACGATGAGGAGGTAATTGATCCGCATTATTTTTATCACAGACGTCTTGAAACTCATGGTATTGTGGAGGCAGGTTGTTATATGACTGTGTAGTTACCATATCAGCCTGTGATTCCCTGATTGGTAGAGAACTTGTGCCACATGGTTTCCAACAATGTTCCTCGCAATGGGTGGGGGGGGGGGGGGGAGATAGAATGTAAAATTTACAGTCCGCGCTCCCCAGTTGATGGAGGGATTATGGGTAGAAAACCAAGGGATGCCCAGGATGACAGGAAATTTAGGTGATGTAATTAGAGATGAGCGAATCGAACCAGGCGAACCGGAATTCGAGTCGAATTTCAGGAAATATTCGAACATTTCCCGATCAGCCGGCAAAAGTGTCCCTGCAGTGAGCTCCGCTATTTCTGACAGTTCTCTGACAGAAGGAACACATGTTTAGCGGTTGAAACATTGTATCTATTAGTTTACATTTAGGATACAGATGTTTCAACCACTGTTCATGTGAAGAAGCTGTGAGAGAACTGTCAGAAATAGAGGAACTCTGCACATACACTTTTTGCCGGCTTGGAATTATTCTTCTTTTCATCCTACTTCTTCTTCTTCTTCTTCTTCATCCTCATCCTCATCCTCTTCTTCTGAGGATGAGGATGAGGATGAAGAAGAAGAAGAAGCAGTAGGATGAAAATAAGAATAATTCCAAGCCGGCAAAAAGTGTATGTGCAGAGTTCCTCTATTCTGCAGATACACTTAGAGGAGCTCTGCACATACACTTTTTGCCTGTTTGGAATTAATCTTATTTTCATCCTACTTCTTCTTCTTCTTCTTCTTCTTTATCCTCATCCTCAGAAGAAGAAGAAGAGGATGAAGAAGAAGAAGAAGAAGTAGGATGAAAATAAGAATAATTGCAAGCCGGCAAAAAGTGTATGTGCAGAGTTCCTCTATTCTGCAGATACACTTAGAGGAGCTCTGCACATACACTTTTTGCCGGCTTGGAATTAATTTTATTTTCATCCTACTTCTTCTTCTTCTTCTTCTTCTTCATCCTCATCCTCATCCTCAGAAGAAGAAGAAGAGGATGAGGATGAGGATGAAGAAGAAGAAGAAGAAGAAGAAGAAGTAGGATGAAAATAAGAATAATTCCAAGCCGGCAAAAAGTGTATGTGCAGAGCTCCTCTAAGTGTATCTGCAGAGCTCCTCTAAGTGTATCTGCAGAATAGAGGAACTCTGCACATACACTTTTTGCCGGAAACCGCTGTATGGAGGGAATGTCATGGAACTGTCAGAAATAGACTATTAATGACAGTTCTGGGACTGTCCTTCCATACAGCGGTTGAAACATTGTATGTATTTGTTTCCATAAATGGATCCATTTATGGAAACAAATACATACAATGTTTCAACCGCTGTATGGAAGGACAGTCCCAGAACTGTCATAAATAGTCTATTTCTGACAGTTCTATGACATTCCCTCCATACAGCGGTTGAAACAGCTGTATGGAGTGAATGTCCCAGAACTGTCAGAAATAGACTATTTCTGACAGTTCTGGGACATTCACTCCATACAGCGGTTGAAACATTGTATCTATTTTTTTCCATAAATGACATTCTGCAGATACACTTAGAGGAGCGCTGCAGATACACTTTTTGCCGGCTTGGAATTATTCTTATTTTCATCCTACTTCTTCTTTTTCTTCTTATGAGGATGAGGATGAAGAAGAAGAAGTAGGATGAAAATAAGATTAATTCCAAGCCGGCAAAAAGTGTATCTGCAGCGCTCCTCTAAGTGTATTTGCAGAATGTCATTTATGGAAAAAAATAGATACAATGTTTCAACCGCTGTATGGAAGGACAGTCCCAGAACTGTCATAAATAGTCTATTTCCGACAGTTCTGGGACATTCACTCCATACAGCTGTTTCAACCGCTGTATGGAGGGAATGTCATAGAACTGTCAGAAATAGACTATTAATGACAGTTCTGGGACTGTCCTTCCATACAGCGGTTGAAACATTGTATCTATTTGTTTCCATAAATGGATCCATTTATGGAAACAAATACATACAATGTTTCAACCGCTGCATGGAAGGACAGTCCCAGAACTGTCATTAATAGTCTATTTCTGACAGTTCCATGACATTCCCTCCATACAGCGGTTGAAACAGCTGTATGGAGTGAATGTCCCAGAACTGTCAGAAATAGACAGAAACTGTCACAGAACTGTCCTTCTTCTCATCCTTCTTCTTCTCATCCTTCTTCTCATCCTTCTCCTTCTTCTCATCCTTCTCCTTCTTCTCATCCTTCTCCTTCTTCTCATCCTTCTCCTTCTTCTCATCCTTCTCCTTCTCCTTCTTCTCATCCTTCTCCTTCTTCTCATCCTTCTCCTTCTCCTTCTTCTCATCCTTCTCCTTCTTCTCATCCTTCTCCTTCTTCTCATCCTTCTCCTTCTCCTTCTTCTCATCCTTCTCCTTCTCCTTCTTCTCATCCTTCTCCTTCTCCTTCTTCTCATCCTTCTCCTTCTCCTCATCCTTCTCCTTCTCCTTCTTCTCATCCTTCTCCTTCTCCTTCTTCTCATCCTTCTCCTTCTCCTCATCCTTCTCCTTCTCCTTCTTCTCATCCTTCTCCTTCTTCTCATCCTTCTCCTTCTCCATCTTCTCATCCTTCTCCTTTTCCTTCTTCTCATCCTTCTCCTTTTCCTTCTTCTCATCCTTCTCCTTCTGCTTCTCCTTCTCCTTCTCCTTCTTCTCATCCTTCTCCTTCTTCTCATCCTTCTCCTTCTTCTCATCCTTCTCCTTCTCCTTCTTCTCATCCTTCTCCTTCTTCTCATCCTTCTCCTTCTTCTCATCCTTCTCCTTCTCCTCATCCTTCTCCTTCTCCTTCTTCTCATCCTTCTCCTTCTCCTTCTTCTCATCCTTCTCCTTCTCCTTCTTCTCATCCTTCTCCTTCTCCATCTTCTCATCCTTCTCCTTCTCCTTCTTCTCATCCTTCTCCTTCTTCTCATCCTTCTCCTTCTCCTTCTTCTCATCCTTCTCCTTCTTCTCATCCTTCTCCTTCTCCTTCTTCTCATCCTTCTCCTTCTCCTTCTTCTCATCCTTCTCCTTCTCCTTCTTCTCATCCTTCTCCTTCTTCTCATCCTTCTCCTTCTCCTTCTCTTTCCTCATCTCCAAGGGCATTTAAATTAAAGGTACAGTGTTCTGCACTAATTTAAAGGCTCTCTGAAGCCTAGAAACCCTTTTTATAAGTCATCTTCGTAGCGAAGAAATTCGCATCGAATCGAATTTCACACTGGAATTCGCCGAATCAGCCGAATCGAATTTTTGAGAAATTCGCTCATCTCTAGATGTAATCAGCTGAAAGTTGATGGTCTCAAAATTGTCAGCCTGAAATTGGAGTACCAGAGGAACGGTTTCATGAGTATCTGGTCCTGATGATAAAGGTGAACCATCAACCATCTCCATATCAATAGGAGCATATTTGTTTCTTCTGAGAATATTATTGTTGTGGGCAAACTCTATGTCCATAAAAGTTTCCCCCAGCCCCAGAGTCCAGCATAGAAGAACAAGGAATTTCATAGCCCTCAGTAAAAAGTTTGATAGGGACAACAAAATGAGACTGTTTAGGACCAACTTTATTTTCTTCATGGATCAATGGGGAAATAGACTGGGTAATTGGATTTATGCATTCAGGCAGGATAACACCAGTCGCAGCAATTGTTCTTTTGACTTTATTGGGGCAATTAACTGCGTAATGCCCAGAGTCCCCACAATATAAACATAACGTCTCCAAATGTCTTCTCTCTTTCTCTTGAGTAGAAATGGATCTTTTAATAGCATCTACCTGCATAGGGGTTCAGGTGTGTTAGGATCTGAAGAAATGTTTAGATCCTTCTGACTGAACTGATTAGCAGAGAAATGCATGCCACCATTACTTCCAAACATTCCCAATCTCTCCTTTCTGTAAGTCTCTGGTCAATCCGAATGCATAATTGGATGAACTGCTCAAGATCGTTAGGAGTCTCTACTCTGGCGAGCTCATCCTTCACCTGTTCAGAGAGCCCTTGCCGGTATAGCGTCAAGATGAGTACCCCCATGAAGATGTGTATCCCTGACGCATCTGCGCATGTCACGGTTTTCGGCAGACGTAGACGATCGCCGATCACCATCCATAGCACAGAACTGACATAGTTAAGCAATTCATTATTATTAATTATTATGATAATTATTAATTAGTTAAGAAAATTAAGAAATTGTAACGAAGGGGTTATTTCAAGAAGGTCAGATGCAGCAGTTCAGTAACCGATTGATCGTGACTGAAACTGTGACATGCGCAGATGTGTCAGGGATACACATCTTCATGGGGGTACTCATCTTGCCGCTACACCGGAACTGACTCTTTTGCGCTGCTGGGTTCCAGGTGGTATCTGAGATCCATCGTCGAAATTCAGTTGTATACTCTGCAACAGGGCGTCTACCCTGAAATACAGACAAGAGTCCTCCTGCGTTGAAAGGAAGTCTACCTACTGAAAGCTGCCAGCACTTAAACTGATACCCAAACAGTGTGTACAATAATCATAAATAGTGCAGCGCTTGAAGCAATACTACGAGCAATACAAAAACTGTGCTCACATACAAATGTGTCAATATTAAATAATATAAATAATATGTTAAATTATTGAATAAAATATATCTTAAATATATAGTGCCACTCAAAAATAATCTCTTGACAATAGTGCCCACACTGTAAAAAAAAAAAAAATATGAGGATAATTTAAACAGTGCTTTAAGTGTAATAAAGTGACCACACTTCAAATACCACTCAAATAATCAAACAAAATGTCCATGAAATAATCCACAGGTGATATAAAATTCATGCAATGTGCAAAATAGTGCTTGTATTCCGTGAGCGTGTCCACACTCTTCACCTACTAAGGCTAAATTGCCTCCTCACCTCCTCCAAGTGACCCCTAAGGGCCAGACAGCTTTCAGGATCACCCTGGATCCCTATTTCCTGACAGCAAGTACCTCTCCTCACAATGTGGATCTCTTAGGGGACTCCCATTACCCCAGACCGGAAGCTTCTGAAGAATAATTGCTCACCAACCAAGTGAGCCAAAAAAGGAGTCCTCTAAGTGTAGTATTTTAGCCAAGATTCTTTATTATTAGTAAACAGAAAAGAAGAACCCACTCACATGTTCCCGCAGTCCTCCTTCCTCACCAATATGTGGGTGTACTGCATGTAAAGGAACTTCCTGGGTATACGAAGATGGCGGCTGGCGCCAGAAGTGCGTCACCGCGTACCGGAAGCTGCGTAATAGCGTAATTTTGGTTATTTTGATTATTTGAGTGGTATTTGAAGTGTGGTCACTTTATTACACTTAAAGCACTGTTTAAATTATCCTCCTTTGTAGGGGGCTGCTATTATTTTATTTATTTTTTTACTGTGTGGGCACTATTGTCAAGAGATTATTTTTGAGTGGCACTATATATTTAAGATATATTTTATTCAATGATTTAACATATTATTTATATTATTTAATATTGACACATTTGTATGTGAGCACAGTTTTTGTATTGCACGTAGTATTGCTTCAAGCGCTGCACTATTTAGGGCGTCTACCCTCCCACAAAGTATGCAGCTTTGCTTCAGCGGTAGCGCAGCGGTTGGGATCATCCAAGACCTGGTTCATTGTAGTCACAAAAGTCTCAAAGCTGTTTAACATTGCGTTGTCTTGCTCTATATAAAGGAGAGGCCCAAGCTAGGGCTTCCTCAGTCAAGAGGTTTATAACAAATAATACCTTCTGTCTCTCAGAATTTAATGCAGCAGGTTGCATCTGGAAATAAATGTGGCATTGGTTAAGGAAACCCCTGTAGTGGCAGCGGTCTCCATTGAACTTGAGTGTATTAGCAACATCGCGGGAACATAAGTCCAGCAATCGTCTCTGCAGAGCATGGATCTCATCCTGTTGCCCCTCTACTACACTTTGCAGTTCAGAAAATTTCTTTTGGTAGGTAACATCAAACTCTTGCAGCTCTGAAATTTGCTGCCTAACAGGAGTCATGGCATTTGCTATAGCGGCCTCCATGTTTGGGCCAGATTATTCTGTCACGGTGTGAGGTCAGGTTCAGAGACCAATTGCTACAGTAGTGTAGGGCTTACCTGAAACCAGCAGGATAGGTACACCAGCGGGTCACCCTGGGAATGACGCAGGCTCACCTGAGGTGCAGGGTCTAAGTATCCACCGGTCTTCACCAGCGCTCCTAATGGTGGAGATGGATTTGGCTGCGTGTGAATACCAGGTCGCAGTCTCAGGATCACCCCACCAGGGAAAGGGCAAGCTGGAAACCAACAGCGGATTGAACAGTTCAGGGATAAGACAAAAGCGGAGTCAGTCACAAGCCAAAGGTCGGTCATAAACAATATAGACGGCAGCAGTAAGGATGAGCGGGATATTGGCTGGAAGGCACAATAATCTGCCAAGGAGGAAGTGTATGGACATGGCTTTTATGAGGAAGTTCATGGGAGGAGCAAGGAGTTCAAGGTTCATCAGAAAACAAAGCACAACACAGGATTGTCCAATAGATCAGGCAGAGTGGTGTTCAGCATCCCAGGTAGCTCAGCGAGAAGAGTTACTGCCTGACACAGTAGAAGTCCCAGGTTCAAGTCCAGGCCCTGACACACAGTCAGCTGCCAACAAAAAATAGATGCCAGGGACTGAAGAATGGTGAAGAAACTGACTCGAGTGAGCACGGTGCTGGATCCCTGGACGGATGAGAGACTGTTTTTTAAAAGTCAGCAGCTACAGTTTTTGTTGTCACAAATGGGAATGAAGAACCGCTTCAAGCTAAACAAAAGCTCATCAAAAACTGATCAGTGTGAAAGGGCTCTTATGCTCCATTGGCCAACTGCACATCCAGAACTGTTGGATTTCAGCACAGATAAAGCCATTGATTTCAAATTTCATCCAACTGTTTCAGGCTTTCTTGCCATTATCTGTGTTCTGTGTGGAATTTATAAAGGGAGGGCTTGACGACCTATAAAATAGTATAACTTTCTAGGTTATGGTGAGATGGACTGAAAGCAACCAAAGGGCTCTCCTCTAGGGCCCCTTTCACATGAGCATCATCTGTTCAGTCACGTTGTTTTCAAAGAAGAAACAGATTCAGTTTAGATCAATTTTCAGTTCGGTTTATGCCAGTTTACTTCAGTTTTCACTTCCATTTATTTCAGTTCAGTTTACATCAGTTTTTGCATGTGTTTTACTTAGTTGTTGCAGAGACCAATCAGAGGTGACAAAAGTATAAACAATACATTTTCTTGCCTAAAATAGGCATAAATGGAATGGATGGCATCTATTTACATCCATTCTATTCCATTTCAACGAATCTGTATGTTCCTTTGTCCATTTAAAAAAACAAACCGGAATGGACACGGATGTAAACGTATGGTAAACCGATGATGATCCATTCACATTTGTTGGTCCATAGAAATACATTGCTCTCCATTTTTCAACCATCACGGATGGATGAAAACCAGACGGTCCGACCATGTGAAAGGCCCCAAATGGCCTAAATGGCAAAGAGAAACCTTCCCTCTGCAGAAAGTAAGGATGCTACTGGAACTCTAGACTTTGAGTGCAGGCTCAGCAGGCAATGTCTGTTAGGAATTATTAAACACTGTCTAATATCCGATTTCTGTGGTGAATTGTGAGTACTACACAGTGTAGAGTCTCTGAAAGGGGAAACTGTATGCTGAGAGAAGGATAAGAGAAGACCTGTGTGTGATGAAAATGGCCACCCCCTGCTGAAAGATCAATATGTGCTGGGGTTGGATTTCACTGGGTAGGACCAATCTGTGCAAATCTCAGCAAAATTCACAGCTGGAGGGAGAACCACCCAATGCCACATGGCAAAGTAAAAGTAAAACTTAAGCAATATATTATTATGTTTATAGAAACAATAACTATAACAAAGCTAAGGCATGCCATATACAACTTTTTTTTGGCTACTTCAGGTGCTGCACAAAGCCAATCCACTATGGAGTTGAAAAGCATTCACATTGGGTTTAGAAAATATTTTGTTTAATCTTTTGGGCACATGTTTAGAAAATAAATGAAATTATACTGTACCAGTTCTGGTGGTCTTTGCCGTGACATTTGCAGTGACCACCAGCCTTTATTTCACTGTCGCTGCATCACCCCAGTGGTCCAACATAGGTAGGTCAGCTGCACCATTTGAGGAGGATCTGTTCATGTAGCTTTTTTCTAGGGTGTGGTAAACAACTTTGACAACCAGGATAATTTATTTGTGAAAAGCACAGAGCTCTACTTTTTCTCCAAAAGGAAAGAAAGTTGATAAAGTTCCCAGAATTTGCACACTACATATTATGAACAAGCAGTACAAATAATTTCAAACAAACATTACCTCCTATTGATATAAGTATTGTGAAAACACAACAATCTCACTGCCCACATATAAGAAAAATATATTTGAAATATATTTTAAAGATATTCTTCCCAAATATATTGACATATATTTGAAATACTACAATTTTGTCCATATTCTATATATATATATATATATATATATATATATATATATATATATATATATATATAAATAAATACATACACTATGTTCAAATGCATTTTTATTACAATATACATATGAAAAATATTTTTAAAAATACATTTTCAAATATACCGTTAGTCTTTCTAAGCGGTCAAAAAACCTGTTACCCCACTTTGAAGTCTTTATTGTCATATTTGAGAATTAGTTACTTGAGAGTACAAGCAGCTAGAGAAGCAGACATGGCTTGTGGTAAATCTCTTTCTTAGCCTTTTAGTAATATGTAAATTGTTTAATCTCCTTTCCTACCCTCCACTGTAAGTTATTGTCCTCCTGCCAAATACCCCAAGACCTACAGTACTTTCTACTATCTCTCTCTCTCTCTCTCTCTAGTTTAGGGTAATGGCAATTTGATGTAAATTGATCTGGTGCAATTGCACTGTCTCTTCCCCCTGAGTGGTACAATACTGCATGTGTACCCCATGCTCTAAGCATGCGCAGAGGGTTACTGTGCTTATGCATACTGCCTCTTCCTCTTTGGATTCAAGATGCTGGCTGAGCAACAGCTACTGGTTTCCTGTCTGAGGGCATATTGATAGCGGTTCACATTTGCAAATCCTGGCACAGTGGCCTTCAGCTGCTTGCAGTGAGGCATCCCTCTCCTGCCTTACTGCTATGGAAGTTGTGAGTATCCTTCTGGCTACAATTTATTCACAAGTATGGCGGCCCATGCACAGAGATAAGGGGTCATTTGGGTTCAATAGGTCAAACTCAGGCTTTAGTTCCCTTTGGGGTTGTAATACATCTGTGCAGGGCTCTAATAACTTCTGCTCTGATGGTTGCCCCATTCTGACTCTCTCCCTTCTGGCTATTTGGCCAGCCATTGGCCACACAAGCCTCATCCTTTTCTTTTAGAGAGGAACTTTCTGCTATAATGTTAGGGTTCACTGGAAGGTTTCCTGGCCTTTTTAGGCTCTGGACAACAGGGTCATGGCAATGCCCTTTCAACCTCCTCTTCTGCAAAGTCTTTGACTTTGTCCTTGAGCCAGACACAGCACAAAAAGGAGGAAGTGTCAGCTGAGGTGGACTCTATGCCTTCAGGATGATAAACCTGCTAAAGATATTTCCCCTGAACTCAAGCAGACTGTTGCTACACTTATTGAAGCTGTACACTCTTGTTTAGCATTGAAGCTGTTTGAATATGCTCCCTCAACGGTTTGCAGCATAGGGTGCTATATGCCCAGTTTCACTCCTGATCCAACTCAACATTCTGAGCATGTGGGACAAACAGACTTGGTCCTTGAATCACCCTATGCTTCTGAATCCCAAGGCCAGAATCTTCCTGACATGGTGGATTTTCAACTTGGTGCTGGAGTTAAGCCTTTTCTTCCACAGCTAGAAGTTCTCATGACAGATGCCAGTCTGCTGGGCTGGGGAGCAGACCTGAACACCTTTTCGGTGCAGAGGACTTTGTTGGAAAAAGCTCAACTTTCAATCAGCATTCTTGAGCTCCAAGTGGTTTGGTTATCCCTTCAATGTTGGACTGCTCTATTGTGAGGACATCCAACAAGGATCCAGTCTTGCAATGCCAAAACCATGGCCTACATCAATCACCAAGGAGGCACCAGAAGTCGTGCTGCTCTAAGGACATAGGGCTAAATCTTCTTGTGGGCAGAACTTCATGTTACGGCCATGTCTGCCATCCACATCTCAAGTAAAGATAAGTGACAGGTCAACTTCCTTAATGATCAATGTCTGCTTCAGGGGAATTAGCGCTCTATTCAGAGGTCTTTCAAGCCGTTTGCCACAGGTGGAAAATGTCAGCTTTGGATCTCCTGTTGTCCAGATTTAAAAAAAAATGGGATAGGTTTGTTGCTAGGTCCGGGGATCCTCGGGCCTTTACAGTACATGATCTGGTGATGTCGTGGAATCAGTTTAACCTGTTCTTTGCTTTTCTGCATATTCAGATTCTTCCTTGTCTACTTTAAAAGATTGAGATCCGCATTGCACTGAATTTGCTCAGGCAAACATGGTACTCAGTCACATTCAAGCTCATGACAGAGGGTCCTTCAAGATCATCTGGACCTCCTGTCCCAAGGGCCAGTGTTCCATCCTGCTTCTTGGTCACTGGTGTCACTTGTAGTTTACATAGCTGTGATGAGCCCAGTAAGGCTTTCCACTAGCTGAGTGATTGTCAGAGCTTAATTAGGATTGAGTGAATGTGATGGAAAAAAATGAAAACCTAAAAATGAGGCTGAAGATATATAAATCAATCAAACGTACAATATACATCTAATCTCAATTATTATTAAAAATATGCAGACAGTGAAAAAGCAATACGGATTGTAATGTGGGGTTGTTAATTCTCATGGTAGATACCTTGTTTAGTGAAGTCCACGTCAGATGGAACTGTTTAAGGGCCTGGCAGCCCACTATTATTAAAAGGAAAATGGTAAGTCCATAAAACATAAGGTATCCCTCACAGGGTTTTTTTACAGCTAAAGATACAAATAAAAAATGCTAGCCTACCTGGTTCTTAAGCTTTCACTCACCTTTAATCACAGTACGTCTGCCCTTTACGCTGTAGTCACCCAGACTACAGGTTCTTCAATGCAGATTGTAGCAATTGTGCATACAGAGATGGACGCGGTCACCCATCTTGCTAAGGATCCTCCATCTTGTATCATTTCTACTCCCAAACCAGCCTCCCTCCAATGTCTCCTCTCCATCAGGAATGTGGTCTGGATGATGCCAGAGATCACAGGCTCAGCGGGAGAGCTTAAAGGTTATAAATCCCACTAGCTGGTGCCCGGGTGTCTGTTAGCTTCTCAATCTGCGATATCGTAAAGCCATAAACCAAGTCCTTCACTGAGCTTCAAAGACATTCCAGATAAGCTGTAAAACAGACATCACATTCAAAATCCGCTTTTCCCTATGATTTCATATCTTGGAATATGAAAGACTTACAAGGAGACCAGGCATATATTCAGATAGGTCGCTTTAATACAAGTCGCCTGATATATTACACTCCCTAGCTGAAATCTACAAGAGAGCAGAAAATGATATCTCCTTAACTTTCTCAAGCAGGTATGTCATATTTCATATCTTGATGTTCAGCAGATGCTTCTGCATATTAATCTACTAGTGGCTAGGCTGCTACATGTACCGAGGGTAAGTTATGGGTTATGATAGAAACTTGGAGGGATTTTGGTTCTAGCTGGGGTCTCTGCCTCCAAAACCCTCCCCAAATGAGGCGATTGGTTTTCTGCTTCAAGGAGACACCCTGCTGAGTTCCTAGAAAGGCTGTTATGCTTGGAGCAGAAAGTTAAGTTAAGTGGAGAAGGTTGTGCTGAAGTTGAAGAATCCTCCCTTTTAACATCGGAACTAACTTTGGGAGATAAGGCTCCCTTTTGGCTCCGCAAACTTGATCTGCTTAACCCAGAACTTTTGGCAAGTACGCTATCTCTCCAAATTTCTTTCTGTTATCTTTTGCTGTGTTATTGCTCTCTGTATATATATATATATATATATATATATATATATATATATGTATAGGCTACACCCTTTTGACCGTTTAGTAATAAATCTTAATTTCTGATAGTGTTGAACTGTTTCTAAAGCTCTTTAATGCAAACTAAGAACCCCTGTCCCTGAAGAGCGCTACTGTGTGTTTTAAACATCTGCATACATCTATCTGCGGTGACATTGTGTATACAAACAATTATTCAGACATCATAGTGTTATTGCTCATATTGCCGAGTTTCCTCTTTCTCTGTATAAAAAGGAGGTGGTGGCAGTGTGAAGGGTTAATTGCGTAATTAACCTGGCCCAGTAACAATCGCTCGCAGGCTGCAGGTACACAGATTGTGGTCCATTAGCTGGAAAATCTTTGTGCAGGGTGCAGCTGGGCGTGGTATTGTTACGCACGTAACAGCGCAGTTTTAGATTGGCTAGTCCTTCGGTCACGAGTTTGGTGAGAAGGGCTGGGGTCTGACGCTGCGATCGTCACACAGATGGCTTCACTCTAGCATACACAGCTCCTCTGCCTTAGTCCTCAGGCCTTTATCTGTGTCTCACTCTAATGCACACATCTCTTCTCTGGCTCCAGGAAAGGGTTTGGAGTCCTCTTGACTCCTGGATGAGAGACACTCCTGTCTCTCTTGGGTGGAGCTCTGAGGTATTTCCAAACCTCTATTATAAGGCCTGTGTGCACCTGAACACACACCCTGCTGGTCCTCCACAAAACCCGGACTTTAGGTTGGAGATACCGTCCAAGACACTGTAATCTTTAAACTATGGAGCTTCATCCAGGAATACCAAAACGTGGAGAAAGCTGCAAAAGTTGTTTTCTCCACAGAGGAAATGGAAAAAAAGGTTAAGGGGACATGGATTACTGGTTTTACACTTGTCTTGGTTTCTTTGTACCATTATTTGTGCAAAAAATGGTATTGGGCTGTATATAAAAACTGAAATGGTAAAAGTTATGACTTATGACATAAAAGTCTATAACAAAAATAATCAGTTGGAGACATAGAATCTGTTGTGTTTGTTAAAATTTCTTCAACTATACTGTGGAATAAGCTTTAAACAAAACCCAAAATGAAGACAGAGAAAAAGGGGTATATAAAGTAAGCTATAGATAAGAAATGGTATGATTAGCGGTTAATGAGACATACACATGACAGAAAAACATGATGGGCAGAGGGAAACAAGCAAATAAGCACAAAACTGACAAGACATGCAAAACGGGCGATAAGTGAACATTCTTAGAGTTAACAGTTGAATAAACTAATATCCTGAAAACAATTTTCGGGGGGAATGGGAACTAAAAAGTGTTAACTAATAATATTTTTGTTGAAGATGAAAACATAATAGGTGTCTTCCATTCCCAGGCTTGGATTGCAACTATGTGTTGCATTAAAGCAGTGTTTCTCAACTCCAGTCCTCATGGACCCCCAACAGGTCATGTCTTCAGGATTTCCCTCAGATGAAACAGCTGTGGTAATTACTAAGGCAGTGAAACTGATCAAATCACCTGTGCAAAATAATGGAAATCCTGAAAACATGACCTGTTGGGGGTCCATGAGGACTGGAATTGAGAAACACTGCATTAAAGTGACACTAAACTCTAGTTTAAAAAAAAATAAAAATTCGATTCAAGTATACATTTCAAAAAGTACATTCTATTGCTCTCAGTCTACTCCAAATCTAAGGTTTTTTTTTTTTTTGCTGCTGCGATTCAACTCCCGAAGTGGAAAGTGGATTATGAACTATGGGATGTATAGTGTGCATAGAGCAGGGCACATGACTGCAACTTAGGTACACTACTTCTTCCAAATAGTAGTGAGAGGGAAAGAGGAGGTTTGAGAGGTCATTGAGGATATTACAAGGAGGCAGAAAAAGACAGTAAGAAACTATTTCATGGCAAACAGATTACAGGGCCACTAAGCAGTATATGTGTAAGGATTATTTTTGGGGGAATCATTTAGTGCCACTTTAAAGAATTCTGGGCAAAATGATTATCTTCCCATGCAGTGGGGCTGGGCCCACACTGAATGGGTTAACTGCTCATTTTGTCTAGGGGTTTAGAAAGCAAAGATATACTTACCTAATCCGCCGATCTACAGAGCGCAAGACTGGTCCCTGTCGCTTCTGCCCCGACACACGCTGGCAGTCTTGTGAATGGGCTGTTCCTGATGTCATCATGCCCATAGACCAGCTCTGGACATGAGGATGGCAGGAACAGTCAACCGCTTGACATGGGGGAGCTGGAGGATCAGAGGATTGGGTAAGTACAGCTTTTCCCTGAGCCCCTGGACCAAACGAGTACTTAACCCATGCAGTGTGAGTACAGCCCCACTGCATGGGAAAATAAGAGTTTTGACCAGAGTTCTGCTTTAAGATTGTTAATCGATAAGCTTACATTTGCAATAATTTCTAGTACCATTTCCTATGTAAATTCCCCAGTGGTTCTCATCTGTGCAGATTGGAGTTCTCACTTTTTTTTCAAAGAGTAATTTACTATATAGTCATAAAACAGCAAAAACCTCTACTACATTTCTTGCACATCAAATATAAGCGTTCTTTTATGAGTTAACCACGTGATTAGTTTTTAGGAGAGAACTAGATCCTCCAGAACGCCAATGGGACACATCATTTGCAGAGGTGGGATAAAGTGTCAGCTGCGATGCATGCCTATTATCTGGTATCCTATGATCTGGTATCCAAATACCACCCAAAACGTACTCTCCACTCCTCACAAGACCTCCTACTCTCTAGTTCCCTGGTCTCCTCCTCCCATGCCCGTCTCCAGGACTTCTCCAGGGCTTCCCCCATCCTCTGGAACTCCCTACCCCAATCCATCAGACTTTCACCAACTCGCCTCACCTTTAGGCGCACTCTGAAAACCCATCTCTTCAGGGAAGCCTACCCCGCCCTCAGCTAATTACTGAACTCCTCCACTCTTCCTACCACTCCATCCCCCACAGCTATTTCCTCCTGTACCACTATCCCCTCCCTCCTAGATTGTAAGCTCCAAGGAGCAGGGCCCTCGAACCCCTCGTGTATTGAATCGTATTGTTACTGTACTGTCTTGTGTACTGTCTCCCATTATAATGTACAGCGCTGAGCAAACTGTTGGCGCTATATAAATCTTGTATAATAATAATATTATAAAAGGTAGCATTAAGGGAAAGGAAGAAAGCTGGGAAGAGGAGTGGAGAACAGCAAAGTGGAAAGGAGGGGTTGGAGGAAAAAGTAGAGAACAGCCAGCAGTTTCAGGAGTAGTCACAAGGGAATGTTAAATTTGTGGCTGTATGCAGGGACAGAAAGTAGCTCCGTGCAGATGCTACAAAGTCCCTATATAGATTTTGATATGCCATTTTTAAAATTGCAACAAAGATGCTAAAAAGTCCTTATATAGATTTTGATATGCCATTTTTAAAATTGAAAAAAACGAATTCTGTATGGATACTGAGCTTGAGATGGTAGAAGACCAGATAAAGGTAAATTAACATACTGTACTTACAAAATCTTTGAAATTCCTGTACTGTAGATGTTTTATGTAGACAATGTAAAAGTGTGTTTATCTTTTTAATACCACAGGACTAGAAGGTTCTAATTCCAGTTAGACAACATATCAGAAAGGGTGCATGAAGATTGAGGTATGGCAATATACTGGAGACAGTGTGGTGAAAAGAATTTATAAGGGGTAAGAGACCATACTGTATGTGTGTGTGTATGTACTTACATGTGTACTGGTGGTGTGGGTTAGAGATGAGCACAACAGGAACACAGTGGTAAAAAAAAGGAAGCAAACCAACAGTAAAGAAAAAACAAAGCATTATAATGGGAGGTGAGTTGTGCAAGAATAAATTGGATGACTCTGTTGTTACCATGATGTAACATGCTAACTACAACACTGAATACACAGAGAAGATTTAACCATGCTCTACTGTTTTTTTGTAGCAATGCATTAAATTAGTTAACCACTTGCCCCCCTTCCTGACCAGGCCATTTTTTGCGCTACGTTGCTGTGTTACTTTAACTAACAATTGCGCAGTCATGCATCGCTGCACCCAAGTAAAATTTACGTCCTTTTTTTCCCACGAATTGAGCTTTCTTTCGGGGGTATTTGATCGCCTGTGCATTTTTTATTTTGTGCGCTATAAAAAAAAAGACAGACAATTTTGAGAAAAAAACAATATTTTTAACTTTTTGCTATTAAACATGTCCAGTAAAAAAATGGAAAAAAATCAAATTTCATCATAAATTTAGGTCAAAATGTATGCTGCTACATGTCTTTACTAAAAAAAATCCCAATATGTGTAATTAATTGGTTTACGTGAAAGTTTTAGCATTTACATGGTGGTATAGATACTGGAATTTTTTTTTTTACTAGTAATGGTGGTGATCAGTGATTTATAGCGGGACTGAGGCGAGCATTCTGACAGTGGGGGGAACTAACTTGGTGTCACTGACATCCCCAGTGACACCAATACAGTGATCAGTGCTAAAAAAAAAAAAAAAAAAGCACTGACACTGTACTAATGGCACTGGGCAGGAAGGGGTTAACATGAGGGGTGATCAAAGGTTTAACTGTGTGCTGTTTCACTGTAAGCTGTGTGTGTGCTTCACTGGAATCACACTGCTTTGGATGGCTGTGCTCTGCAGTGTGCACAAGCTGACAGGGAGAACTATATTGTTTACATACAGTTCTCCTCCCCATCAGAGATGCTCGGTAATCACTGGGCGCCGGTGAGTAATCACCAACCAGGACCTGGTGATTGACAGCCGCGAATGGTGGCGCGGGTAGGGAGCACGCGCGCCCCCTACCCGGAATTGCAAAATCACGTATATATACGTGATTTTGCGGCGCACCTGTGCAGTATATCTGCTATAAGGCAGTCGGGATGCGGTTAAAGGACTGATATTGCATAAACACTTTACAGGGGTAGGAAGCATGAACTGTCAGAAACACATGCATAAACAGAAGAAAGAAATACTCCATGTCAAAGTAAAGTGAACTTGTAATAAGGAAGCATGGAGGATGCCATTGCTGACCTCTCCCCTTCTAGCTGTCCTACTAATCCTGTAGTTTTATAACATTATTTTCTAGGTAACTGTCCCAGAATGCAGAGTAAGGCTGGCCATACATTACACAATTTATTAAAACCATATAATATGAGGTCAAACCTAAACACTTTCAATGTGTATGCAATCAGGCAGGCCCTTGTACTACAGACTGTAGTTGAAGGTAAAGCTAAAGGAAATTGAATAAGAAAATTGTATCATGTTTGACCAGCCTTAGGCTGTACATAGACGACTTGTTCAGCTGATTGAAAAAAATAAACAACACTTTCATCTATCCACACAAGAGAAGTGGATAGAGGAAATCTCACCCCCTGGGACATCAAACTGTCAAAGTGACTCCTCCGCTTTCAGAATACACTGATCAGTGGCTGAAGCTGCTGTTCGACAAAAGTTTTTCAGCATTCCAGATTACCAACGTCAATCTAATGATCGATTTCTGAGGAAGAGGGACGACCATACATGGTTGGAATATCAGCCAGTCCCTTCCAGGGGCGGACTGACAACTCATGGGGCCCCCGGGCAATAGGGAATCATGGGACCCCTGTGTCCTTGCCCAAACTCAAAAAAGCCTATGAAAAAGGTACCAAGGGCATCTCATGTGGCCCCCTACTGACCCCGGACCCTCGAGTTTCCAAATGGTCAGTCCACCCCTGGTCCTTTCTGAACTGGTTGAATCCATCTTTAGCAAGGTTAAGTATGCAGATTCAGTGTTGTGGCTTCATTCTTATCTTCATGTTTGTTGCAGGTCAGTGTCTAAAAGTACTAAAACCAGGCTACATTTTCAAAAAAGATAAACAATGGCAGCCTCCATATTTCTCCCAGTACAGCCTCCATTTAAACAAACTGGTGCAGAATTGCAAATTAGAACATTTGAGGGGAAAAATACACACACACACAGACACGCACGCTTCATGAACCTTCACCAGCTGTCTGCAGGTGATTAATCGGGCAGATTTGCCATTTAATGCGAGGCCTCTGTAAGCAGGGTAGTTGGTAAAGGAGACATGTACAGTTGCAAGAAAAAGTATGTGAACCCCTTGGGATTACGTGGAGTTTTGCATGAATTGGGCATAAAATGTGCTCTGAACGTCATCTAAGTCACAACAATAGAAGAACACAGTCTGCTGAACATAATACTACACAAACATTAGATGTTGCCATGGTTTAATTGCACATAACATGTAAACATTCACAGTGCAGGGAGGAAAAAGTATGTGAACCCCTAGCTTAATGACTTCTCCCAGAGCTATTTAGAGCCAGGAGTGAGCCAACCTTGACTCCAATCAGTGTGATGATATTGGATGTGTTGCTGACAGCTGTCCTGCCCTTAAAAAACACACACCTGCTTTGGGTTTACTGGTTTCAAGAAGTACTGTCTGATGTGAGCCATGCCTCGCAGAAAAGAGCTCTCAGAAGACCTACGATCAATAATTGTTGACTTGCATGAAGCTGGAAAGGGTTACAAAAGTATCTCCAAAAGCCTTGATGTTCATGTGTCCACAGTAAGACAGACTGTCTACAAATGGAGAAAGTTTAGCACTGTTGCTACTCTCCCTAGGTGTGGTCGTCCTGTAAAAATGACTGCAAGAGCACAGCGCAGAATGCTGCATGAGGTAAAGAAGAATCCCAGAGTGTCAGCTAAAGACCTACAGAAATCTCTGGCACATGCTAACATTTTTGTTGACACATCTACAATAAGGAAAACATTAAACAAGAATGGAGTACATGGGAGGACACCACGGAGGAAGCCATTGCTGTCCAAAAGGAATATTATAGCATTATTATATATTATATGTTATAATATTATTATATTATAACAGCACAGAATACGCCTTCTGGAGTGGCCCAGTCAGAGTCCTGACCTCAACCCGATTGAAATGCTGTGGCATGACCTTAAGAGAGCGATTCACACCAGACATCCCAAGAATATTGCCACACTGAAACAGTTTTGTGAAGAGGAGTGGTCCAAAATTACTCCAGATCGTTGTGCAGGTCTGATCTGCAACTACAGGAAACGTTTGGTTGAGGTTATTGCTGCCAAAGGAGGGTCAAACTGTTATTAAGTCCAAAGGTTCACATACTTTTTCCTCCCTGCACTGTGAATGTTTACATATTATGTGCAATTAAACCATGGCAACATCTAATGTTTGTGTAGTATTATGTTCAGCAGACTGTGTTCTTCTATGGTTGTGACTTAGATGACGTTCAGAGCACATTTTATGCCCAATTCATGCAAAACTCCACGTAATCCCAAGGGGTTCACATACTTTTTCTTGCAACTGTATATATGGTAGGCACATTCTTCTAAAAGTTTCAATCCAAAAACAGAAAAATGTATTATTATTCTCATAATTTTCCTTTCAGGGTGCCTAAACATGCTAGCATACATATGATAATAGCCCTGCCCTTCAACCACCCACAGGACTAGTGCTACTTATAAATGTTTCCTTCAAGCCTAGCACCGTCATTCTCTTGAACAGGGGTCTCCAAACTATGGCTCTCCAGCTGTTGAAGTACTACAAGTCCCATCATGCCTCTGCCTCTAGGAGTCTTGCCTGTGGCTGTCAGAGTCTTGCAAGGCCTCATTGGACTTGCAGTTCCTCAACACATGGAGGGACATAGTTTGGAGACCCCTGCTCTTGAATAACAAACAACAAAGGTGGAACATTGTATGCTGCCATGTTTAGACACCAGAAAAAGAAAATTAAATCATCTATTGATACAGTTTCCCTTTTTTCAAGAGCCAACATCGCAGCAAACATATGGTCAATAACTAGTCAGTAGGGAATAATGCTGACATATTTAATGAACAGTAGAACTGAAAGAAAAAGGAACAGATTTGCTACTGAATTTTATGGAAGCCAAGGCTGCAGGGTCCACATTGTAATAAAACACAAAAGATATGATGACCAACTGGCCGCTTGACAAATTCTTTCAGGAGGTATGCTGGCAAATGCTGTCCACCACGCTATCTTTACTCTGAATGTGCAGTGAGCACTTGCAGATTTCTTAGTGGGGATTTATGCCTGTAGAAATCTTGCCACATCCAAATTATGAAGACTATAGGTGTCAGGCAGATGTTTTAAGAATTGTGGTACCCAGTTTTGGTTTATGATAACTAGAAGCCACTTTGAAGATGAATTAAAGTGATATTAAAGGCTTAAATTTAAAAAAAGAAAAACACATCGTACTTAACTGCTGTGTGCAGTGGCTTTGCATAGAGCAGCCCTGATCCTCCTCTTCTCGGGTCCCTCGCTGGCGCTCCTGGCCCCTCCCTCCAAGCAGCTTGCTATAGGCGCACCCGATGCTCCATGTGGCCGCACTCCCTCTCTCTTCTCATTGGCTCACTGTCTGTGATTGACAGCAGCCAATGGCTCTTGGGATTGCTGAGACTCCAGTGCACATCACTGGAAAGAGAGGGAGCTTAGGTGAGTATTAGGGGGGCTGGGGGAGCTGCTGCACAGAGAAGGTTTTTTACCTTCATGCATAGAATGCATGAAGGTAAGAAACCTTGAGCCTTTACAACCACTTTAATTACTTAGTTAAAGAGTTACTTTGTCAGAAATAAAACATGATCTAGGGCTTTTTGCAACCAAAAGAGTAGATTTAAGAGATTCTGCAGACTGCAGTGATTACCACCAAAATTAATGTTTTAAATGAAAAGTTGCACGGGAAACCTGACCACACCAGACTAAAAAAAGGGTTGGCCAGAAGATTCAAGACAAGAGGCAAATGCTGTTGCGTGAAGTAATTTATTCTGGGAGGCCTCTGTTTCAGGGCACACAATAAGGTATCTTCTGCTCATCTGAAGTTTTTCATCAATGAAATGGCTGACACTTGGACCTCTAAAGTGCAGAGCTAGACCAGCTTGCAGGAAGTTTAGAAATCGGGTCTTCTGAGGATCAAGTGCATCAAAATTCTTTGCCACAGCCAAACCTGGTCCATACTCTGTGGCAAACAACTCACATTGCCCCTGAGCAAAGTGCCAGAGCACCCTAAGGCAGATAGACACCTTCTCTCGAACCTCCAGGCCCTAAAAAGCAGTTAATACAAATGCAGGAGGAAAACTTGGTCTTAAGATAACGTTTAAGAAATTGTAAGAGTGATTGGAGAACAGAAACTAAACTGACTCCTATAGTGATGGTGAAAAAACAGTCCTAGTGACTGATAATAGAGCGTGTTTTACCAAATATATATAGACATATAAGGTGCACTTAATACATGTACATATATATATATATATATATATATATACACACCTACACAAATCTCATAAAGTGAATAAAAACAAACTCGTGTGCAAAAGTGAACTCAAATTAGTGCAATAATATACACACAATATAAATTTCCATGCGTTTTTAAAGTCCAACTTTCAATAATCACACTCCAGTGAACAAAATAACTGATATCCATGTGAAAAAACGTGAATTGATAGCTGTATAGAAAATCATCCGATCACCGGCTGAATGAGCCTCTCACCTTACAGACTCGACCCTTGCGAGTCAAAGCGTTTATACAGGATCCCTCTCACAGATCCTCCAGGTTAGTATCACTCCAAATGACAGCTCCCAATATATGCGGATCTCCCTATTAGTATAAATCAAGGCTCCTACCACATGCTTTTGGATGTTATCTGCATGGATGTACAGGGTAAGAAAAGGTGTACCAAGATGGCCGCCACGCTGGAAATACGTCACTACGTCGGGCCTACGCGTTGCGTCACAGTACCATGTGACTTCCTCAGAGCCCTTGGCTCTGCAGACAGTTGGCGACTTCTGTGCATGCGCTGACCCCACTCTGTCATTTTACATGGCCTACCACTTTGTGGCTGAGTTGCTGTTGTTCCCAGTTGTTTCCACTTTGTTATAATATCACTAACAGTTGACCATGGAATATTTAGTAGCAAGGAAATTTCACGGATGGACTTATTGCACAGGTGGCAACCTATCATGGTACCACAGCTGAATTCACTGAGCTCCTGAGAGTGACCCATTCTTTCACAAATGTTTGTAGAAGTCTGCATGCCTAGGTGCTTGAATGTATATACCTGTGGCCATGGAGGTGATTGGAACACATGAATCCAATGATGTGGAGGAGTGTCCCAGTACTTTTGGCAATATAATGTATGTTTTTATGTTTGCTGTGTTTCCTGTTTGCTGGTGTTTGGATGGATTTTGGTTTCACTGTAAATAAATCTTACTCTAAATATATCTGGTCTGGTCTCAGTTTCCTAAGTGTAGCCACACAAATCTGGCCATCCCTGCTGCTGATTCCTGACAACATCCAAGAGAGGCTAATCTGGGTTGGACACTACCTGACTGGTGGTAGATAAAGCAGCCCGTAGTTGATTCTTTTTTTTATTCGACCAGCAGGTTGAGTGAAAAAAAATTATTTGATTCCCCAATCCACACACTCGTGTATAGAGGAGGCTATAGCCTGCAGCAAAAATCCGACAGATTGGTTGTACAGAAGTTAATCGGTAGATCAACTTCTGTACAACCACCCTGCCCATACATGGACCTAAATTCATCTGGCTCCTGCTGAACAGGTCGAATTTCAGCAAGATACTAGTCTGTGCAAATTGAAGACAAAAAAGAGGAGGAGGATACCATGTCTGAATTTAGGGGCTTAGCTACTGTACTACCACATGTATGTAGACATGTTGACTCCAGGAGAATGTTCTTTTAGTTTTGGATACAGTGGGGACTGGTTAAAACTCCATCATGTGGTTCTTTTTTTTTTTCTTGCTGCCTGCGAGAGGAATTCCCCTTGTAGACAGTAGTCCCTGGAAAGGGTGTACCCTCACCTCTTGCTCAAGAGACAAGTGTAAAATGTTGGCTTCCCCATTACTTCATGTCTAATACCCTGTGAATACCTTGTAAAACAACCCATTCAGTTTAAAATAGAAATGCAAGGCAAAACATTTGTGTAACACATTTTGTGCTAGAAACTGAACACGCTGGGATGGATGTGCTCTCATGCCTAGCATGATCAAATTGAAATAGGAAAGCAGGGCGACTGGCAGAATCACCAGGTATTTCACATAAAAGAAGCAATACAAAAAGAACAGGAAAGTATTTAACATGAATACATGGTACAACAGGCATATATCAGAAATATGAAATGTTGGGATAAAATTTTCTTTAAGCAAACTGGTTCCCAAAGTTATATTAACTGCTTGCCATCTGCCCACAGTGCATATACTGTGGGCGAGCAGCACAGTCAGGCTGACTCATGTACATGATACAGCTTGTTCTGGGTTTGGGGCATGTGCATGTGCAATACCTGCTGTCACTACTGTAGCTGCAGAGAAATTTTGTCAGCATGTCCCAGCCAATGATTTATGCTGTAGCGAATCACAGCACAGTTTACAATCACACCAAGTTCTATACACAGATCAGTAATCTGGCTGTTTTCTCCCTACAAAGCAGTGGGAAAAAACAGCTAGATCTCTTACACACAATACACTTGTTAAGCACACAGTTAACCCCTTGATTGGCCCTCAATGTTAACCCCTTCCCAGCCAGTGTTATTAGTATAGTGTCAGTGTACATTATCATCACTTATTACTGTATTAGTGTCACTATTGATGTCAGTTAGTGTACCTCTCAGCGGAGGTCTGTTAACGTCTGATTGCCCTCCACACTATATGTCGCTGATTACCACCATTACCAGTAAAGCATCATAGCTGCGTAAATTCCATTATATATATATACCATTGTTTGTAGACGCTGTAACTTTCACACAAACCAATTAATATACATGTATTGGTCTTTTCTGTTATCAAAGACGTAGCACAATAGCACAATACAATTTATGAAGAAATCAGATTTTTTTTAATTGGATATGTTTTGTAGCACAGTACTGAATAGCAAAAAAAATGCCTTGGTTATGAAGGTGGGTAAAACTTTCCGGAGGTCAAGTGGTTAAAGAAAAAATCTAGGAATAGTTGCTTCAACAATTGTTGCTCCAACCTCACTCTCACTTTATAGGGTTTTTCTTTATAATTATGTTAGGGTATTATTTAAAGGCAGCAGGACTTGGACCTATGACCTCAGCTACTTGGCAACCAAGAGTCACAATTTTGCATGTAGGGGATATGTGCAGTGTTCTGTCAAAAGCATATACAGTATTGTGAAAAAGTCTTAGGCAGGTGTGAAAAAAACTTAAGAATGCTTTCAGAAATACAAATGTTAATGGTTTATTTTTATCAGTTAAAAAAATGGAAAGTAAATGAACAGAAAAGAAATCCAAATCAAATCAATATTTGGTGTTACCACCCTTTGCCTTCAAATCAGCATTAATTCTTCTAGGTACACATGCACACAGTTTTTGAAGGAATTCAGCAGGTAGGTCTGTGGATGTAGGCTGCCTCAAATCCTTCTGTCTCTTCATGTAAACCCAGACAGACTCGATGATACAGAGATCAGGGCTCTTTAGGGGCCAAATCATTACTTCCAGGACTCCTTGTTCCTCTTTACACTGAAGATAGCTCTTAGAACTGGTTCACACCGAATGTGACTTTGAAATTGCGCTACTTCAGCTGAAGTGGCATAATTTCAAAGCAGCTGGTCAGTGCAATTTCATATGCGGCTTGCTGACATCTTAAGAGACATAGTCATGCGCTGGAGTGACTGTGGTGTAAAACCAAATCCCAGCAAGCATTCACCCTATATAAATCTGCTTTCTTAAAATACAATTCCTCCCTCCATGCTGTCAAACAAGCTTACTTTGTCACTTTTATTAATACCTTGTCAACCAGTCCTCGTCATCTCTTCTCTACTTTTACCTCTCTACTTTCTCCACCTCCACCTCCACCCAGTAACTCACTCGCTGCTCACGAGATTGTCAATCATTTAAAAAACAAGATTGGTGCAATTCGTAGGGGCATCTCTACTAACAGACATCTATCCCACTTAGCATATCTTATACTAAACCAACCGCAACACTTTCCTCTTTTAACCTTGCTACTACTGAAGAGGTCATTAAAGTTTTCTCAGAAGCCCATCTCACCACCTGCCCCCTGGATCCTATCCCCTCACAAATACTACAGTCACCCTCTTCTTCTATCCTATGCTCCCTCACTCACATCTTCAATCTCTTCCTCTCTAATGGTGCCTTCCCCACCCCTCTAAAGTATGAACAGATAACTTCCATACTTAATTAGCTCTCACTGGACCCCACCAATCTGAACAACGTAAGACCCATCTCTCTGCTCCTGTTTACCTCTAAACTCTTAGAACGCTTAGTCTACAATCTCCTAAGCTCCTGCCTCACTGACAACAATCTTCTTGACCCTTTACAGTCTGGTTTTCACTCACTACACTCCACTGAAACTGCCCTTGTAAAACTCACTAATGATTTACTAACTGCTAAAACCAATGCCCACTACTCCATACTCTTACTACTTGACCTCTCCATGGTTTTTGATACTGTTGACCATCCCCTCCTCCTCAAAAAACTCAACTCTCTTGGCCTTCAAGACTCTGCTCTCTCCTGGTTCTCCTACCTATCGCAGACCTCCTTAAGCATTACCTATAACTCTGTCTCCTCCACTCCTCTTTCTGTAGGGGTCCCTCAAGGTTCAGTCTTTGGACTTCTTCTCATCTCCATCTACACCTCCTCCCTTGCTCACTTGATAAACTCCCATGGCTTTAAGTACCATCTCTATGCTGATAACACACAAATCTATCTTTCTGCCCCTCACCTCACCCCTTCAGTCTCCTCTCCCATTACTAACCTACTAAGTGACATATCAGCATGGATGTCACTTCACTTCCTCAAACTAAATGTTTCTAAAACTGAGTTCATACTATTCCCTCCAGCTGTGACCCCTCCCCTGACTTCTTCATTAAGATCAATAATTCAGTCATCAGTCCCTCCCCTCATGCCAGGGTACTAGGTGTAATCCTAGACTCCCATCTGTCCTTTCAGCCCTGAATCCAATCACTGTCCAAATCTTGTAGATTTCACCTCCACAACATCTCCAAGATACACCCATTTTTAACCACTGAAACCACTAAGCAACTTATTCACTCCCTTGTTATCTCTCGCCTTGACTATTGTAACTCCCCCCTCATTGGCCTACCTAATCGTAGGCTATCCCCTCTTCAGTCTATCATGAATGCTGCTGCCAGACTCATCCACCTTACTAAACCATTCCATATCTGCCATCCCTCTCTGCCAATCCCTCCACTGGCTTCCCATTGCCCAACAAATAAAAGTCAAAACATTAACAATAACATATAAAGTCATTTACAACTCTGCCCCAAATTACATCACCGATCTTGTCTCCAAATATCACCCAAACCGTCCTCTCCGCTCCTCACACGACCTCCCGCTCTCTAGCTCCCTTGTCTCCTCTTCCCATGCTCATCTCCAAGACTTCTCCAGAGCCTCCCCAATTCTCTGGAACTCTCTACCCCAATCTATCCATCGCCTACTCTGCCCACTTTTAGGCGATCTCTGAATATCTATCTCTTCAGGGAAGCCTATCCTGCCTTCAGCTAATAACCAAATATTCTATCTCTCCTATCAGTTCATCCCCCACAGTTATTACCATTTGTACCGCCAGCCCCTCCCCCTTTTTAGATTTTAAGCGCCAAGGAGCAGGGCCCTCCTGAACCTCTTGTATTGAACGGTATCATTGCTGTATTGTCTCTCTTTATATTGTAAAGTGCTGAGCAAACTGTTGGCTCTATATAAATCCTGTATTATAATAAATCCTAATAATAATCCTAAATAATCCTAAATAATAATCTGTGCAACTTCATGCACAGATGTCAATGCAAGTTGCACATAAAATCACCATAAATAGTGTAGGAACTTTATTCAGAATTGGTGCAAGTTGGATTTGCACCGATTTGAACAGTTCCATAAGCACAAATAGTGTGTGACTTGTCATGCGATTTTGAACTGTCAAATGAACTGATTTTGTTTGTCAAATTGCATAATAAATTGCATTGGTGTGAATGGGGGCTTCATAACATTTGCTGTATGTTTGGGGTCGTTTGTCTGCTGCAGAATAAATTTGGGGCCAATCACACGCCTCCCTGATGGTATGGCATGATGAATAAGTGTTTGCCTGTATTTCTTAGCATTGAGGACACAATTGATACTGACCAAATCTCCAACTTCATGTGCATAAATGCAGCCCCAAACTTACAAGGCCAGTTTTCCTTTGATAATATAGAAAAAATAGGAGATGTTCAAATTTAGCACCAAATGAAGGCCCATTACATACAGTTTCACATGATGATTAGCGCTGCAATTCTTTATAAATGCACCCCTCAGTAGTCGCAAAGATATGTACAGTTTTACTAACGCATGCCAAAGTTGCAAAACTGGGTTCTGGCCAGGGGCGGACTGACAACTCATGGGGCCCCTGTGGGCTTGCCCAAACTCAAAAAATCCTATGAAAAAGGTACCAGGGGCATTTCATGGGGCCCCCTACTGACCCCGTGCCCTCAGGCAGTGCCTGAGTTTTACAAATGGTCAGTCCGCCCCTGGTTCAGGCAATAAAGCAGACCTTCACCCCCCAGAGTCACTGAGGTTGATTTACACCCCGGTCACACCGATCCAACTTTGAAATCATGTGACTTCCAGTGG
The DNA here is from genome assembly GCF_062004578.1 of Staurois parvus. Classification (NCBI taxonomy): domain Eukaryota; kingdom Metazoa; phylum Chordata; class Amphibia; order Anura; family Ranidae; genus Staurois; species Staurois parvus. The sequence continues at coordinate 6,037,490 of NW_028317882.1, forward strand.
AATCACATGATTTCAAAGTCGTATGGTATTTCGACTTGCAAGACATCTGCGGCTTGCAAGACACAGATGTCTATGCAAGTGGCACCTGAAGTAGTGCATGCACTACTTTAGAAATCGGTGCGGCTCCGACCAAGTCACAATTGTACCGTGTCACGAAACCGACCCAGACTGCGCTTGAGTACTACCATTAGAATACCGTTTCCCCATCCGAACACCGACAACAGACACCACAGCTGACCATACAAGACTAGAGGACACCAGTCTTGATGTAAACTAGGAGGTAGACTAGTTTATTTGAACACGGGTACAAGATATATACACTCCGGGAACAATCCTCCTCCCTGCATAATGACACAGGGCGGGGCAATCTACATTAAGTAACAAGAGACACACAGGTATTGAAACTTCACACAGGCAGACAGTCCCATCAGAAGGGAGGGCTGCTGGAGACACCACCCCACACACTAAGCTAATACACAAACACATACATCCCATAATAGTTTGCTCCCAAGTCAAACAATAGAACAATGGGATGCAGCCACATAACATTAAACAATCAACAACCCCCACACAATATTAGGACAGATCACCCTGTACCCCTAACAGGCACAGGGTGATTTACACATAACAGGGATATGGGGAGCTGAGACAGGGGTCTCCCCACCTCTCCAAAGTGAGCTGGGTTCCATGGGCCCCCCACCCAAAGTGACTCCTGTCACACACCAATATGACTGCTTTAATTATGGACAATAGGGTGTGACTTGCCTTGCGATTTGCAAGTCGCATGGCGTGGCAAATTGCATGCACGTTGCACCCAGTGTGACCAGGGTCTTACTGGAGAGTGGACAATCTGGAGCAGCAGTGCATGGTAGCCAATCAGCTTCTAACTTCAGCTTGTTGAATTAGGCTTACTGTTCCTCCCTGCTCTCCTCCCCTTCACCTCTTTTTTAACTTAACTTTTTTTTCGGCTGACTCTGCCCTTCCCCCACGGTTCACACCTAGGCAAAGAGTAAGACACAGAGCGATCCGTGATGGGCAGAGCTGATGCAAGTTATCCTGGGCCAGAGGCAGCCAGCCAAGGAGGATAAAGATGGCAGATGACCAGTGCTGTCACACCTGAGCAGTGGATTGCAGCAAGACAAAGCTGGATCCCCTGGGCAGGTGAGTATGATTTGAGTGCTGCATAACAAGGATGAAGGGGGATACAAATTTCAGAGAGATGATGTTCCTTTTTAAGGTTTATTTTACTTTCATCATTAGTGGTTATAATTAAAGTGTTACTAAACCCAGAACCCTACATTCACTATATCTGGCCTCCCACAATACACAGAACATGGAAATGCAATTATTTTAGTAAAGATAAACTGCTAAGTACCTTTTCTCATCAGAAGTTAGAGCAGTCTTGTAACTTCTATCAGTGTCCAGCCGAGCACTGGTTAAAGCTTGTAGGACGAGTTTTCATTCTGTTCTAGGAGGATGCATGACCCCTGACCTCTGTCTGGACAGTGCTGATTGGCCCTGTGCTGATCACATGCACTCTCCTAAGAAAAAAAACCTCTCTAGCAATTCACACCAAACTGAGCATGTGCAGAGTGACTCCACACAATATGTATTATCAGGAGATAAGAGTGGGACACTGGAAGAAGGGGAGGATCAGAGAAGTCAGGATCAAACAGCGGTTTTACACAATGCAGAGGATTAACCGCTTAGGTTCCACAGTGAGTATAACAAGCATGCTTTACTGCATATACAGACTGATTTTACTGTTGTGTGTTTAGTAACACTTTAAGGCTGTGCTATGCCTATTTATCAATTGATAATGAGTATAAACAGGGTTGACATCAAGTGATGCCCTGTCAAAAAATCCCTTTTATTCCAAAGCAAATGCAAATTTTTTTCTGTGCCCAGTGCATCTGCATTCTATTATATATTTACACCATTGCTGCTATATACAGTACATCAAGAGTCCATGTAGCAAAACATATAGCACCGTTGGCAGCTACATTAAATATGAAAATACCACAATGTATACAGTGGCAAACATTGCTCTGTGCTGCATGAAAATGTTTTGTGGTACAACGCATGGCTGCAAAAGATGCCTTATACAGCTGTGTTCAAAATAATAGCAGTGTGTTGAAAAAAGTGAATAAAGCTCAAAATCCTTGTAATAGCTTTTATTTCCATACACACAAATGCATTGGGAACACTACACATTCTATTCCAAATCAAAACATGAAGATAAATATATCAAATTTGTGTTGTTCCTCTAAAAAAATGAAGAAAAGTGAATATTAGACTGTTCAAAAAAAAATCAGTGTTTGTATTCTTCTTTACAAACTCAAACATTCACTATATAAACTGAAAAATGTTTGAAGATTTTGCTTTCCTTTGAATCACTTAATTAATATTTAGTTGTATAAGCACTGTTTCTGAGAACTGCTGTACATCTGTGTTGCATGGAGTCAACCAACTTCTGGCACCTGTGAACAGGTATTTCAGCCCAGGATGATTGGACTACATTCCACAGTTCTTCTCTATTTCTTGGTTTTGCCTCAGAAACTGCATTTTTGATGTCACCCCACAAGTTTTCTATTGGATTAAGATCCGGGTTTGGGCTGGCCACTCCATAACGTCAATCTTGTTGGTCTGGAACCAAGATGTTGCACGTTTACTGGTGTGTTTGGGGTCGTTGTCTTGTTGGAACACCCATTTCAAGGGCATTTCCTCTTCAGCATAAGGCAGCATGACCTCTTCGTATTCTGATGTATTCAAACTGATCCATGATCCCTGGTATGCGATAAATAGGCCCAACATCGTAGTATGAGAAACATCCCCATATCATGATGCTTGCGCAACCATGCTTCACTGTCTTCACAGTGTACTGTGGCTTGAATTCAGTGTTTGGGGGTCGTCTGACAAACTGTCTCCGGCCACTAGACCCAAAAAGAACAATCTTAGTTTCATCAGTCCACAAACTGTTGCGCCATTTCTCTTTAAGCCAGTCAATGTGCTCTTTGGCAAATTGTCACCTCTTCAGCACGTCTTTTTTTCAACAGTGGGACTTTGCGGGGGCTTCTTGCAGATAGCTTGGCTTCATATAGGCGTCTTCTAATTGTAACAGTACTCACAGGTAACTTTAGACCTTCTTTGATCTTCCTGGAGCTGATTGTTGGCTGAGTCCTTGCCATTTTGGCTATTCTTCTATCCATTTGAATGGTAGTTTTTTGCTTTCTTCAGCATCTTTCAGGTTTTGGTTGCCATTTTAAAGCATTTGCAATCATTTTAGCTGAGCAGCCTATCATGTTCTGCACTTCTTTATATGTTTTCCCCTCTCCAATCAACTTTTTAATCAAGGTACGCTGTTCTTCTGAACAATGTCTGGAACGACCCATTTTCCGCCGAATTTCAGAGAGAAATGCACTGTAACCAGCATGTACTACATTTGCTGCCTTCCTTCCTTAAATAAGGGCGATAATTGCCACCTGTTTTGCAAAGAATGAATGACCTCACTAATAGAACTCAACACTGCTATTATTTTGGACATGCCCCTTTCAATTAGTGATTCAATTACACAGAATCAGCAGCATGCATGTCATGACTGTTGGGTCTGTTGGATTTCTATTACTCTACTACACCTGCTAGTAAATTATTTGCCATATAGAAATATCATTTCTACCAAAAACAGTGATTGATCAGGTTAGTGATGTCTGACTGCTATTATTTTGAACACAACTGTATATGCAGGAAAAGAATATGCTATGCTCTTGCTCAAGAAGATAAAGCACTGCAAAATCATTGTACAGTGCCAGAAGCCACCCAGCATGAAAGGTTGCATCTCCAAAATGCAACTGCATGAGTCTGTGAGAAGGAAGATGTAAGAACCAACCACGCAGAAAGATCACTTTGTGGAGTTCCTTTTACAAAAACATGCACATTCATTTCAGCCGAGCATGCCTGTTCATGCAGTGAATGAAGATGAAACACATGGCAAAACGGTCCTGCAGAGGGTCAGATGAATAAAAAGAATAGAGAAAAGTCACTAAGCTAAGATTTGTTGCTTTAGAGATGTGCAGGGTATTGATGTTGCATCTAAATGTTGAACAACCCCCTTAGGAGTCACTGAGTTTTGGGTCCCCCTACAGCTCTGCACAACCAGGAAACATGCATTTTCTGCCACACCTGCACACTGGAGACAGTAAACAGTCCTCGAGCTTGGCTTTGTGATTTTATTAGAGGGGTTTAGAACTTAAATGAGGTTGACAGGTGTATGGGATGCCCAAGGAAACTGAACTGTGAGGACAAACTCCTTAGCAACTAAGTCCATGGACAAAAAGTCTCTCCTTTAACCACTTGCCTACTGGGCACTTATACTTTCATGCCCAGGCCTATTTTCAGCTTTCAGCACTGTCGCACTTTGAATGACAATTGCGCGGTCATGCAACACTGTACCTATATGAAGTTTTTATCATTTTTTTTAACACAAATAGAGCTTTCTTTTGGTGGTATTTACTCACTGCTGGGTGTTTTATTTTTTGCGCTATAAACAAAAAAAGAGCAAACAATTTGAAGATAAAAAAGTTTTTCTTTGTTTTTATTATAACACTTTGCAAACAGGTAATTTTTCTACCTCACTGATGTGCATTGATGAGGCTGCACTGATAGGCAGCATTGATGGGCACTGATGAGCTGGCACTGATGATGCTGCACTGATATGCAACATGATGAGCACTGATGGGTGGTACTGACTGGCATCACTGCTGGGCACTGATGGGTGGCAATGCTGGGCACAGGTGGGTGGCACTACTAGGCACTGATGGGCACAGGTGGGTGGCACTTCTTTGCACAGTTGGGTGGCACTGGTGGGTGGCACTGCTGGGCACTGATCATCAAGGCACTGATTATCGCTGCCGATCCGTCCTCTGACAATTGCCGGTTGTCACAGAGTGAGAAAAGTGCAGCCAATAACCGGCATCTGCATTTACCCGGTGATCTGCTGTGTCATTGGACACAGCTGATCACATGGTAAAAGGCTGCTGTAATTGGTCTTTTACCACATCACGTCATTCAGCTATAGTGCAGTTGGCAAGTGGTCAAAGAACTCTTCAGCTATCTGGTGTACCTCCTCAGACCCCAGATGAATCCTCCTCTTCACCCAACTGACTGAGGGTATCCCTGGGCAAGGGGACCCAGAAACTGCCAACTTAAGAAACAGTCCAAGATGAGCAGATAGCTGGGTTCTCCACCTGACTGCCCTTTCCCCTTATCCAGCCCAGGGGGTGTAAGTTTACACTGTCCTTTCTGATAGCTCAATGGGTAGGAGGCTGCCTTCAGGCCTTTTTCTGGGCTGGCTCCTATTCCTGCAGTTCAGGCTGTCCTTCCCAGAAGGCAGTGGTACAGTGGAGACTCCCTTGCCCGGCACAAGCCTGCAGGTAGGCTCCATCCCTGAACCCCTCCCAGGCTCAACATTCTAGCCTTCACTCTATCTTCCACCCTACTGATCAGGCTCTCTCATACCAAAGCTTTTTTGGCTGTATTTCGTTGTGTAGTTCATTCTGCACTCCTGTGGCCCGTTTTCAGCTGACAGCAGACTGAAGTCCGCTGTTGGCTGACATCACTCAGCTAGTCCAGTCTGGTGAAAGATCCCGACTTCAAAGTCGGGATCCACCCCAGAATCCGGAGCAGCACCTGGCTCAGACTCTCAGTGAAGCGCTGAGATCCTGAAACAGCCACTCCCACCCCCACCACAGCACAGCACTCCAGTAAGCATGGGGGGGGACAGAGCAGACAGAGGTGTCTGACAATCCCGTTCTCTGCTCAGAGCAGCTGTGAGAACTCAGCGATCATGTGATTGCTGAGTTTTTACCCTTAGGGCGGGGGGGGGGGTACATGCAGCATCGAGCTGATGCTGCATCCACCTAGGTAAGTATAACTGGGTTAAAAAAGCCCTACTTTTTTAAGGGCTGTCCTAGCCTCATGCCAAGTCTCCTGCTTGTGCATTGGCCACGATTCCTTAAATTATGCAGATCAGCCCCTCCTCACCCCCACCCACTGACTTCTAGAAACTTCACCAGCACCTAGAGCAGGGGGAGGTATCAGGAAACTGACCTGCACAGCCCTCAGTCCTGACCTAAAATAACCTGGCTGACTCATCCCAGGCTTCTACTCATCCTCTACCTAAAAAAACTAACTAGCACCCCCTAGCTAAACTTAAGGGGCGCAGTAAATCTTCATGCACGGGGCCATATACAGGGGCTGTACAGCGTGCAGAGAGATGCTGAAATGCATTAGAGAGTGATCTGAACATGGTTATGCACCAAGGTCGTACACCATGCAGAGTCTGCGTAATGATATTCATGGGGAAATCTACCATTGCGTACAGCCACCTATTGAGATTAATTAGAAGAGGTGGCTGTATGCAGTTGTGCGTGGAGGGTCGCATAAAGCATCTGCATGTGCAATGATGTATGCTCTGAATGCAGATAGTGTGTGTTCAGAGCATATATCAGTGTGTATGCGGGTGCTTTATGCAAGCCCAGGCACACAACCATATACTACGGCCTCTTCTAATGCATCTCAGTGGGTGGCACCTTGTCCCAGAAATTTCATTACGCAGGCTCTGCATGCTGTACAGTCCCTGTAAGGCTGAGTGCATGAAGCCCTAAAGAGATCACCTTAACCAAGTTTTCGCAGAAACCGTTGTCAAGAAAAAAAGTAAATCAAGTTCAAGCCTGTGTGACATCATTGCCCTAACAAGGAAGAAAGTATGCTTCGAAGTCTCTTGAGTGAATGGGGTTTGCTGGTAAAATGAATCATGGCTTTCAGACAAACCCTGACTCAGAGTAAACCAATTCGATTTCCCTTGAATTATCTCATCCCTGCATTCTGAGTATGATATGCAAACGTGTTAACAGGATAGAAAAATGGATGTGATTGTGAGAGCTAATTTCCTACACTGTTAGAACATAAATTAAACTGTAAAGCCACAATAAACCAAATCAATAGATCAAAGGCATACACTGGAACACATAACTAGCAACTTCAGTTTTCTAGATGCCCGGTCAAGTGTCTGGCAAATACATAGAGAACTCCATTCTCGCAATATTTACCATATTGTAAAAAAGGTATCACCTTATCGGTGTAGCCGGCAATGTGAATGATCTATTAGCATATTTTAGTTTTGGATTTTAAAAAGGTTTGTGAAAGCCTATGATACGCAGCATATACAAACTGTGCTTACTGATCACTGTCCAGCAGGCAAAATATGGGAGCTATTAAATCTCTCAAAGGACAACCTTGCTTTTAATAAAGATGGCCTTTAAGTAAACCCCCAAGCCCAAAGTTTAGTTAAAATTTAATTGCTGCTCTCAAGTTCCTCACTTTGGTGCCCTGCCTGGCCGTCCACATCCCTGGCTAGGGTCCACCATGTGACCATGCATACGGACCATTAATCAGACTAATAAGGTGGCAGTCTGCACATGTACTACACTCAGGATAGAATGACTTGGATGTAAAGACTTCACAGCACCCAGCAAGACCACACAGTGAAGAACTCAGAAGCAGAGGTGAAAATAAGTATTTGATTATGCTACCTACCTTTAAGGATGTGGGTGGAATTTTATTTAAAAGAGAAGTATGGGATGGCTTTTTTGCCCCAGATATACTTACCTAGGTGGATGCAGCATCGGTCCAATGCTGCATCTGTCCCCTGCCGGCTCCAAGGAAGGACCCCCATGTTTGACAGGTAAGAAGAGATATAATTTGTGACCTGGAATGCTACATAACAATGGATTAAGGTAAGTATTTAAGCCTGCATTTTCTTGAAAAGGCAAGACAAAGTAAAGGAGATCTATGCATTGCTGTGCTGGAGTAGAGAAATGGCATTGCATCAACAGGTCAGCTGCTTGTGCTCTCAACTGCCTCCACTGCCTATGGGAAAAAAACAGCTGCAATGATGGGCCATCCGGCATGCCTTAGTCATACAAAAATTTAGAAGTACCGGTATGTAACATATGCAAGCTCAAAAGCACAACAGGACTATAGGGCCAGTAACTGCCTTGCATGAGAGATTTCTGAAAGGTTCCAGCTTCCAGGTCATGTAATGTCGATTATCCCAAATACTTAAACAGCCATGTCTACAGCCCATCAAGTTTACTACTGTATGTCCTCACTTCAGAAGGACATATACTAAGTTTACTACAGTATATAAACTTCAAGGATTTTAGCAAACTTTGCAGATCCAAACACTGAACCGTCATTATTCTTTTAGTTGTATGGCACTTTGTAGAAAGAAATCACCACATTTGAATCTCCCAGTGCAGTAAGTCTACAGCTGACCATACACTCCTTGTCTGAATGACAGATTCTTCCATCTACACAAAAGAGGCAAAAGAGGTGAATGGAGGAATCCCCCCACCAGGACATTGTATTCTGAGAGCAATACCCACAGCTGTCAGAAAACACTGATCAGCAGCTGCAGTTGATGACTAGCTTAAAGCAAAACTAAAGGGAGGATACTCACCCTGCCAATACTCCCTCAGTAGTGCCAGCATCTTCTCCTGTGTCCTGGGTTTTGGCCATCTTCATTGGCCAGCATGGAATGACGTCTCTCTGCATGAGCAGGAGCTAGTAATCCCAGCACACAAAATTGTCCCGACAGCTGTAAACTGAGCTGCGCATGCGCAGCTCAGCTTACAGCTTATAGATCACTGTGAGCTGGCAGGTAGGTATGTTTTATTGCAGAAGAGACATTGCGTTTTCCTTCTGCAATAAAATACTTGCCTGGTCACAGTGTATCATAGCAGAACTTTAGTTTTGTTCCACTTTAAGGACATACTGGAATGTTAAATGTGCAGGCTTATAGGCAATTAAAGAACTAGACAGAAACTACATATAGTTGTCTATGCTTGCAATGAAGAGACATTATTTTGTTTAGTAGTTATAGAAAAATGTAGCAGATTAGTTACACCTTGTATGAAATGTTAACATTGGCCCCAAGGAGCTCTTGCACAGCATATTTGCACAATATGAAACATTATAGCATACATTACATATCGCCCTCCTCCAGAAATGTGATGTCTGCAAGCCCCTTTGTCATTCTGTTGCTGCCAACACCATTAATATTTACTTTATTTATTTCAGGTGCAGATATAGAGCTGTCAATTTACATAGTGGTTTACATATATATTTTACATTCACATCAGTCCTTAACCCTCAAGGGGTGTACAATCTAAGGTCCCTAACTCACATTCATACATACATGTACTAGGGACAATTTAGACAGGAGCCAATTAACCTACCAGCATGTCTTTGGAGTATGGGAGGAAACCGGAGTACCCGGAGGAAACCCATGCAGGCACAGGGAGAACATGCAAACGCCAGACAAGTGGTGCCGTGGCTGGAATTTGAACCAATGGCCTTAGTAATGCCAGGCAGCAGTGCTATCTATTTAGCCACTGTGCTGCCCCAAATATTTAAAGTTACCTGTTATCACAAAATATAGGGATGCCTTTTCTGATTTCTTTCTAAAATACATATCTTTCTGTTGTGCTGACCGTTAGGATTTAAACATTTATATTTACAGACTCAGAAACAGGGGCGGACTGACCAATTGGAAACTCGGGCACTGCTCGAGGGCCCGGGGTCAGTAGGGGGCCCCATGAGATGCCCCTGGTACCTTTTTCATAGGCTTTTTTGAGTTTGGGCAAGGACATGGGCCCCATGATCCCCTATTGCCTGGGGGCCCCAGGAGTTGTCAGTCCGCCCCTGCTCAGAAATAGTTACCAGGACAGGAAAGTCAAAAGTACTTACCTGCATACATGTTCTGGTTCACTGGCTCAGCCAGGCTAGAATAACTTTATGAGGACTTAATGTTAGTTGTACAGTATGTTTATATCAGGACAGTTGTCCTTCATAGTAGAACTAAAGAGAAAACTTTTTTTTTTTTCATTTTGGATAGGGTAAGTGGGAGGCTCTAGCCCAGGGGTGGGCAAACTTTTTGACTTGAGGGCCGCAATGGGTTCATATATTGGACCCGGGGGCCGGACCAAGAGTAGATGAATGATGTGTATGTGTCATCCATAGTAAGTATAGTAATATTCCCCCATAGTAAGCATAGTAATTAATCCCCCATATAGTAATTCATCCCCCATAGTAATTCATCCCCCATATAGTAATTCATCCCCCATAGTAATTCATCCCCCATAGTAATTCATCCCCCATATAGTAATTCATCTCCCCTATAGTAATTCATTCCCCATATTAATTCATCCCTCATATAGTATTTCATCCCCCATAGTACTATTCCCACCCAAGTAGTAAGCCAAGTCCCCCCTGTGTCAATTCACTTACCTTTGCTCCGCGCGTTCCTCTCGCCGTGTTCCCGCGCCGTTCCGGTCTTCAGGGCGGACTGTGAGAGGAGCCTAGCTCCCCTCACGTTCGTCACGCTGCCCCGCCTACACACATCCTGACAGCCACCCTGACAGTATCACGCTCCACGGGCCGGATTAAAAGGTCCACCGGGCCGTATACGGCCCGCGGGCCGTAGTTTGCCCATTGCTGCTCTAGCCCCTCTCAGGTTTTTTTTTGTCCATCTCTGTCCCATTGCGGCCATTTCCATTCAATTCCTGTCCCATACCCAAAACAGAAAGTGAGAGAAAAAAACCCTAAAGTGAGGGAATCCCAGGGTGTTCACCAGGGTCACCAGAACTAGTGTCTCCATTGGAAGATTTCCTCTCTATTACTTTTCTGGGGACAACCCAAAATTTGGGATTTTCTTTTACTTTCTCTTTTGATGAGAACAATAAATAAGACATATAAAGAGAGTAAATCTCCCTAACGAGAGCCCAGACCACAATAAAAACCTGGTAGATGTTCTAATCCCTCTGTACTCTATCCAAAACTAAAAAAAAAAAAACACTTAGTTTTGATTCTTCTCAAGTTTTTGTGGCTTGTTCAAGAGTGACATCATGTGGTTGCATAAAACTACAACAGCCGATAGCTAAACCAGGTGTAGTGGTGTAAAAATGCAATGAAATACATACATATATACTGTATACAATATATATATTTGTGTAAAATGTTGAAAGTGTGTCAGAATACAATGTGGGGCATTCCTCCATCAACCTGATATGTGTGGATAGAGTAATCTGCATTTTTTTCCAGCCTGCTGGTTTAATGAAAAAAAAAAAAGTGATATCTATGGCCAGCTTTGCTACATTCAGCTGTATCAACAATATGGTTCTTTGGATAGTTATGAACGTTCGCAGCTTTGGGATTGGGAAGGGAAGTAAAGGTATAGGGAAAGGAAAGAAAGGGCAAAGAGTGATAAAAGAGAAAAATGGCAACATCTAATAGTGTCATTAAATCCGAGTACTATTGACATGAAATTCCTGTTCACCAATAGTGTCCTAAATAGGGCTATGACCCGGCATGGTTTTGGCAAGAAAGAAGTTCAACTAGCAGACATAGTAGGTCCCCTGGAATACATCTAACCAGAGTGCCTGAATATATATGTAGCACTACACCCTAAAGAGTATTTTTGGGTTTCCTGTCTGTTCTGAGCCTGATTTGGAAACACAGCCCTACTGACACCACCGTTAGACCCTGACCAGGGGAAGCCCCTGGCCCTGAAACACAAAGTAATCACACAGTTTAAGGTGAACAAACCAGTACTCTGATCATATTGAGATCAAAGTAAAAATAGTAGAAACGCAAAAGAAATAACAGTAAACGTAAAAAAGTTAGAAAAAAAAACATGCCAAATGATCAAGCACAGTGCCACTTTAGAACAAACCCAAAATTGTCCTGCAGGACCAGAGTTTAAACTCCAATGCCTGCACTGAAATATCTTTCCCAAAATGAGCTAAATTAGGCTAAGAATAATTTGGGCTAACTCACTTTAGCGTTCTCAATGATTGGGAACAGGGTTTAACTCTAAAAGTGGATATGTAAATAATAATGTCCGCTATCACTCCAGGATATATTTAAAAAAACAAAAACCTCGTCTGCACACTTGTTGGGGCCCTAGTTGGTGCAGATTAAGGTTGAGATCCTTTTTATTTGAGTGCAAATTTCCTGAAGAAGAAAAGGCACAGTAGTAGGAAAACTTCCCCTGACTGATGGTAGGGAAACTAGAAAGGTTCCCTTTGTGGAAGTAAGAGAAGGCAAATATTGATATAGATGAGGAAGGGGCAGAAGTAGATTCCAGAAGGATTTGTATTCCAATAAGTAGAAAATTGGCTTGATGAAGCTAGTACCTTTACAGCTATAATGTATTGGAGTTGAGGAATTAACAGCGTTACTGTCCACAAAGACATCTGTGCTGCAGGAGGAGTCCTGCGTTCAGAGCAATGGAGGAGGCAAGGACACTAAAGTTATAGGCCACAGTACTGAATTGGGCTAAGAAGTCTGTGTTTCAAGTGGTAGACTGTAATGCAAAGTGTACTGAACTGAAGTAACTGAAAAAACAGCAGGACATCTGGTAACTGAAGACGATTTGGGTTGTGGAACCCTCTCACCAAGTCTGTAGTCTTAGCAGAGTGAAGAACAGCCTCTTGGTTGGGGGCCCCCTTGTCCTCTTGGTCCTTTTGAGAACAAAAAGACACTGGTCACAATTCCATGATCTGTCACAATCTGTCTACTTGCAGGGCCGACTCTCCTGCTTGTCAGCAACACCAATGATCTGTAATCCTTCATTCCAGCTCTCCGATGCGAGCCGATCCAGCCACGGCCCTCTGCAGCAGCTTCCAGCACACTTTCTCCTCCCTTCCTAGGATGTTCCCAGGCTTTTGATTATAAAGGCTCCCGCCACTTCACCAGCTCTTTTGGGAAATGTAGTCTACTTTCAGCCTTTCCAGGCACAACAGTTCTGCCTTCAGCATACAAGCTCAACAATGCTTTGCTATACTCAAGTCTTTTTTTAGCTAAACTGTGAAAACACCACCATCTTGTGGTCAATCAACATCCAGAAAACAGTAACAGTGCAGTGTGCTACATATAAGACCTTGATATCTAGATTTCACAAACTAAATAGAACATTAAATGCTTTAATTGTAACAAACTAAACAAAACATTACCAAAGTAACAAAGTATTGATAGATTTGTTGTGAATACTCTGCAGTCCTGCACTCTAGTGGTTAGACCAGTATTGCTATATATTAAAAATATTCAGGGCACAGACTGGAGTCCTTGAGAGATACATAAATGGCATCGTTATAATAAGATAGATCCAGAGAATGTATTAATTATTATTTGTGTTAGAGATCCTATTTACTTTTTTGGGTGGGAAAGCATCAGGCCTACCTATAGGATAATTACTGCAGTTACATAGTTTGCTTTTGTGTGAAAAAACTGATTGTATAGAAATATAAATGAATTGCAATACCCATCTTGTTAATGATCTTTTTTAATAAAATACATTTTGATTAACTTTCTTCTGTCCACTTGAAGAAACAAAGTTGCACTTCTATGTTATTGGACTTCTAGGGTGCACTCACATTTGGCACAGTTAAACTGAACTTTGATTGTCCCCCCTACCCCACTGGTCTGAACTCACACTGGGCTATAAGCATGTGACCATACTTACATCGTCACCTCTGCTAACCAGACCACAGTAATCTCTGCTCCTGTGCTTAGGGATATAAAGAGAGTTCTGTTCTCAGGCACTGTCTGCACTCACATTGAAGAAAACTGTATTAGATTACAAGTGAACTGTGCCCAGGACCACCTCTTTGAAGTGGTCCTGAGCATGGTACCCTTAACTGTTCCCAGCACGGTTCAGTGCACTTACACTATATACAGTCAGGTCCATAAATATTGGGACATCGACACAATTCTAACATTTTTGGCTCTATACACCACCACAATGGATTTGAAATGAAACGAACAAGATGTGCTTTAACTGCAGACTGTCATCTTTAATTTGAGGGTATTTACATCCAAATCAGGTGAACGGTGTAGGAATTACAACAGTTTGCATATGTGCCTCCCACTCGTTAAGGGACCAAAAGTAATGGAACAATTGGCTTCTCAGCTGTTCCATGGCCAGGTGTGTGTTATTCCCTCATTATCCCAATTACAATGAGCAGATAAAAGGTCCAGAGTTCATTTCAAGTGTGCTATTTGCATTTGGAATCTGTTGCTGTCAACTCTCAAGATGAGATCCAAAGAGCTGTCACTATCAGTTAAGCAAGCCATCATTAGGCTGAAAAAACAAAACAAACCCATCAGAGAGATAGCAAAAACATTAGACATGGCCAAAACAACTGTTTGGAACATTCTTAAAAAGAAGGAACGCACCGGTGAGCTCAGCAACGCCAAAAGACCCGGAAGACCACGGAAAACAACTGTGGTGGATGACCGAAGAATTCTTTCCCTGATGAAGAAAACACCCTTCACAACAGTTGGCCAGATCAAGAACACTCTCCAGTAGGTAGGTGTATGTGTGTCAAAGTCAACAATCAAGAGAAGACTTCACCAGAGTGAATACAGAGGGTTCACCACAAGATGTAAACCATTGGTGAGCCTCAAAAACAGGAAGGCCAGATTAGAGTTTGTCAAACGACATCTAAAAAAGCCTTCACAGTTCTGGAACAACATCCTATGGACAGATGAGACCAAGATCAACTTGTACCAAAGTGATGGGAAGAGAAGAGTATGGAGAAGGAAAGGAACTGCTCATGATCCTAAGCATACCACCTCATCAGTGAAGCATGGTGGTGGTAGTGTCATGGCGTGGGCATGTATGGCTGCCAATGGAACTAGTTCTCTTGTATTTATTGATGATGTGACTGCTGACAAAAGCAGCAGGATGAATTCTGAAGTGTTTCGGGCAATATTATCTGCTCATATTCAGACAAATGCTTCATAACTCATTGGACGCCGCTTCTCATTGCAGATGGACAATGACCCAGAGCATACTGCAAAAGCAACCAAAGAGTTTTTTAAGGGAAAGAAGTGGAATGTTATGCAATGGCCAAGTCAATCACCTGACCTGAGTCCGATTGAGTATGCATTTCACTTGCTGAAGACAAAACTGAAGGGAAAATGCCCCAAGAACAAGCAGGAACTGAAGACAGTTGCAATAGAGGCCTGGCAGAGCATCACCAGGGATGAAACCCAGCGTCTGGTGATGTCTATGCATTCCAGACTTCAGGCTGTAATTGACTGCAAAGGATTTGCAACCAAGTATTAAAAAGGGAAAGTTTGATTTATGATTATTATTTTGTCCCATTACTTTTGGTCCCTTAACAAGTGGGAGGCACATATGCAAACTGTTGTAATTCCTACCCCGTTCACCTGATTTGGATGTAAATATCCTCAATTTAAAGCTGACAGTCTGCAGTTAAAGCACATCTTGTTCGTTTCATTTCAAATCCATTGTGGTGGTGTATAGAGCCAAAAATGTTAGACTTGTGTCCATGTCCCAATATTTATGGACCTGACTGTATATATATATATATATATATATATATATATATATATATATATATATATACTGGACTTCCAATGTAAGAGCACCTATAGTTTCTGAGATAATTAAGATGTTAAACTGCTATGGTGGTAAAAGTGATATGGTAAAGGGAAGGCACTGTATGATGCTTCTGTATATACATTACATCATAGACACAAACTATGACACCAAGCTATATTCCCACTCTGTCCTCAAAGGAGTTTGACAGCAGCATAGAAACATTTGAGGCTGCTAAAACTACCTTAAAATGGCCTCATCTTAGGTTAGATTGGGTTGCTGCTGCTGCTGCTGCTGTACATAAGCCAGACTCAATGTACAAGGAAAAAACAATACAGCAACCAAATGTGTCCTGCTTCTGCCAGTATGGTCTCTCTATGGTCTGTAAAAAGTGTGCTGTTCTATAACACTATTTACAATTGTAAGGCATCCCTTAAAACTGGTAGTTTAATTTTGTGCATTTTAAATGTTCGCCTCAAAGCTGAAACAAAAGGACCTCTCCAAGCTCTCTGTTTTTGGCAGTGTTTCCCAAGGGTTTTAATTGACAATAGTTGGGTTATTGGCCCCATAAAAGGAACAAATAGAGTTTCAAGATTTACCTCCCCATAGACTTCAGTGGTTTTTGGAAAAAGGTTTGGATTTTCCAAAATTTGATTTAGCTGGCTGCAGATCAAAATCAGGAAGATTTGATTACCACCAGTTTCAACATTCAAAACCAACACCACTACACAAGCCTACTACCACCAGACACGAACATATGCAACACCAACATTAGCAGATGCAGAAGACATAACAGGATGCAAGGTGCAGTTTTAGGTGTTTTCTGTTTTCCCTTTATAGCATCTATAACCTTGTTTCTGTACAGCAGTAAACCTACTGTATATCCTTTATACATACCAAAGAATTGCTAATGAAATCCACAGCCACACACTTTGGCTGCATACACCAAACTGGTCAGGATCTACCCACAGAACCAATTCTTACTGTTGAAATAATATTTACTGATATTTCCAAATGGGAAAGAGAAAAAATGTATCAGGAAACAATCTCTGGTCGACCTTCTTCCACAAAAGGAAACCAACTTGTAATAAGAAATTGTGACCAAGTGGACCAAGTGTGACCAAGTGACCACGTGTGCAGTAACTGATAATAGACATCTTTAAGCTTAGCTCCACATCTCAAGCTGAGCTTTCTGTCTACTGTACCAGTAAACACTTCTGAGGTTTTCACAGAAGTCTCCACCATTCCCATGCAAGATGGCACAGATCGGCACACAGGGAAAGCAAAAAATAAAGCTTAAATCCATCACTAAGACCCTTGCAAGGTCTTCAGCAGCATTGTGCACTTCTACAGCAGTGGAAACATTTTAAATACATATAGTAACCATGATGATTAACCTGGACCCTAAGAAACCCACCTTTGGAGATCTAACAGAGAAAGCTTGACACCGGTACTGACCATTTACCTTGTAATCTGGCCAACCAAATCTGATCAACGTGACCTACCCACCCTACCTGAGACAAAATAGGGCTTTAATTAACCTATTGTCCAGGAGGTATCTACAGTACAGCCATTAAAATATAACTAAAAGCAAAAATCTTTTAGAGAGTGTTTAGAACACCTGTTAGATTTTATTGCTGTCTGTGCCTGTGTCTATTCATCCTTTCTATTAGTCCTGTTTACCACTAACATTGAAAGTGAAAGAAAATCCCAGGTTCTGGGTTGACATCAGGACAGTAATAGAGAGGAAATCTAAAGGGAACACTAGTGTTGGTGACCCCGATGACACCCAAGGTTCCTTCACTTGGAGGGATTTCTTCTCATCTCCTGTTTTGGCTATGGGACAGAAAGTGAAGGGAAATCTCCCCAATAGGACACAGATGGTAAAAAAGGGGTTAACCACTTGCCGACCGCAGATAGCCGAATGACGGCTTTACCGTGGCTGCCCATTTGCACCATGTTGCCAGGCCCTGTGCCCCACTTTTAAAACTCAGGAGGCCAGGCCATTTTTGCAATTTTTCCATTGTTTTTTTAATTTTTCATTTACAGCTTTCAAAGTTTGTTAACCACTTGCCAACCACAGATAGCCGAATGACGGCTTCACCGTGACTGTTCTGAGAGGGCCAGTTCCTATGGACACAGCTGATCACGTGATGTGGTAAAAGGCCAATCATAGCGGCCTTTTACCACGTGATTAGCCGTGTCCAATGATACAGCAGATCACCGGTAAATGCAGTTGCCGGTTATCGTCTGCACTTTCCTCACACTGTCACAGCGTGAGGAAAGTACTGCCGACAAACTTCAATTGTCACAAGATAGATTGGCACCGATCATCAGCGCACTGCTGATCAGTGCCCTGATGATCAGTGCCCAACAGTGCCACCCACCAGTGCCGCCCATCTGTGCCCAGCAGTGCCACCCACCTGTGCCCAGCAGTGCCTTGTAATGTCACCCACCTGTGCCCAGCAGTACCACCCACCAGAGCCCAGCAGTGCCACCCATCAGTTTTGCCCATCAGTACTGCCCAGCAGTGCCACCCATCAGTGCCCAGCAGTGCTGCTAGTCAGTGCCGCTAGTCAGTGCCGCCTATCAGTGCCCATCATTGTTGCCTATCAGTGCCAGCTCATCAGTGCCACCTATCAGTGCCACCTCATCAGTGCCCAGCAGTGCCGCCAGTCAGTGCCGCCTATCAGTGCCCATTATTATTGCATATCAGTGCCAGCTCATCAGTGCCGCCTATCAATGCCACCTATCAGTACCTGTCAGTGCTGCCTATCAGTGCCCATCAGTGCAGCCTCATCAATGCACATTAGTGAAAGAGAAAAATTACCTGTTTGCAAAATGTTATAATAGAAACAAAGAAAAACTTTTTTATTTTCTTGTATTTTTGCTCTTTTTTTTGTTGTTTATAGTGCAAAAAATAAAACACCCAGCGGTGAGTACATACCACCAAAAGAAATCTCTAATTGTGTGAACAAAATTATAAAAATTTCATATGGGTGCAGTGTTGCATGACCACGCAATTGTCATTCAAAATGCGACAGTGCTGAAAGCTGAAAATTGGCCTGGGCAGGAAGTGTCTGGTATGCAAGTGGTTAAAGACCCCCCAAACCATTTATTTTCTGAAAGCATAGGACCAATAGGTGCAGCTGATTTTTTAGGCTCCGTGAAATTTACTAAAATCTTTATCAAAATAATATTTTGTCTAAAAATACACTAAAATCATAACAAATATTTATAAAATTTAAATTGCGCTTTTTTGCGAAGCTGTGAAATTCAAAGACATGCAAAACTGTAAATAATGAAATTTATTTACAAAATTTGGAGCTGATCATTTTTCATTGAGTTTGTAAAAGACCCCCCAAACCATACATTTTCTAAAAGAACATGACCTGTAGGAAAAAAAATATGGGGAGAGTGGTCTGAACAACTGGGGGGATCTATATGCAGAGTTAAATTCCCCTGTGGCTCCCCTGCAGCACCCAAATCCAAAGGAAGGGGAGAGGAGAAGAAGACGGCAGCTGGTCAGCTGAAAGTAGTTTTTTAGGTCAGTACGCCGAACTTACCGCATTCAAATCTGATAGGAAACTGAATCCAGACAGATTTTCCACCTTAAAAATTTAAGGAGCTCTTGTAGATGCCTGGTATCAGACAGGGTGCAATCTCCTTTCTCAACATGGTTCTTGTATCAAACTTCATAAGGAGAGCAAGAAGAGGAAAATTACCAACATGGTGGCCATTCTTACATACAATAAACTATGTCTAGGACTCCGGAGGTGCCTCCCATTTATATACAATCAGACGCAAGAGATGAGGAAGGAAAGAGGCCCTCTGGGTGGGGCAACTGTTTGATAGCTGTGGATATGTTACAGAATGTTGTGCTGTTCCATAGAGTTACTGTCTAGACATGTGCTTTTTGTATCATTCCAAATTGAAGTTCGAATTTACAAATACAACAGTAACAAGTTTCAATGAATCTGAATCAAACATTAACATAATTAATTTGTTTCATGAATGAAATTAATGATTCAAATTCATTCAATAGTAGCTGGTTGCTAAGGAACAGCATTGCAGTGTCCTTAACAACTATGACTCATCTGCTGTCAGCGGGATTCCCACTGACAGCACAATATAAACAAACCAGTCCCGACATTAAAACATTAAAAAAAAAATAGGTGGGGGTTGTCGGGTCTGGTATGGATTTTAAGGGGAATCCCATGCCAAAAAAAAAAAGAGAAAAAAAAAGGCGAAGGGTACCCCCCAAAAGCCTTACCAGATCCTTATCCAAGCATGCAGCTCGGCAGGTCAGGTAAAATAAAAAAAAAAAAATTGTGTGGGGATCCCTCTAAAATCCGTATCAGGCCCTTTGGTCTTGTATGGATTTTAAGGGGAACCCCATTAAAAAAAAAAAAAAAACAACAAAACTTAGTATGGGGTCCCCACCTAAATCCATACCAGACCCTTATCGGAGCATGCAGCCCGGCAGGCCAGGAAAGGCGGGTAACGAGCGAGTACCCCCCCCCCCTCCTGAACTATATCAGGCCACATGCCCTCAACATGGGGGTGTGCTTTGGGAAAGGGGGGATTCCCTCCCAAAGCACATGTTGATGGGGACAAGGGCCTCTTCCCCACAACCCTGGGTGGTGGTTGTGGGGGTGTGTGGGTGGGGGGGCTTAACAGAATCTGGAAGCCTTCATTAACAAATGGGCCCCCAGATCCCACCCCCCATGTGAATGAATGTGGGGTACACTGTACCCCTACACATTCACCAAAAAAGTGTAAAAAATAAATAAAAACAAAGAGACAGTTTTTGACAAGTCTTTTATTTAAAAAAAACCCAATGTCACCTGAAGTAAACCACTATGAAGAAAAAAAAAACAAGTCCACACTTTTCACTTGCCTCCTGGCGTCTGACATCTCCAATTCCCATCGATGGTAAATAAGCAGAGGGGCGTGGTCACAGATGACAGCAGTCACCGCCGACTGACAGTTCCAGTACCCAGTGACAATGGTAAATAAACAAAGGGGCAGGGTCATCTGTCATCAGACCCCCACAAACACCTAGGGTTGTAGGGAAGAGACCCTTGTCCCTATCAAAATGGGGACAAGGTGCTTTGAGGGGGAAACCCCCCTACTCCAAAGCACCCCCCATGTTGAGGGCATGTGGCCTGGTATGGTTCAGGAGGGGGGAGCTCACTTGTTATGCCCCTTTCTTGACCTACTGGGCTGCATGCTTAGATAAGGGTTTGGTATGGATTTTGGGGGGGGATCCAAAGTTTTTTTTTTTTTTAATTTTGGCGTGTTTTAAAAAAAAAACTGCTGATGAGTCGTGGTTGTTAAGGATGTCATTTTTTAATCAAAAACGAATAAATTAAACTAAATGAATTTAGTTACAAAAGCAACTAAACTAAATTAGTAATTTAAGAAAACAGAACAATTTTTTTTTTGTTCTGGAAATGTCTATTAATGTCTTTAAATGGATAGATATCATGTGCAACTTTCTTGAGGGGAATGCGATACTGTATATAGCAAGTATAAAAAACTTAAAGGATGTTCAGTAGGGTTGAAGATACACTCCAAATGCAGCATTCACTCAGGTATCCCAGAGGGCCTCTTTTCTTCCTCCTCTATTGCGTGTGAGGTTGAAAATGGATGGGAGGCAGCTCCTGAGTCCTGCAAGCAGTTGATTGTATGAAAGAACGGCCAACAAGTTGATAATTTCCCTCTCCCTGCTCCTCTGATATACTGTAACTTGATATGTGAAGAACGTTGAGAATGGAGACTTCTGTGAATTTTTAAGAAAAATGACCCTTGGATTAATCGATACATGTTTTCTATAGAATAAGGGGCTGCCTGTTTAGAGGGTAGTCTCCCCAAGGAGAAAGAGCATTTCTTAAATAATTTTATTTTCCATGTTCTGATGAAAAATGTGCCATATATTTTTGTATAAATAAGTATGGTAATATTTTATTTCTTGAAGTCTTGAGTAAATGTAAGCACCTAAACGTCCTGCTGAGCCAATTTGGCACTTGTATTTGGATAGTATACCTAAGGGGTGGCGTTGTTTTTTTAATTGTTTTGGCAGCAATACATAACTTTGTCTTCTATTTTAAATAAATAGGACCTTTAAGCTCCTTAGTCCTAATTTCTTACCATCAATCCTCTTTATTTACACCCTTCCTTAACCCCTTTGTGAAGTTTTTTGATGCTGTATCTATGCCCCGATGGCTCTACACAGAGAACTGAGCAATCAAACACCGCAATAGCTCAGTTCTCCCCCACCCTGCTCTGAGCAGGGAGCTGTAACTGTCAGTCATCGGCTCTCTTCTTTGCCCCCCCAGCACTCACTGGAGCTCTAGGCTGCAGAGGGGTCGGAAGCAGCTGGCTCAGGCTCTTGGGAGATCGCTGAGAGGCTGATCCAGGTACCGGTCCAGGCTTCTGGGCAGATCCCGACCATTTGGTTGGGAACTTTTTAGAGCCTGGACCAGCTCTGTGACGTCAGCCAACAGCGGGCTGAAAACGGGTCACAGGAGTGCAGAATGAACTGCAGTACTGTGAACCATAAGAGAAGTATAGCCAAAATAGCTTTGGCTATACATCTACTTTCATTAACATTCTCACTGCGAGGAGCATTTTACATACAGTATGGATTTAAAGAATAATTCCAGGCATGGCTATATTCAGGGGTGTATTTACCACAAGGCAAACAAGGCATTTGCCTAGGGTGGCATTTTTCAGGGGAGGCAGCACTGCCCTTCAGAAGAAGGGATGGAAGAAGGGACACATGCAGCATGGGGACCTGGTGGGTTCCGAGAGAGGCTGCAGGTTTCATGACGGTGTAGGCACAACCCGACTTTCATTCCTGGTGATGTCCGGTGCTGTGAAGGTGAGTGCCTTTCTCTCTCCTGCCATGGGGGATGGTGGTTGGAGTATGGGGGCAGTGGTAGTGGAATGCTCTCTTGGGTGGGAGGCAGGGATGTTGTTGGTCAATGTCAGGCTCTTTGCGGTGGGCAACGATTTTTGTGTTGCCTAGGGCAGCACAAAACCCAAATACTCCACTTGCTATATTATACAAAGTTACATTGGTTCAGCTTGGAACAGCTTGGCAGCCTAGTGGGGAAAGACGAGGTGGGTTTTATCTTCACATGCCAAGCCAATGAAAATATCAGAACAATCATTTTACTGACACATACTACACCCTGTTCCAAATTATTATGCAAATTCTATTTAAGTGTCACAAAGATGCAATGTTTTGTTTTTCAGTTTAACTCATGGATGGCATTGTGTGTCAGGGCTCTTTTGATCACTGAAAACAATCTCGGACACCTGTGATAATTAGATTGGCAGGTGAGCCCAATTTAAGGAAAAACTACTAAAGGAGGGTGTTCCACAATATTAAGCAGAGCACCATTTTCAAGCAATGTGGGGAAGAAAAAGGATCTCTCTGCTGCCGAAAAGAGTGAAATAGTTCAATGCCTTGGACGAGGTATGAAAACATTAGATATTTCACGAAAACCTAAGCGTGATCATCGCACTATTAAGAGATTTGTGGCTGATTCAGAGCACAGACGGGTTCATGCAGATAAAGGCACATTGAGGAAGATTTCTGCCAGATCCATGCATCGGATCAAGAGAGCAGCTGCTAAAATACCATTACATAGCAGCAAACAGATATTTGAAGCTGCTGGTGCCTCTGTAGTCCCACGGACATCAAGGTGTAGAGTCCTCCAGAGTCTTGCAACTGTGCATAAACCTTCTATTCGGCCACCACTAACCAATGTTCACAAGCAGAAACGGCTGCATTGGGCAAAAAAATACATGAAGACTAATTTTCACACAGTCCTGTTCACTGATGAGTGCCGTGCAACCCTGGATGGTCCAGACGGATGGAGTAGTGGATGGTTGGTGGACGGCCAGGCTAAAATACCATTACATAGCAGCAAACAGATATTTGAAGCTGCTGGTGCCTCTGTAGTCCCACGGACATCAAGGTGTGGAGTCCTCCAGAGTCTTGCAACTGTGCATAAACCTTCTATTCGGCCACCACTAACCAATGTTCACAAGCAGAAACGGCTGCATTGGGCAAAAAAATACATGAAGACTAATTTTCACACAGTCCTGTTCACTGATGAGTGCCGTGCAACCCTGGATGGTCCAGACGGATGGAGTAGTGGATGGTTGGTGGACGGCCACCCTGTTCCAATAAGGCTGCGACGTCAGCAAGGATGTGGTGGAGTCATGTTTTGGGCAGGAATCATGAGAACAGAGCTGGTTGGCCCCGTTAGGGTCCCCAAAGGTGTAAAGATGACCTCTGCAAAGTATATGGAGTTTGTGACTGACCACTTTCTTCCCTGGTACAGAAGGAAGAACTATGCTTTCCGTAATAAACTCATCTTCATGCATGACAATGCACCATCTCATGCTGCAAAGAATACCTCTGCATCAATGGCTGTTATGGGGATAAAAGGAGAGAAAGTCATGGTGTGGCCTCCATCCTCCCCTGACCTCAATCCTATTGAGAACCTTCGGAGCATCCTCAAGCAAAAGATCTGTGAGGGTGGAAGGCAGTTTACATCCAAACAGCAGCTCTGGGAGGCTATTCTGACAAACAAATTCAAGCAGAAACTGTCCAAAAACTCACAAGTTCAATGGATGCAAGACTTGTGAAGCTGCTATCAAATAAGGGGTCCTATGTTACAATGTAACGTGAACTGTTAATATGTTTAAAAGTTAAAATGTTGTTAAAAGTTTGATTGAAATAGCTTTTGATTTCAGTAAATATGCTGCAAACACAACAAATGACAATTTTCAGTTCTTTACAACCTATAAAGTGTTTTGAAACTTACTGTGCTTAATAATTTGGAACAGTGCATTGTAAGTTTTTTATGTTTAAAAAAAATACTGTTTTCATTAGGAGGTTTGTTCAATAAAATTTGAATTGTACTCTTAATAGTTGATAACATGAGAATTATGCTGACTGTTATTTACATCAATTATTTAGGTAAATGAGAAAAATATAATTTGCATAATAATTTGGAACAGGGTATATATAGCCAGAAAAAGGGATATCCTCTTCATGCTGCATTCAATAGACATAAGAAAATCATTAGACTCCTTCTCCAACTAATATCGAAAGTCTTTTGTGAGGTAGTCAGGTTTTAAATCTGCACCCTTTAACATTATTGCTTCTTTTCCTTTGAATACGAAAAAAAAGCCTAAAATTATTGGCCTTGAGCTAGCTCAGTTGCATCAATTGTAACTATTTACAGATGATATCCTGCTTTTAGTCATGAATCTAACCACATTGCTCTCTAATTTCCTAGACACCCTGCACAACTTTGCAAATATTTCCCCTTTGCAAATAAAGCCCTGATCTCTCCAAAAGGAGTACCTGTCACTGCCCAAGTTATCACAAGGGATGTGGTTCATCCCATGTGATAGTAATAAAGTTGAATGGAGAAAAAAAAGTTTATCAATAAATCTAAAAAATGTAAAGCACCCCTGTTCCCCTGACCACACAAGCAAGTGCAAATGCACAAGTAGGTTACACAGGCATATATATATATGGGGATTGCACCACACATTTGCTATATCACCACGAATGGCAGAGCGACTGCAATAATTCTAGCAATGGAGCCAATGTTTACCTCCAGACTAGTAACCTGTAAAGGCTTTTAAAGCTTCACCAATGGAGATTTTTGTTACCATAGTTTGTCATCATTTCACTGGCATACAAAATTTTAAATCTTGACATGTTTGTTATCTATTTACTCAGTGCAGCAGCATCCAGGGCCATGGATAAGGGGGTACCACCAGTCTTCCTGTACAGGGCCCAGGTCAGAAGGGGGGACCAGGCTAATCGGATGAGGGCAGGAAGGGTGATCGGCATGGAGCGGTAGGGGGGCAATTACTGTAACCGATCCCCTGTGTGGATCTCTCTGCAGCAGCTGAATGCTGGCTTCTTCTCCTCCCCCTCTCACTGGTTTTCAGCTGCTGCAGAAGGAGCCATACAGGGGATGGGTTCCAGTAATTGCCCCCCGCCACACCCATCACCCTCCTTGTGCACCATAGGTTTCCTCCTTCAGGATGGAGAGTGGGGGAAGGTTCCACTAAATATGTCACATTTACCAGCCCCCTCCTTTCCTGAATGGCCACAATGAGTGATTGGTACTTATCACTCACTGTGTTCATTTATAACTAAAGCATAGTAAACTGTTGGGGGGGTTTGGAGAGGGGGGGGGGTCAGGTTGGCTGTATGGGGCCCCGTGATTTCTAACAGCAGCCCCGGCAGCATCTTTTATATTTTCCCAAAAACTGGGTATTATATTTTGCTTGTGTGCACTAAATTTATTTAGGTGCATTTTTTCAGAAAATTTGCATTTGATCAATGGCTGTGCAAATAATGTGTGACATAAAAAAACTGCAATGAACACCATTTAATTCTCCAGTGGCTATGCCCATGTTTGGGGTTCTAAGTAATTTTCTAGCAAAATAATGCTAACTTTAACATGAATGTAAAAAATGTCAAAATTGGCCAGGACAGCAAGTGGTTAAAGGATAAGTTCACCTTTGGGAACATGTTACATGTTCCACCTGTTTTTAGGGGGGAACATGTAATATGTTCCCAATGCTGCAGCCACTGAAAACACCCACCCATGACAGAAGTACGGCAAGAAGTTCTTTGTGCAAGCTGTCACTTTTTAAAAACAGCAACCCTGTTTTTTGTCCTTGTTCCCCTAATGAAGCTTGATATGTGAAGAACACTGAGAAAGGAGACTGCAAGGTAATGCCGCTGGACTAATAGATACATGTTTTGTATAGAGTAAGGGGCTGCCCGCTTAGGGGGTAGTCTCCCCAAGGAGGAAAAGTGCTTGATGTTCTGATGAAACATGTATATTTTAAAACTTCCTTACAGGGCTATAGCCGAAAGATGGCTACAGCGTGGCTGTTTTGTTCCGGGAGGACGTTCAAGGACGTCTGCCGCGAAACCACACTCCCTTTCAGTCATAGCTGATTCCCATATTGCGGTAAAGGGCCAATCACAACAGCCCTTTACCATGTGATCAGCTGTGTCTAATCACAGCTGGCCACAATGTAAACAGACTTGCAGGTTTTGTCACTCGCTGTCACAGTGTCAGGAATCTAGGAATGACCAGAAAGGTGTGGACTGACACAGGGAAACGCAGGTTTCAGGTATAGTATAATAATACAGTTTATTATTAGCCACCCACATATATATATATATATATATATATATATATATATATATATATATATATATATAAACGCACAGTGAACAAACCAACCTTCCACTAATCTTAGTAGGTGCAGGAACACAGGCGTAGTCAGGGCTGGAGAGGTGGAAAGGTCAAGCCGGCCGTAGGGTTCTGTAATGACCGTTTGGTGGTACCTCTAGTGGTCCCCAGGACAGGATTCCCCAGGGCGCGGAGTCTAAGTCCCAGTCTGCTTATTCACCAGGGCCCCTGATGGTGGGGATGGACTTGGAGCAGACAGGAACCAGGTCGCGGCCCCTGAGTACACCTGCTAGTGGTAGAGGGATCCGCCAGAGGTATGTGCAGGTACGGCTGGATCCGTGCAGGATGGATGGATGGCAGAGTAGTTAGCGTGGTCAGACGGGCCAAGTCAGCAACGTGCGGGCAGCAAGGTACCAAAGGAGCTGGCAGAGAATGGTCAAGGTCACAAGACGGGTTCAGTAACTCACGGGCAGCACGGTACAGGGGGATCAGACAAAAGGATGGTCAGGCAAGCCAGGGGTTCAACAGGAGACGGTCAGCAGAGGTCAGGATCAAGCCGGGTCAGCAACGAAGCAGGAACACAGGATACCAGGTACAGAGGCTCATGGGAAAACATACACCAAGGCCCAGAGCACAGGCCTGGTCATGCCTTAAATACAGCTTTCTGCAATCAGCCCCAATTTGGCTGATTGCACGTGTGAGCTTCTGGCTGCTGAGAGCACCCGCTGGTCAGCTCTGGTACTGCAGCCCACACGGCAGATGAGTCCCACCACCAGTGCTGAGTCCATTCCTGACACACAGCGTGAGGAGAAGAGAGGTGGTAACCAGCAAGTGTTACAGGGGCATCTACACAGATAATCAGGGCCCTATCAGTGATGCCTATCAGTCCCGCTTCATCAGTGCCCATCAGTGCAGCTTATCAGCACACATCAGTGAAAGAGAAAAACTACTTATTTGCAAAACTGTATAACAGAAACAAAGAAAAGGGGATATTTTTTCTAAATTTTTGGTCTTTTTTCATTTGTTTGGGAAAAAATAAAAAACCCAGTGGTGATTAACCGCCTCCCACCTGCCATATAAGGAAATGATGGGCGGGCATTGGTTCTTTCATTCTGGGAGGAAGTCAAAAGATGTCCTCCCACTCTAGCTGCACAAGCGCACCCCCGGGGTAGCGCAGCATCGTGATCAGTGGTGCGCTGTGTTCCTGGGACACAGTAAAGAGCTGATGATACAGGCTCTACCATGTGATCAGCTGTGTCCAATCACAGCTGTACACATGTAAATAAGAAATGCTGGTTATCGGTTCTCCTTTCCTCATGCTGACAGCACAGAGAGGAAAGCTGGTAAGCAGCATTTCTCAGATGGGATATCTACACTAAAAATCAGGGCACTGATCATCAGTGCCTTGATTATCAGTGCAGCCCCATCAGTACTGCCTTTCAGTGCCCATAATTGCAGCCTGTCGGTGCCCATCAATGCCGCATACCAGTGCACATCAATGCCACATAGTGCACATCAGTGCTGCCTGTCATAGCCATATATGAGTATTGCCTTTCAGTGCCCATTAGTGATGCCTGTCAGTACCCATCAGTTCCGCCTATCAGTGCCATCTATCAGTGCTGCCCATCAGTTCCGCCTATCAGTACCGCTTATCGGTGCCCATCAGTGCAGCGTCATTAGCGCACATCAGTGAAGGAGAAAAATTACTTATTTACAAAATTTTGTAACAGAAACAAAGAACTTTTTTTTTCAAACTTTTCAGTCTTTTTTAGTTTGCTTAGCAAAAAATAAACCCCCCCCAGTGGTGAGTAAATACCACCAAAAGAAAGCTCTATCTGTCTCAAAAAAAAGGATAAATTTTTTGATTGGGTACAGTGTTCCATGAACACACAATTGTCATTTAACCACTTGCCATCCTGAGAATTTTCTCCCCTCATGACCAGGCCTCTTTTTGCTATACAGCGCTGGACTATTTCAACTGATAATTTCGCAGTCATGCAATGCTGCACCCAAACAAAATGTATGTCCTTTTTTTCAGACAAATAGAGCTTTCTTTTGGTGGTATTTTATCACCTGTGCGCATTTTAGTTTTCGCGCTATAAACAAAAAAATACCGAAAATTTTGAAGAAAAATTATATTTTTACTTTCGACTATAAAAAATATATGGTAAACTCAAAGTTAGTCATAAATTTAGGCCAACATATTTTCTGCTACATGTTTTTGGTAAAAAAAATCCAAAGTGTATATTGATTGCTTTGTGTGAAAGTTATAGCGTCTACAAACTATGGCATAGATACTGCAATTTACACCATTTTTTGCTATACAGCGCTGTACTAGTTTAAGTGACAATTGCGCGGTCATGCAATATGTTACATAAATGAAATTTATGTCCTTTTAATTCACACAAATAGAGCTTTCTTTTGGTGGTATTTGATCACCTGTGAGCTTTTTATTTTTGGCATTATAAACAAAAAAATACGAAAATTTTGAAAAACAAAACAATATTTTCCCATTTATGTCATAAAAAATATCCAAAAAACTAAAATTTTGTCATAAATTTAGGGCAAAATGTATTCTGCTACATGTTTTTGGTTAAAAAAATCCCAATAAGTGTATATTGATTGCTTTGTGTGAAAGTTATAGCATCTACCAACTATGGTATAGATAATGGGATTTACACAGCTTTTACTTTCTTACACCCCCAAATGACCCCTTTTTGGAAAATAGATACCCTAAGCTATCTGCTGAGCGGCATATTGAGTCCATGAAAGATTTTTTGTCCACAAATTTTTGGAAAATAGTAAAAACATTTTTTCTTATTTTTTTCCACAAGTGTTTGTAAAATGATAAAAAAGTATTTTCTTTTTTTTTACACAAGTTGTCATTTAAATTATATATTTCTCGCACAAGCCATGGGTATATGTGGAATTACACACCAAAATACATTTTGCTACTTCTACCGAGTATGGGGATACCACATGTGTGAGACTTTTTGGGAGCCTAGCCACATACAGGAGCCTGAAATCCAATGACCACTTTGAAAGCCTGAAGGTGCGTAACTTCCTAATTTCACTTCCTCACTACCTATCACAGTTTCGGAGGCCCTGAAATGCCAGGATAGCACCAAAGCCCCAAAAATTACCCCTTTTTTGAAAGTAGACACCCCAAGGAATTTAAAAAGAGGCATGGTGAGTATTTTGCAGATCTAATTTTTTCTCACAAGGTTTTGAAATATTAAAAAAAAAAGAAAAAATATGTTTTTGTTTTCTTTCTTCATTTTCCAAAAACTTGTGGCAACAAACAAGATCTGCAAAATACTCACTATGCTTCTTATCAAATTCCTTGGGGTGTCTACTTTCCAAAAAGGGGTCATTTGGGGGGTTTTGTGGTATTCTGGCATTTCAGGGCCTCCTGTGATAGGTAGTCAGGAAGTATAATGAGGAAATAAAGCCCTTTAAAAGCCTGAAGGTGCTTATTGGATTTTGGGGTCCTGTACTTGGCTAGACTGCCAAAAAGTCTCTCGCATGTAGTACCTCCATACTTGGGAGAAGTAGCAGAATGTATTTTGGGGAGTAATTCCACATATACCCATGGCATGTGTGAGCAATAAATCATTTAAGTGACAATTTTGTGTAAAAAAAAATTTTTTTTTTACATTTTTCAAAAATTTGTGGTAAAAAAATAAATTCTTCTATTGACTCAACATGCCTCTCAGCAAATAGTTTGGGGTGTCTACTTTCCAAAAATGGGCCATTTTGGGGGGGGTGGGGGCATTTTATGCCCAGCATTAGAAGTTTATGCCACACATCATTCACTCTTCTAATCACCTGAAGACCAAGCCTTTTCTGACACTTTTTTGTTCACATGAAAAAAGCGAGGGTTATTTTGATTGTTTTATTATTTTTACACTGTCCCTTTAATTTTTTATGTTAATCACTTTTAATGCTATCACAGGGAATGCAAATATCCCCTATAACTTCAATGGGCATTGTCAAATATTCTTTTTTAAGAAATCTGGGGTCTATTAGACTCTAGATATCTCCTCTGCCCTTACATTATCTAATCAAACCAAGATCGGTGTGATCAGATGCTTTCCCAATTTACAAATGGCGCTGTTTATATCCTGTGAAACTGAAGTGATGAAATGCTTGTAGCTTCTGATTTCTTAGACTATAGAGATGATTGGCATCATTCTGGTCTCCAATCAGCTATATGGTCAGCTGGCAGAAACACCGGCTGCATTCTCAGGTTCCCCCGATGGCACAGGACTGGCCGAGAAGGCCGTGGAAGGCAGCAGGGGAGTGGGGTCATCATATCCCGATGCTTGTAAAACCAATCCAGCAGATAATTAGCCACTAGGATTGCTTTTACATGAAAGCTGATTGCTGGCTGAAAAAAACAATACCAGGATTATGCCTGCAGCTGTAGGCATCATCCTGGTATAACCATTCAAAGTCCAGTGATATACCAGTATGTCGCTGGTCCTTGGGTGTATATGCTATGTTCTTTTTTTTTATGCAGCTTCTGGGCTGATTGAAAAAAAGAGAAGAAATCTCTGCCAGAAAAAGTGTGTGGTATGCCCATTAGAGATGAGCGAATCGAACATGGCGAAGTGGAATTTGTTTCGAAGATCAGGAAAAATTCGATTCGCGCCGAATCCGAAAATTAGCAAACTTCGGATGCACGAATCGAATTTTCCCAAAAATGGCGGCGACATGTGTGGCGACGGAGCGGGGATCTCTGGGAAGGCGCGCAGACAAGGCGCGCTGACCCATAATGCATTCATTCATGACATGTGATCGCATTAGCCAATCAGCAGCCAGCCAGCCAGCCAGCACTGTGTAATGGTGGAGCTATAAATTGCGGCCATCTTACAATTCTCCATTAGCCTCCGGTCATTCAAGAGAGACAGACCTGTCTGTATTAGGGACAGAGTTAGGGCCAGAGAGACTTTAGGGTCACAGAATCGTTACTTAGGGACACAGAATCGTTACTTAGGGACACAGAATCGTTACTCAGGGACACAGAATTGTTACTCAGGGACACAGAATTGTTACTCAGGGACACAGATTCGTTACTCAGGGACAGACACAGAATTGTTACTCAGGGACACAGAATTGTTACTGAGGGACACAGAATCGTTACTCAGGGACACAGAATTGTTACTCAGGGACACAGAATCGTTACTCAGGGACACAGAATTGTTACTCAGGGACACAGAATTGTTACTCAGGGACAGACACAGAATTGTTACTCAGGGACACAGAATTGTTACTCAGGGACACAGAATTGTTACTGAGGGACACAGAATCGTTACTCAGGGACACAGAATTGTTACTCAGGGACACAAAATTGTTACTCAGGGACAGACACAGAATTGTTACTCAGGGACACAGAATTGTTACTCAGGGACACAGAATTGTTACTGAGGGACACAGAATCGTTACTCAGGGACACAGAATTGTTACTCAGGGACACAGAATCGTTACTCAGGGACACAGAATCGTTATTCAGGGACACAGAATTGTTACTCAGGGACACAGAATCGTTACTCAGGGACACAGAATCGTTACTCAGGGACACAGAATCGTTACTCAGGGACACAGAATTGTTACTCAGGGACACAGAATTGTTACTCAGGGACAGACACAGAATTGTTACTCAGGGACACAGAATTGTTACTGAGGGACACAGAATCGTTACTCAGGGACACAGAATTGTTACTCAGGGACACAGAATTGTTACTCAGGGACAGACACAGAATTGTTACTCAGGGACACAGAATTGTTACTCAGGGACACAGAATCGTTACTGAGGGACACAGAATCGTTACTGAGGGACACAGAATTGTTACTCAGGGACACAGAATTGTTACTCAGGGACACAGAATCATTACTGAGGGACACAGAATCGTTACTGAGGGACACAGAATTGTTACTTAGGGACACAGAATTGTTACTCAGGGACACAGAATTGTTACTCAGGGACAGACACAGAATTGTTACTCAGGGACACAGAATTGTTACTCAGGGACACAGAATCGTTACTGAGGGACACAGAATCGTTACTCAGGGACACAGAATTGTTACTCAGGGACACAGAATTGTTACTCAGGGACACAGAATCATTACTGAGGGACACAGAATCGTTACTCAGGGACACAGAATTGTTACTCAGGGACACAGAATTGTTACTCAGGGACACAGAATCATTACTGAGGGACACAGAATCGTTACTCAGGGACACAGAATCGTTACTCAGGGACACAGAATTGTTACTGAGGGACACAGAATCATTACTGAGGGACACAGAATCGTTACTGAGGGACACAGAATCGTTACTCAGGGACACAGAATCGTTACTCAGGGACACAGAATTGTTACTCAGGGACACAGAATTGTTACTGAGGGACACATAATTGTTACTCAGGGACACATAATTGTTACTCAGGGACACAGAATTGTTACTCAGGGACACAGAATTGTTACTGAGGGACACAGAATCGTTACTGAGGGACACATAATCGTTACTCAGGGACACATAATTGTTACTCAGGGACACAGAATTGTTACTCAGGGACACAGAATTGTTACTGAGGGACACAGAATCGTTACTGAGGGACACAGAATCGTTACTCAGGGACACAGAATCGTTACTCAGGGACACAGAATCGTTACTCAGGGACACAGAATTGTTACTGAGCGACACAGAATCGTTACTGAGGGACACAGAATTGTTACTCAGGGACACAGAATTGTTACTCAGGGACACAGAATCGTTACTCAGGGACACAGAATTGTTACTCAGGGACACAGAATCGTTACTCAGGGACACAGAATCGTTGAATTAAAGAGTATGTCAGACAACACGCAGAGGAGTGGCAGAGGAGGCTATGTTTCAGGAGCGAGCAGACGTGGCAGCAGAGGAAGGGGTCGAGGCAGCACTAGTCGCAGCCAGAGGCCAGGGCTCCCGGTGTCATCCAGCGGTCGTGTCTCCACCGACAACCCTGCCGTCATCGATTGGTTGGCTCGGTCGTCTTCCTCTTCCCAGGTCACCTCTGACACCTACAGCCAACGGTCGGTGGGTACGTCAGACACAACCGTTAGTTGGCATGGCCCGGGAGCAAGCCCACTGAAATCACGTGTCCTCTACCTGCCCCTGTCCTTTGGTGTTCCCTCACCAAGCGAAGTATCGCATGCTGTGGGCTCAGCCCCTCTGTACAGTGAGGAAGAGCTAACAGAGGGCGGTCAGGAACGAAGGGAGACATCCGCCTCTTCAGCAGCCAGGCGAAGAAGTACTGGCGAGGAGAGTGGCTCGGTAGCCGGTCTAGAGACAGGTCTGTCTCCTGACCCACACGCAGCCGAGGGGGCTAGTAGTGAGGCGGAGACCCTAATTGATGATGATGAGGCTGATTGCACTTGGCAGCCTCGTCGTCATCAGGCTATTGCTTCCGCATCATCAGGAGAAGAGGGTGCCAGCTTGGCAGCGAGCAAAACAGTCGGTGGGTTGCCCAGGAGGCAGCAGGGTCGCAGCAGTGTCAGTGGAGGCAAACGGCCACGGAGTAGAGCACCAGCTCCACTGCAGCCTACCACCACGGCCAGTGGTGCCCGTGTGCACGGAGGAAGTAGCAGTCAGCCAGTGAGGAGTAGCGGGGGCAAAGTTTCCTACTCGGCGGTGTGGCAATTTTTCGTCAAGCCGCCCGAGGAAGTAAACGTAGCCGTATGTCGACTATGTGGCCAGAAAGTCAAGCGTGGCCAGGGGGCCCATGTTGGGACTACAGCGTTGCGTCAGCATATGCAGCGTCGCCATTCGGTGGCCTGGGAAAACCGTGATAAAGATACGGCGGTTCTGCCTGCCCCAGCCCCCGCTCCATCACCCGCTCCGTTACTTGCTCCGTCACCCGACGTCAATCGCCCTCTATCAGCCAGTCAAGGCTCCAACACCTCTGCTGAGGGGAGTTGTCGCTCGTTGGCATCTTCCGCTCGTTCAGATGCTCCTTCTCCTGCTACTCCTCTTCACGGATTCCGTCAGCAGTCTTTCTTGGAATCCGTTTCCAAGAGACAACAGTTTGCGAGCACGCACCCGACGGTGCAGAAGCTGAACGTCCTCCTGTCCAAGTTGCTGGTGCTGCAGTCCCTCCCTTTCCAAGTGGTGGACTCAGCACCTTTCCGAGAAATGATGGCTTGTGCCGCGCCGTGGTGGAGAGTGCCAAGCCGGCATTTCTTCGCCAAAAAGGCAGTGCCAGCCCTGCATTCACATGTAGAAGAGATGGTGGGCCAATCTTTGAGCATGTCGGTCTCTGCCAAAGTGCACGGCAGCGCCGACGTGTGGAGCTGTAACTACGGTCAGGGACAGTACATGTCATTTACGGCCCACTGGGTGAACGTGGTGCCGGCACAGCCGCACCAGCAACTTGGACAGGTCACGCCACTTTTGCCTCCACGTTTGCACGTCCTTGGTCCAGCAAAGATGTCCGCCTCTACCACCTCTTCTTCCGCCGTGTCCTCAGCCGCCACCCCCGTGCCAAGTCCCATTACCCGATGTGCAGGGCGCAACGGTGTCACGCTGTGCTGCACCTGGTATGCCTTGGCGAACGTAGTCACACAGGGGAGGAACTTCTGAGTGTAATGAACAGAGAAATCGACAGATGGCTGTCTCCACGCAAACTGAAAATCGGAGCCATGTTGACCGACAATGGAAAGAACGTGGTGTCTGCTCTGCGTCAAGGAAGGTTGTGCCATGCGCCATGCATGGCTCACGTGTTCAATCTGGTTGTCAAGTGGTTCCTAAAATCCACCATCCCACTGCAAGACATCCTTAAAATGTCACGTAAACTTTGCATGCATTTCAGCCATTCCTACACCGCAAAGCACACCCTCCTTGAGCTGCAGCGGCAGAACGGAATTCCACAGCATCGCCTGATCTGCGACGTTGCAACAAGGTGGAATTCAACCCTACATATGTTAGACCGCCTTTACGAACAGCGAAAGGCCATCACCGATTTCCTGATGTTACAAGCGGATAAAGGTACTCCCCTGTGTTACTTAGATGTCAGCCATTGGCAGCTCATGCGTGACACCTGCCGCTTGCTCAGGCCCTTTGAGGAGGCCACGCTATTCGTGAGTCGGCAGGACTATGGGATGAACGACGTCATTCCTCTGTTGCACGTCCTGGAACAAATGCTGTTAACAATGGCTGGTCAGGGTGCGGTAGACGTGGCGCACAGATCTCAACGCCACATGACCCCTGTGGGGGCAGGACAGGAAGAAGAGGAGGAGGTAGAGGAGGACATTGGTGCTCAGGAATTATTGAGTGAAATGGGTGGTTTTTCCACTCAGCAGACAGGAGTGGAGGAGCAGGAGCATCTGGTAGAGGAGGAGGAGGAGACAGAGGACCCAGACGCACCGTGGCAGTATGCTGTGGAGATGGAGGCAGGGAGTCCCTCGCATTCCTTGGCACAAATGGCCCATAGCATGCTCGGTTGCTTGCGTAGCGACAGCCGAATAATAACCATCAGACAGAGGGATGACTTTTGGCTGTCCACCTTGTTGGACCCTCACTACCGTTCAAAAATGGTGGCCTTTTTCACACCTGCTGAGAGGGAGGCCAAAATAACGTACTATAAAAACCACCTATGTAGTCAGTTGGTCTCTGCCTTTCTGCGCCAATGTCCATCCTCAGACACTGTGGGCCCTGTGCGCTCGCGTTCCGCTGCCATGGCAGCAGGGGAGGGGTGGGGTGGTAGGAGCAGTGGCAGCTCCACCAGCAGCGGCTGCCTCAGTCTGCAGTCGATGATGAGTAGCTTTCTTCACCAGCGTAGTGAGGAAACTACTAACCAGCCGCAGCAGCAGCAGCATCAGGTGGACCTGGAGCAGGACCTCAAACAACAGGCTTGGGCCTACTTGGACAGCACCCTGCCAACCGAGGTAGACAATCCCCTTGACTACTGGGCAACGAAACTTGACCTTTTGCCCCAACTAGCTGAATTTGCCCTTGAAAGGCTGTCATGCCCGGCCAGTAGCGTGGCATCGGAGCGCGTGTTTAGTGCGGCAGGAGGTATTGTAACTCCGCGGAGGACACGACTGTCCACCCAAAGTGTGGAGAGACTCACGTTTGTGAAAATGAATCAGGCGTGGATTAGTCTGGATTTCAAACCACCAGTTCCTGACACAACTGACTAAATCCGCCATGAATCATGCCCCAAACATGTTATTATTTTTAACATAGGCCTCTGTATGGCCTTCAATTTAAGCTGCTTACGCTTCGCCACTCTGCCATGGGCCCCTGTACCGCCTCCTCTTGCTGCTGCCAGGTCCAGAGTGTGTCATGGGTCCCTGTACGGCCTCCCATTGCTGCTGTCTCCATCGCCACACTCTGCCATGTGCCACTTTCAGGTCTCCTCACACTGCTGGTGGGTTCCATTTTGTCATAGGGTGCTGGCAGATTACGGGCCTCCCATTGCTGCTGCCAGGCCCCTAATCTGCCATGGGCCCCCGTACCGACTCCTCATGCTGCTACCAGGCCCGTAATCTGTCATGGGCCCCTGTACCGCCTCCTCATGCTGCTGCCAGGTCCAGAGTGTGTCATGGGTCCCTGTACGGCCTCCCATTGCTGCTGTCTCCATCGCCACACTCTGCCATGTGCCACTTTCAGGTCTCCTCACACTGCTGGTGGGTTCCATTTTGTCATAGGGTGCTGTATGGCCTCCCATTGCTGCTGCCAGGCCCGTAATCTGCCATGGGCCCCCGTACCGACTCCTCATGCTGCTGCCAGGCCCGTAATCTGTCATGGGCCCCTGTACCGCCTCCTCATGCTGCTGCCAGGTCCAGAGTGTGTCATGGGTCCCTGTACGGCCTCCCATTGCTGCTGTCTCCATCGCCACACTCTGCCATGTGCCACTTTCAGGTCTCCTCACACTGCTGGTGGGTTCCATTTTTTCATAGGGTGCTGTATGGCCTCCCATTGCTGCTGCCTCCACCGCCACACTGTGGCTCCACACTCTGGTTTTGGCCCCGTGACTGCCCAAATGAGTGAAGTGTGCGGTGATTCTAAGATCGACGGCACTCATCTGCATGTCATACTGACTGACAGTATTATTTCTCTTCCCCAGCAGACTCCAAGGGCATTTAAATTAAAGGTACAGTGTTCTGCACTAATATAAAGGCTCTCTGAAGCCTAGAAACACCCTTTTTATAAGTTAAATTCGCAGCGAATATATTCGACTCGAATCGAATTTATTCCGCGAATTCGCCGAATCAGCCGAATCGAATTTTTGAATAATTCGCTCATCTCTAATGCCCATCATTAGAATATGATGAAGTCACGTGTTAGCGTGATGTAACGCGTGGGACGTGGTGAAGTAATTTCTGGTCGTGCTGATGTAATTTCCAGCGTGGACGCCATCTTGGGACTCCAATAGACATCAATGTAAAGTACACCCACAGCATGTAGCTACGCACAGAGCCGATGTAAAGCCAGTTACATGTGAGTGGGACTTGTATTACCTTAGTATTTAATAATAAAACATTATTACATTATGGGAGCATCTTCCTTTCTTTCTCTGGCTGTATGAGGATTGGCTATTTCCCGGATATCTCTGCGGAGGCTGCTTGTGGTGCCTTTTTCCACCAGTGAGGGGGATTGACTCTGCATTGGACCTTGTGCTTGTGGGAAGGGGTCCAGGTTCCAGAACGGTGCGGTACTATTTGAAAAAGTGCTTTGACCCTGTGGGGTCGCTTCATGGAGGTGAGGGGGCATTTCATTCAGTGCAGGATTTCCTATGTGTAACAGTTCATATACGTATATCCACTAAGGACTACAAAACACCTCCACCATTTAGGTGGTTTTGGACTTTAAGTTTATTTTGGATGAGATTCACTTTACAAATTGGATATCATTTTATATGATTTTTGTTTTTTTGTGTCACGGAATCACGTATATATCACTTATTTCCAATTTTTATCCCCGCATTTGGGGTCACGTTAAGCAGTTTATTTGTCGATCCTTTTTTTTATAATTATAGGCTGTGTGGCTTATAAACGCTTCACTACATACAAAGATTCTATTAGTGTCACTTAGCCACTAAGTTTCACTTTATCCCCACTGCAGAATTTGGATGTTGCATTTTCGATTATGTTGTGTTATACTAGCTTTGTGTTTTTTTTCATGATTAACCACTTTTTCAAATTTTTTTCTTCACTTATGAGCACTACAAGTGTTTTTTCGAGTAGTTTTCTTGGCAATTACCAGTTTGGCATGGAATATACCTGTAGGTATATTTTCTACATCACTAGTCATTTGTGCAATTTAGCACAGAAGTGGTGGGATTTTATTTTATCACTCATTTGGCACTTATTAAGGATTGTCACTTATAAATCACCGATTTAGGGTGTACTTAGGTTACACCTTAGATATATTTTGGGGGTTTCATATATGATTTTGCACATTCACGGTCAAATTCAGGGCCACCTCGAGGACGACAGAGTGTATTATCGTTGAAATATATAAAACACATTATACTCTCATATCTATGCCTGGCCATGACAGCAGAGAACACGGGCATATGATGAATTGGGTCTGTGGACCAATACAAAAGTAATTATTTTTTTTAGTAATGCCCATGTTGAGGGTTAGGCCCCCCAAAAATGTAAATTTCGAAAACCGTAATGGGTTCCCATGCAAATGGTGTGGCAAGGTTTGAATTTGGGTTGACGGCGATAAATTGTTGTGCATTTAAATTGCTTTGATCCACAATCAATGCATACAGATCTTCCGTGAAAAACAGCTCCAAGAAAATCAAGGTGAGTAGTTAAATTTTCTGTTTCCACCTGAATTCCGGGTTGGGCAGTGAATGGGGGAAGTACAGGTGCTGCAGAATATGTGGGCTGCCAATCAGGATTTGCAAGCACATCCGGAAAGATACTAGGGGCTCTACGGGCCTGTGTGCGAATTCTAGGTGGTTGCAGGACAATACTTGTGCTCGCCACCACACCAGCTTGTACTGCACTTATGGGACTCGCCACGTCACCAAGTGATATTACAGTGCTGGTGTGTAAAAGACCAGGATGTACTAAGCCGCTGGTGCTCGCCAGTTCACCAAAAAGTAGAGCGGCACTAGGATTGGCACGCTGCTGCATATGAGAGTCATAAAAATTTACCGGCAAGTGCTAGCAGAGATCAGGTCTGATTCTGTGAACACTGTAGTTTTGTGTGCAATGCATCAAGTGACAGTGACCTACTGACACTGCAATTGTTGGCAGAGAAGGGGGGGAGTAAGCGTAGGGGCTACACGCAGGTGCTGGCAGGTGCTGGGTCTGATCCTGCTAACGCTGTGTTTTTGGGGACACTATACTAATGTGAACGCTGGTATAGTGCTGATCTGATCAAAGATATTGATCCGTTCAGACACTATACTATGGAGGTTTATTGTGTATGAGCGTGTTCCTGGCAATCAAAGGGTTAAATGTGATTACTGGTGTACTGATGGGCAATCTGATGCTGTCTGGGAGGGGAGTGAAAACCACGGGTGCACGAATCACGTATAATTACGTGATTTTGCGCACCTGTGCCTCCTTCTGCTATAGGGTGGTCAGGAAGCGGTTAAAGAAGCGGTTTGTGCTACGGCACTGCGTCACTTTAACTGACAATTGCGCGGTCATGCAACAATGCATTCAAATGAAATGTACGTCCTTTTTTTCCCACGAATTGAGCTTTCTTTCTGTGGTATTTGATCGCCTGTGCGTTTTAAATTTTTTGTGCTATAAAAAAATAGACCGACAATTTTGAGAAAAAAACAATATTTTGGACTTTTTGCTATTAAACATGTCCAGTAAAAAAAATTAAAAATTAAATTTCATCATAAAGTTAGTCCAAAATGTATTCTGCAACATGTCTTTGCAAAAAAAAAATCCCAATACGTGTAAATTAATTGGTTTAAGTGAGAGTTATAGCATTTACAAATGGTGGTATAGATACTGGAATTTTTATTTTTATACCAATAATGGCAGCGATCAGCGACTTATGGCTGCGATCAGTGGCTTATAGCAGGACTGCAGGACTGCGGCGGACATTCTGACACTGGGGGGGAACTGACTTGGTGTCGCTGACATCCCCAGGGACAACAATACAGTGATCAGTGCTAAAAAAAAGCACTGACACTGTACTAATGGCACTGGGCAAGAATGGGTTAACATGAGGGACAATCAAAGGGTTAACTGTGTGATGGAAATGTTTTACTAGGGGGCGGGGGGCTGTGCTTCACTGTAAACACACTGATCTGGATGGTTGTGCACAGCCATCCAGAGCAGTGTGCCCAAACTAACAGGGAGGAGGACTGTTGGTAAACAAAGCAGCCCTCCTCCCTGTCGGTCATCGGTGGTAATCACCAGGCACCGGCGGGTAATCACCAGCCGGGAACTGGTGATTAACACCCGCAGTGCCCCCTACCTGGACATGCAAAATAACGTTTGTATACATGATTTTGCGCACAGGGGCCGCCCTGTAGCAGTATATCTGCTATAGGACGGTCCTTAAGCTGTTAAAGTGCGACAGCACTGAAAGCTAAAATTGGCTTGGGCAGGAAGGTGGTAAAAGTGCCCAGTAGTAAAGTGGTTAAATACAACCAAAAGAAAGCGCTGTCTCAAAAAAATGCAAAAGATTTCACATGGGTACAGTGTTGCATGACCGCACAATTGTTATTCAAAGTACGACAGCGCTGAAAGCTAAAAATTGGCCGGGGCAGGAAGGCAAGTGGTTAAACAAAATGTATAAATAAATATGGTAAGATTTTATTTTTTTGGAGTCTTGAGCAAATGTAAGCAGCTTAAGGTCCTACTGAGCCAATTTGGCACTTGTATTTGGTGAGTATACCTAAGGGGTAGTGGTGCATTTGGCAGCACTACAAAACTTTGTCTTCTACTAAACTGTTTACTAAAGTAAACAGGATCTTTGTATCTGCTTGAAGCACAGGTTGTGCTCCTTAGTCCCAATTTCTTACCATCAGTTCTTTATTTACACCCTTCCTTAACCTATTTGTGACCAAAGTCTTTTGAAGCTTAAATGCCCAGATCAGGTTTATCAGTGTTGGAATACTTAGTTCACATGATAATACTTCTATGACTAATTTCTCTGATTGCCATTAAAGCGGAGTTCCACTCAACCTATCAAAAAATAAAAGTCAGCAGCTACAAAAACTGTAGCTGCTGACTTTTAAAAAACAGCCACTAACCTGTCCCTCGGTCCCGTGGTGTGTCCCCCGCAGCTTGTTTCACCGGCCGTCCTGTATTCCAGGAGGCCGGCATCTTCAGTGTGGGCACCTGGCTGTGGTAGCTTGCGGCTTCACAGCTGGGTACCTACTGCTCATGCGTGAGTAGCGCTGTGCTTTGTGAGTGGTCCTGTAGTCTTCTAGGACCTGTCACGTGTCCCAAAAAGACTACAGGGAGGGAGGGAGGACACCTTCCGCTTCCGATCGCCTCGGCAATCGGACCGGAAGTGGGAGCGGGTACCTGTCAAATTCGTGTACCAGCTCCCCCCCCCCCCACTCCCCAAAGGTGCCAATCCTTAATGGGGACCGGGGGAGCAGTCCTTAAAGCAGAACTTCCCCTTTTGGGTGGAGCGCCGCTTAAAGCCCACGGTCACATCAAAGCCGATTTTGAAATCGTGCGACTTACAGTGAAGTCGCAGGATTTAAAAATCGGGTGACCTGCCCTGCAAATCGCAACAAAAGTAGTGCACGCACTACTTTAGAAATTGGTGCTGCTCTGACCAAGTCAGAACCGCACCAATATGAAAGCTCTAATAACGGGCAATAAGGTGCGACTTGGCATACGATTTGCAAATTGCATGCCAAGTCGCACCGGATGTGACCAGGGTGTAAGTCTGAGAACTAGGAACACCAACAGTTGCACATTCCCAGTTCTCTGCTGAGAATTTGATTAAAGGATATGTTCACCTTTTGCACAAAAATAATAAATGCACATATTTTTTAAAGGAAAAAAATTTTGCATTTATTATTTTTGTCCAAAGCAGCCTGGAAAGCATTGCACCAGCGATCAGTAGATTGTTGATGCATTCAAGTCTCCTGCAGAGCTGTCAGAATATCTGCTTGCTGTACGGGATGTACGAGTGAGCAGATATACTGACAGGAAGCTTCAATAAACTATCACGGCGCTCCACAGTGCCATGGAAGTTCATTGAAAACTATAAGCTGATAGCTGCTAAGACTGTTGGGACTCTGAATGAATGATGTGGCGGTGTCCCCGCACAGACGCTGTTTTCAAATCTGACAGATAGCATGGGGAAACGTCTCCCTGTATTATCTGTCAGAGGGCGGGGAGAGCAGCGGGCGGCAGCTGCAGCATTGAGAACATGTAACATGTTCCAGCCTAAATATAGGTGGAACATGTAACATGTTCCCAAAGGTGAACTTATCCTTGAGTCCTCAAGCACATGGGATGTTTTGATAACGCTGGTAACGTTAGCTGTGTAAAGTCACGGTAAAAACGTGAGTTTTTCAGCTTTCTTGCATTAGCGTTTAGTGGCGTTTTGCCGCGTCTACCGTGTTTTTCTGTGTTTGCGGTTTTTAGCGGTTTTTAGTGTTTACTTTATTAAAAAGAATTTTTGGTAAATAAAAACACCCAAAAACGTCGGGTTTTACCGCGTTTTGCCACTTTTTTCAACGTTAGAGTGTTTTTACAGCTAAAAAAACTCCTCTAAAAAACCCGACTAAAAAACGTCCCTGTCAAAAAACTTTGATTACAGTCATTGTGTGCATGGACACATAGGATAACATGGTGGGGATTTACTGGCTGTAGAAAAAAACGTCAAAAGCCAAAAACAGCAGCTGTAAAAATGTCCAGTGTACATGAGGACTTAATGCTCTCGCTGCATTTTACATTCGTATTT
This sequence comes from Staurois parvus, assembly GCF_062004578.1. Taxonomy (NCBI): domain Eukaryota; kingdom Metazoa; phylum Chordata; class Amphibia; order Anura; family Ranidae; genus Staurois; species Staurois parvus. The sequence goes on from NW_028317882.1 coordinate 6,081,114, forward strand.
AACCACCTCCCGCCCGCCATATAGTACAATGACGGGTGCAAGGCGGTGCTCTCATACTCGGAGGACATCATATGACGTTGTCCCATTCTAACCGCGCATGCACCGCATTCCTGTGCAAATCACATGCAAATTCTGTGCAGTGCGATTTGAGCCATACATTTGGATACATTTTGTATGGCTCAAACCGCACCAAAAAGGTGCAGGGCCCTTTTTTTTGGTCCACACTAGAATCGGATCGCATGGGTATTCACACTCATGCGATCCGATTCTGCACAACGCACCACATTTTGCGAACCAATTTCAGGGTGTTGTTAACTTAACATACAGTCCCGCAGCGCTTCACATGAATGGGGTGCGATTATGATGCGGTGCAGAATTCGCACAGAAACCGGTGCAAACTCTGCACCGCATCAGTGTGAACCCAGGCAGCTCGCAGAGAGGTCAATCAAGCCGCATGTAGGATTAAGGGCTTCCTGCCCACTTTTATTAAACAGGCAAAAATAAAGCAAAAGTTCAACATAAGACCGATTGCACACACAGGGGTAAAGATCACAGTCCAAAATAATGATTCAGCACAAACAGCTGTTAAGTTTCCTGGCTTGCAAATAGACCGCACAGGTCTGTTTCAGTCCTGCAGACATGTTGCCTCACAGCCTGCTTGTCTCCTTTCTCGGCACCCACACTGATTAACCCAGGGAGAACAAATTATTACCCCAGGTGGGGAGCAAGCTGTGGCCAGTGCTTAACCCCTTGCGTCCTGCCACAGACCTCCCACTGCCACCCATTTACCTTATGAACCTCCAAATCCATGGTGACAGATACACTCCATCCACAATTGACAGGGGCTGTTTGTCACAATAGTCATGCCTGGAATTATTCTTTATAAGTTGTATCATGGTCATGAAGGGGTTAAGGAAAAACTCCACTTTGGTTAAATAAAGTTCATCTAGGATATACAGTATAATTGTTAGACAAGCTATTTTGTAATTTCATGTTATTGATCTTTACATCTTAATTTGTAGCAACTGCCAAAAAATGTTGCTTCCTATCTTTGATAGCATTTCTTCCTTAACCTCTTTACGCCGACGCCTCCCAGCCCTTTAAGGGGTTTCAGATGCCAGGAGGCGGGGCAAGGTTATAGGGTCATGTGACCACCGTGATTCACTGTCATGGCGGTCACGTGATCGGAAAAGGTCCGCAAGGGGAGATCAGGACCTTTCCGTGAGACACCGACATATTGTGGCAGCACCCAAATATTCCCCTTTAAACTTTAACATTTCTAACAGCCTGTTTGCAAGGCCATCAGCTCACTTCCCCCCTCCCTTATTTCCTGTGTAACAATGTGTTCCAGTCTGCACCTGGTACCCTTATGTTCAGCTGAAGAGAGTTTATCTATCTGTGAAACCACAAGGTCATATTCTGCACAGAATGTCTTTTGAATGTACAGAAAGTGAAAGAGGAACTATATGCATTGTGACATAATTGCTGATATGTATACCCTGCGAGATTCTTTTTAAGGGAATTAGCTTGCAAACACGAGTCCTTGCTAAGTCTCAACCAGCGCTGGTTAATAAAAGGTTTGTTTTCCTCAAGTTCATGTCCGGAGTTTTATCTGGTATTCCCAAAGTTGCTACTACAATATGTGCTGGGAGTGCGCACTCTCAGTACATATGTGTTTTCAAATGATATGCAAATATGCGGCCGCTTGGCGTCAAGGCCCAGCCGCCGAGAGGCCACATATTTGCGTACGGTCGGTGTCAAGGGGTTAAAGCAGAGTTCCACCCAAAAGCTTTTCTACCTCCTCACTCCCTCTCCTGCCACATTTGGCACCTTTTTGGGAGGGAGGGGCGAGGTACCCACTCCCACTTCTGACTGAGTTCATTGTGGCAAACTGAGTCAAAAGTTCAGCACCCCACCCCCGTAGCCCTCTGAGACAGCCAGTTTCCCTTAGTCAAGATGGCGACACCAGCACCTGACAGCCGATTAAAGAATTGGTGTGGGGACACAGCTTGATGCCTGGACAGGTAAGTGCCCTACTAGTAACACAGTATTTGTAGCTGCTGACTTTTAATTTTTTTTTTGGGAGGTGGCAAGGACCAGAACTCCGCTTTAGGTGATTGCCTCACTGTTTATTTCCAGAATTCTGCACATGGCTAAAGGTGAAAGCTTAGAAATCTTCCACATTTCCAGAACTGTCTGTTCATTTACTAAAGTGAACTTTTCATCTTTGATAATTATTTGGTCATGCATCTACAGACATGGTGGGACACAATGTTCTCATACTAAAGCACTGGGACTGTGTGCATCCCTTCCACTCCTGGACTTCTAATGCACAGCACTTCATGGAGGGGCCTGTAGCAGATCTCTGTAAACACACCTGACAGCACTGTGATCGCCTGACCTGCCAGTTCGAAGGCCTGGGCAAAACTATTACAGCTCTGTCCTGTCTCTTTATGCAGCACTGGATCATTGTTAGAGTGATCTATTACTGGCTGATCGCAGCCAGCAATAGATCACTATTAGAAGTGATCTGTTGCTACGCAGCTGCTTGGGGAAGAGGTTGTGGGTGGAGCTTAGGCACCCTAGTGGGGGACACTAAGAACTGCACTCTCTAATTGCCTGGGTTCTTGAAGTCATGAAAAATCAGCATTAAGGCATAACTCCAGACTTAAGCAGGTCATACATGGGTAGAAAATCGAAAACATTGTTTGTTCTGTAATCCGATACCATTGATTTAGAAAATCGGTCGATTTTCACAAATTTTCAGCATTCCCGATAAACAAAATGGGGAGGAACCACGAAAATCGGCCGATGCCATTGCTCCACTAAAAGAGCGAAAATCGGCTGATTATTCTTAGGTCTGATTTTCTAACGAAAAATCGTTCTAAAATCGACCCATGTATGGCCAGCCTTAGAAGCGAACCACAATGAAAACAGTTAACCCTCTAGCAACCCATAGCTAACTTGCAGTACTGTTAACACTAAGCATTCTAGACACTATTACAGTTAGAGAACACCACTTCCCCATGTGTGCAGCATGTAAGAACCAGTACAGCAGGCCTTTACCGAAGTCCACCAACCAAGCAATTCCTGTCGCCTCACTCCCAGTGACATGTCCACAGTTACTAGCAGATACAGGAAAAGAACTTTACTCTGTAACTACTATGTGCTAGTAAGTAATCAAATGCAGTACAGTACACTCAGAAACAGGAAATTAGGAAACAGCAAGAGTGTGTGTAAAATGTAGCACTCTCTATATTGTATTATGGATTACGTTTTTGATAAAGATAAATGAAGCAGCCCATAGATGATTAAATTTTTTTTCGTTCAACATGCTGACCTGATTCCCCCATCAACACATTCAAGGTGGATGGGGGAATTCTCCCCAGCAGTGCTGATCATTGTATTCTGACAGTGGGAAGACTTCCATGCTGTCAGAATACAATAATCAGCACTGCTGGCTATAGCATATAATCGCTGAACAAGCAACCACAATTCAACAAAGCAATCATACAAAGCTCAACCGGCCGAATTTTAATCCATGTATGGCAGGCTTAAGTGTAGGAATGCAGTATTGGACCCACTATTCCATACCCTATAAGCAATTTAGATATTTTCTTTACAACAAATCAGGTACCGGAAAATATATTAATATTTTGGACGCTGATAAGGTATATAAATGTGTCTAAGGTCTGTCTACTTTACTAATAAAGTGCTTATCACTCAGAGGTATGCAGCTTACTGATAAGCCGCATCTGTCCTTACAATAAAGATTTCCTGATAAGTGATAAGATTCCAAAGTTTTCCTGGGAGGTGTCCACAGGGATCACTGACACCAAAGCTCATTCATTTGTAAACAAGTATTATTTATGCTTCAAACTTCGACCAAAATTGAACTCATCCCAGAGGATCATAGCACAAGTCTGTCAGTTCTAACAATGCAGGTACATGTTAAAATGAATGCAAAGGCAAAATTAAAAAATATGCACTACATCTCCGCAGTCATGCACATTTTCCCATGTTTTCCTATAACCGGCCTGTAAAACCCCTTCATTACCAGATTTTTCAGTTTTTAGTGCAGTAACAGTTTGATTAACAACTACACTGTTACAGTGAGGAACAGAAGTATTTGAACACCCTGCGATTTTGCAAGTTCTCCCACTTAGAAATCATGGAGGGGTCTGAAATTCACATTGTAGGTGCATTCCCACTCTGAGAGACAGAATTAAAAAAAAATTCAGGAAATCACATTGTATGATTTTTAAAGAATTTATTTGTCTTGCACTGCTGAACATAAGTATTTGAACACCTGAGAAAATCAGTGTTAATATTTGGTACAGAAGCCTTTGTTTGCAATTGCAGAGGTCAAACATTTCCTGTAGTTCTTGACCAGGTTTGCACACACTGCAACAGGGATTTTGGCCCTCTCCTCCACACAGATCTCCTCTAGATCTGTCAGGTTTTGGGGCTGTCGCTGATCAATACGGAGTTTCAGCTCCAAAGATGTTCTATTGGATTTAGGTCTGGAGACTGGCTAGGCCACTCCAGAACCTTGATATCTTCTTACGGAGCCACTCCTTGGTTATCCTGGCTGTGTGCTTCAGGTCGTTGTCATGTTGGAAGACCCAGCCACGACCCATCTTCAATGCTCTGACTGAGGGAAGGAGGTTGTTGCTCAAAATCTCACAATAAATGGCCCCATTCATCCTCTCCTTAATACAGTGCAGTCGTCATGTCCCCTTAGCAGAAAAGCACCCCCAAAGCATGATGTTGCAACCCCCATGATTCACAGTAGGGATGGTGTTCTTGGGATGCAACTCATCCTTCTTTTTCCTCCAAACACGACGAGTGAAGATTAGACCAAAAAGTTCTACTTTGGTCTCATCTGACCACATGACTTTCTCCCATGCCTCCTCTGGATCATCCAGGTGGTCAATGGCAAACTTCAGACGGGCCTGGACATGTGATGACTTGAGCAGGGGAACCTTCCGTGCAATGCATGTTTGGAAACCATGACGGCGTAGTGTTCTACCGATAGTGACCTTGGAAACTGTGGTCCCAGCTCTCTTCATGTCATTGACCAGCTCCCCCCTTGTAGTTCTGGGCTGATTCCTCACCTTTCTTATCATCAGTGATACCCCACGAGGTGAGATCTTGCATGGAGTCCCAGTCCGAGGGAGACTGACAGTCGTCTTTAGCCTCTTCCATTTTCTAACAATTGCTCCAACAGTTGATCTATTTTCATGAAGCTGCTTGGCAATTGCCCCGTAGCCCTTTCCAGCCTTGTGGAGGTCCAAAATTTTGTCTCTGGTGTCTTTTGACAGCTCTTTGGTCTTGCCCATGGTAGTAGTTGGTGTCTGACTGACTGAGGGGTGGACAGGTGTCTTTAAAGAGCTCAGACAGGTGCTACTAAGTTAGATTAATGAGTGGAGTAGAGGTGGACTTTTTAAAGGCACACTAACAGGTCTTTGAGAGCCAGAATTCTTGCTGTTTCTTAGGTGTTCAAATACTTATGTTCAGCAGTGCAAGACAAATAAATTCTTTAAAAATCATACAATGTGATTTCCTGAATTTTTTTTTTAATTCTGTCTCTCAGAGTGGGAATGCACCTACAATGTGAATTTCAGACCCCTCCATGATTTCTAAGTGGGAGAACTTGCAAAATCGCAGGGTGTTCAAATACTTCTGTTCCTCACTGTATGTATCACTGTACCCAAGTGAAATTTAGATCATTTTTTAGACCGTTAGAGCTTTCTTCAGGTGGTTTGTAATAATCACTGCGTTTTTTTATTGTTTACAGTAAAAAAGAAAAAAATACTAAAAAAAATAATAATAATAATAATAAAAAAACAGTTTCACTTACTTTCCGTACTGTTATAAAACAGCAAGTAAAAATGGCAGGATAGTACAAACACCAAAAAAAAAAAGAAAAAAGAAATGAACCCCTGCAGGATAATGTCATAATGTGCTAGCATGTACCGCATACTAGCACATTATGACAGACTTACCTTCAAGCATAGCCTTCCAGCCCTGTCACCGCTGCTGGGGCTTCCATCTTCACCTGGTCTTTCTTCCAGATTCGCGGGCTTCAACCGTTTAATTAGCTGACCTGCAAGGATGTCACTCCCTCGCATGCACACGGGAGTCACGGCCATAGCACAGAGCTCTGAATGGACAGCACTGTCCATTCAGAAAGCAGTGCGCATGCGCCAGTGATGTCACCAGCTAAAGTAAATATCTCTTAAATGGTGCAAGTTTAGGAGATATTTACTGTACCCAGGGCAGAAACCATGGTAAACTGTGTTATTTTGTGGGAATTGGGGGGGGGGGGTTGCCAGGTTGGCTGTATGGGGCCCATGGTTTGGAGGGCCTTGTCAGGTTGGCAATATGGGGCCCCATACAGCCAACCTGACAACCCCCCCCCCCAATTCCCACAAAATAACACAGGTTACTATGCTTCAATTATGAATGAACACGGTGTTTGATTGGTACCAATTGCTCATTGTGTTCATTCAGGAAGGGAAGGGGCTGGTAAATGTGACATATTTACCAGATCCTTCCCCCACTCTCCATTCTGAAGGATCCTATTGTATGCTTGCAGCTGCCGATGGGAAAGGGAGGAGGAAACATTACAGGGATGGGGCAGCAGTGGGAAATGTATGTATTGGGTGGGTGATGGATGCATCGGGGATGGGGCAATTATTGTAACTGTTTCCCTGTATTGCTCTCTCTGCAGCAGCTGGAAGCCAGGGAAGGAAAGGAGAAGAAGCCAGCATTCAGCTGCTGCAGAGAAAGTCATACAGGGGATCAGTTCCAGTAAATGCCCCCCCCCCCACCATGCCGATCAATCTCCTTGCCCACATCCAATTCCCCCAGCTGCCTGGGCCCCCTTGCTGGCCTGGGACCCATACAGGACTGCTGGTAGCCCCTTATCCACAGCCCTGACTGTACCTATTGGTAAACCTTATTATAGGCTTACTTGTAGGTGTGAATCAAAAGGTGGACTTTACTACAGCTTTAAATATGACCCCTTTTTTGGAAAATAAACAACCCAAGGTGATCTATTTTTTCCCACAAACTGGAAAAGAGGAAAATGATAGTATTGTGGAGGTTAAAACATACAGCTTGGTGATGGTGAACTAGATACAATAAATGTACAGGTCAATTATCAGATGTGCAGGATATGGGAAGTAAAGGGGTTAATTTACAAGACACTGCTGGTGTGGTACAGAGCTGCTCAGATTGGCTCTGAATGCAGGGTCTATAAACAGAGCCCTCTGAAGATGGGCAATTAATAGGCACACTTGCCACCTGAGGGCATTTTAAATGACCTTCCGACATAGATGTCCACCATTCCACCTTTTTTACAATATGGCTGTAGTACAGTGGTTAAATACCCTGGAAATGCATAAAAATACCTGTTCAACTGCCAGAAATACACTCAGTCCTATTGTAGGCTTAGCATAGCATTTATGTGGACTACATGGTGTCAGCTCTTCCAAGTTTTCTTTTGCTAAACAGACCATCCTCTATCATATTCTCCACAATATGATGACTAATTATTCTGTGGTCCCAAGATAACAACTAGAAGGACTACATAAACTGCTTGGGACAACAAAGGAAGTATGCACAAGACAGAGGAAATATCTGAATTTCTGACATGATCATCAGGTAGGTAGTGAGATTTTGCATCATGGATACTCACCTAATAAAACAACACATTCAGATTCATTCACATTCATATAGAAAATAAAGGCAAAACATTTGCGTGTAGATAAAAAAAAAAAATTTGCGAATACCTTTTTTCCACTTTTTTCAGATTTCAGTATTTTGCAGATCTCATTTTTTCTCACAAGGTTTTGAAATATAAAAAAAGAATAGAGAAAATATGTTTTTGGTTTCTTTCTTCATTTTCCAAAAAAATGTGCCAACAAATGAGATCTGCAAAATACTTACCATGCTTCTTATCAAATTTCTTGGGGTGTCTACTTTCCAAAAAGGGGTCATTTGGAGGGGGGGGGGGGGTTTGGTGCTATTCTGGCCTCCGAAACTGTGATAGGTAATCTGGAAGTGTAATGAGGAAATAAAGTCCTTTAAAAGCCTGAAGGTGCTTATTGGATTTTGGGGTCCTGTACTTGGCTAGACTGCCAAAACGTCTCTCACGTGTGGTACCCCCATACTTAGGAGAAGTAGCAGAATGTATTTTGGGGAGTAATTCCACATATACCCATGGCATGTGTGAGCAGTAAATCATTTAAGTGACAATTTTGTGTGAAAAGGAAAAAAAATTTCCAAAAAATTGTGGTAAAAAAATAAATTCTATTGATTCAACATGCCTCTCAGCAAATAGTTTGGGGTGTCTACTTTCCAAAAAGGGGTCGTTTTGGGGGTGGGGGCATTTTATGCCCAGCATTAGAAGTTTATGTCACACATCACTCACTCTTCTAACCACCTGAAGATCAAGCCTTTTCTGACACTTTTTGTTCACATGAAAAAAATCTGTATTTTTTTCTAGGAAATTACTTTAAACCCCCAAACATTATATATTTTTTTAAAGCAAACACCCTAGTGAATAAAATGGTGGGTACTACAGTTTTTTTATGGCACATAGTACTCGCGCCGCAATTTTTCAAAAGCAATTTAAAAAAAAATATATATACTTTTTTTACTTTTAATGCACACAAACACAATATATTGGCCAGTTAAGATATAAAAGATGATGGTATGCCGAGTAAATAGATGCCAAACATGACATGCTTTAAAAGTGCGCATGCACCATGCAATGGCGACATACATACATTTTTAATCCATAGGCAACACTTTAAAAGCTACCATTTTAGATTTACAGAGGAGGTCTAGTGTTAGAATTACTGCACTTGATCTGACGTTCACGGCGATACCTCACATGTATGGTATGGTATAACCGCTGTTTACATACCGGCACAGGGTAAACGCTTGTGCACACAGGTGTGCGTGCATGGGAGGGGTGAGTTTTTTTGTTTTTTTAAGTTATTTTGATTTTTTTTTTTTTTTCCACTGTACCTTTCATTTTTTTTTTGATCACTTTTAATGCTATCACAGGGAATGCAAATATCCCCTATAACTTCAATGGGCATTGTCATATATTCTTTTTTGAGAAATCTGGGGTCTGTCAGACTCTGGATATCTCCACTGCCCTTACATTATCTAATCAAACCAAGATCGGTGTGATCAGATGCTTTCCCAATTTACAAATGGCGCTGTTTATATCCTGCGAAACTGAAGTGATGAAATGCTTGTAGCTTTCGAATTCTTAGGCTATAGGCACCACTCTGGTCTTCAATCAGTTCTATGGTCAGCTGGCAGAAACACCGGCTGCATTCTCAGGTTCCCCCGATGGCATGGGACTGCCCCAGAAGGCCGTTGAAGGCAGCGGGGGAGGGGGGGGCATCATATCCCGCTGCTTCTAAAAGCAATCCTACAGCTAATTAGCCACTAGGATTGCTTTTACATGAAAGCCGATCGCCGGCTGAAAAAAACAATACCAGGATGATGTCTGCAGCTGTAGACATCATCCTGGTGTTACCATTCAAAGTCCAGTGATGTACCAGTACGTCGTTGGTCCTTGTTGGGTGTATATGCGAAGTTCTTTTTTTTTGTATGCAGCTTGTGTGCTGAATGAAAAAAAAGAGAAAAATCTCAGCCAGAAAAAGTGTGTGGTATGCCCACCATTAGAATATTCCTCCCTGCATCCACCCACTTCTAATGGTGGGCACACATTAGGTCACACTTTGCCACATGCGCCAGTTCCAAGATTGTACAAATGTCTAAATAGTGGCACGGTTGAATAAAAATTGTCCACGTATAAGTGGTACCCCATATGGAAAAAGGATGACACCAAGTCCCAAACTATCTTGCCACTACTCCCCATGTAGTCTTGGCATCCGGGGGGCTCCACATGACTATCTTTTCCCTCGTAAATCCGAAACTTATCAGTATAGCCTGTTGTCTTCCCACAGGTCTTCTACATCTTGACCCCATATCTGGCACGCTTGCAGGGGAGAAATTGTTTGAACGCAAGGCGGCCAGAAAAATTAATCAGGGACTCATCAACGCAGATGTTTTGCTGGGGAGTATAGACATCTGCAAATTTTAGGTTAAGGTGATTTGTGAGGGACTGAATTTTGTGGAGCCAATCAAATTCAGGGTCACCCTGAGGATGACAGAGTGTATTGTCGTTGAAATGCATAAAACACATTATACTCTCATATCTATGCCTGGCCATGGCAGCAGAGAACACGGGATATGATGAATCAGGTCGGTGGACCAATACAACCGCAATTCATTTCTTTTAGTAATGCCCATGTTGAGGGTTAGGCCCCAAAAAATGTAAATTCAGAAACCGTAATGAGCTTCCATGCGACTGGTCTGGCAAGGTTTTGAATTTGGGTTGGCGGCGATAAATTGTTGTGCATATAAATTGCTTTGATCCACAATCAACGCATACAGATATTCCGTGAAAAACAGCTCCAAAAATCAAGGGGAGTAGTTAAATTTGTTATTTTCACCTGAATTTAGGGTTGGGCAGTGAATGGGGGAAGTACGGGTGCTGCAGAATTTGTGGGCTGTCAATTGGGATTTGCAAGCACATCCAGAAGGATACTAGGAGCTCTATGGGCCTGTGTGCGAATTCTTGGTGGCTGCGGGACAATACTTGTGCTGGCCACCGCACCGGCTTGTACTGGACTTATGGGACTCGCCACGTCACCAAGTCATGCTGCAGTGCTGGAGACAATACAGCAACAATACAGTTCAATACAAGAGGGTTAGGAAGGCCCTGATCCTGGGAGCTTACAATCTAAGAGATATGTGAAAGACCAAGATGTACTAGACCGCTGGTGCTCGCCAGTTCACCAAAAGGTAGCGCGGCACTAGTACTGGCACTCTGCTGCATATGAGAGTCATCAAAATTTACTGACAAGTGCTAACAGAGATCAGGCCTGATTCTGCGAACACTGCGGTTTTGTGTGCAATGTATCAAGTGACAGTGACCTACTGACACTGCACTTGCTGAGGGAGAAGGGGTGGTAAGCGTAGGGGCTAAACGCAGGTGTTGGCAGGTGCCGGGGCTGATCCCGCTAACGCTGCATTTTTGGGGATGCTAAACTAATGTGAACGCTGGTATAGTGCTGATCTGATCAAAGATATTGATCCGTTCAGATACTATAGTAGCAATGGAGGTTTATTGTGCATGAACGTTCTCCTGGCAGTCAAGCGGTTAAATGTGATGACTGGTGTACTGGCGGGCAATCTGACGCTATCTGGGAGGGGAGAGAAAACCACGGGAGCACAAATCATGTATATATATATATATGTAATTTTGCGCACCCATGCTGTCCTGTAGCAGTATTTCTGCTGTAGGGTGGTCAGGAAGCGGTTACAGAAGCGGTTTGTGTTACGTCGCTGCGTTAATTTAACTGACAAATGAGCGGTCATGCAACACTGCACCCAAATTAAATTTACGTCCTTTTTTTACCACGAATTGAACTTTCTTTTGGTGGTATTTGATCACCTGTGCGTTTTTTATTTTTTGCGCTATAAAAAAAAAGGCTGACAATTTTGAGAAAAAAAACAATATTTTGGACTTTTTGCTATAAAACATGTCCAGTAAAAAAAATGTAAAAATCAAATTTCATCATAAATTTCGGCCAAAATGTATTCTGCGACGTCTTTGCTAAAAAAAAATCCCAATACGTGTAAATTAATTGGTTTACATGAACGTTATAGCGTCTACAAATGGCGGGAAAGATACTGGGATTTTTTTTTATACTAATAATGGCAGCGATCAGCGACTTATGGAGGGGACAAGCGATTTATGACAGTGATCAGCGACTTATGGCGGGACTGCGGCAGACATTTTGACACTGGGGGGGAACTGATTTGGGGTCACTGACAGTGACACCAATACAGTGATGAGTGCAAAAAAAACACTGACACTATACTAATGGCACTGGGGAGGAAGGGGTTAACTTATTTTAGGCAATCAAAGGGTTAACTGTGTGAGGGGAGTGTTTTGCTAGTCGGCAGGGGTGTATACTTCACAGGAACACACTGATCCCGAGAGCTAAACTCTGCTCTCGGGAACAGTGTGTTAGGAACTGACAGGGAGCAGAGCTGCATTGTAAACAATGCAGCTGTGCTCCGTGTCACTGTTTGCCGGCAATCGCTGAGACCCGGCGGGTAATGACTGGCCAGCACCCAGTGATTGATAACTGCGGCTGCGATCAGCGGCACAGGTAGGGTGGTCGTGCGCCTCGCGCGTGCCGCTACCTGTTTTGCAAAATCACATTTTAAACGTGATTTTGCGCAGAGGTGCCGCCCTGCAGCCGGTTTTATACAGTGGCTGGTCGGCGAGCAGTTAAAGAATGTTTTCACTACTAAAATACCGCATGACTTAACTGCTTCCCTACCGCCCTATAGCAGATATACTGCTACAAGGCAGCACGGGTGCGCAAAATCACGTATATATACATGATTTTGCATTTCTGCGGTCACAGCTGTCTATCATCGGGTCCTGTCCGGTGATTACTCACCGGCACCCGGTGATTGCCAAGCATCTCTGACAGGGAGGAGAACTGTCTGTAAACAAAACAGTTCTCCTCCCTGTCAGCTTGTGCATACTGCCATACAAAACAGTGTGCTTACAGTGAAGCCCACGGTCACAGACACAAGTAAAACACACACAGCACACAGTTAACCCTTTGATCGCCCCTCATGTTAACCCTTTCCTGCCCAGTGCCATTAGCACAGTGGCAGTGCTTTTTTTAGCACTGATCACTGTATTGGTTTCACTGGGGAGGTCAGTGACACCAAGTCAGTCCCCCCCAGTGTCAGAATGCCCGCTGCAGTCCCGCTATAAGTCGCTGATCACTGCCATTACTAGTAAAAATTAACAAAAAAAATCCCAGTATATACCATTTGTAAACACTATAACTTTCACATAAACCAATTTATTTAATGGGATTTTTTTTAGCAAAGACATTTTGATTTTTTTTAATAGCAAAAAGTCAAATATATTGTTTTTTTCTCAAAATTGTCGGTCTTTTTTTTTTATAGTGCAAAAAATAAAAACTACACAGGAGATCAAATACCACCAAAAGAAAGCTCAATTTGTGGGAAAAAAAGGGACGTAAATTTCATTTAGGCATGACCGTGCAATTGTCAGTTAAAGTAACGCAAAAAATGGCCTGGTCAGGAAGGGGGGTAAATCCTCTGGACGGCAAGTGGTTAATAATATAACTCATGTTGTATTTTAGTAGCTAAGTGGTATCTTACCACATAATCAGATACGGTAAGATACAGCTCAGTAGGTTGTCCCTTTCGGTAGATTCGAATGTTCGACTGTGCTCACCAATCTTTTTGTTTTTGGCAGACTGCACAAGCCCCCCAAAATAATAGCAGCAGTGATTAATTTGTATTTATTAGAATATTAATAGAGTATAAACATTGGATTAATTATAATGTGCATAGATGGATCATTATATGCAACTGAGTTTTGTTTGTTTTTTTGTTTTTTTTTACCAATAGCAGATGAATTATAATGTGCATAGATGGATCATTATATGCAACTGATTTTTGTTTGTTTTTTTGGTTTTTTTTTTACCAATAGCAGATAAATTATAATGTGCATAGATGGATCATTATATGCAACTGATTTTTGTTTGTTTTTTTTTGCTTTTTTTTTTTTACCAATACCAGATGAATTATAATGTGCATAGATGGATCATTATATGGAACTGATTTTTTTTTTTTTTTTCCAATACCAGTCTCACTACATATAAAATTGTATACTGTGTGTTCAGCATACGTGATAGGAACTGCAGCTTATCAGACAATACCAGAAAAAAACATCTCTTTGTGACACATAGGAATCCAGCTGTCTATGAAGACTATAAAAAAAAAATATATATATACACATGTTCACACTTTTTTATTATTATTATACAGGATTTATATAGCACCAACAGTTTGCTCAGCGCTTTACAATATAATGGAAGACAATACAGCAACAATACAGTTCAATACAAGAAGGTTAGGAGGGCCCTGCTCCTTGGAGCTTACAATCTAAGAATCCTAATTTACAGCAAAAAAATAGTTGCTAAAAATGTTGCCAGAAACTCCATATACAGCAGAATATTACATAAGAATATAAAATAGTAATAATAATGACAATTTATATAACAAAAACATAAGACGTAAGACAGATAAAGCTATCTTATAATGATTAGATAGTCTTGTTTAATAATTACACAGATAAGTGCAAAGTGTCAAAGCCAATAGATATCAGGACAACACAGGGTAAATGATCAGGCTACCTGTGTGTTATATACCTTCTGCCTTTCAAATCCATTTGGGAAATGACTACTATGGCTTTGTTTTTAAATCATTTCCAGTTTAATTAATCCCTGTGAAACTCTGTACTGTATTTGATGTGGATGTGACTAGGTTTTAACTCCCAATTCCATTGATCCTACTTAATTTTTTTCTTAATGTTGGACATAGTGGAGTAAGGTAATGACCTCTGTTGGATTTTACTGCAGTCTGTTTTCCGGCTAGGGAGATTTTCCCACTAGGGAGATTTACTTACATTCTATGTGCACAGTAAGCGAAGCAGGATCTTTTAAAAATGGCAGAGACAGCAATCAACACACTTTTTTTCAGGAGAGTGAGCCTGGGTTCACACTGATGCGGTCCAGAATTAGCATCATTTTCTGTGCGAATTCCGCACAGAATCGCACCCCGTTCGTGCAAACTGCTGCCGGTGTGTATGTTAACAACACCCCAAAATTGGTCCGCAAAACGCTGTGAAATGTGCAGAATCGGATCGCATAGGTGTGAATACCCATGCGATCCGATTCTAGTGTGGACCATTTTTTGGTGTGGGTGCGGTGCGATTAGAGCCATACAAAATATATGGCTCCAATCTCACCACACACAAACAACATGTGATTTGCACAGGAATGCTGAGCGGTTCCTGTGCGAATCACATGCGATGTACCGCACCGCATATATGTGAACCCAGGCTGAGGGTTTAGAAACCCTATCAGGTTCTTTATTGTCCTCCGTGTACCCATTAGTGAGAGCCTTCTTACATCCTGTGTGATCAATGAGACAATAAGTGCCCAGTCATACCGTGTGCGGGCGGCTTGCCATGCGATCTGGCATGCGATTTGCCATGCCATGCGAGTTTTAAATCTATTGTCTGCAATTAAACCAGTCATATCAGTGAGATTCCGACTTGGTTGGAGTCACACCGATTTCTAAAGTAGTGCATGTACTACTTCAGGTGCTACTTGCATAGACAACTGTGTCTTGCAAGCCGCAGATGTCTTCCAAGTCGCTCCTCAAGTTGGAATGACATCCTACTTTGAAAGCTTGTGACTTCACTGGAAGTCGCATGCTTTCAGAGTGGGATTGGTGTGACCGGGGACTAAGTGAGAGAAAATATTGCCAGGAACTGAGATTTGTATTTATAATTAAAGCATTTTGGCTTTAATTTGTTGTATTATTATTGAAGCTAGCAGTACATTATACAATTTTCTTGTTCAATTTCCTTTAGATTTACCTTCAACGATGTAATGCAAGGGCCTGATTGAGTACAACTTGAAAGTGTTTCGATTTGACCTCATATTATATAGTTTTGTTAAATCTAAAGAAAAATTGAACAAGAAATTTGTATAGTGTATGGCCAGCCATCACAATAATGGAATTTGGATGAAAAACAGTCCATTCAGCTCTATCCTTGTCTAATTAAAATATACCTGTTAAGCATCAACCCACCCATGTGAGCTAGTTATTTATCACTAGTATGCTGCCATGGAGGCACCAGATGGAAAACTGTTTCATACTTGGCAGCTAATAATAATATAATCCATGGCAGCATACGCTCCTACCCTTGGCATTCTATTTTACAATGAATGCTGGCGTGGGGGGGGGGGGGGCAGTGTTTCTTTCTTTTACGCTTCTCACAGGTCCTAAAGAGGAATTGAGGTGGAACTGCCATAGAAGTGCCAGGAAAGCCCACTGTCAAATGACGTCACAAAGCCAGTCCAGGCTCTGCAGGGATCCTGACAATAATGTCAGGATCTGCCCAGATTAATGACTGGCAGCTGGCTCAGCTTCTCAGCACACTGCTGAGAGCCTGAACCAGCCACTCCCACCCCTCCACAGCCTAGTGTTCCAGGGAGTTTTGGAGGAGCAGAGCAGAGAGTGAAGACTGACAGTCACCACTCTGTGCTCAGAGCGGTCCCAAAAACTGAGCAATGAGCGGTCTTTGATCACTTATGTTGCAGGGTAGAGCCGGCAGGGGACCACTGAAGCTCGGAGCATTGCTGCAGCCATCTAGGTATGTACAGTATATCTATTTTATTTGGATTCTGCATTTCTGTTTTAAGACCACAATATTTGCCGGTAAATACCCAAATCCGCAACATCACTCCAAACCAGGGGCGGACTGACAACTCATGGGGCCCCTGTGTCCTTGCCCAAGCTCAAAAAAGCCTATGAAAAAGGTACCAGGGGCATCTCATGGGGCCCCCTACTGACCCCGGGCCCTCGGGCAGTGCCCGAGTTTCCAAATGGTCAGTCCGCCCCTGCTCCAAACCACCGCTGCTCATCAATTAAGATCTGTTAGGGTGCTGGATCCTTTAGCCCCTCTCTGCCTTCACAGAAATGTAGAGAAAGTTGACAGTGGCATTCCATCTTAATGTGTTACTAAACCCACAACAGTAAAATCAGTCTGTATATGCAGTAAAGCATGCTTATTATACTCACTGTGGAACCTAAGGGGTTAATCCTCTGCATTGTGTGAAAAGGCTGTTTGATCTTTTCTTCTCTGCCCCTCCTTTAGTTCAAATGCCCAGGCTGAAAAGACAGAGTGAACCATACCCTTCTGCACATGCTCAGTTTAGTGTGTATTGCTAGAGAGGTTTTTTTTTTTTCTTGGGAGAGTGCATGTGATCAGTACAGCGCCAACCAGCACTGTCCAGACAGAGGTCAGAGGATTTCCATCCTCCTAGAGAAAACTCCTCCAACAAGCTTTAACCAGAGCTCAGCTGAAGTCACAAGACTGCTCTAACTGCTGATGAGAACAGATATTTAGCAGTTTATATTTACTAAAATAATTGCATTTCCATGTTCTGTGTACTGTGGGAGACCAGATATAGTGAATGCAGGGGCAGGGGTTTAGTAACACTTTAAATTCTTTATATTGCTTTCTTCTATGGAAGCCATACTTTCTCCACCCAACATACCAGATGCATTTCATCCCTAAGCCTAGGTTCACTCCTATGCAGTTTGCGTTTGATCCGGTTCTGCGGTGCTTTTTGCATTTTTGCACATGCATTTTAACGCATTTTTTAATGTGTTTTTGATGCGTCTTGCATTTTTTTCCCCCAACTTGTTGCTGGGTAGATTATGTGTCAAAAACGCACTACATGCATTTCTGCAGCATCTCCATGGGAGTCTATTCAACCCAAAATGCAACGTTTTGCATCTAAAAAAGTCCCTGACCCTTTCCAAAAAAACGCAACAGGTGAAAACGCGGAGATGTGAACCTGTCCTATAGGAAATCATGTTAAATGGACTGTAGTGCATTTCTGCAAAACACAACAGAAAATGCTTATTATTATTATTATACAGGATTTATATAGCGCCAACAGTTTTCTCAGCGCTTTACAATATAAAGGGAGACAATACAGCAACAATACAGTTCAATACAAGAGGGTTAGGAGGGCCTGATCCTGGGAGCTTACAATCTAGGAGTTTCGGTGTGAATTTATACTAAGGGCTTGCTCACAGGGATTAAAGCAGTTACCTGATATACCTAATGTAAATAAATGTGTTCACTTTGGATTTTAGAAATAACCCAATATGAAGAATTTAAAATGAAGTGCAAATTTCAGTACTTTTTTTTATAATATTTGATGGCCATTTTTTCTTATTCTATTTATCAGGTTTTACAGAGTAAGAGAATTGATAACAAAGGTCCGCAGGACTGTCAACAGTGGTAGAGAAGGTAAATGATTCTCTCATTTCTTAGCCCTTTCCTGAATCTCCTTAGCAAAAACAGTTTGACCACTTGACCAGTGGAAGGATTTATCCCCTTCCTGACCAAGCCATATTTTGCTATGCCGCAATGCACTACTTTAACGGACAATTGCGCAGTCCTGCAAAGCTGTACCCAAACAAAATTGATCATTTTTTTCCACACAAATAGAGCTTTCTTTTGGTTGTATTTGATCACCACTGTTTTTTTTTTAATTGTGGTCAATATAAACAAAAAAGTGTGAGAATTCTGAAAAAAAAAATATTTTTTTTTAATTTCTGTTACAAAACATGTCCCATAAAAAAATTTTTAAAAATCAAATCTCTTCATAAATTTGACGTGGACGTGAGTAGCAGCAGGGAAATTGGTCTGAGGTTGTTGAGGTCAGTGGGGTCCAGGGAGGGCTTTTTGAGTATGGGGGTGATGTGCGCATGTTTTAGGGGGGAGGGGAAGACGCTAGTAGAGAGGGAGAGATTGAAGATGTGGGTAAGGGAGCGGATGAGGGAAGAGGGGGGTGACCGGAGGAGTTGAGAGGGGATAGGGTCCAGGGGGCAGGTAGTGAGGCGGGCTTCTGAGAAGACTCTGGTGACTTCCTCAGTGGTAGTAGGGCTGAAGGAGTGCAGTGATGGGGGGGTTACGGTAGGCAGGGCCTTGGGTGTGGTGGGGGGCAGTGCCGTTGCGAGGTCAGAGGAGGGGAGAGATGAGGGGGTGATGGAAGGGGGGAGGCTAGATGGGGAGGTAGATTGCAAGTTGACTATGTCCTTGCGGATTGCGTCAATCTTGTTGTGGAGATGAGTGGCAATCTCGTGGGCGGCAAGTGAGGTACTGAGTGGAGGAGGGGGGGGGGAGAGCAGGGAGTTGAAGATGGAGAAGAGTCGGCGAGGGCAGGTGGAGAGGGTGTTGATCAGGTCAACGAAGTAGGCCTGCTTGGCGGCGTGGAGGGAGGAGGTGTAGGTGAGGAAGGCAGATTTGTAGAGGGAGAATGCATGAGGGGACCTGGTTTTGCGCCATAGTCTCTCCAGCGCATGACTGCGACGTTTGAGGCATTTAGTATGGTCGTTCTGCCATGGTTGGAGCGGTCTGGGTTTGATGTTGCGTGTGGTTGGGGGTGCCAGAGAGTCTAGGGTAGCTGATAGTGAGTCGCTGTACGCGGTGGTGGCTAGGTCAGGACATGACAGTGGAAGGATGCTGTCGTGTAGGCGGTCGGCAGCCGAGTGGAGGGGGGCCGGGTGCAGGTTGCGGAGGTTGCGGCTGGTGATGGTTTGGCGCACTGGGGGGGGGGGAGTTAGGGGAAGGGGAGATGGAGAACGTGAGGAGGTGGTGGTCGGAGAGAGGGAAGGGGGTGTTAGTGAAGTGGTTAAGGGTACAGAGGTGGGAGAAGACGAGGTCCAGGGTGTTCCCATTGATGTGGGTGGAGGATTGAGTGTATTGTGTGAGCGCGAAGGAGGTGGTTAGGTGGAGGAGTTGGGAGGTAGCTGGGGTGTTGTCGTTGATGGGGATGTTGAAGTCCCCGAGGATGATGGTCGGAATAATGACTGTGATCAGTGATTTATAACGGGACTGCAATAGTGCACTGAGCAGACTGACACTAACTGATTCTGGGGGGAACTGAATAAGTCCCTGGTCACAACTGGATGTGAATTGGCATGCGGTTTTGCATGCCATGCGACTTACAAATCGCATGCCAAATCACAGCCTATTGTCCGTAATTAGAGTGGTCATATTTTGAAAGTAGCACATGCACTACTTTTGATGCGATTTGCATAGACATCTGTATCAGATGTCTTGCAAATTGCAACTGAAATCGGCATGTCATCCGACTTTGAAATCTTGCAACTTCACTGTAAGTCGTATAATTTCAAAGTAGGGTTTGATGTGACCAGAGTGTAACTGCCACTGACATCACCAGTGACATTAATACCCCAGTCACATCAAAGCCGATTTTAAAATCGTGTGAGTCGCACGATTTCAAAATTGAGTGACCTGCCGATTTCATTGCGATTTGCAAGACATCTGACACAGATGTCTATGCAAATCGTAACAAAAGTAGTGCATGAACCGTACCGATATGACCACTGTTATAGTGGACAATAGGTTGTGACTTGGAATACGATTTGCAAGTCGCAGTGCATGCAAATTGCATGCCAAGTCGCACCCGATGTGACTGGGGTGTTAGAGCAGTCATGTACTACTTTAAAAATCGGTTTGGCTCCGACCAAGTCGGAACCGCACCGATATGACTGCTCTAACACCCCGGTCACATCGGGTGCAACTTGGCATGTGATTTGCATACCCTGCGACTTGCAAATCATATGCCAAGTCGCACCCTATTGTCCGCTATTAGAAGGGTCATATTGGTGTGGTTCCGACTTGGTCGGATCTGCACTGATTTCTAAAGTAGTGCATGCACTACTTTTGTTACGATGTGCATAGACATCTGTGTCAGATGTCTTGCAAATCGCAATGAAATTGGCAGGTCACCCAATTTTGAAATTGTGCGACTTCACTGTAAGTTGTACAATTTCAAAATCGGCTTTGATGTGACCGGGATGTAATAGCGGACAATAGGGTGTGACTTGGCATATGATTTGCAAGTCGCAGGGCATGCAGATCGCATACCAAGTCACACCCGATGTGACCGGGGTGTAATACAGTGATCAATGCTAATAAAATGCACTGTACTAATGACACTGGGTAGGAATGGGTTAACATCTAGGGCATTCAAGGGGTTAACTGTGTGCCTAACTATGTGTAATATGTGCTGCTTTTACTAAGGATCTTGTTGTTTTTATTCCCTGCCTAGCAGGGAATGTAAGAAACAGCAAAAAGTAACCTGCTGTGTGCTGTTTTACATAGTGCTGTGTCTGTGTGCTTCACTGTAAGCACACTGCTTTGGATGGCTGTGCTGTGCACAGCCATCCAAAGCAGTATGCACAAGTTGACAGGGAGGAGAACCTTTTTGTTTACAAACAGTTCTCCCCGTCAGAGATGCTCAGCAATCACCGAGTGCCGGCGAGTAATCACTGACCAGGGCCCGGTGGTTGACAGCCACGACTGCGAATGGTGGCGTGGGTAGGGCACACACACCCCCCTACCTTGAATGCAAAATCACATATATATGCGCGATTGTGCGCACGTGTGCCGCCCTGGCCATTGTGGTAATGAATAAGCACGGTCTTTAGCGTGAAATGCATTTACCTGCCAGTCCCCCACTGTATTTCCACTCTCTGTATTGGTTTTATCTTGGTTCAATAAAGTGGATTGTTTGGAGTGCAGCCAATCGAACGTCCTTTGTTCTCATTTATGTAGCACACGAGCTGGGCTAGCACCTACAGGAGGAGTTGTGCTTGGAGATTGGGAGTCTCTCTACCTTGAGCAGCAGTAAACATACTGTGTGAGTTTAATAATGGGTAATGAGAGTTTAAAGTGGTAGTAAAGTCAGTCTTTAGAAAAATCGCTGACAGGCAGGGTTTTTATAGTGCAGGCCATAGATGGGTCGAAAAGTGTCTGTTTTTTTAACAAAAAAATGAAAAATTGGTCGTTCAATAGGCCGACGTTACCACCAATGGTAAAAAAAAAATCGGCCAATTTTCGTCCCATCTACGGCCGGCATTTAATTACTTCTGTCCCTGCAGAGAGCTCCGCTATTATATTTGACATGAAAAAGTATAGCGGTTACAACATTATATCTATTTGTATCCATTTTGGATACAGATGATTTTATTTGGATACAAATAGATACATTGTTGCAACCGCAATACTTTTTCATGTCAAATATAATAGCAGACTGGAATTCTTCTTCTTTTTCTTCTTCTGTTTCTTCTTCTTCTTTTTCTTGCAGGTCACAGCTCATGCGCAGATTTTTTATCGGTAAAAAGATCGGCCGATTTGCCCATCATTGCCGTGAAAATCGGCCAATCGGCAAAATCGGACGATTTTTTTCCAACTTTACCGATTAGAAAAATGTGCCAAAATCCAGAAAAATGGCCAATCAATTAACCCATTAACGGTGCAAAAAGCAGCCGATTTCTTTTTCGGATGAAAAATCAGCTGATTTTTGACCCGTCTATGGCCTGCATAACAGAAGAGCTTAGAGCTCTCTTCTGTCATAAATCTTCCCACTGCCTGTCAGCGAGTAATGTGATCTGAGTGGCACATGTACAGCTCAGACCACGGTTATGGCACGCTCTATGTGCCATTGTGATGTGACTCCCGTGCGTATGCGTGGGAGTGACGTCACCACAGCACAGACATTCAGGTGGCTGAAGATCCAGGCAAAGATGGAAGCTGCTGGGGACAAGAATGAGAGGTGACAGCTCTGTCGGTAGGTAAGCCTGTCATAATGTGCTAATATGCAGTGCATACTGTTATTTATTATTTATTTCAGGTACTTATATAGCGCCGTCAATTTACGCAGTGCTTTACATATATATTGTACATTCACATCAGTCCCTAACCCTCAAGGGGCATACAATCTAAAGTCCCTAACTTACGTTCATACATACTACGGCCAATTTAGACAGGATCCAATTAACTTACCAGCATGTCTTTGGAGGGTGGGAGGAAACCGGAGTACCTGGAGGAAACCCACGCAGGCACAGGGAGAACTTGCAAACTCCAGGTAGGAGGTGCCGTGGTTGGGTTTCGAACCAACAACCCTAATACTGCCAGGCGGAAGTGCGAACAATTTAGCCAACATGCTGCCCACTAGTACATTATATCTTAAAGCTGTTGGGGAACCCACTTTTTAACAGAATAAGAATGGCTTTATTACTGCTTTAATGCTTTAATTAAAGTCATTTTTAAAAAAATAAAACAGATAATAATATGACTTACATGTATTTGTATTAATAGGATCAGAGAAGACAGGATCAAACAGTCTTTTTATACAATGCAGAGGATTAACCCCTTAGGTTCCACAGTGAGTATAACAAGCATCAGGGTCAGGACAAGGGGTGGGCAGGACTACCCTGGGCACTGTGGTATCATGTGACATGGAGGGGCACCACAACGAGATTGGAGGGGGGGATTTGTGTTGGGAGGGGTAATTTGGGGGGGGGGGTGAGTGGGTAAGGATTGTTTTAGGGCCAGTTCACACTACAAAAATGCACTCTGGATGCATTCTGGATACGTTTCTGCTTAAAGTTCACACCACACACAGTTCCGGTACAGATTTGATGCAGTTTGCCATGTTCCAGTATGGTTCTGTGCAGAAGAAATGCAGCATATTCTACTTTTTTTTCTGCACTAGTGTGAACTAGGGCCAATAGAATACATGGAAAACACTGTGCATGCATTTTTGATGCAGAAAAAAAGCACTGGACTGCATCTAGTGTGAACTAGTCCTTAGGGCCAGTTCACACTACAAAAACGCACTCCAGATACATTTCGGATACGTTTTTGTCTACAGTTCACATAGACATCCCTGCAAAGTATGCTTGCACCAATACCTGTATCGGTGCTGATGCTAAGCATTTGCACAAATACATTACTCGTGCAAAAGCACCAATACCTAAAACCGATACCAGAAGTAATGTCGTGGAGGAGGAGCCGGCTTATTTCTGTGTCATGGCGGCTTCCAATGCTCAGAACTAATTCCATTGAAGCTGGTTTTAGTGTCCCCCTTCACAGAGTCTACTCTGTGATATTTCCGCTCATTGGTTACTGGAGGAAGGAGAGCAGAGGAGACAGTAAGTCTTCTTTGTCTGCTGACATCTCTCAGCCTTCCATGCGCATCATATATGTATCTGTATGAGCATCTGCTTACTAAGTGTATGTGGGCATCTGCTATCTGTGTGTACGGTGTGTATGGGCATCTGCTATCTGGGTATACGGTGTGTATGGGCATCTGCTATCTGTGTGTACGGTGTGTATGGGCATCTGCTATCTGGGTGTACGGTGTGTATGGGCATCTATTATCTGGGTGTACGGTGTGTATGGGCATCTGCTATCTGGGTGTACGGTGTGTATGGGCATCTGCTATCTGGGTGTACGGTGTGTATGGGCATCTATTATCTGTGTGTACGGTGTGTATGGGCATCTGCTATCTGGGTGTACGGTGTGTATGGGCATCTGCTATCTGGGTGTACGGTGTGTATGGGCATCTGCTATCTGGGTGTACGGTGTGTATGGGCATCTGCTATCTGGGTGTACGGTGTGTATGGGCATCTGTTATCTGGGTGTACGGTGTGTATGGGCATCTGCTATCTGGGTGTACGGTGTGTATGGGCATCTGCTATCTGGCTGTACGGTGTGTATGGGCATCTGCTATCTGGGTGTACGGTGTGTATGGGCATCTGCTATCTGGGTGTACGGTGTGTATGGGCATCTGCTATCTGGGTGTACGGTGTGTATGGGCATCTGCTATCTGGGTGTACGGTGTGTATGGGCATCTGCTATCTGGCTGTACGGTGTGTATGGGCATCTGCTATCTGGGTGTACGGTGTGTATGGGCATCTGCTATCTGGGTGTACGGTGTGTATGGGCATCTGCTATCTGGGTGTACGGTGTGTATGGGCATCTGTTATCTGTGTGTACGGTGTGTATGGGCATCTGCTATCTGGGTGTACGGTGTGTATGGGCATCTGCGATCTGGGTGTACGGTGTGTATGGGCATCTGCGATCTGGGTGTACGGTGTGTATGGGCATCTGCTATCTGGGTGTATGGTGTGTATCGGCATCTGCTATCTGGGTGTATGGTCATCTGCTATCTGGGTCTATGGTGTGTATCGGCATCAGCTATCTGGGTGTACGGTGTGTATGGGCATCTGCTATCTGGGTGTATGGTGTGTATGGGCATCTGCTATCTGGGTGTATGGTGTGTATGGGCATCTGCTATCTGGGTGTATGGTCATCTGCTATCTGGGTGTATGGTGTGTATCGGCATCAGCTATCTGGGTGTATGGTGTGTATGGGCATCTGCTATCTGGGTGTATGGTGTGTATGGGCATCTGCTATCTGGGTGTATGGTGTGTATGGGCATCTGCTATCTGGGTGTATGGGCATCTGCTATCTGGGTGTATGGTGTGTATGGTGTGTATGGGCATCTGCTATCTGGGTGTATGGGCATCTGCTATCTGGGTGTATGGGCATCTGCTATCTGGGTGTATGGTGTGTATGGACATCTGCTATCTGGGTGTATGGTGTGTATGGGCATCTGCTATCTGGGTGTATGGTGTGTATGGGCATCTGCTATCTGGGTGTACAGTATGCATTAGGGTTGCATCAATTCCGCTGTGAGCTGAAAAGTAAACAAAAGAATGCTGGCTAGTCAAAAAATAGGTATCGGTAATTGGTATCGGTGAGTATTTGATAAAAAGTATCGGTACTCGTACTCGTTCTTAAAAAATTGGTACCGGAGCATCCCTACTGCAAAGTCATCCTACCTTTTTAGGTCTTTTCAAATGACCCTACTAGAGTACCTAATGGTTAAAACCCATGTCAGTTTTTTTATTATTGCTTTTGTTGTCCTCCAGTGACATAACAAGAAGTGAAAGTAATCCATCCAAATGGAGGGGAAGTCCACTTCAATGCAAGACCAGGTTACCAGGAACAGGACGTACTGAAAACAACTGATTTTTCCCTTGCTCATTGATTTAGCCGCTTTAAAAAAGGAGGCAACATGCATCACAATTTGAATGTGGAGAAAGCAAGATGCAGCTTTGGTTTAGACATATTCAACTACACATGATACAGAGGATAAGCTACACTTGTGTGATTATGCTGCTGGTCTATCCAAACTCTGCATTGTCCTTCTGACAGCTGAGAAGTCAGAAAAAGCCTTGGCTGTGTCAAGAGAACAAGTGATCATTGATGCTGCTGTCCCATTTCTTGACACTAGGAATTCATTTAGTGAAATGTTTAGCAGCTGACAGGAGGAGTGTGTATACAGTACCTCAAGCCAGTGGCGTCCTGAGGCAGGTGCGGGGGGTGCACGCCGCACCGGGTGACACCTACCGCACGGGGTGACACCGGACCCATTCCACGAAAAGGTAAGTTGTAAAGCAAGCCGATGATTCCCGCAGGATGGATCAGATCCATCCTGTGGGGATCATCAGCTTTCTTTACAATTTACCTTTTCGTGGCATGTGTCCGGTGTCACCCCATATAGGTTGCATGCCGACGATCCCCGCAGGATGGATCAGATCTGCGGACTGGGGAGCATAATGGATCGGATTCCGATCCATTATGCTCAATCCGCAGATCCGATCCATTCTGCAGAGATCGTCGGAGGGGGTGTCAAGTGTTATTGCACCAGGTGACACCAGCCCTAGGGACGCCCCTGCCTCAAGCATTTACATTTCTATGATTAAGACATGGATGGCCTAATCCCACCCCTTGCCAAACCATTGCCTGGGTCATCACACACACACCAGATTTAAAAAAAGAAGCACATCTACAAAATAGAAAATTTGGTTTGGCAAAAAGTATTTTAGCTGCTTTTCAATGCAAGAAACACAAAAATAATGAGTGTAGGCAGCATACCAAGAACATTGCATCAGTTTCAAAAATACAGAACATAGCAAAACCCTGGAAAAGTCAACAGAATTACAGAATTAGGACATCTTTCTTGTTTAGAAAGACTTGTGGTGAATAATTGTTGAGGTATTTAGCAAGAAAGTTTGCAAATCAATAAATTCATGAAGCAAGACAGTTTGCAAAAGTTAAAGTATAACAAAAGGGAAAACCTTTTTTTTAGTCTTGGATGGAGTGGAGAATTAGAACACCTATTCTTTTTTTTGCAGTTTGTGCCCCCCCTTAGGGAGCTTCACCCTATTTGTCCTATTTACCATTATCATCGAAAGGGAAAGTAAAGGAAAACCCCAAATTTTGTGTTGTCCCCAGAAAGGTATTCTTGGGGAAATTTTCCAATAGGGATACTAGTTCTGGTGACCTGGGCGTCCTCAAAAAATTTCCTTAATTTGCAGGGATTTCCTCGTATTTCCTGTTGTAGCTATGGGACAGGAAGCGAAGGGAAATCTCCCCAATGGGATGCAGATGGCAAAAAATAAACTGACAGGGGTTATAACTCTTGCCTAAAATTCTACTTTAACTGTCAGAGTACTATATGAAGCATTATACTTTCAAATTTGTAGTTCACACAAAGTTAGGGAAACTGACGATGCTTGGATCTCTAAAGCCTCTCATACTTCAGACATTCTCAGTTTTCTCTGGTTTTCATAGGACCTTTAGTGCTGCCCTTGACACCTCCAGAGGGCCGTACAACAGAAGCTCTTTTTTTATATGCTGAAGTACATTGCGGCATATTTGGCAGCCCATTCATAATTAATTGGCTGTACTGCAACACAATGACTTGTCCTGTTGTAGTTTTTAAGCATACTGAAATGGAGGTGGTAGTAAAATAAACCCCATCATTAGTGTCAGTGGTAGTATTAGTAACTCCCAGCATAGGTGTGAGCGGATGCAATAATAATAACCTTGTGCACTGGTGTCAGTGACTGCAATAATAACCCCCAGAATTGGTACCAGTGACCACAATAGTAACCCCCAGCATTGGTACCCGTGACCACAATAATAACCCCCAGCATTGGTGTCAGTGACTGCAGTAAAAACACCCAGTATTGATGCTCATTATAATAACCGCCAACAATGGTGTCAGTGAGCATAATAATAACCTCTAGCATTGGTGCCAGTGACCACAGTAATAGCCTCTAGCATTGGAGCCAGAGACTGCATTAATAACCTCTAGCGCTGGTGTCTTCACATTGATAGTCAGTGGCAGGGCTATATCAAACCCTCTTCATTAGTTACTTTATGCGCCAATGCCAGTTACCTAACAGTCGTGCCCGGCATGCGCACCTGCCACCAGACTGGCGCCAGGCGGACTATTTAAACCGCTACTGCACTATGAGTCCTTGCCTTCTGGTCTACCACGTTCCGTTATCTGCTGTCTGTTGTATCCTGATCCTGTTGCCTACCTGACCTGTCTTGACTTCACTTGAACTCTACCTGCACCGACCCAGCTTATCCTTTGACTACGCCTTTGCATGTTCCCCTGCTATCTACCTATGGTTGTTGACTTCTGGCCTGAACTTCGACTATCCACTTACCTGCTCCCTGTACCTGATTGATTCCGACTCGGCTTGTCTGACGCTGCTACTTCTCCTGCCAGTAACTACCACTTGCTACCTACTGTCTGCAGTTACCTTGTTCCTGCTAGAACCTACCAGCCGCTGCTCTTGCTGACCTTCATCTTCTGCTCTTCTGCATCCGCAACTAACCTGCATCCTGTTCGTCCGTACTACCCACCTGTCGACTGACATAGCAGACTTGCCAGGCACTCATGCCACTCCTGGCTCTCGTGCCTTCTGTTTGCTCTATCAGGGGTACCGAGCAGGAGGTGTAAGAGGACGCCCTGATCTCCACATCAGGCTGACCCACCAGGTACATGACAATACCAGAAGGCCATGTCGGAGCCTGAAAGAGGGCCTCTCCTCTAGACAAGATCTGCCATGATATTGCGGCACTGACGCAAGCCGTCAAGGATCTGAAAGAAGGGTATACTCGACTCGAGAATTGCCTTCAGACCCTAACTGTGCCTGAACCCTCACCCAATGCCGCGGTGGCACCTGCTTCAACTGCTGCTCCAGGAACCATGGTGACTCCTGCTGTGATGCTGCTGCCCCCTAAACCAAGAGTGCCCACACCCAAGAGATTTTATGGTGATCGAAGTAAGTTCTGGGCGTTTCGTAATGCATGTGAACTATATTTTGCATTAGAACCTTTTCACTGGAGGCAACCAAAGTGGGGTTCGTGTTATCTCTACTTCAAGGTGAATCACAGGCATGGGCTCATCATCTGCTGGAGAAAGAAGATGCCAAGTTATCCTCAGTTTCATGGCCCAGCTCTATGATGATCCCCAGCAATCTGCATCAGCGGAAGCAGCTCTTCATTCTCTTCAGCAGGGTCGCAGGGCAGTGGAGGACTATGTAACTGAGTTTAGGCGCTGGAGCACCGATACCAGTTGGAATTACGCTGCCCTACGTTATCAATTCCGCTTGGGCCCTGCTGAACCCCTTAAAGATGAGCTAGCCCATGTAGGGGTACCAAGCACACTGGAAGGACTCATTAATTTAGCTATTCAGATTGACCGTCGTCTTAGGGAGCAAAGACGAGAAAGGTCTGCTGGTCAAGTCCTCCCAATTTGAATGCTACCGAGGGCACCACCACCGGAAAGCATGGCAACAACCATTTCAGCCACATCCTCAGTCAAAGAACCCAAACCAATGCAACTGGGATCACTGCAAGCCTCTCTAACACCTGAAGAGCGCCAACGTCGCCAACAGAATAACTTGTGCCTCTATTGCAGGGAACTTGGTCACTATGTACGGAATTGTCCTGCAAAGCTGCATAAGTTTCTGACCATCGTGCCTGCTAATTTACCATCTGCACCCGTCAACCCTGCTCATGTTGCTATCTCCGTCTCGTTTCAGCTTCCGGGAAGAACCCTTCCAGTCTCCGCTATCATTGACTCCGGACCCTGCAGCTGCTTTATCAATTCAACTTTTGCCCTTCAACACCAGATACCCCTACGAGCCAAAACGCAGAGACTTTCAGTATATTGGCTGATTGATCCAGAATAAAATCTGGGGCGGTTACCCAGGAAACTACTCTTCTCCCAGTTTTAACATCTCCCTCTGGCCACAAAGAGCTGCTATGTCTGGATGCCATTGCTTCACCTCTATTTCTGGTCATTTTGGGTATCCCCTGGTTACAAGCACACAATCCCAGCATCGACTGGGTATCTGGTAAAGTGGACTTTCAGTCAGGAATATATTGATAACAGCCTGAACAAGGGGTTAATCCGCCCCTCTACTTCCCCAGCAAGAGCAGGTATCTTCTGCGTTGAAAAGAAAGATCACTCCCTCCGTCCATGTGTGGATTACCGTGAGCTGAACAGAATTACAGTTAACAACAGATATCCCCTGCCATTAGTTCCAGAACTATTTCAGAGACTCAGCTCTGCAACTGTATTCACCAAGCTAGACTTACGAGAGGCATACAACCTTGTATGAATCCGGGAGGGAGATGAATGAAAGACTGCCTTCCATACCAGGTTTGGGCACTTTGAGTATTTAGTAATGCCCTGCAACCTTCCAGCATTTTGTTAATAATATTTTCAAGGACTTCTTGGACATTTTTGTTATAGTTTATCTCGATGATATTTTGATCTTTTCTGCATCAATTGAACTTCACCAAGGGCATGATCAGAAGGTCCTCGGTCGCCTTAGATTACATGGACTATATGCAAAACCTGAAAAATGCTAATTTGAACGCCAGAGCATCCAATTCCTGGGATTAATTATCTCCACTGAAGGCTTTAGGATGGATTCCCAGAAGGTCTCTGCCATCCTGGACAGGAAGGGAATCTAGCGCTTTGTGGGTTTTGAAAATCAAATTTCGTCATAAATTTAGGTCAAAATGTATTCTGCGACATGTCTTTACTAAAACAAATCCCAATACATGTAAATGAATTGGTTTATGTGAAAGTTATAGCATTTACAGTTGTGACCAAAATTATTCAACCCCCAATGCTGTAAAGGGGTTTAGGGACTATAGTGTACATTTGGAATTGTATTCAGAATCAAATCCTACAAGGACGTTGTAACTACCCAAATGCAACTAAAATGACATCAATTGTTTATGTAATACAGTAGTAAATGGTTCTTATGTGGTTTCTTCATTGCCACAATTATTCAACCCCTTAAAGACTACCACTCTGAAGAACAGAGGTTCATACAGGTGCTTTCCATCAGGTATTGAAAACACCTGTGGATGTCACCGAGCAGCAATCAAGCATAATAAGCACCAATTAGGCAGCTTTAAAATGACTGTGATACTCAGCTCCTTCTAGACATTTACTGGTGTGGTTACAAACATGGTGAAGGCAAGAGAATGGTCCAGGAAGACAAGAGAAGAGGTGATTTCTCTTCACAGGAAGGGCAATGGCTATAAGAAGATTGCAAAGATGTTAAACATACCAAGAGACACCTTAGGAAGCATCATTCGCAAATTCAAGGCAAAGGGCACTGTTGAAACGCTACCTGGTCGTGGCAGAAAGAAGATGCTGACTTCGACTGCTGTGCGCTACCTGAAGCGTAGAGTGGAGAGAAGTCCCCGTGTGACTGCTGAGGAACTGAGAAAAGATTTGTCAGATGTGGGTACAGAAGTTTCAGCCCAGACAATAAGACGCACACTGCGTAATGAAGGCCTCCGTGCCAGAACTCCCAGGCGTACCCCCTTGCTGTCTCCAAAGAATAAGAAGAGTCGACTGCAGTATGCCAAAAGCCATGTGGACAAACCACAAAAGTTGTGGGATAGTGTTCTGTGGACTGATGAAACAAAATTAGAACTGTTTGGGCCCATGGATCAACGCTATGTTTGGAGGAGGAAGAACAAGGCCTATGATGAAAAGAACACCTTGCCTACTGTGAAGCATGGTGGAGGGTCAATCATGCTTTGGGGCTGTTTTGCTTC
The DNA here is from genome assembly GCF_062004578.1 of Staurois parvus. Taxonomy (NCBI): domain Eukaryota; kingdom Metazoa; phylum Chordata; class Amphibia; order Anura; family Ranidae; genus Staurois; species Staurois parvus. The sequence continues at coordinate 6,112,696 of NW_028317882.1, forward strand.
TGCAGGTACAGGGAAGCTTCAGCGTGTGCAAGGTACCATGAATTCTCTTCAGTACCAGGAGATATTGGATGGAAACGTGATGCAGTCCGTCACACACCTGAGGCTTGGGAGACGTTGGACCTTTCAACAGGACAATGATCCCAAGCATACCTCCAAGTCCACTAGAGCATGGTTGCAGAGGAAAGGCTGGAACATTTTGGAGTGGCCATCGCAGTCACCAGACTTAAATCCGATTGAGAACCTCTGGTGGGACTTAAAGAAAGCAGTTGCAGTGCGCAAGCCTAAGAATGTGACTGAACTGGAGGCCTTTGCCCATGAAGAATGGGCGAAGATACCCGTAGATCGCTGCAAGACACTTGTGTCAAGCTATGCTTCACGTTTAAAAGCTGTTATAACTGTAAAAGGATGCTGTACTAAGTACTAAGATTGAATGTCACTTGGGGGTTGAATAAAACTGATAATGCTGTGAGCACAGAAAAGACATTTGTGGTTATTTCATTATAACTGTTATGTTATATTTGTCTGACCTACAAGTGCCTCTTTAATGTAAATGTAAGCAAGATGACTGAATGATCAAAAGCAATGTCAAACTGGCCAAAACACTCAATTTCAGTGGGGGTTGAATAATTTTGGTCACAACTGTACAGATACTGGAATTTTTTATACTAATAATGGTGATGATCAGCGACTTATAGCGGTACTGCGGGACTGCGGCGGGCTTTCTGACACTGGAGGGAACTGACTTGGTGTCACTGACATCCCCAGTGACACCAATACAGTGATCAGTGCAAACAAAAAGCACTGACACTGTACTAATGGCACTGGGGAGGAAGGAGTTAACACGAGGGCTGATCAAAGGCTTAACTGTGTATAGGGAGTGTTTTACTAGGGGGCGGGGAGGGGGAATGTGTGCTTCACTGTAAAGCACACTGATCGGGATGGCTGTGCTCAGCCATCTCAAGCTGTGTGCACAAACTGACAGCGAGGAGGGTTGTTGGTAAACAATGCAGCCCTCCTCCCTATCAGTGTTTGCCGGTAATCACCAGGCGCCGGCGGGTAAGAAAAAACTTTTTTTGGCTCAAAAAATGTCCAAAAACGCAGGTTTACCCCGTTTTTCAGTGTTAGAACGTTTTTACAGCTAAAAAAACTCCTCTAGAAACCCACTAGTTCTGGGATTTTTTCCAGCCAAAAAACGCCCCTGCCAAAAAAAGTTGATTACAGTCTATGTGTGCATGGACACATAGGATAACATGCTGGGGAGTTTACTAGCTGTAAAAAATAACGTCAAACGCCAAAAACAGCAGCTGTAAAAACGTCAAGTGTGCATGAGGACTAACAATCAGGAACTGGGTCTCCGAGATAACAATCAACTGTTCAATATGATAGCCTCTGGTTGGCTGTCACAGTGTTTAGTCAAAAGAGATACATTGTATCATTTTCTCCTTGCTAGAGGAGAATAATGTAAATAAAGCAATGTGTGTAAAATAAAAAAAAAATAGCAAGATCAAGGTTTGATCTATGTCAGTGTCACATTTACAGTTAGGGTGAAACGTCATGGTTCAGAGTCAAATATCAGGGTCAGTGTATTTTATGTAGAATTAAAACCTGGTTCACATTTATGCAAATTGGATGCATCCAATTTGCATGACAGGTGAAATTGCAGTGGTTTCTTTTGTGTCTGTTCACATATTTGCAGTGCAAACGGAGTGCAGATTCAGTGCAAATTGAAAAAAGAGTCCTGTCAGTTTTCTGAGCATTGCGCTTCAGCTCAGGTGTGAATTCAGGCTCATTGACTTCTATGAGAACACTTCTGAATCGCACGTCATCAGATGTGAACATGATAAAATCCTGACCTGATCTAAACCTGTCCTGAACCTGATCTAAACCTGACCTGAACCACTGAACAACTACTTTGTCAATCAGCTGTGAAAACGGAGCTTTAATTTGCGCCGCAAATGTGTGAATCCACACTAACAATCAACACTAAATCAACACTAAATTAATTTAATATCATTGTCAGTGTGTTTTAGGTAGGATAAAAAAGCAAAATGCACACTATTGTTTCTGGGCCCTACTGCCCTACTACAGGTACAAACAAAAATGACATATACATATACAGTATTTGTCACTGCGATCCTCAAAAAAATGAACATTTATTTTGGGTTGTTATTTTGTGGTAGGTTATGATAATAGCAAGAAAAATACAGCTAAATAAGGAAAAAAAATTTTTTTTTACTATTTTGTGGAAGTTTCCTTTGATAATAAAAAAAAACAAGAGATATCCATTACCATTTACCACCAAATGAAAGCTGAACTTGTCCTAAAAAAAAGATATACTGCACCTGGATATACTAACTAGTTGTGATGATAGGTACAGTTTTACACAACTGTGTTCAGGCTTTAAGATTTGTTTTACCCTTCATCACGAAGAGGTAAAAATGGAATGAGCAAACCATTTACTTTGGTTTCATATACAGTAGGGAAGGGCTAAGGGTTCTTTGTGGTTTTTATTGCTGTTAGAGATGAGCGAATTATTCAAAAATTTGGTTCGGCTGATTCGCCGAATTCGCCGCATAAATTCGCTTCGAGCCGAACATATTCTCTGCGAATTTAACTTATAAAAAGGGTGTTTCTAGGCTTCAGAGAGCCTTTATATTAGTGCAGAACACTGTACCTTTAATTTAAATGCCCTTGGAGTCTGCTGGGGAAGAGAAATAATACTGTCAGTCAGTATGACATGCAGATGAGTGCCGTCGATCTTAGAATCACCGCACACTTCACTCATTTGGGCAGTCACGGGGCCAAAACCAGAGTGTGGAGCCACAGTGTGGCGGTGGAGGCAGCAGCAATGGGAGGCCATACAGCACCCTATGACAAAATGGAACCCACCAGCAGTGTGAGGAGACCTGAAAGTGGCACATGGCAGAGTGTGGCGATGGAGACAGCAGCAATGGGAGGCCGTACAGGGACCCATGACACACTCTGGACCTGGCAGCAGCATGAGGAGGCGGTACAGGGGCCCATGACAGATTACGGGCCTGGCAGCAGCATGAGAAGTCGGTACGGGGGCCCATGGCAGATTACGGGCCTGGCAGCAGCATGAGGAGGCGGTACAGGGGCCCATGGCAGAGTGGCGGAGCGTAAGCAGCTAAAATTGAAGGCCATACAGAGGCCTATGTTAAAAAGTCCCCCCAGCAGCAGCGTGGGGAGACGACTATCAAGAGTCCAATGGCAGAGTGGCGGAGCAGAAGCAGCTTCAATTGAAGGCCATACACAGGCCTAGGTTTAAAAGTCCCTCACAGTTAATTCCAATAACGAACTCTACTCCTCCGTGCAATCTACTTACGAGACCCTGGGCAGGTCTGGGTCCAATTTGTGGTAGAGACTGGTTTTGTTCAGCCATGCTTGAGCGAGTAATAACAGGTCTGTGCTGCCCTTTGGTGTCTGGCTTAATGCGCACAACACTGAACGTCCCAGCGTTTGTCAACGATTTGCCGTTAAGTGATGCAAACCCGCTGAACCACGTTCATGAGGAGCCGGTACAGGGGGCCATGAATCAGTATGGACCTGGCAGCAGCGTGAGCAGACGACAGAGGCACATGGCGCAGGGTGGCGGTGTAGGCAGCATTATTCTGAAGCCATACACAGGCCTAGGTTAAAAAGCGGAAGCCGTCAGCAGCGTGAGCAGACGACAGAGACACATGGCGCAGGGTGGCGGTGGATGCAGCAGTATTCGGAAGCCAAACACAGGCCTCGGTTAAAAAGCGGAAGCCGTCAGCAGCGTGAGCAGACGACAGAGGCACATGGCGCAGGGTGGCGGTGGAGGCAGCAGCAATGGAAGGCCATACAGCACCCTATCACAAAATGGAACCCACCAACAGTGTAAGGAGACCTGAAAGTGGCACATGGCAGAGTCTGGCGATGAAGTCAGCAGCAATGGGAGGCCGTACAGGGACCCATGACACACTCTGGACCTGGCAGCAGCAAGAGGAGGCGGTACAGGGGCCCATGGCAGAGTGGCGAAGCGTAAGCAGCTTAAATTGAAGGCCATACAGAGGCCTATGTTAAAAAGTCCCCCCAGCAGCAGTGTGGGGAGACGACTATCAAGAGTCCAATGGCAGAGTGGCGGAGCAGAAGCAGCTTCAATTGAAGGCCATACACAGGCCTAGGTTAAAAAGTCCCCCCAGCAGCAGCGTGGGGAGACGACTATCAAGAGTCCAATGGCAGAGTGGCGGAGCGGAAGCAGCTTCAATTGAAGGCCATACACAGGCCTAGGTTAAAAAGTCCCCCCAGCAGCAGTGTGGGGAGACGACTATCAAGAGTCCAATGGCTGAGTGGCGATCCGGGAAGTCAGCGTTGTGATTGCAGATGCAATGCAGAGATTCTATGAGGTGAAGATCATATACCGTCGTACTTCCATCCATAAGACGGAACAACCTAGGAACCGGGAGCTTTATTGCCCTGACCCGCTGAGCAGCTTCTGGGATACCCAAGAGTTTGGCTTCTGTGGGGAATATGGTTGAAAACTGAAACTTAAAGGCATGTTGACGGAAGGGCACCAGTGTCAGTGCTCCGGAGGGAATATAGCTTCAAAGCTGACACTTAAAGGTATATCGACGGTCAGAGACCACAGGAAGTGGAGCTTGCGTCTTAAATCGACTGAATGTGGCAGACGTGAAACGTCTACAGGCCGTATATGAAACGGGTTGTTCCTCTTTCTGGAATACAGTTGTGTCCAAAATTATTCAACCCCCACTGAAATTGAGTGTTTTGGCCAGTTTGACATTGCTTTTGATCATTCAGTCATCTTGCTTACATTTACATTAAAGAGGCACTTGTAGGTCAGACAAATATAACATAACAGTTATAATGAAATAACCACAAATGTCTTTTCTGTGCTCACAGCATTATCAGTTTTATTCAACCCCCAAGTGACATTCAATCTTAGTACTTAGTACAGCATCCTTTTACAGTTATAACAGCTTTTAAACGTGAAGCATAGCTTGACACAAGTGTCTTGCAGCGATCTACGGGTATCTTCGCCCATTCTTCATGGGCAAAGGCCTCCAGTTCAGTCACATTCTTAGGCTTGCGCACTGCAACTGCTTTCTTTAAGTCCCACCAGAGGTTCTCAATCGGATTTAAGTCTGGTGACTGCGATGGCCACTCCAAAATGTTCCAGCCTTTCCTCTGCAACCATGCTCTAGTGGACTTGGAGGTATGCTTGGGATCATTGTCCTGTTGAAAGGTCCAACGTCTCCCAAGCCTCAGGTGTGTGACGGACTGCATCACGTTTCCATCCAATATCTCCTGGTACTGAAGAGAATTCATGGTACCTTGCACACGCTGAAGCTTCCCTGTACCTGCAGAAGCAAAACAGCCCCAAAGCATGATTGACCCTCCACCATGCTTCACAGTAGGCAAGGTGTTCTTTTCATCATAGGCCTTGTTCTTCCTCCTCCAAACATAGCGTTGATCCATGGGCCCAAACAGTTCTAATTTTGTTTCATCAGTCCACAGAACACTATCCCACAACTTTTGTGGTTTGTCCACATGGCTTTTGGCATACTGCAGTCGACTCTTCTTATTCTTTGGAGACAGCAAGGGGGTACGCCTGGGAGTTCTGGCACGGAGGCCTTCATTACGCAGTGTGCGTCTTATTGTCTGGGCTGAAACTTCTGTACCCACATCTGACAAATCTTTTCTCAGTTCCTCAGCAGTCACACGGGGACTTCTCTCCACTCTACGCTTCAGGTAGCGCACAGCAGTCGAAGTCAGCATCTTCTTTCTGCCACGACCAGGTAGCGTTTCAACAGTGCCCTTTGCCTTGAATTTGCGAATGATGCTTCCTAAGGTGTCTCTTGGTATGTTTAACATCTTTGCAATCTTCTTATAGCCATTGCCCTTCCTGTGAAGAGAAATCACCTCTTCTCTTGTCTTCCTGGACCATTCTCTTGCCTTCACCATGTTTGTAACCACACCAGTAAATGTCTAGAAGGAGCTGAGTATCACAGTCATTTTAAAGCTGCCTAATTGGTGCTTATTATGCTTGATTGCTGCTCGGTGACATCCACAGGTGTTTTCAATACCTGATGGAAAGCACCTGTATGAACCTCTGTTCTTCAGAGTGGTAGTCTTTAAGGGGTTGAATAATTGTGGCAATGAAGAAACCACATAAGAACCATTTACTACTGTATTACATAAACAATTGATGTCATTTTAGTTGCATTTGGGTAGTTACAACGTCCTTGTAGGATTTGATTCTGAATACAATTCCAAATGTACACTATAGTCCCTAAACCCCTTTACAGCATTGGGGGTTGAATAATTTTGGACACAACTGTAAGTGTTGGAAATGGCCACTCTTTTTGGTGTGGCGTTTTGTCTATTTAATTCCGATAACGGACTCTACTCCTCCGTGCAATCTACTTACGAGACCCTGGGCAGGTCTGGGTCCAATTTGTGGTAGAGACTGGTTTTGTTCAGCCATGCTTGAGCGAGTAATAACAGGTCTGTGCTGCCCTTTGGTGTCTGGCTTAATGCGCACAACACTGAACGTCCCAGCATTTGTCAACGATTTGCCGTTAAGTGATGCAAACCCGCTGAACCACGTTCATGAGGAGCCGGTACAGGGGGCCATGAATCAGTATGGACCTGGCAGCAGTGTGAGGAGACCCGAAAGTGGCACATGGCGCAGGGTGGCGGTGGAGGCAGCAGTATTCGGAAGACATACACAGGACTAGTTTAAAAAGCGGAAGCCGTCAGCAGCGTGAGCAGACGACAGAGGCACATGGCGCAGGGTGGCGGTGGAGGCAGCAGTATTCGGAAGCCATACACAGGCCTAGGTTAAAAAGCGGAAGCCGTCAGCAGCGTGAGCAGACGACAGAGGCACATGGCGCAGGGTGGCGGTGGAGGCAGCAGTATTCGGAAGCCATACACAGGCCTAGGTTTAAAACTGGAACCCAGCAGCGTGAGCAGACGACAAAGACGCACATGGCAGAGGATGGATCTGGCAGCAGTATGAGAAGGCGGTACAGGGGCCCGTGGCACAGTGTGGTGATGGGGGCTACAGCAACTGGATGCCAGAAAGTGTCCGATAGGGCTATATACTGCATGGAATTATAAAGTTGTAAAGACAGCGGCCTATAAGGCTATACACACTATAACAATCATGACTTGATTGACCATTGGCCTATAAGGCTATACACAGCATGAATATCATGACTTATTCTGAGAGTGGTTTGGAAGGCTATATACAAAAAGTAATTCATGAGCTGTCCGGACAGCGGACAATAAGTACATATATACAAATCAATTCATCAGCTGTCCAGCCAGCGGCCTCAAAGGCGACACATATAGAAAGCAATTCATGAGCTGTTCAGACAGCGGCCTCTAAGGCGACAGATATACAAAGCAATTCCCGAGGTGTTCAGGGAGTGGCCTGAACGGCTAGGTTATTACTAAATATATTTTTGTGGCCAAACATCGGCCTATAAATAGATGTCTACACAGTGACAAAAAATTATGTCGCCAGACAGCGGCCCCTAAGGCGACAGATATACAAAGCAATTCCCGCGAGCGCACAGGGCCCACAGTGTCTGAGGATGGACGTTGGCGCAGAAAGGCAGAGACCAACTGACTACATAGGTGGTTTTTATAGTACTTTATTTTGGCCTCCCTCTCAGCAGGTGTGAAAAAGGCCACCATTTTTGAACGGTAGAGAGGGTCCAACAAGGTGGACAGCCAAAAGTCATCCCTCTGTCTGATGGTTATTATTCGGCTGTCGCTACGCAAGCAACCGAGCATGCTATGGGCCATTTGTGCCAAGGAATGCGAGGGACTCCCTGCCTCCATCTCCACAGCATACTGCCACGGTGCGTCTGGGTCCTCTGTCTCCTCCTCCTCCTCTACCAGATGCTCCTGCTCCTCCACTCCTGTCCGCTGAGTGGAAAAACCACCCATTTCACTCAATAATTCCTGAGCACCAATGTCCTCCTCTACCTCCTCCTCTTCTTCCTGTCCTGCCCCCACAGGGGTCATGTGGCGTTGAGATCTGTGCGCCACGTCTACCGCACCCTGACCAGCCATTGTTAACAGCATTTGTTCCAGGACGTGCAACAGAGGAATGACGTCGTTCATCCCATAGTCCTGCCAACTCACGAATAGCGTGGCCTCCTCAAAGGGCCTGAGCAAGCGGCAGGTGTCACGCATGAGCTGCCAATGGCTGACATCTAAGTTACACAGGGGAGTACCTCTATCCGCTTGTAACATCAGGAAATCGGTGATGGCCTTTCGCTGTTCGTAAAGGCGGTCTAACATATGTAGGGTTGAATTCCACCTTGTTGCAACGTCGCAGATCAGGCGATGCTGTGGAATTCCGTTCTGCCGCTGCAGCTCAAGGAGGTTGTGCTTTGCGGTGTAGGAATGGCTGAAATGCATGCAAAGTTTACGTGACATTTTAAGGATGTCTTGCAGTGTGATGGTGGATTTTAGGAACCGCTTGACAACCAGATTGAACACGTGAGCCATGCATGGCGCATGGCACAACCTTCCTTGACGCAGAGCAGACACCACGTTCTTTCCGTTGTCGGTCAACATGGTTCCGATTTTCAGTTTGCGTGGAGACAGCCATCTGTCGATTTCTCTGTTCATTACACTCAGAAGTTCCTCCCCTGTGTGACTACGTTCGCCAAGGCATACCAGGTGCAGCACAGCGTGACACCGTTGCGCCCTGCACATGTGATATGCCGGTCGGGTAATGGGACTTGGCACGGGGGTGGCGGCTGAGGACACGGCGGAAGAAGAGGTGGTAGAGGCGGACATCTTTGCTGGACCAAGGACGTGCAAACGTGAAGGCAAAAGCGGCGTGACCTGTCCAAGTTGCTGGTGCGGCTGTGCCGGCACCACGTTCACCCAGTGGGCCGTAAATGACATGTACTGTCCCTGACCGTAGTTACAGCTCCACACGTCGGCGCTGCCGTGCACTTTGGCAGAGACCAACATGCTCAAAGACTGGCCCACCATCTCTTCTACATGTGAATGCAGGGCTGGCACTGCCTTTTTGGCGAAGAAATGCCGGCTTGGCACTCTCCACCGCGGCTTGGCACAAGCCATCATTTCTCGGAAAGGTGCTGAGTCCACCACTTGGAAAGGGAGGGACTGCAGCACCAGCAACTTGGACAGGAGGACGTTCAGTTTCTGCACCGTCGGGTGCGTGCTCGCAAACTGTTGTCTCTTGGAAACGGATTCCAAGAAAGACTGCTGACGGAATCCGTGAAGAGGAGTAGCAGGAGAAGGAGCATCTGAACGAGCGGAAGATGCCAACGAGCGACAACTCCCCTCAGCAGAGGTGTTGGAGCCTTGACTGGCTGATAGAGGGCGATTGACATCGGGTGACGGAGCAAGTAACGGAGCGGGTGATGGAGCGGGGGCTGGGGCAGGCAGAACCGCCGTATCTTTATCACGGTTTTCCCAGGCCACCGAATGGCGACGCTGCATATGCTGACGCAACGCTGTAGTCCCAACATTGGCCCCCTGGCCACGCTTGACTTTCTGGCCACATAGTCGACATACGGCTACGTTTACTTCCTCGGGCGGCTTGACGAAAAATTGCCACACCGCCGAGTAGGAAACTTTGCCCCCGCTACTCCTCACTGGCTGACTGCTACTTCCTCCGTGCACACCGGCACCACTACTGGCCGTGGTGGTAGGCTGCAGTGGAGCTGGTGCTCTACTCCGTGGCCGTTTGCCTCCACTGACACTGCTGCGACCCTGCTGCCTCCTGGGCAACCCACCGACTGTTTTGCTCGCTGGCAATCTGGCACCCTCTTCTCCTGATGATGCGGAAGCAATAGCCTGATGACGACGAGGCTGCCAAGTGCGATCAGCCTCATCATCATCAATTAGGGTCTCCGCATCACTACTAGCCCCCTCGGCTGCATGTGGGTCAGGAGACAGACCTGTCTCTAGACCGGCTACCGAGCCACTCTCCTCGCCAGTACTTCTTCGCCTGGCTGCTGAAGAGGCGGATGTCTCCCCCTGTTCCTGACCGCCCTCTGTTAGCTCTTCCTCACTGTACAGTGGGGCTGAGCCCACAGCATGCGATACTACGCTTGGTGAGGGAACACCAAAGGACAGGGGCAGGTCGAGGACACGTGATTTCAGTGGGCTTGCTCCCGGGCCATGCCAACTAACGGTTGTGTCTGACGTACCCACCGACCGTTGGCTGTAGGTGTCAGAGGTGACCTGGGAAGAGGAAGACGACCGAGTCAACCAATCGATGACGGCAGGGTTGTCGGTGGAGACACGACCGCTGGATGACACCAGGAGCACTGGCCTCTGGCTGCGACTAGTGCTGCCTCGACCCCTTCCTCTGCTGCCACGTCTGCTCGCTCCTGAAACATTGCCTCCTCTGCCACTCCTCTGCGTGTTGTCTGACATACTCTTTAATTCAATAAGCACCCCAAAAATAAAAACGGATTTAACTCTTTGAACGTACAATAGTGGTTGTGAAGCAGAAAGTCAGTTTATTTAGCACAATCGGTCAATTGCAGCTTGCCGTTGGCTGTAAACTGTACGTTTATGTCACTGGAATGCACTAATCACCCAAAAAATATTACCGCCACCCGGCGTGTAAATGGATCTAACTCTTTGAACGTACAATAGTGGTTGTGAAGCAGAAAGTTAGTTTATTTAGCACAATCGGTCAATTGCAGCTTGCCGTTGGCTGGAAACTGTATGTTTATGTCACTGGAATGCACTAATCACCCAAAAAATATTACCGCCACCCGGCGTGTATATGGATTTAACTCTTTGAACGTACAATAGTGGTTGTGAAGCAGAAAGTCAGTTTATTTAGCACAATCGGTCAATTGCAGCTTGCCGTTGGCTGGAAACTGTACGTTTATGTCACTGGAATGCACTAATCACCCAAAAAATATTACCGCCACCCGGCGTGTAAATGGATCTAACTCTTTGAACGTTCAATAGTGGATGTGAAGCAGAAAGTCAGTTTATTTAGCACAATCGGTCAATTGCAGCTTGCCGTTGGCTGGAAACTGTACGTTTATGTCACTGGAATGCACTAATCATCCCAAAAATATTACCGCCACCCGGCGTGTATATGGATTTAATTCTTTGAACGTACAATAGTGGTTGTGAAGCAGAAAGTCAGTTTATTTAGCACAATCGGTCAATTGCAGCTTGCCGTTGGCTGGAAACTGTACGTTTAGGTCACTGGAATGCACTAATCAATCAAAAAATATTACCGCCAGCCGGCGTGTAAATGGATTTAACTCTTTGAACGTACAATAGTGGTTGTGAAGCAGAAAGTCAGTTTATTTAGCACAATCGGTCAATTGCAGCTTGCCGTTGGCTGGAAACTGTACGTTTATGTCACTGGAATGCACTAATCACCCAAAAAATATTACCGCCACCCGGCGTGTAAATGGATCTAACTCTTTGAACGTACAATAGTGGTTGTGAAGCAGAAAGTCAGTTTATTTAGCACAATCGGTCAATTGCAGCTTGCCGTTGGCTGGAAACTGTACGTTTATGTCACTGGAATGCACTAATCATCCAAAAAATATTACCGCCACCCGGCGTGTATATGGATTTTACTCTTTGAACGTACAATAGTGGTTGTGAAGCAGAAAGTCAGTTTATTTAGCACAATCGGTCAATTGCAGCTTGCCGTTGGCTGGAAACTGTACGTTTAGGTCACTGGAATGCACTAATCAATCAAAAAATATTACCACCAGCCGGCGTGTAAATGGATTTAACTCTTTGAACGTACAATAGTGGTTGTGAAGCAGAAAGTCAGTTTATTGTACACAATCGGTCAATTGCAGCTTGCCGTTGGCTGTAAACTGTACGTTTATGTCACTGGAATGCACTAATCACCCAAAAAATATTACCGGCACCCGGCGTGTAAATGGATTTAACTCTTTGAACGTACAATAGTGGTTGTGAAGCAGAAAGTCAGTTTATTGTACACAATCGGTCAATTGCAGCTTGCCGTTGGCTGGAAACTGTACGTTTATGTCACTGGAATGCACTAATCACCCAAAAAATATTACCGCCACCCGGCGTGTAAATGGATCTAACTCTTTGAACGTACAATAGTGGTTGTGAAGCAGAAAGTCAGTTTATTTAGCACAATCGGTCAATTGCAGCTTGCCGTTGGCTGTAAACTGTACGTTTATGTCACTGGAATGCACTAATCACCCAAAAAATATTACCGCCACCCGGCGTGTATATGGATTTAACTCTTTGAACGTACAATAGTGGTTGTGAAGCAGAAAGTCAGTTTATTTAGCACAATCGGTCAATTGCAGCTTGCCGTTGGCTGGAAACTGTACGTTTATGTCACTGGAATGCACTAATCACCCAAAAAATATTACCGCCACCCGGCGTGTAAATGGATCTAACTCTTTGAACGTACAATAGTGGTTGTGAAGCAGAAAGTCAGTTTATTGTACACAATCGGTCAATTGCAGCTTGCCGTTGGCTGTAAACTGTACGTTTATGTCACTGGAATGCACTAATCACCCAAAAAATATTACCGCCAGCCGGCGTGTAAATGGATTTAACTCTTTGAACGTACAATAGTGGTTGTGAAGCAGAAAGTCAGTTTATTGTACACAATCGGTCAATTGCAGCTTGCCGTTGGCTGGAAACTGTACGTTTCTGTCACTGGAATGCACTAATCACCCAAAAAATATTACCGCCAGCCGGCGTGTAAATGGATTTAACTCTTTGAACGTACAATAGTGGTTGTGAAGCAGAAAGTCAGTTTATTTAGCACAATCGGTCAATTGCAGCTTGCCGTTGGCTGGAAACTGTACGTTTATGTCACTGGAATGCACTAATCACCCAAAAAATATTACCGCCACCCGGCGTGTAAATGGATCTAACTCTTTGAACGTAGAATAGTGGTTGTGAAGCAGAAAGTCAGTTTATTTAGCACAATCGGTCAATTGCAGCTTGCCGTTGGCTGGAAACTGTACGTTTATGTCACTGGAATGCACTAATCACCCAAAAAATATTACCGCCACCTGGCGTGTATATGGATTTAACTCTTTGAACGTACAATAGTGGTTGTGAAGCAGAAAGTCAGTTTATTTAGCACAATCGGTCAATTGCAGCTTGCCGTTGGCTGGAAACTGTACGTTTATGTCACTGGAATGCCCTAATCACCCAAAAAATATTACCGCCACCCGGCGTGTAAATGGATCTAACTCTTTGAACGTACAATAGTGGTTGTGAAGCAGCAAGTCAGTTTATTTAGCACAATCGGTCAATTGCAGCTTGCCGTTGGCTGGAAACTGTACGTTTCTGTCACTGGAATGCACTAATCACCCAAAAAATATTACCGCCAGCCGGCGTGTAAATGGATTTAACTCTTTGAACGTACAATAGTGGTTGTGAAGCAGAAAGTCAGTTTATTTAGCACAATCGGTCAATTGCAGCTTGCCGTTGGCTGGAAACTGTACGTTTATGTCACTGGAATGCACTAATCGCCCAAAAAATATTACCGCCACCCGGCGTGTAAATGGATCTAACTCTTTGAACGTACAATAGTGGTTGTGAAGCAGAAAGTCAGTTTATTTAGCACAATCGGTCAATTGCAGCTTGCCGTTGGCTGGAAACTGTACGTTTATGTCACTGGAATGCACTAATCACCCAAAAAATATTACCGCCACCCGGCGTGTATATGGATTTAACTCTTTGAACGTACAATAGTGGTTGTGAAGCAGAAAGTCAGTTTATTTAGCACAATCGGTCAATTGCAGCTTGCCAATGGCTGGAAACTGTACGTTTATGTCACTGGAATGCACTAATCACCCAAAAAATATTACCGCCACCCGGCGTGTAAATGGATCTAACTCTTTGAACGTACAATAGTGGTTGTGAAGCAGCAAGTCAGTTTATTTAGCACAATCGGTCAATTGCAGCTTGCCGTTGGCTGGAAACTGTACGTTTCTGTCACTGGAATGCACTAATCACCCAAAAAATATTACCGCCAGCCGGCGTGTAAATGGATTTAACTCTTTGAACGTACAATAGTGGTTGTGAAGCAGAAAGTCAGTTTATTTAGCACAATCGGTCAATTGCAGCTTGCCGTTGGCTGGAAACTGTACGTTTGTGTCATTGGAATGCACTAATCACCCAAAAAATATTACCGCCAGCCGGCGTGTAAATGGATTTAACTCTTTGAACGTACAATAGTGGTTGTGAAGCAGAAAGTCAGTTTATTTTGCACAATCGGCAAACTGCAGCACCAACTGTGCACGACAGCCACCAAAAAAAAAAAGAGTGTATGTCACTTTAAATTTTCGATTCTTTGATAGCTGTGGCCCTAAGTAACGATTCTGTGTCCCTGAGTAACGATTCTGTGTCCCTGAGTAACGATTCTGTGTCCCTGAGTAACGATTCTGTGGCCCTAAAGTCTCTGTGGCCCTAACTCTGTCCCTTAATACAGACAGGTCTGTCTCTCTTGAATGACCGGAGGCTAATGGAGAATTCTAAGATGGCCGCGATTTATAGTGCTGGCTGGCTGCTGATTGGCTAATGCGATCACGTCATGAATGCATTATGGGTCAGCGCGCCTTGTCTGCGCGCCTTCCCAGAGATCCCCGCCCCATCTTCTCTGTCCATTTTCTCCGTGGCCACACATGTCGCCGCCATTTTTGGGAAAATTCGATTCGTGCATCCGAAGTTTGCTAATCTTCGGATTCGTCGCGAATAGAATTTTTCCAAATCTTCGGAACGAATTCCACTTCGTCATGTTCGATTCGCTCATCTCTAATTGCTGTCTTCATGTTGGGGAGATATTTCTTCACTTACTGTGTTGTACAATGTCCACATAAAAGAACATCTGGGTAGCAGTGACCATAACATGATTTCTAGAGATGAGCGAAGTATTGAAAAATTTGATTCGGCTGATTCGGCGAATTCCAGTATGAAATTCGATTCGATGCGAATTTCTTCGCTACGAAGATGGCTTATAAAAAGGGTTTCTAGGCTTCAGAGAGCCTTTAAATTAGTGCAGAACACTGTACCTTTAATTTAAATGCCCTTGGAGATCAGGAAGGAGAAGGAGAAGGATGAGAAGAAGGAGAAGGAGAAGGATGAGAAGAAGGAGAAGGAGAAGGATGAGAAGAAGGAGAAGGAGAAGGATGAGAAGAAGGAGAAGGAGAAGGATGAGAAGAAGGAGAAGGAGAAGGATGAGAAGAAGGAGAAGGATGAGAAGATGGAGAAGGAGAAGGATGAGAAGAAGGAGAAGGAGAAGGATGAGAAGATGGAGAAGGAGAAGGATGAGAAGAAGGAGAAGGATGAGAAGAAGGAGAAGGAGAAGGATGAGGAGAAGGAGAAGGATGAGAAGAAGGAGAAGGATGAGAAGAAGGAGAAGGAGAAGGATGAGAAGATGGAGAAGGAGAAGGATGAGAAGAAGGAGAAGGATGAGGAGAAGGAGAAGGATGAGAAGAAGGAGAAGGATGAGAAGAAGGAGAAGGAGAAGGATGAGAAGAAGGAGAAGGATGAGAAGAAGGAGAAGGAGAAGGATGAGGAGAAGGAGAAGGATGAGAAGAAGGAGAAGGAGAAGGATGAGAAGAAGGAGAAGGATGAGAAGAAGGAGAAGGATGAGAAGAAGGAGAAGGATGAGAAGAAGGAGAAGGATGAGAAGAAGGAGAAGGATGAGAAGAAGGAGAAGGAGAAGCAGAAGCAGAAGGATGAGAAGAAGGAGAAGGAGAAGGATGAGAAGATGGAGAAGGAGAAGGATGAGAAGAAGGAGAAGGATGAGAAGAAGGAGAAGGATGAGAAGAAGGAGAAGGATGAGGAGAAGGAGAAGGATGAGAAGAAGGAGAAGGATGAGAAGAAGGAGAAGGATGAGAAGAAGGAGAAGGATGAGAAGAAGGAGAAGGATGAGAATAAAGAGAAGGAGAAGGATGAGAAGATTGAGAAGGATGAGAAGAAGGAGAAGGATGAGAAGAAGGAGAAGGATGAGAAGAAGGAGAAGGAGAAGCAGAAGGAGAAGGATGAGAAGAAGGAAAAGGAGAAGGATGAGAAGATGGAGAAGGAGAAGGATGAGAAGAAGGAAAAGGAGAAGGATGAGAAGAAGGAGAAGGATGAGAAGAAGGATGAGAAGAAGGAGAAGGATGAGAAGAAGGATGAGAAGAAGGATGAGAAGAAGGAGAAGGATGAGAAGAAGGAGAAGGATGAGAAGAAGGAGAAGGATGAGAAGAAGGACAGTTCTGTGACAGTTTCTGTCTATTTCTGACAGTTCTGGGACATTCACTCCATACAGCGGTTTCAACCGCTGTATGGAGGGAATGTCCCATAACTGTCAGAAATAGACTATTTCTGACAGTTCTGGGACATTCACTCCATACAGCGGTTTCAACCGCTGCATGGAAGGAATGTCCCAGAACTGTCATAAATAGTCTATTTCTGACAGTTCTATGACATTCCCTCCATACAGCGGTTTCAACCGCTGTATGGAGTGAATGTCCCATAACTGTCAGAAATAGACTATTTCTGACAGTTCTGGGACATTCACTCCATACAGCGGTTTCAACCGCTGTATGGAGTGAATGTCCCAGAACTGTCAGAAATAGACTATTTATGACAGTTCTGGGACATTCCTTCCATACAGCGGTTGAAACATTGTATCTATTTGTTTCCATAAATGGATCCATTTATGGAAACAAATAGATACAATGTTTCAACCGCTGTATGGAAGGACAGTCCCAGAACTGTCATTAATAGTCTATTTCTGACAGTTCTATGACATTCCCTCCATACAGCGGTTAAAACCGCTGTATGGAGTGAATGTCCCAGAACTGTCATAAATAGTCTATTTCTAACAGTTCTGGGACATTCACTCCATACAGCGGTTGAAACATTGTATCTATTTTTTTCCATAAATGACATTCTGCATATACACTTAGAGGAGCGCTGCAGATACACTTTTTGCCGGCTTGGAATTATTCTTATTTTCATCCTACTTCTTCTTCTTATGAGGATGAGGATGAAGAAGAAGAAGTAGGATGAAAATAAGATTAATTCCAAGCCGGCAAAAAGTGTATCTGCAGAGCTCCTCTAAGTGTATTTGCAGAATGTCATTTATGGAAAAAAATAGATACAATGTTTCAACCGCTGTATGGAGTGAATGTCCCAGAACTGTCATAAATAGTCTATTTCTGACAGTTCTATGACATTCCCTCCATACAGCGGTTGAAACCGCTGTATGGAGTGAATGTCCCAGAACTGTCAGAAATAGTCTATTTCTGACAGTTATGGGACATTCCTTCCATACAGCGGTTGAAACATTGTATCTATTTGTTTCCATAAATGGATCCATTTATGGAAACAAATAGATACAATGTTTCAACCGCTGTATGGAAGGAATGTCACAGAACTGTTAGAAATAGTCTATTTCTGACAGTTCTATGACATTCCCTCCATACAGCGGTTTCAACCGCTGTATGGAGTGAATGTCCCAGAACTGTCAGAAATAGTCTATTTCTGACAGTTATGGGACATTCACTCCATACAGCGGTTGAAACATTGTATCTATTTTTTTCCATAAATGACATTCTGCAAATACACTTAGAGGAGCGCTGCAGATACACATTTTGCCGGCTTGGAATTAATCTTATTTTCATCCTACTTCTTCTTCTTCATCCTCATCCTTATAAGAAGAAGAAGAGGATGAGGATGAAGAAGAAGAAGAAGAAGTAGGCAAAAAGTGTATCTGCAGCGCTCCTCTAAGTGTATCTGCAGAATGTCATTTATGGAAAAAAATAGATACAATGTTTCAACCGCTGTATGGAGTGAATGTCCCATAACTGTCAGAAATACACTATTTCTGACAGTTCTGAGACATTCACTCCATACAGCGGTTGAAACCGCTGTATGGAGGGAATGTCATAGAACTGTCAGAAATAGACTATTTATGAAAGTTCTGGGACATTCCTTCCATACAGCGGTTGAAACATTGTATCTATTTGTTTCCATAAATGGATCCATTTATGGAAACAAATAGATACAATGTTTCAACCGCTGTATGGAAGGAATGTCCCAGAACTGTTAGAAATAGTCTATTTCTGACAGTTCTATGACATTCCTTCCATACAGCGGTTGAAACATTGTATCTATTTTTTTCCATAAATGACATTCTGCAAATACACTTAGAGGAGCGCTGCAGATACACATTTTGCCGGCTTGGAATTAATCTTATTTTCATCCTACTTCTTCTTCTTCTTCTTCATCCTCATCCTTATAAGAAGAAGAAGAGGATGAGGATGAAGAAGAAGAAGAAGTAGGCAAAAAGTGTATCTGCAGCGCTCCTCTAAGTGTATCTGCAGAATGTCATTTATGGAAACAAATAGATACAATGTTTCAACCGCTGTATGGAAGGACAGTCCCAGAACTGTCATTATTAGTCTATTTCTGACAGTTCTATGACATTCCCTCCATACAGCGGTTGAAACCGCTGTATGGAGTGAATGTCCCAGAACTGTCATAAATAGTCTATTTCTGACAGTTCTGGGACATTCACTCCATACAGCGGTTGAAACATTGTATCTATTCTTTTCCATAAATGACATTCTGCAGATACACTTAGAGGAGCGCTGCAGATACACTTTTTGCCGGCTTGGTATTATTCTTATTTTCATCCTACTTCTTCTTCTTCTTCTTATGAGGATGAGGATGAAGAAGAAGTAGGATGAAAATAAGATTAATTCCAAGCCGGCAAAAAGTGTATCTGCAGCGCTCCTCTAAGTGTATTTGCAGAATGTCATTTATGGAAAAAAAAAAAAAAATGTTTCAACCGCTGTATGGAGTGAATGTCCCAGAACTGTCATAAATAGTCTATTTCTGACAGTTATGGGACATTCCCTCCATACAGCGGTTTCCGGCAAAAAGTGTATGTGCAGAGTTCCTCTATTCTGCAGATACACTTAGAGGAGCTCTGCAGATACACTTAGAGGAGCTCTGCACATACACTTTTTGCCGGCTTGGAATTATTCTTATTTTCATCCTACTTCTTCTTCTTCTTCTTCATCCTCATCCTCTTCTTCTTCTGAGGATGAGGATGAAGAAGAAGAAGTAGGATGAAAATAAGATTAATTCCAAGCCGGCAAAAAGTGTATGTGCAGAGCTCCTCTAAGTGTATGTGCAGAGCTCCTCTAAGTGTATCTGCAGAATAGAGGAACTCTGCACATACACTTTTTGCCGGCTTGGAATTATTCTTATTTTCATCCTACTTCTTCTTCTTCTTCTTCATCCTCATCCTCTTCTTCTGAGGATGAGGATGAAGAAGAAGTAGGATGAAAATAAGATTAATTCCAAGCCGGCAAAAAGTGTATGTGCAGAGCTCCTCTAAGTGTATCTGCAGAGCTCCTCTAAGTGTATCTGCAGAATAGAGGAACTCTGCACATACACTTTTTGCCGGCTTGGAATTATTCTTCTTTTCATCCTACTTCTTCTTCTTCTTCTTCTTCATCCTCATCCTCAGAAGAAGAGGATGAGGATGAGGATGAAGAAGAAGAAGAAGAAGAAGAAGAAGAAGTAGGATGAAAAGAAGAATAATTCCAAGCCGGCAAAAAGTGTATGTGCAGAGTTCCTCTATTTCTGACAGTTCTCTGACAGCTTCTTCACATGTACAGCGGTTGAAACATCTGTATCCTAAATGGAAACTAATAGATACAATGTTTCAACCGCTAAACATGTGTTCCTTCTGTCAGAGAACGGTCAGAAATAGCGGAGCTCACTGCAGGGACACTTTTGCCGGCTGATCGGGAAATGTTCGATTCGCGCACCCGAAGTAGGCAAAATTTCGGATTCGACGTGGATCGAATATTTCCTGAAATTCGACTCGAATTCCGGTTCGCCTGGTTCGATTCGCTCATCTCTAATGATTTCATTTATTGTCAGCTGTAAACAACAAGCACATATGGGAAAAATAAAATGTTCAACTTTAAGAGAGCAAACAAATCTGATTTCTTTTTATGAGGTGAGCAAAACCTTGGACAGAGGGGTGGCGGTGGACATGGTATACTTAGATTTTGCAAAAGCGTTTGACACAGTTCCCCACAAAAGGCTAATGTATAAGGTAAAGTCTGCCGGCTTCACAGAGGACAAGGGGGCATTCTTTACATCTGGAGGAAAAGACATTTAATTTTCAAATATGGAAAGGTTTCTTCACAGTGATAGCTGTGAAAATGTGGAATAGACTCCCTCAAGAGTTGGTTCTGGCCAGCTCAATGGATTGCTTTAAAAAAACTGCCTTGGATACACAGAATATAACTGGATACTAACATTTAAAGGTAAAGTTGATCCAGGGAATATCTGATTGCCTCTTGGGGGATCAGGAATGATTTTTTTCCCCTGCAGGAGCAAATTGGATCATGCTTTGCTGGGGTTTTTTTTTGTCTTCCTCTGGATCAACTGTGGGTACAGGATTACAACTTTTTTTTTTTGGTTGAACTGGATGGACTTTTGTCTTTTTTTCAGCCAGACTAAATATGTAACAAAATCTACTCAGTGGGGAAAAAAATAGATAACATGTCAAATGTTCTGACTCTTCCTTACTCTATCTAAAGCAAAGAAAGTTCTGTCTGGAGTTCTACTTTGAACCATTTGATATTTTCTATTCTATGCTGATGCAACACCCAAAATCTATGGAGAAATTATGCATAACATTTAAAGTGGACCTACAAATAAATGTTAACACATAGCTATTGTGACAGTGTGGTGCCCTGCCATTGGGTTGAAATAGGAGCTCCAGAGTTTCTGTTTTGAACAGAGAAAGTTGCTTTTTCCATTTTCTTTGGGTTTTGTAACTCCTGAATCAGGGTCAGGAGTCCAGAGGCTTCAAAGAGCTTTGGAAGGGAAACAGCCTCTTCCGGTGTTCAAGTTTTACTAGGGACCAGCAGGCTGTGTTCGCAGGTGTGCACAGACATTTAATCTAGGACCTGTCCTTAGTTTAAAGCTCCATCCAGGACACGGGAGGTCCCCCTACCTAGGTCAGGGTGTGGGCCCTGTGCAACTGTGAGTGATATGCATAGGATGCATGAGAAAGGTGTATAGATTGCATGTGAACACGGTGGTACTGTGACCTGGTCTGAGGGACCAGCCAAAATGTCTCAGTTTGAGGCCTAAGTGGTGCTGCGAAAGTGAGCCAGGAGGCTGAAGGAAGCACCTATGTGTTACACAGCATTGGAGGAGGAATGCTGAACACCCCGTGTGGATACCCTTTCCGTTGTGTTTAGAAGTGGTGTTGGAAACCCCTGCAATGGCACGCATTTCTTTTGACGATTTTTTTACCTTTGTTTTTATAATAAAAGTGGGCCATCAAGCCCCGAAACATAGTTCCTGGCTTGCATGAACTCACTGGAAAGCACTACTGCCAACATTGCTCTTGTATGAAAAAAAGAGGCATAGACTCCAGAGAGTACCCCTGTACAAATCATTAGTAATACCTCATCTGGAATATGCCGTTTAGTTTTGTGCACCAGCTCACAAAAGAACATTGAGGAACTGGAGAAAGTACAGAGAAGGGCAACTAAACTGATAAGAGGTCTTTATGTCTGGAGGATAAGAGATTTAATCTCCAAATACAGAAAGGTTTCTTCACAGTAAGAACTGTGAAAATATGGAATAGACTCCCTCAAGAGTTGGTTGTAGCCAGCTCAGTGTATTGCTTTAAGAAAAGCCTGGATTCTTTCCTACACAGAATATAACTGAATACTATCATTTATAGGTAACGTTGATCCAGGGAATATCCGATTGTCTCTCGGGGATCAGGAAGGAATTTTTTCCCCTGCAGGGGTAAGTTGGACAATGCTTTGCTGTTTTTTTTTGTCTTCCTCTGGATCATCTGTGGGTATAGGATTATAACTTTTTTTTTTTTGTTGAACTGGATGTACGTTGTCTTTTTTCAGCCAGACTAATTATGTAGGTAATAAGGAATTACCCAAACATCACACTGTCCTGTTAATTGGTTGGATGCTGGGATAAGTTAATGAAGAGCAATAGAAGAATATTAGAACATTGTCTTCAATGTTTTAATCCCATAGAAAGGTAAAAGCAGTCCATGAGTCACTACTATCAGACGCTGGCAACCAAATCAAAAATAGCCGTGAGAGATCTGGCAAGTTTATAACTATGCATATATAATTGAAGGATAATTTTAGGGAAAAGAAAACAAGGTATTGACACCCTTACCAGCGCAACTTTCTATCTCAGCAATCAAGTTTTTATTTTAAATATAAGCTGAAAAAAAATTCAGCTAAAAAACAAAAGAAAAAAACTTTCTGGTTGTGAATACTTGTTATAATTTATAGGAACAATAATGAATGTGCAGTAGCTTGCCATGACACATAGTATAAACCAGCGGTTTCCAAACTGTGGCCTTGGGGCCAGATGCAGCCCTTCACTTGCCTTTATCTGGCCCTTAACCTCCCTAGCGGTCTGATTATGTCCATATTTCTGTGCTCAAAGCGGTACATTTTTTTGCATGGAAATATGTTGTTTTTTTATTGTAGGCCTGTAATTTTTAGGAATAACTCACTGAAATCTGTCCAAACAAGAGTCTAGTAAACATCCCAGGTATGATAAAATTTGAAACACGAAATCATAAATTATAATATAATAAATAATCGTAAAAAATAATAATATAATAATACATTTATTTCAATAATATAATCAAACCAAAAACACTGAAATTTGAAATATATAGCGCCAAGTTCCCACATCACTGAGCTTAGTCGTAAAATCGTTTTCAGTGTCTGATGACAAATTTCCCCACAAATCATTATCACTCAATTCTGCAAGTGGTTCTGATTTACTATTGCTGTATTCTAGCTGCTCTAAAACCGCTTTTGACATAAAGGGACGCTTTTTGGACACCATGGACTTTTCTCAGTTTCCAGGCAGAAAGAACAGTAAAAATGCAGGCAGGGCACAGGACAAAGCACTAGGGACAAAATGTATGTGAAATGCTTTGATACAGTAATGTTTTACTATGTGATTTTAGTGTATTAGTGAATGTCACTTTTTAACATTTTTTCATTTCCCGCCGGTTCCGGCCCCTGTACGTCTCGAACGTCCCGACTCTCGCAGGGACCAGAACGCGGATACCGGTATCGGCCAGAGGAGATGACCAGGGATGCTGCAGGGGACACATCGTGAGAGCACAAGACAAGGTAAGTGATCTAGGGAATCTGTCATGTACCTAATAGGAGACTAAATTGACGAGGTCGGCCTCACTTGTGTCACTAGCCCTGACCCCGCTGAGGTTGGAACAGAGGGAGTCTAGGGACCAGGGGGACAAGAGCGCCAGTGATTGATGCTTGCGGCTTTTGCAGATGATGACCTTGGTAGGTAGAGTATCCTCTGATTTGGGTACCGTAGTAGCAGACAGAGCAGGTTCTGGCATTACGCCTGATGTGCAGACCAGGACTGACCAGTTGGAAACTCGGGCACTGCCCGAAGGTCCGGGATCAGTAAGGGGCCCCGTGAGATGCCCCTGGTACCTTTTTCATAGGCTTTTTTGAGTTTGGGCAAGGACACAGGGGCCCCATGATCCCCTATTGCCCGGGGGCCCCATGAGTTTTCAGTTTGCCCCTGAGCCAGGACACAGGACAAGAACAGGGTCATAGGATAGCCAGGGTCATCAACAGTCGGGCAGTGTGGTACAGAATCAGTAGGAATAGCCAAAGTCAGGAACAGAGCCGAAGTCAGGAACCAGGAGCAGGAAAGTAATCGGAGTCGGGTCAGGAACAAGCCGGGTCAGCAACAAAGGAATTGTACAGGAGCAAGCGGGACACAGGGGGGAGCTGAAGACCAGTCAGCACTGAACCAGAGCAGAGGCCCTCTTTAAATAGCCCATCTGGCGCCAATCTTCGCCGTGCGTGTGCACGTGTGTGTGCATGTGCGCAATCACGCATTCCTGCGCGCCTGCGCACAACCAGCAGCTCTTCTGCAGAATCTCATTTGAGCATGCGCGTTCCCAATCGCGATTCTTTTTGCCGGAAATCCCTTACAGAATCCCAGAGCAATGCTGCAGGGTAATCCCGAGTGTAGCTCGGGGTTACCGCTTTTGGCACTGATAATTAACCCCGAGCTACACTCGGGAATACCGTCAGGGAGGTTAAAGCATTATTCCTGCCACTGACACCAACAGTGGGGCATAATTCCTGCCACTGACATCAACAATGGGGCACTATTCTTTCCACCGACACCAATGATGGGGCAATAGTCCTTCAACTGACACCAACTTTTCTTCCCCCCTCAGACATTGTTTACACCCACTGGGCACAGTTCAGCCCCCCAAAAGTGTGAAGGACACTAAATTGGCCCTTTCTTTTGAAAGTTTGGAGACCACTGGTGTAAACTATCTATATTACTATGGTTGCATGTGACGCATTTGCAAAAAATGATTTTAAAGTGTTACTAAACCCACAACAGTAAATTCAGTCTGCATATCATGCTTATTATACTCACTGTGGAACCTAAGGGGTTAATCCTCCGCATTGTGTAAAAAGGCTGTTTGACCCTGTCTTCTCTGATCCCCTCCTTCTTCTACTGACCCCAATCCATCTACTGACAGTACAGAGCTTTAGGAGTCACTCTGCACATGCTCAGCTTGGCATGTATAGCTAGAGAGGTTTTTTTCTTTGGAAGGGTGCATGTGATCAGCACAGGGCCAATCAGCACTGTCCAGATGGTCAGGGGTAATGCAGTCTCATAGGACAGTCAGAGGAAAATGAAAACTCTTCCCACAAGATTACCCAGTGCTCAGCTGGACACGGATAGAAGTCACAAGACTGCTCTAACTGCTGATGAGCAAAGATATTTATCAGTTTATATTTACTAAAATAATTGCACTTCCATGTTCTGTGTACTGTGGGAGACCAGATATTGTGAATGCAGGGTTCTGGGTTTGGTAACACTTTAAGCATTCTTTCAACACTATCTGAACATGGTATGTGGCACGCCAACAGTAGATAACGCACATACTTAGAAATGTTGACATTTGCTCCAGGAGACAACATTATTATCTGTACTGTCTCAAGATTGTCTCAGTGTTAGCATTATTGTGCGGTAGATGTAAAATTTGTTTCACAACTCACTAATACAGTGGAAAGCATAGAGATCCTGTAACACTAAATTTCATTTTTTAAATGTGGAACCACATGGTATCAATATTAATAACCACTTATCTTTCATTGCCTTGCAATGTTTTGAGGTCTGAAATTCCTCTATTATTGTAATAACGTTTTCCGAAAAAAATAAATAAGGATGAGCTTGGGTTCGGCTCCAGGTCTAGTGCCTGGCTAATGAACTGCAGTTGATGGCCTCCCCACCCTGCATGTACATAAAAGGGATGGAGATGATTGTGACATCAATGACCTAATATGGCCATTTTAGATCAATAATGTCACAAGCATCTCTGCCCTTTTTTTAACCACCTGCCCTCCAGAGGATTTATCCCCCTTCCTGACCAGGCCATTTTTTGCGATACAGTACTGCTTTACTTTAACTGATGTTTGCGCGGTCATGCAATGGTGCACCCAAATGAAATTTACATCCTTTTTTCCCACAGATAGAGATTTCTTTTGGTGGTATTTGATCGCCTGTGCATTTTTTATTTTTTACACTATAAACAAAAAAAGACCGACAATTTTGAAAAAAACAATATTTTTTACTTTTTGCTATTAAACATGTCCAGTAAAAAATTTTTAAAAAATCAAATTTTGTCATAATGTTAGGCCAAAATGTATTCTGCTCCATGTCTTTGCTGGAAAAAAAAAAAAAATCACAATATGTGTAAATTAATTGGTTTACATGAAAGTTATAGCGTTTACAAATGGTGGTATATATACTGGAATTTAAAAAAAATATTTTTTTACTAGTAATGGCAATGATCAGCGACTTATAGTGGGACTGCGGCAGGCATTCTGACACTGGGGGGAACTGACTTGGTGTCACTGACATCCCCAGTGACACTAATACAGTGATCAGTGCTAATAAAAAGCACTGACACTGTACTAATGGCACTCGGCAGGAAGGGGTTAACATCTGTAACATCCTTCTATATCTATCTCTCTCCAATTTATCTCTCAATCTCCTTTCTCTCTCCCTCCTTCTCTCTCTATGTTTCTCTCTCCCCTTCTATTTCTCTCTCATATCTCTCTCCTTTTTCAGCCTCTCTGGGATCTCTATTTCTCTCTGTAGTAGATCTCTCTCTCTCTCTCTCTCCTCAATCTACTGTGTTCGATCTGTGCACTGCTCCAGGGATCAGGGTTGGATCGGCTTGGGGGGGAGGTGTCAGTGCAGATCTCCAGCTCTTCCTGCAGCAGAAAAGGAGAGGAGACACATGCATGGCCAATTCGCAGGAGGGGAGTGGTGACCGTGCTGTGTTAGCCCTGTATGTGTCATCACATACCTCCCACTGTGCGGCATGGATATCAACAGGCCACAGACCGGTACCAACGTGGGGGTTGGGCACGCCGGTCCAGTCCAGGTCTGGGTGGCTCTGAGGAGACACAAGTGTGTGGCGGAGGCTCTGATGAGAACACAATTGTGTGGGAAGAATCTGATGGGGACATAGATGTATGGGGAGATTCTGATGGGGATACAAATGGGCAGGGGGAATCTGATGGAGACATAGATGTATGGGGAGATTCTGATAGGGATACAAATGGGCAGGAAGAATCTGATGGGGACGTAGATGTATGGGGAGATTCTGATGGGGACACAAATGGACAGGGAGAATCTGATGGGGACGTAGATGTATGAGGAGATTCTGATGGGGACACAAATGGGCAGGGAGAATCTGATGGGGACGTAGATGTATGGGGAGATTCTGCTGGGGACACAATTGGGCAGGGAGAATCTGATGGGGACGTAGATGTATGGGGAGATTCTGCTGGGGACACAAATGGGCAGGGAGAATCTGATGGGGAGATTCTGATGGGGACACAAATGGGCACGGAGAATCTGATGGGGACGTAGATGTATGGGGAGATTCTGAGGGGACACAAATGGGCAGGGAGAATCTGATGGGGACGTAGATGTATGGGGAGATTCTGCTAGGGACACAAATGGGCAGGGGGAATCTGATGGGGACGTAGATGTATGGGGAGATTCTGATGAGGACACAAATGGGCAGGGAGAATCTGATGGGGACATAAATGTATGGGGAGATTCTGATGGGGACGTAGATATAAAGCCTCATGCACACTAAATGTTTAGCCCTGGTACACGAGGCTCCAGTATTTAGGTGTGGGTAAAGAATATAGATGCGCCATCCAGCCCCTCTGATGGCAGCCTTTCAAATTCTATTCTATTCCGTGGCTGCATTTTCATTTAAAAATATCTTTTTTTTTGGCCCACAAACATCTGTGAAATATATGATGTTGCCCTCAAAGTAAAAAGTTTGGAGACCTCTGATCTAGTGCATGCCTTGCCATTCCTCTCTGTTGCATCACAAACGTGGGAGTGCAAACATAACACAGAAACATCATCCAGCTGCATAGTGAGCTTTCTGAGTGTCTGTAAGTGTTCTGCCTGTTTGTGCCTGTGTAAGATGTAAGTACTTTATAGCTCTTACCTGCATAGTACTAAACAGAGAGACCCAGGGATTGTGGGATATGTAGTTTCTTCACGGGAAATGTTAGTCCTAATACTACAGACAGAGGTTATGTATTAACCTATGAAGTGCTGCACACGAGGAGAGACATTAGGGGTCTCACAGATCAATGATTTCTCCATAAAGAGAATCTGTCACTGAACAATACTATCATATAGAGGGCTCAATAGCTCCCCTGTGATAGCAATAAACTGAAAAAATATAAAAGTGTAAGTAAAAAATTATACCATTAAATAAAATCAATAAAACAAATTTAAAAAAAGCCCCTTCCCCTACCCAGTACACATATGCACACCTACGATGCATACAATACGTAAAAATCAATTGTGTAGCATACTGGGTATCGCAACACATATAGAAGTGAGAGAAAACATTTGAGGGTCATTATTTTTGGATAACTGTAAACTGATAAGCTGTAAAGATTTGAAATCGACAATGGACAATATTAGGTATCATAGTTTGTCGTGTTTTTGCTGGCACACACAATTTTTAGACTTGGAGTGGTTGTAAAGGGGGAAGGTTTTTTACCTTAAAGTAGAACTAAAGGCAAAACTCTTTTTTTTGCAGTTTTGGATAGAGTGCAGAGGGATTAGAATACCTGTCAGTTTTTATTGTTGTCTGTGCCCCATTAAGGAGATTCATCCTCTCTATTTGTCCTGTTTACCATTATCATTGAAAGTGAAAGTAAAAGAAACCCCAAATTTTGAGTTGTCCCCGGAAAAGTAATAGAGGGAAAATTTTCCAATGGGGACACTAGTTCTGGTGACTTGGGCATCCCTGAGGAATTCCCTTAATTTTCAGGGATTTTTTCACACGTCCTGTTTTGGCTATGGAAAATGAAGGCAAAGCAAAAAATAAATAAATAAATAAACTGAAAGGGGTTATAACCCTCCCTTACTCTATGCAAAAAAAAAATAGTTGTGCCTCTAGTTCTACTTTAATGCATTCTCTGCATGAAGTTAAAAAAAACCCTTCTGCTTGGAGCTCCCTCCCAGCCCCCCTTGAGCTCTATCTCGATCCAATGATGTGTACAAGAGCAGCAGCTCTTTTGGCTCTCTCCCTCCTCACTGGTTCAGAGATAGCCAATAGCCAATGGCTCCCGCTGCTGTGAATCACAGCCAATGAGGAGGGAACAGGGAACAGAGCCAATTTGAGCTCTCTTTCTATGGACACACAGAGCCGGCTTGAGAGCGAGCATGCACGAGTTACCTCATAGGTGGGAGGAACCAGCAGCAATTGCAGGGGACCTGAGAAGAGGAGGGTTGGGGCTGCTCTGTGCAAAACCACTGCACAGAGCAGGTAGGTATAACATGTGTCTTATTTTAAAATAATAAAAAGTCATCCTTTACAATCATTTCAACTTTTTTGGTATCCATATACCTGGCATAATCTCATCTACTATATTTAAAAAAAACATGATTTTTGGGTGGTGGGTGACTCTGGGTGATCCTAAAGGATAGATATACCTTTAGAACATGTTACACTCGTATGTATGAATGTGAATTAGGGACCTTAGATTGTACCCCTCTTGAGGGTTAGGGACTGATGTGAATGTACAATATATACAGTTGCGTTCAAAATAATAGCAGTGTGTTGAAAAAAGTGAATACAGCTCAAAATCCTTCTAATAGCTTTTATTTCCATACACACAAATGCATTGGGAACACTACACATTCTATTCCAAATCAAAACATGAAGACAAATATATCAAATTTGTGTTGTTCATCTAAAAAAAATGGAAGAAAAGTGAATATTAGACTGTTCAAAAAAAAATAGCAGTGTTTGTATTCTTCTTTACAAACTCAAACATTCACTATATAAACTGAAAAATGTTTGAAGATTTTGCTTTCCTTTGAATCAATTAATATTTAGTTGTATAAGCACTGTTTCTGAGAACTGCTGTACATCTGTGTTGCATGGAGTCAACCAACTTCTGGCACCTGTGAACAGGTATTCCAGCCCAGGATGATTGGACTACATTCCACAGTTCTTCTCTATTTCTTGGTTTTTACCTCAGAAACTGCATTTTTGATGTCACCCCACAAGTTTTCTATTGGATTAAGATCAGGGGATTGGGCTGGCCACTCCATAATGTCAATCTTGTTGGTCTGGAACCAAGATGTTGCACATTTACTGGTGTGTTTGGGGTCGTTGTCTTGTTGGAACACCCATTTCAAGGGCATTTCCTCTTCAGCATAAGGCAGCATGACCTCTTCAAGTATTCTGATGTATTCAAACTGATCCATGATCCCTGGTATGCGATAAATAGGCCCAACACTGTAGTATGAGAAACATCCCCATATCATGATGCTTGCACAACCATGCTTCACTGTCTTCACAGTGTACTGTGGCTTGAATTCAGTGTTTGGGGGTCGTCTGACAAACTGTCTCCGGCCACTAGACCCAAAAAGAACAATCTTATTTCATCAGTCCACAAAATGTTGCACCATTTCTCTTTAGGCCAGTCAATGTGCTCTTTGGCAAATTGTAACCTCTTCAGCACTTGTCTTTTTTTCAACAGTGGGACTTTGCGGGGGCTTCTTGCAGATAACTTGGCTTCACATAGGCGTCTTCTAATTGTAACAGTACTCACAGGTAACTTTAGACCTTCTTTGATCTTCCTGGAGCTGATTGTTGGCTGAGTCCTTGCCATTTTGACTATTCTTCTATCCATTTGAATGGTAGTTTTTTGCTTTCTTCCATGTCTTTCAGGTTTTGGGTGCCATTTTAAAGCATTTGCGATCATTTTAGCTGAGCAGCCAATCATTTTCTGCACTTCTTTATATATTTTCCCCTCTCCAATCAACTTTTTAATCAAGGTACGCTGTTCTTCTGAACAATGTCTGCAACGACCCATTTTCCTCAGAATTTCAGAGAGAAATGCACTGTGACCAGTATGTACAACATTTGCTGCCTTCCTTCCTTAAATAAGGGTAAAAATTGCCACCTGTTTTTCAAAGAATGAATGACCTCACTAATATAACTCCACACTGCTATTATTTTGAACATGCCCCTTTCAATTAGTGATTCAATTACACAGAATCAGCAGCATGCATGTCATGACTGTTGGGTCTGTTGGATTTCTATTACTCTACTACACCTGCTAGTAAATTATTTGCCATGTAGAAATATCATTTCTACCAAAAACAGTGATTGATCAGGTTAGTGATGTCTGACTGCTATTATTTTGAACACAACTGTATGTAAAGCTCTGCGTAAATTGACGGCGCTATACAAGTTCCTATAATAAATAAATATTTAGATGTCTAGCTCCCCCCCCACAAGATCCCCCCTTTGACAACAAGCAGGGGTTTTTCTCCCCTGCAGAAGCTGTCACATTTACAATCAGCACAGCTATGTGGGGCTCTGCTCACAGATCTCCGTCATTCATTCAGAGTGATCTGTGAATGAAGAATCTACAAGTCCCGTCTGCCACTGCTGTTCAGAACACTTGTAGTCCACGGACACTTCCTGCATCTTTCTTGACTCGACATTGCTCCTGAGATCCACAGATCATGGGTGCAGACTCCTTATAAAAAAACAATAAAATAAATGCACATTTTTGCAAAATGATCGTTCGTTTTTTTCTTGATGCTTCCACAGCAAATCGAACCTAAGGATGGTACTAACTGTATGAAAATTCTCGAATGACAAAGTTTTTTTTTTTTTTTATATTATTATTGCTGTTTATTGTTTCTGATAATGCACAGTCTTTCATATCCAATTTTTCTTCTACAAAAACAGTACACATTAAATGAAAATCGTTCCGGAGTGTATCCCTTTGGAAATTTTCATTTGGAAAGCCTAAATCGGATGTCGAAAGTTGTGTACACACTATCTGAAAATCAGACGATCGTTCCTCGTATAGAATTTTTCTTCCAACTTTCTCATAGCATGTATCCAACTTTAGCCTTTAGAGCCAAAAATTAGCATTTTAACATGTGATCAAAAAATGTAAAAAAAAAGGCAACTAAAGGCTTAAAGGCTCTCCAAATGCTTCCTAAAAACCTTACTGTGTACACTCTTTAGGAATGAACACCAGTTTGATCCGAACTTAAGTTCAGACTGAACTGAGAAGCAAGCGGTCAATCCAACCAAATCAACGCCCAGTCAGTTTTTGACAAAGTATTCCCCGCCATACTAGGTCAATGATGTCAAGAGCATCCCTGAACCTTTGTGGCTTATAGCTGCAGGGTGGAGGATACCCTGTTCACTGCTGATTTGGTGGGAGGGACAGCTTCCGATCTGGTTTGGCCTAAACCTAAAGTTCGGATCAAACTCATTCTCATCCCTACTGCACTTATACAAGCCAAGGCTGTTGGCTTTGTGTCACCTCATTCGCTAAGCTAAGTGAAAACTCACTTTTTTCCTTTAGGGCCCATTGACATCAGCCTAGTCTGGTGCAATGTGTTGAACATGCGCATTAACACTCTTGCCTTAGAACAGCTTAATGGATCAAAACTCAAGAATACAGAATTTTATAGCACTGCGACCTAGGTTAGTGTGTTGTGTGGTGCTGCAAGTACTCTAAGAACCTGTGCTGGGCTACCGTTCAGAATAAATTATACTGCATTGCAACAACATGCATCACTGTGCACTGTGGTAGTAAACTGGATGGTGTGAACAAGCCCCAAATACATCAGCCCCAAAGAGTGCTTATCCATTTTCCTCTTGGTTCCATTTGAATGGGAAATCAGCCTATTATGGACCATATGTTTATGGTATTGTAGTCTTTGTCTAATTTTCTAAAGTTTATATTTGTTTATCCATCTCTATGTATTAAATGCATCTATCTAGCTCTATATTTATCTCTATTTATTATATTTCTCTATCTATTCCTATAGTTATCTCATCATCCCTATACTTTATATTGCTCTATCTATCCCTATGTTTTATTTTTCTCCATCTAGTCCTATATTTTATATTTCCCTATCTATCCTTTTATCTATCTATCTATTCCTATAGTTTATATTTCTCTATCTATCCCTATACTTAGTTATTCATCCCTACATTTTATATTTTTATCTAGCCCTATATTTTATATTTCTCAATCTATCCCTAAATGTTATATTTCTCCATATATCCCTATTTATCTTTCCCTTTGTTGATCTATCTATATATCAATCTATCCCCGTGGCTTATATTTTTCTATCTATACCTATATTTTTATAATTTCTTTTCTCTATTTTATTTGTCTCTATTGATCCCTTTTGATTATATTTCTCTATCTATCCCTATATTTATCCATCTTTATATTTTTCTATCCATCCCTATATTTTATATTTGTTTCTGTATCCCTATATTTCATATTTTATCCATCCATCCCTATATTTATCTATCTATCCCTATACTGTATTTTATATTTATCTATCCCTATATTTCACTATATATCCCTATATTTATCTTTCCATTCCTATATTTTATATTTATTCATCTATCCCTATATTTCGTTATATTTTCCTTTATTTTATATTTAGCAGTCTATCCCTATATTTCTCTATATATTCCTTTATTTTATATTTATCTATCCCTATATTTCTCTATATATTCCTTTATTTTATATTTTCTTATCTATCCCTATATTTCTCTATATATTCCCTTATTTTATATTTATCCCTATATTTCTCTATCTATCCCTATATTTCTCTATATATTCATTTACTTTATATTTATCTATCTATCACCATATTTTATATTTATCTATCTCTCCCTATATTTTATATTTGCCTATCTATCCGTTATTTCACCATCTATCCCCATATTTTATATTTATCTATCTATCCCTATATTTCACTATCTATCCCCATATTTTATATCTATCTATCCCTATATTTCACTATCTATCCCCATATTTTATATTTCACTATCTATCCCTATATTTCACTATCTATCCCTATATTTATATATATTATTTATTTATGCCTATATTTTATATTTATTCATCTATCCCTATATTTCTCTATATACTCCTTTATTTTATATCTATCGTGTCTATCCTTATATTTCACTATATATTCCTTTATTTTATATTTATCTATCCCTATATTTCTCTATATATTCCTTATTTTATATTTATTCCTATATTTCTCTATCTATCCCTATACTTCTTTATATAGTAATTTTATATTTATCTGTCTTTCCCTATATTGTATATTTATCCAGATATCCCTATACTTCTCAGGCAATCCCTATGGGGTTTATTTACTAAAGCTGGTTCACTCAGAATCGCATGCACCTTTGCATGGTAGCCAATCAGATTCTAACCTCAGCTTGTTCAATTAAGCTTTAGCAATAAAACCTGGAAGCTGATTGGTTTCTATGCAGAAGTGCACATGATTCTGAGTGAGCCAGCTTTAGTAAATAAACCCCTATGTGTCTATATTTCCCTATATTTTAGATTTATCCATCTTTCCCTATATTTCTCTATTCATTCCTTTATTTTATAGTTATTTATCTATCCCTATATTTATCTTTCCCTTTATTGATCTCCCTCGTGCTCTCTATATATATCCCTGTATTTTATATTTTATCTGCTTATATTTATCTTATCTCTCTAGTTTATTTGTCTCTATCGATCCCTTTATAGTTTATATACAGCTTTGAGCAAACCTTTTGGCGCTACATAAACACTGCATAATAATATACCTCTGTATCTATCCCTGTTTTTATCTATTAATCTAGTGCTTTGTTTATATCTATTAATCTAGTGCTTTATTTATATCTATTAATGTAGTGCTTTATTTACATCTATTAATCTAGTGCTTCGTTTACATCTATTAATCTAGTGCTTCGTTTACATCTATTAATCTAGTGCTTCGTTTACATCTATTAATCTAGTGCTTCGTTTACATCTATTAATCTAGTGCTTCGTTTACATCTATTAATCTAGTGCTTCGTATACATCTATTAATCTAGTGCTTCGTTTACATCTATTAATCTAGTGCTTCGTTTACATCTATTAATCTAGTGCTTCGTATACATCTATTAATCTAGTGCTTTGTATACATCTATTAATCTAGTGCTTTGTATACATCTATTAATCTAGTGATTCGTTTACATCTATTAGTCTAGTGCTTCGTTTACATCTATTAGTCTAGTGCTTCGTTTACATCTATTAATCTAGTGCTTCGTTTACATCTATTAATCTAGTGCTTCGTTTACATCTATTAATCTAGTGCTTCGTTTACATCTATTAATCTAGTGCTTCGTTTACATCTATTAGTCTAGTGCTTCGTTTACATCTATTAATCTAGTGCTTTGTATACATCTATTAATCTAGTGCTTTGTTTACATCTATTAGTCTAGTGCTTCGTTTACATCTATTAATCTAGTGCTTCGTTTACATCTATTAATCTAGTGCTTCGTTTACATCTATTAATCTAGTGCTTCGTTTACATCTATTAATCTAGTGCTTTGTATACATCTATTAATCTAGTGCTTCGTTTACATCTATTAATCTAGTGCTTTATTTATATCTATTAATCTAGTGCTTTAATTTCTATCTATCCCTTCCCTATATTTTATATTCATCTGTCAGCATATGCCTATGTTTTATTTCTCCCTCTATTTTAGATTTCTCTATCCGTCCATATTAGTTCCATTTTTCTATCTCTCTATTGTAGATTTCTCCGTCTCTCTCTATCTAACGAACAACGCCTGCTGTGACCCCGTGTCCTCCTCCTCCCCATAGAACAGACAGTTCCTCATACCTTCTTCAGCGAAAATCTACCTCACTCGTACCTGTGTTGTCTTGAAGGGCGGGGCCCAGTAGCAGTGTGCCAATAAACATCTCCGTATATCCGGCATCTGGAGGGGACACACCCTTCTTTGCAACAACTGAAGTTGGGCCACGCCCTTCCACCTGCTGGCACGTGTCAGCGACTCTCCCGCCACAGCGAGTGTTGCAGGCGCTCCTCATACGAGTGTGTGGAGGGCTGTGAGGCGTATTCTCCTGTGGCCAGGTACGTATGAAGTGTGTGAGGATGACGGGTATATTATGCCGGGTTATGTAGAGGTACGGGCTGTGCGCTGCTCTGCACGCCGATATAATGATGGGGGGCGGCGCTGCTGCTGCTGATGGCAACTTCAGTCACCCATAGAAATGAGATGTTTGGTAGTCCGAGTATGATGTGTTCATGAAGTGTAGATGTGCTTGCAGCATGGCGTTACTTGTCTATTGGAGTGGGGTTGGATAGGGAGGTTGGTCGGTACGGATTGGGGGGGGGGGTTAGTTAGTAGGGATTGGATAGGGAGGGGGTTTTGTTGATAGGGAGGGGGTGGGGGTTGGTAGGGATTGGATAGAGGAGGGGGTGGGGGTTGGTAGGGATTGGATGGGGGGGTTGGTTGGTTGGTAGGGATTGGATAGGGTGGGGGTTTTGTTGATAGGGAGGGGGTGGGGGTTGGTTGAGATTGGATAGAGAGGGGGTTTTGTTGATAGGGAGGGGTTGGTAGGGATTGGATAGGGAGGGGGTGGGGGTTGGTAGGGATTGGATAGGGAGGGGGTGGGGGTTGGTAGGGATTGGATAGGGAGGGGGTGGGGGTTGGTAGGGATTGGATGGGGGGGGGGGGTTGGTAGGGATTGGATGGGGGGGTTGGTTGGTTGGTAGGGATTGGATGAGGGGGTTGAGTTGGCCGGTTGGGATTGGATGGGGTTGGTTGGTAGGGATTGAATGGGGGGTGAGTTGGCCGGTTGGGATTGGATAGGGGGAGTATGGCTGATAAGGATTGGATGGGTATGGCTGGTTGGAGGTGGGGAGGGAGGGTTTAGTTAGTAGGGATTGGATGCTGTCCCTGTGATTCATGGGTGATGACAACCCCCCAGGATTTGATGTATATGAGCCCAGCGTGTAGCCTACAGACCTGACGTAATTTGCAGTTCTATTCTACGAGAACTCCCAACTGTCGTCCTGCCTCATGCAGACAGGTGTCAGGTGTTGGATGTTTGGCGCCAATATCTAAGCAGACGTAGAAGCATGTAATGCTTTTGTATGGCAGGAACACGTTCCACGTTAGGTGTAGGTGCATTCAGCTTGGAAGCCCTGGTCCGACTGGTTCAGCACTCTAACCTAACATCTTTAACCTTTTTCTTGGCTACTCTAAAATGATCATTTTGTGGATCTAGTAGGATTGTTAGGAATTAATCAATATTTCTTTTTTTTTTCTCTTTATTAAACTTTACCGCAGCACCTATATTGTGATATTGTGTAGCTTTTCACGTGTTGTTTTTTTGTAACTATTTGTAAAACGAAATAAAAATGTATTATGGAAAAAGTGTATTCACAAACAGTTTAGTCTGGTTTTAAGCAGCTAAATCTCCATATATTAAGGGCTCGATGGGCGTGTGCTCGCGTGTCCTTTTGCTGAGTTTAGTCCATAACCTGGAAGGCTCAGGTGCAGTGTACAGCCTGCTTCCATCAAAATCAATGACAGGCTGAAATATGGGGTGGTTGTATGCCGTTCTGAGTGATACTTGTATTCTGGTATGTATGTAATTACGCATTCAGAGCATAAAAACAACGTACCGTTCAGAACAGCTTATGGTTCCCATTCATTTCATCCCAACATTGATTGTGATGGGACTACTGGCAACAGGCTGCATGCTACACGTGAGCCTTCCAGGTGATGGAATACACTTGTTTGTTATACGTGGAAAAGCGCCCTTGTGCATGAACCCCCAAAAATGCGTAGATCAGGGGGTTCAAACCCCCCCCCCCCCCCATATCCCAAGAGCACCCTACCAAAAATCAACTACATGGTGTCCCTGCTGTACTGCTTGTTGCTGGTGCCGTGTGCGGCTGGCAGCAGAGCAGGGACACCATGCAATTGATTTCTGGTCTGATCCCAGCAGCAGGCAGAGACGGCTGCTGTGTCTCTACACACCATTGGGGTCTGGATTGGCACCGCCCACAGGGCGGTGTGTGCTGTCAGGCTTGAATTGGGCCATGGGCTGAGGGAGGAAGCTGTTGGCTGAGTCTGGACTGTGACACTCACTGCCTTCTCACCCCCATCCAAAGCAGCACTGAGCAATCGGGAGAGTCTGTCCCGCCCACTGCCGCTCTATTGCCATTGGCTCACTCCTCCATTCAGTTTCCTTCTGGTTGCCAACTGAGCAGAGGGGGAGTGGCTGGTGTCTCCCCCGCCCACCAATCTATTGCTATTGGATGCAGTTCTGCTTCCTGCCTTTGGCTTAGAGGATATTTGCCTGGGTCTTCCACCAGTGCAGAACACTGCCTGCCACATGAAGTGCTGGCTGCTGCTCTCCTGAGTCCTCTCCAGTCAGTCCAGACTACAGGTGTGTCCCTCTGTCTCTTGTCCTCTTCAGGGCCAGGCTAGCTTACCACTGCTGTGTGCTGCTGGTGAATTTCGTTCAGAGTCTGAGGTTGTGTGGGAAGTGAGAAACCAGCAAAGTTGGTGATTGAGGCCGGGCTGTCTTCCACTGTTACGTTAGGTCCTGAGCCTGTTCATATCTAGTGATTTGGGATCGTGGGCAGAATCGCTGTGATTCTGCTCGTGATTCCAAATCACACTGCAATGGTGGAAAAACGCAGCACACATGACATGTATGTGTTCCATTTATCTTTAGAGGCATCAAAATGTGGTGTGGTTTTGTTGAGCTTGTTAAGCGATTTATCACACAACAAACATTCCAAAATCACACCGCATTTTGAGTTGCCACTAAAAAATTAATGGAACACAAATGCGTCACGTGTTGTGATTTGCCAGTGCCGGCATTGTAGTGTGATTTGGAATGGTGGACAATCGTGTCAATTGCACATAGCACACAATCCCAAATAGCTAGATGGGAACAGGGCCTTAAAGAGGAGCACCTCCCAAAAGGGGAAGTTCCGCTTTAAGAACTGCAACCCCGCTCCCCATTAAGGATTAGCACCTTTGGGGGGAGTGGGTATCTGAATTTGACAGGTACCTGCTCCCATTTCTGGTCTGATCGCCTAGCCGATCGGAAGCGGAAGGTGTCCGCCCTCCCTCCCTGTAGTCTTTTGGGACATGTGACAGGTCCTAGAAGACTACAGGACCATTCATGAAGAGCAGCGCTACTCACGCATGTGCAGTGGGTACCAGGCTGTGAAGCCACAAGCTAAACATAGCCGGGTGCCCACACTGAAGATGCTGGCCTCCTGGAATCCAGGATGGCCGGTGAAACGGGCTGCAGGGGACACACCGCAGGACCGAGGGAAGGGTAAGTGGCTGTTTTTTAAAAGTCAGCAGCTACAGTTTTTGTAGCTGCTGACTTATTTTTTGACAGGTGAGTGGAACTCCACTTTAATGACAGTGACTGAGGCTGGGCTGAGTCTTCCAGTGCTGTTGCATTAGGTCCTGGGCCAGTTCACATCTATCGATTTAGAAACGTGGGTGTAGTCGCTGTGATTCCAAAGCATACTGCAATGCTGGCAAAATGCATGACATGTATGTGTTCCATTCATTTTTAGTGGCACCAAAATGTAGTGCGATTGTTAAGCAATTTACCGCACAACAAACACTCCAAAACCACACCATGTTTGTGGTGCCACTAAAAATGAAAGGAGCACGTCACGTGTGGCGTTTTGCCAGCATTGCAGTGCGATTTGGAATTGTGGGCAGAATCACAGCGATACTGCCCTTAATCCAAAATCGCTAAATGTGAACAGGGCCTTAGTGCAAGGCTGCGCTGAGTTTTCCATTGCTGAAGATACTGTTGCATTCTAATGTGAACCTAGGCTAATGGTACCTCCACTAAGCAGCAGCCTGTTTTTCTTTGCAGGTGCAGGAAGGTGTGTTTCTTGCTGTGAAGGCCAGTTATAGATTGGGGCGGTGTCCAGTTTTTTGTACTGTTGAATCGTTGGTGAGGGGTCGCACTGGACACCTTAGCTGCCATTGTGCTACATGCTGGGTGTCCGGTGCGCTCCTGTACCTTTTTGAGGGGTGGGCTCCCTCAGGTCCATCTGCCCTTGGTCTATCCATTAAATACATGTGCCTCTGCTATGGGGGCTCTTAAATTTGTAGAGTTAAGACTACAGAATATTGGGGGGGTAATGTGGCTTACGCATATTTATGCAAATGCGTGCTAACTAAACCTGTTTTTAATGCATACTGTTAGACAGGTTAATTTGGTTTGTTGGCTGGCTGGCTAGTTAGAGCTGGGGATTTTTTATTTTCTTGTTTGATGTGTGATTACACACCTTTCCGCACCCACTCAGATGTGAAGCAATAACATTCTGTGATTACTTTAAATATTTTTTTTTTTTTTTTTTAATTCATGCAGTGGGGCTGTGCCCACAATGCACAGGTTAACTGCTCGTTTTTGTCTAGGATTGCAGAGCAGAGATATACCTAATCCTCCCAGTCCAAGACCAGTCCCTGCCTCTTGCAGTCTATTGGTCTTGTGCAGTGGACCGTTGCAGATGTCTTCACACCCATAGACCGGTTCTGGACGTCAGGATGGCAGGATTAGTCCACCGCTGAACATGGCCATTTTCCATAGGATCAAAGGATTGGGTGAGTATAAGCTCTGCATTCACCCTTGAAAAATGAAGCAGTTAACTCATGCAGTGTGGGCACAACGCCACTGTATGGGGCAAAAGAAATGTCCTGGATTGTGGACTGGGTAAAGACCTGTGTGCTAGGTGTAATTCTCCTTATCTGTCCTTATTCTGTGTATGGACTTTGTGTAGTCCCACGTCTCCTGTCCTGGATGCTGGGTGTAATTCTCAGTATCTGTCCTTATTCTGTATGTATGGACTCTGCGCAGTCCCACGTCTCTTGTCCTGGATGCTGGGTGTAATTCTCAGTATCTGTCCTTATTCTGTATGTATGGACTCTGCGCAGTCCCACGTCTCCTGTCCTGGATGCCGGGTGTAATTCTCAGTATCTGTCCTTATTCTGTATGTATGGACTCTGCACAGTCCCACGTCTCCTGTCCTGAATGCCGGGTGTAATTCTCAGTATCTGTCCTTATTCTGTGTATGGACTTTGCGTAGTCCCACGTCTCCTGTCCTGGATGCTGGGTGTAATTCTCAGTATCTGTCCTTATTCTGTATGTATGGACTCTGCGCAGTCCCACGTCTCTTGTCCTGGATGCTGGGTGTAATTCTCAGTATCTGTCCTTATTCTGTATGTATGGACTCTGCGCAGTCCCACGTCTCCTGTCCTGGATGCCGGGTGTAATTCTCAGTATCTGTCCTTATTCTGTATGTATGGACTCTGCACAGTCCCACGTCTCCTGTCCTGGATGCCGGGTGTAATTCTCAGTATCTGTCCTTATTCTGTATGTATGGACTCTGCACAGTCCCATGTCTCCTGTCCTGAATGCCGGGTGTAATTCTCAGTATCTGTCCTTATTCTGTATGTATGGACTCTGCACAGTCCCACGTCTCCTGTCCTGGATGCCGGGTGTAATTCTCAGTATCTGTCCTTATTCTGTATGTATGGACTCTGCACAGTCCCACGTCTCCTGTCCTGGATGCCGGGTGTAATTCTCAGTATCTGTCCTTATTCTGTATGTATGGACTCTGCACAGTCCCACGTCTCCTGTCCTGGATGCCGGGTGTAATTCTCAGTATCTGTCCTTATTCTGTATGTATGGACTCTGCACAGTCCCACGTCTCCTGTCCTGGATGCCGGGTGTAATTCTCAGTATCTGTCCTTATTCTGTATGTATGGACTCTGCGCAGTCCCACGTCTCCTGTCCTGGATGCTGGGTGTAATTCTCAGTATCTGTCCTTATTCTGTATGTATGGACTCTGCGCAGTCCCACGTCTCCTGTCCTGGATGCTGGGTGTAATTCTCAGTATCTGTCCTTATTCTGTATGTATGGACTCTGTGCAGTCCCACGTCTCCTGTCCTGGATGCCGGGTGTAATTCTCAGTATCTGTCTTTATTCTGTACGTATGGCCTCTGCACAGTAACACGTCTTCTGTCCTGTATGCCACGTTCATAAAATCTGAAAGGAAATTGTATTTTCTCAATTCCTCTTGAAAATTAAAGTGATTGCTTACTGTGGGCAACACATTTAATTTTTTCTTTTTCCAATGTTTATAAATTTGGCGCAATTTGTTATTTAAAAACTTT
This sequence comes from Staurois parvus, assembly GCF_062004578.1. Taxonomy (NCBI): domain Eukaryota; kingdom Metazoa; phylum Chordata; class Amphibia; order Anura; family Ranidae; genus Staurois; species Staurois parvus. Next base: position 6,154,424 of record NW_028317882.1, read on the forward strand.
TACTTGGTACCTGTTGCTGAACCCCTTCCCCAGAACAATAAATGATCTACGGCCCTGCCTAAACACCGGGGAAAGGATCCTGAAAATATAACATTTTTACATTTTTTTTTTTTTTTTTCTTTTATTTCAGGTACTTGTATAGCACCGTCCATTTACTCAGCACTTTACATATATATTTTACATTCACATCAGTCCCTTACCCTCCAGGGGCGCACAATCTTTTACCTTTGTATATATTAAGTGGTTGGTAAACAGCAGCAAAAGGAGTGTGCTGTCTCAGAAAATTATATAAAATTAATTTGGGTACATTGTTGCACGATGGAACAATTGTCCAATTATCACGGTGCTGAAAACTGGCCCATTAAGTAAAGATTCCAGCAACCGTTTTGCTGCTCATTAGTGGGGAAGTAATAGATATTTGCTGTTCAGCAGCAAATGCAACAGGAAGTGTCAGTGAAACCGAAGTTTGCAGTTGACTTTTAGCTGTGGTTAAAAGCTTGTGGCCCAAGTTTTATTGGTAGCAGTTGATGATTGTGAACCTCTTCACGCCGAACGTAAGCAAATCTGCGACCTCTCGGCAACTGGGCCTTGATGCTGAGCAGCCGCATATTTGTGTATTATTTGTAAACAAGTGGTGAGAGCGTGCTCCCTGCGCGCCCCCAGCACGTGTCGGCGTCCCATGGAAAGGTCCCGATCCTTCCTTGCGATCGGAACCTGTCCGATTATGTGATCGGCGGTCACTTGACCTTAAACCCCGCCCCCATCTCCCAGCGTCAAACTCCTTAAAGGGCCGAGAGGTGCTGATGTGAAGGGGTTAAAGTATATCTAAAGGGGTGTCTAGTTGCTGTGCGCCTAGGAGGGACAGGCGCAGCGTCCAGCCCCGCTGACTGCAGAGTTTCATAGTCTTTGGCACTCTGTTTGGACAGGACTGATTGCTGTACTGAGTGGTACTTGCATTTGTGGCCCTATGCATTGAGGAAAGAATGCACATTATGTCCAGCCCCATCCAACTGCAGCCTGCCATAGACTTTGAAATACTGCTAGTGGTATTGGATGCTGTACATGTTCCCTGAGGCACTAAAATGCTGAGAGGGATGCACTGCAGCTAGATTTCCAAATTTGTAAGGTGGACTTTGACAGCTATCACAAGAACTGTCCCCAATGGAAGATTGGAAATTGGTTCATGTGCTGGTGGCCACTCAAAATTTTTGGATTCATAATCTTTCATTCCTGGTGACATTTACTGTCACTTTCATTCTTTGACATAGGTGATTAGGACTGTTAGACTTGCTTAATTGCATTAACATTGAGCGTTTGAGGTGGGGTGTTTTTGTGTTTTTTTTTTTTTTTTTTTTTTTTTTAAAGCTCCCCATCTGCCTTCTGCATTTACAGGCACTTAGAATGGAGCTCCACCCAGAAAGGGAAGTTCCACTTTAAGCACTTGTCCCTCACTCCCCATGAAGAATTGGCACCTTTGGGGAGCTGGTACCCGCTCCCACGTCCGCTCCAACAACCTAGGCGATCAAAAGTGGGCGTTCTTCTTAAATCCAATGCTGTTACATCCCGCCCCCCTACCCCTCTGCAGTTTTTAAGGACACATGACAGATCCCAGAACACTGTGAGGCTGTTGACAATGTGCAGTTCTGCTCGCGCATGCGTAGTGGGCACTCTACTGTGAAGCTGCAAGCTGTCACAGCCAGGTGCCCACACTTAAGATGCCAGGGACAGAGGACAGTTGGTGAATCTGGCTGCAGTGAGGACACCACTGAATACTGAGGTGAGTGGTTAAGTCAGCAGCTACAGTTTTTCAGAATAGACTGGAGCTCTGCTTTAACTTCCTTTCGATTCTCATATAGCGCCAATAATTTGTTATATTTTAAAGTGTATCTGTGGTCAAAATGTCAAATCGTATGCATTTTCTCTTTTTGGATTTCAGTGATTTCTAGCCTACTCCTAATAATTGGAACAATCTCGAAGTTTGTAAACTTACTTTGTGAAGATCCCCACACATTTACTTCTTGAATTCTGAAACACATGTTCACTATGCCCTGTGCATATGCTCAGCTGTGTCACACATTTCTCAGAGACTAAAAGTCCATGTGCTGAAAACATAATTAAATTGTTGAAATAAAAGTGCAAACTTCTTTTCTTCAGAAAATACTTTCACCTTCCACCAGTGCACAAACCAACATCGAATACACTCACCAGAACTTGGTGAGTAAAAGACCTTTAAGGAATTTTTAGGGATCCTAAACCCTCTTTGGTGCCACGCTAGGGAAAATCTTCACCCTCCGAATAGACTCCACCATCCAACCAAAAGAAAAAAACTCGCATAGCATAATATTGTCACACAATAGTAACTTTTTCCAAATGGAGATTAAGGCCACTCACATGTTAAACACTTGCTAAAGGCATGTTTATTATGTATAAAAGGCTTCAGTTCCAGCAGATATACAAACTTTTCCTTCCAGGACTCTCACATCCACAGTGGAACAAAGACAGGACTCCTCTTAGACCAAACAGTGAACCAAGATTGCCGCTGGAACGCACCGCTCAGCGTGCGTTCCACTCACCGGAAATGACGTCAGGCGCATGGAGTGTGGACCGGAAATGCGTCAACGCGTTTCGCCCCTCCCATAGGGCGTTATCAAGACACCCATCTCCCGTCCTCACTCACTTAAATATCAATGGAATACCCTCCCCTCCGATTTAATTGGTCAGACCACCTCCCAGGATAATTTCAGAGGCTGCTCCTCCCACTCCAAGACGTGAGAGACCTTTACAAAAATGCTGATCCACATAGCCACATAATGAATTCTGACAATTAATATAAACAATTCCAATAAAAACAATATCGTTATAGTTTAATATAATTCATATTAAAAAATGTATATCTATCTAAAAACAGATTGCAAAATAAAAATATAAAAATAAAAATGAAATAAAATGAAAATAAAAATAAAACTAAAAAAAAAATAAAAATAAATATAAAAATAAATATAAATAAATAAAAATGAAAAATAAATAAAAATAAAAAGTATAAAAAATATGAAATATATAGCAGTCTTTAAACACTGAATCCTCTACTCTTACCAATCTGACAGGAAACAGTTGATATCTATATCTGAATTTAACCCCCTGGGATTTGGAGGTCCCCCATGGAGAGGGGGAAATATAAGGGGAAATTTCAATTGGAGAGGAAGAGGGGGCCCTTATTACCCACCCAGAGGGGGGAGGGGGGGATGGAGACCACCTCCCAAATTTTCAAAACTTTCAGAACCCAAATTACCAGGACCCTTATTGGGGACAAAGAGAGAGAGAGGGTGTAGAGGAGGTAAAAGGAAAAGGTCAATGTGAATATAGGGATTTTCAATCTAAGTGATTATGTTTTAAATGAGGAGGAATTAAAAGTTTTAGCATTAGGCTTGAAATTTGCACCAGATAGGAAATTAAATAAAGTTGAGACCTATATAGACCTGCAAAAGTTTATTAGAAAATTAAATTTAAAAAAATATTGGAGTAAAAATAAAGATCAGATGGGAAAGGATTTCCATAACGAAAAAAAGAAAATAATTGATGGGAAAAAAATTGACAAGAAGAATGAAGGTCCGTATAGGCATACTGATTTAAGAAATAAATCTGTATTCAACCCTAGGGTGGGGAATAATTGTTGTATAGATGCATTTAAGAGGATGGTGGAATATGACTTGGAGTTATTAGCCCTTCCGAATAAGAGAACTAAGCATGATTTAGTAAGAGGTATCCAGCAACTAGAGAAGAATAATGATATTGTAATAAGAGCAGCGGACAAAGGGGGAGGCGTTGTAGTGTTGAATAAGAAGGATTACTATGAGGAACTCAATAGATTGGTGGGTGATAGGAGTACTTATGAATTACTAAGGGGTAACCCTATAAAAAGTTATAAAAATAAACTTGTGAAAGAAGGTGAAAGAAGGTTTTTTGAATAAGAGAGAGGTAAAATATTTAGTACCGAAAGCACCCGTTACTCCAGTTATATACCAATTACCTAAGATTCACAAGAACTTAATGAAACCACCGGGAAGACCCATAATAAATGGGATCGATTCACTTTTCTCTAGGCTGGGGGAGTATGTGGATAAATTCCTACAGCCTATAGTTTCGGTTTTTCCATCGTATTTGAAGGATAGTGGTGATTTAATTTCAGTTTTAAAACAAGTAAGAATAGAAGGTAATTGTGTTATGGCAAGTGTAGATGTTAATGCATTATATACAAATATTAGACATGCTGATGCTTTAAGAGCGGTAAAATGGTCATTAAAGGAAAAATCAGGGTTAAAAGCTGAACAAATTAAATATCTTCTTGAATGTCTGGATTTAGCAATGTCGAATAACTATTTTTGGCATTTGAATAGTTATTATAGACAGTGCACCGGGGTGGCAATGGGAGCGAAGTATGCTCCATCAGTAGCTAATCTTTTTATGAGTATGTGGGAAGATAAAGCAATTTTTGAAAAGAAGAATCATAAGTTATTGCTCTATAAAAGATTTATAGACGATATAGTGATAATCTGGAAGGGTACAAAGGAAGAACTGGAGGATTACATTCATGAAATGGGGTGTAATCCTTATAATATATCCTTTACAAACTATATTAGTACAGAAGCGATTAATTTCTTGGACCTAACTATCTACAAACAAGGAGATTCGCTTTATACTAAGACTCATTTCAAAGAAGTCGCTAGAAACGCATACATCCCCACACATAGTTGCCACCATAGGAATTGGCTAAGATCCATCCCTAAAAGCCAATTGATAAGACTGAAACGTAATTGTGATAAGGAGATCTTTCATAAGCAAGCAGATACTCTGTTAGAGAGATTTAGGGAGAAAGGTTATAAAGAGGAGATATTAACAGGTGCAGTAAACCAGGTAAGTAAAATCAGAAGAGATTTGTTAAATAAAATAAAGAGAGAAAATAGAAGAGGGGAATTATCCTTTATAACTGGGTATTCAAATCAGCATAAGGCTTTTGAAAATATAATACGAAAACACTGGCAGATTTTAAAAAGGGATGAGCTTCATGACCTATTACCTAAGAAACCTTCATTTGATTATAGAAAACCACCTACACTTAGATTAAAATTGGCAAAAAATGTTCCAGATATTCCAAAGAAAAAGGCGACTTTTCTTGAGTGTGGGGTTTTTTAAATGTAAAAGATGTTTGGTATGTAAAACAATGAAAGGAGATAATATCAGAAGGTACGATACGTTTTACTCTTGTTCAAATGGTTCCTCTTATAAGATAAAAAACTTTATATCATGTGATAGCTCGTTTGTCACCTATTTGTTAGAATGTCCATGTCATCTTCAATACGTAGGGAGAACATCTAGAAAACTGTCAGTGAGATTAGGGGAACATATTAGAAATATTAAAAAAGGTTATAAGCATCATAGTCTTTCCCACCATTTTAGAATGTATCATAATAGGGACCCATCTTGTTTGAAATTCTGTGGGATTGATCGAGTTTTAGCATCATGGAGGGGAGGAGATAGGGTCAAGTTCATCTCACAGAATGAAACGAGATGGATCCTAACATTGGCTTCCTTGTTTCCCAGGGGGTTAAATTCAGATATAGATATCAACTTGTTTCCTGTCAGATTGGTAAGAGTAGAGAATTTAGTGTTTAAAGACTGCTATATATTTCATATTTTTTATACTTTGTATTTTTATTTATTTTTTCATTTTTATTTATATTTATTTTGATATTTATTTTTATTTTTATTTATTATTTTTTTGATTTTATTTGTATTTTTATTTATATTTTAATTTCATTTTTATTTTTTTATTTTTATGTTGCAATCTGTTTTTAGATAGATATACATTTTTTAATATGAATTATATTAAACTATAAAGATGTTGTTTTTATTGGAATTGTTTATATTAATTGTCAGAATTCATTATGTGGCTATGTGGATCGGCATTTTTGTAAAGGTCTCTCACGTCTTGGAGTGGGAGGAACAGCCTCTGAAATTATCCTGGGAGGTGGTCTGACCAATTAAATCGGAGGGGAGGGTATTCCATTGATATTTAAGTGAGTGAGGACGGGAGATGGGTGTCTTGATAACGCCCTATGGGAGGGGCGAAACGCGTTGACGCATTTCCGGTCCACACTCCATGCGCCTGACGTCATTTCCGGTGAGTGGAACGCACGCTGAGCGGTGCGTTCCAGCGGCCATCTTGGTTCACTGTTTGGTCTAAGAGGAGTCCTGTCTTTGTTCCACTGTGGATGTGAGAGTCCTGGAAGGAAAAGTTTGTATATCTGCTGGAACTGAAGCCTTTTATACATAATAAACATGCCTTTAGCAAGTGTTTAACATGTGAGTGGCCTTAATCTCCATTTGGAAAAAGTTACTATTGTGTGACAATATTATGCTATGTGAGTTTTTTTCTTTTGGTTGGATGGTGGAGTCTATTCGGAGGGTGAAGATTTTCCCTAGCGTGGCACCAAAGAGGGTTTAGGATCCCTAAAAATTCCTTAAAGGTCTTTTACTCACCAAGTTCTGGTGAGTGTATTCGATGTTGGTTTGTGCACGGGTGGAAGGTGAAAGTATTTTCTGAAGAAAAGAAGTTTGCACTTTTATTTCAACAATTTAATTATGGTTTCAGCACATGGACTTTTGGGTGTTTTTGTTTAAGATTAAGGGCAAACACGAATAATTTATGCACCTATTTTATATGATTTATTATATTGATTAATCATCTAAATTTGCGCTGTTTATTTATATTTATATTATTTGTGTTTTCACGATTGGCAGAGCAGCATTTTTAGAGTGTTATTTGGAAAGTTTTTGGCGCAGGAATAAGTTTTCTTGTATAAACATTTCACAGAGCCTGCCTTCTGAACTACAGAGATGCTGAAAGGAGGAGTTTCAGGAGGCGGAGTCAGTACAAGAATCACTGCTTGCATTCAGCAAAGTACCATGGGACATGTAGTCCTTAGGAAATGAAAATAAAAAGAAGGAAACCTGCAAAGCATGCAGGAAATCCAGGAAGTTAATCAGAGATGGCCAACAGACAGGAAGAACACAACATGGAAGAAAATGTGAAATAGAATTGTTATTGCTATTTACAATGCTGATGTTATAACATTGAGAGTGTATGCTGCGACCCTAAAGCGTGGGAGATTGTTCAAACATCTATACTCCCTTATGTGGCTGCAGCTGACCCGTCTCCTCTAAGGCTAGGTTCACATAGGTGCGGGTGGTGCCGCTGCAGATCCGCACAAAAATCCGTGCAGCCACACAGAAGAATGCGGACCCCATTAATTCTAATGGCACACCGCCCGCACTGGAAATCGCAACTGTACTGGGAACCGAGGTTCCTGTGCTGGCTGCGTTTTCAGAAGTGCTGAGACGACTTCCCTGCGTGTCCCGAGGCACGGGAGTCCAATGACTGAGAACCAAGCAGTCATATGATGGCTTGGTTCTCGGTCTTCATTCAACAGAGGGCTCTCTGCTCTGCTCCTCCAGTGCTCACGAGCACTGGCTCAGGCTTTCAGGGGTGTGCTGAGCCAGCTTTCAGGCAGGCATCTGAGCAGATTAAAAAATTATTGGGATCCCCCCAGAGCCTGTAGCGGCTCTGATGTTAGCTGATTCTGGGTTACAGTCGTGTGTGTGTGTGTGTGTGTGTGTGTGTGTGTGTGTGTGTGTGTGTGCGCCACAAATTTTGGTCACCTTAAGAAAAGCAGGCTGTGCTCCCAGCACAACCAGAAAACTGACCATACTGGGATTTATGTGCTCTCATGCCTAGTGTGGTCAGTTTGAAATGGGAAAGCAGGGGGACAGGTAGGTTCAGAGGGTATTTTGCACAAAGCAGTACAAAAAACAAGATACAAGTACATGGTACAACAGACATATTCGGAATATGAAATGTTCCTATGTGGGTTTCCTCTGTGTACTCCGGTTTCCTTCCACACTCCAAAAACATGCTGGCAGGTAAATTGGCTCCTGTGTAAATTGGCCCTAGTATGGGTTAGGGCAGCAATGGGCAAACTGCGGGCCGTATACGGCCCGGCGGACCTTTTAATCTGGCTCGTGGAGCTAGGCTCCTCTCACAGTCCGCCCTGAAGACCGGTGTAGCATGAAATCTGTCTCCTATGAGGATCTGTCCCCCTCGACGTATCTGCGCATGTGCCGGAGATCGCTGATCGGCTGCTAATGCCTGAAACTGGCACATGCGCAGATACGTCGAGGGGGACAGATCCTCATAGGAGACAGATTTTCATGCTACACCGGAACGGCGCGGGACACGGCGAGAGGAAAGGTAAGTGAATTGACACAGGGGGGACTTGGGGACTTAATATGGGGGGATGAATTACTATATGGGGGATTAATTACTATGCTTACTATGGGGGAATATTACTATACTTACTATGGATGACACATACACATCATTCATCTACTCTTGGTCCGGCCCCCGGGTCCAATATATGAACCCATTGCGGCCCTCAAGTCAAAAAGTTTGCCCACCCCTGGGTTAGGGACTGATGTGAATGTACAATATATGTAAAGTGCTGCATAAATTGATGGTGCTATAGAAGTACCTGAAATAAATAACTAGGGGTAACACTCTTTAATAGTGGAAAGGAGGGCTTTGTGTATTTGGAAGCCTTCAGATGCTTTGCTGGCTCAATTTTGATCCACCTATGGCCAGCTTTAGTCATCACCATTCCCCTCCCCCCCCCCCCCCCCCTTTTTTTTTTTTTTTTTTTTTTTTTTTTTTTTTTAGCATTCATTGGAGTGATCTATTTTTCATATTGCTGGGGACACTGGTTTAGTTAATGAGAAAGCACTACTCCATCTTTATCTTTGTATGTTTTCGATTTAGACATTTTCACTTCCACTTATTTTTCTCGTTAAACGCCACCAAAAGAGAGCTCCATTTCAAAGCGATATGAAATCCATTTGTGTATAGTGTTGCGTGACCAAGTAATTGTCAAACAATCCCACTGCTGAAAAATTACCTGCCAATGAAGGGGTATTACTGAGTAGAACAGCAAGCGCCCAGACAATTATCATTTAAAGTCTGTATAGAAGGTGTATTCACTTGCATCGTTCCAGTAGCGTTTCTTGTGACAAGATGGGGGGGGGGGGGAGGCAGGTAGGTTAAGGGGAATAAAACAATAAGTTGGACTGTGCTATGTATATACTAAAGATTTTTACGTTTTCCAAACCCATCAGGCTGCTTTTATCTTCAGTCAATGCTGCATAGTTTGTCAACAACGCTTTACATTTTACTGGAAAACCTTTGATTCTAGATTTGTTGGTAATCTACACAATTATTTCCTCAAACTACTTGATCATTACATCCATTGGCTGGATCAGGAGAATAGAATGCTTTTTTGTGTAAAATATTTGCATACTGCAGTTTAAAATGGTTCTTTATGTATCTTTCCCTTCCTACATCCTTTTTTCTATTTTTAGCTGGTGGAAGTTTGTAGTCTTTGGTTTCTTCCACTATGCCTAATATTTAATGACAGCAAGACCTCCACTATCTACAATATACTGTGTACGTATAGGTGTATAAAATATTTACACTTGGCTATAAAATGTGCCATCGCTGACCTGAAAATGCCATTTTGCTGGCTGTGCCCAGCATCAATGTAGTAGCATGAAACTATTTTGAAGGTCATGGTCAAAATTTCCCTTATTGCTATACTTGTTCTGGATGAGTGACTCTGAAAATATTAAAACCATTGGGTTGGTATAACTAGGCAATTAGTGTTATGAGCAGGGGCAGACTGACAACTCATGGGGCCCCCGGGCAATAGGGGATAATGGGGCCCCTGTGTCCTTGCCCAAACTAAAGCCTATGAGAAAGGTACCAGGGGCATCTCATGTGGCCCCCTACTGACCCCGGGCCCTCGGGCAGTGCCCGAGATTCCAAATGGTCAGTCCGCCCCTGGTTATGAGAAATGTTTACAAACCTCAGCCTAGCTATTTCACGATAGTGGCGGTTCACATATATGAAGATTGGATGAGGTTCAAACTGCATCCAGTCTGCATAAAATGTGAAAAACATTGCTTCCTGTGGTGCCTGTTCACATGTCCAGTGCATGGCGGTACAGATTCAGTGTGGATTGAAAAGGGCACGGTCTGATTTCTGAGTTGTCCGGTTCAGGTGCAGACTTCTATGGGAACCGTTTTCTAAACCACGTGTGAACAGGATACCTGATGTAAACCTGACCTGATCAACTACTGTCAATTAGCTGTGAAACCTGAGCTTCAATCTGCACATTTGTGAATCTGCTCTAAAACTGGCCATAAATTGATAGTATTTCAGACAAAAAGTGTTAGGAAAGATCGTAAAAAAGTTCTCAGAACATTCAAAAGATTTTGTTTGCTTTCAACATTTAAACTTGGAATGAATGGACTTTAATGAACAAAAACCAGATACACTTAAAAAATTTCTTGAATTTCTATCCCTTTCCTTCGACATTTTCTTGCCACTGTGGTTAAAAATGAACATCAGTTTGGCCCACTAATGATTAGAAAAACTAACAAACTTTCTTAGAACTTTTGTTTGAAAATCTACCCATTTGTGGTAAGCTATATGCAGGCCATAGATGGGTTTCGATTATTAAACAAATTATTAAGCAGGACATAGATGGGTGGAAAACCAAACGAAAATTGTTGGTCATTAAATTCACATCATTAGTGTGCCAGCTGCAATACACTATTTTTGTATCACAATTGACGGTGCCCGATCCAACATGCTTTATTTCATTTAGAAAAACAAAATAAATGATGGCACAATCATATTCCCCCGTTTTTTTTCATTTGTCGACCAACAGAACATTTGGTTTTCGATGCATGGGACATATCACTACATCGGCTGCAAGGATTCAACCTATGTCTGTAGCCCTTGTCCTCGTTATTTTCACCCATAGGCCTGGGAGAAATAACGCTCCGGACACCGAAGTGTGCAAGCTAAATCTCTGAAAGTTTAATGCATGACAAGAATGTTATACAGAACTCTGTAGGCGTTGCTTAATCTCAGGATGACCAATGAAACATTCCATTCTTATCAATATAGTTACGTGAAGAACAGAAACTGCATATAGGTGAGGGATACCATATAAGGTAGTTCCGTTTACAGAAATGAAACTAGTCTAAGGAAACATGTGAACAGTTTCGGTTTTGTAACTTCTCTCTCATCTAGAAATGGAGGTATTATACAAAATGGATGCCAGTTAATAAAACATTTCCTTACACCAACCTGTTGCCAGTGTCATGTGACCACTGTGACCAATCACAGCAGATCACATGTCAATTGTTTACAATGGATGGCTTCCTGTTATGCCATCTATTGTATACAATTATGTTAGCTGTGACTGGTCAAGGCAGTCACATGATACAGACGAGGCTAATCATTGCCCATCTGTATCATGTGATCAGCTTTGCCCAATCACAGCTAATCACAAGAAAAGACTGAATCAGTTTCATTCAGTAACAATGATTGCAAATATCAATGAAATACATTGGTATTAGCAATGCTAATGTGTTAAAAAAAAAAAAAAATCCTGATCACGTACCCAGAGTAGTTCAATGTTACTATGGTAATAGTGTATTGCTTTGGTCACTATGCTGAAAAATAAAATTGTAAAAGTGTAATAAAAAAAAAAATCAGAATTTTTTTATTTATTTTCACCAAAGATATGAAGCAGACTACATTTTGACCTAAATTTATGAAGAAATGTTATTTATTTGAAAAATTTTATAACACACGAAGAAAAGTGCGTGGTTTTTTTTTTTTGTTTTGTTTTTTTTAAGTTTCAGGTTTTGTTTTTATTTAGCAAAAGATAAAAAAACTCGATTAAATACCACCAAAAGAAAGCTTTGTGTGAGAAAAATGATTTCATATAGATACAGTGTTGCATGACCGCGAACTTGTCATTTAAAGTGCGACAGCGCTGAAAATTGGCCTAGGCAGGAAGGGGGTATAAGTGCCCGGTGTTGAAGTGGTTAAGTGTCTTTGAAGCACAGAATCCTCAGTGTCAAGACTTTAAAGACCTTTCAATGTCAGTCTTTCCTAAACTGGATCTCTCTAGTTCTGATTTTGAAAAAAGGTTTTAGCTCTAGAATACGTTAAATTGTTCCTTCTAAATCTGTTAATGAATTATAATAGTGATTTCAATACGCAAATAGTGACACTGTGTGCTGGAGAGTCTGCAGGAAAAGCATTTCTTGTGTCCCCTAACAACCAGGTTCTCTATTTTCATTTAGTGCGTGTTGTAAACAGTCAGGATATGCTGCCAACTGGTTTTCTTGGTAGTGGAGCAGATTATATGACACAACATCTCAAATTCTCTTTGCTTCCCTGTCTGATAACACATTTTCTTTTTCTAGATGTGTGACACACTTTTATGGTAAAAACAAGTGTGAATTTGGAGGAATTGGGAAGTAAAATAAAGGAAAGCTCTTTTGCAATTTTTGTGGGAAATCCCACAAAGTGTTTGCTCAGTCACAAAGTGCCTATTTTTGAAAATTGAGAAGAAATTGTCCCCCCCCCCCCCCCCCCCCCCGACATACCAGTTAGGGGAAATATAAGGGCCTGTATTTAAAGCAGTATTATACCCCAAACCAAAAATGTAATATACTGCAGCTTACCAATCGTTAGGTGTGGTGGCTGCATGCATTTTCTTAGGTTTTTTTTTTTTTTTGCTCTTTCAACAGGTGATCTAGCCAATAACACGCCTCATGTATTAGAGTGCCTCCACTCTGGATGAAGGAGCACAGGGGGCACAGACAGCCGCATTGTCCATCTGGGGGAAGGCCATTGCTAGATGTACTAGCAGATTTAGATAAACATTAAAGGTTTACTTTTTTTTGCAAAAAAAAAAGCATGTTATACCTACCTGCTGTGTGCAGTGGTTTTCCACAGAAAAACCTGGGTTCTCCTCTTTCTGGGGCCCCCGCAGGCTCTCCTGGCCCCTCCCTCTTGTCAGTTGCCCCCACAGTAAGCAGCTTGCTACGTGGACACCCGTTACTGCTGAATAGACACATGGAGCTGTGGCTTGGCCCCACCCCCTCTCCTCATTGGCAGACTGGCTGTGATTGACAGCAGCGGGAGCTAATAGCTGACGATTGCTGTCTCTGCCAATGAGCAGGCAGAGGCGCGGTACAGCTGAGGCGATGAATCGCGATGGGGCTCAGGTAAGTATTGAGGGGGCTGGGGACACTGCTGCACATGGGTTTTTTACCTTCATGCATACAATGCATGAGGGTGAAAAAAGCCTTGAGCCTTTATAACCACTTTAAACCAAACTTCAGATTACACTGCAGACACAGCAACTTTTTTTTTTTTTTGGGACAAAGGTGAATGCATAAATAAAGGCTGATCATTGTTCATTGAATGATTTCCATGGCTGACCAGCTGCATCCAAGCCTTACATCACGAGTGTTAAACTAACGGCCCTCCAGCTGTTGCCAAACTACAAGACCCATGAGGCATTGCAAGATTGACAGTTACAAGCATGACTTCCAAAGGCAGAAGCATGATGGGACTTGTAGTTTTGCAACAGCTGGAGGGCTGCCAGTTTGACACCCCTGAAGTAGCAGAAATGCGGGGTATTGTCCATTTTTAAAATGGCAATCCTGCTGATCCAGGATTAAGGGTCCCAGTCGTAGGTCTTCAAATCCTGCAATGTGCAAGGGAGAAGGGGCATATAATTCTCATCCCCTGTCAAATGCCATCACAACAGTGAAGCATGGTAGTGGCAGCATCATGCTGTGGGGCTGTTTTTCAGAAGTGGGGACTGGGAGACTGGTCAGGGTTGAGGGAAAGCTGAATGGACCAAAGTACAGAGAGAACCCTCAATGAAAACATGTCCCACAGCTAGGGTGGATTTGATTCAAATCACTAGTGAAAATGCTTGATTTAAATATAATTTTTCAAGAGTAACTGTCATCTGTCATGCAGTGGCTCCTCTGCTGACCTGCTGTTGACTCACCCACCATCCCATTCACTTTAATGGGATGGCTGGTGATGCAGCAGCAGTGACACAACAAGGTGAGAGACGTGGCGGCAGCAGGTGAGTGGATGCCCACTAACAGGTTCTGCTATGATGGATCTAAAATGACAGGTGCTCTTTAAATGTAAGGAATCAGTCTCATTCTTGCTGTTAGAATCTTTAATATTTGCAAACCAAATGAAGGTTTCCTTTTTTTAAATTAATAAGCTGTCAAGTTAGTAAAACCGCGATATAAGAACCGAATTTAGATTAATCACACATAGCTGGAGAACTATTCTTTTTATTTAATGTTTTTTCTCAGTTACTGTGAAATTGTGTGGATTCATCAATGCAGTGCATGTTATCTCAGCTTGCAGAGCTTGGTTTCTTTGAGTTTACCAAAAATGTAAATATTGCAGAATATACAGCCTAATGCTATATAACTAAGCTCAATTTACCTTAAATAGAAAACTATGTTTAGATTTTTACTCCAACAGAATTTTATTAATTGTATAAATAAAAAAATTCAGATTTTTAAATCCAAAAAGGATTAAAATTTTTTTTTTTTTTATCCACCCTGTCCACAGCGCTCAGGACCTCAGACTGGGCTGAAGGTTCACCTTCCAACGTGACTACAATCCTAAGCAAACCCCAAAGACAATGTGATTGTCCTAGAGTGACCCACCCAGAGCCCTGACATCAACCCTATTGAACCTCTCTAGAGAGACCTGGAAATGGTTGTTCACCGACCATCCCCATCCAACTTGACTGAGCTTGAGAGGATTTACAAAGAATGATAGAAAATCCCCCAATCCAGCTATGAAAAGCTTGTCACGTCATACCCAAAAAGTCTTGAGGCTGTAATTGCTGCCAAAGGTGCCAACAAAGTGCTGCGTAAAGGGTCTAAATACTTAAAGCGGAACTGCTGCGTCTGAGCAGCACAAACCAAAAGCACAATTTACTTCATTTTTGATATTCAAAGTAAACGTGCCCATCTATGTCTCCATGCTTTTTATTTTGGTGAGAAATCACTTTAACCGCATGCCGCCCAGCCACTGTACATATACGGTGGGAGGGCGGCACTCACAGGCAAAACCACGTTTTAAAACGTGTGTTTTGTAAACAAATAGGGGGCGCGCGCTGCCGCCCTTTGTCCTGTGGATCACCGCCGCAGATGTCAGTTGCCGGGTCACAGCCGTTCGTTAGCGGCTATGTCCCGGCGATCGGCGGTAAGCGGTGACACAGAGCACAGCTGCAGTAGCTGTGCTGTCTGTCACCTCTCTGTCAGCTCGAGGATGAGCTGATCGAGAGAGAACAGTTTCACTTTCTCGATCAGCCTTGTCCCGCCCAGTACACCCCCCCCGCCCCCTAGTAAAACACTCCCCTCACTCTTATAACCCTTCCCTGCTAAATAAAGTTAACCCCTTCCTCCCCATTGCCATTAGTACAGTGTCAGTTTTTTTTTTTTTCACTGATCACTGTATTAGTGTTTTTGGGGATGTCAGTGACCCCAAGTCAGTACCCCCCAATGTCAGAATGTCCGCTGCAGTCCCGCCATAAGTCGCTGGTCGCCACCATAAGTCCCTGATCGCCGCCATAATTCGCTGATCGCCGCCATTATTAGTATAAAAAAAAACCCTAAAAATCCCAGTATCTTTCCCGCCATTTGTAAACGCTATAACTTTCACGTAAACCAATTAATTTACACGTATTGGGTTTTTTTATTTTTTTTTTAGCAAAGACATGTCGCAGAATGCATTTTGACGGAAATTTATGACTAAATTTGATTTTTGCATTTTTTTTTTTTTTTTTTTTTTTTTTTTTTTTTACTGGACATGTTTTATAGCAAAGTCCAAAATATTATTTTCTTTTTCCTCAAATTTGTCAGCTTTTTTTTTTTTTTTTTTTTTTTTTTTTTTAATAGCGCAAAAAATAAAAACCGCAGAGGCGATCAAATACCACCGAAAGAAAGCTCAATTTGTGGGGAAAAAAAGGGTGTAAATATTAATTTATGTACCGTATTGCATGACCGCGCAATCGTCCGTTAAACTAGCGCAGCGCTGTATAGCAGAAAAATGGTGTAAATTGCAGTATTTATACCATAGTTTGTAGACGCTATAACTTCCACACAAAGCAATCAATATACACTTATTGGGATTTTTTTTTTACCAAAAACATGTAGCAGAATACATTTTGGCCTAAATTTATAACTAACTTTGAGTTTACTATATTTTTTATAGCTGAAAATAAAAAATAGTTTTTCTTCAAAATTTTTGATGTTTTTTTGTTTATAACGTGAAAAATAAAAAGCGCACAGGTGATCAAATTACACCGAAAGAAAGCTCTATTTGTGGGAAAAAAAGGACGTAAATTTTGTTTGGGTGCAGCATTGCATGACCGCGCAATTATCAGTTGAATTAGTGCAGCGCCAAGTAACAAAAAGAGGTCTGGTCATTAAGGGGGGTAAATCCTCAGGAGCTCAAGTGGTTAAAAAGCATCTCTAGCATTTCTGGCCATGGCCATCTTGAATAAGGGCAGGTGAATTTACTTCCTGGAATCAACCATCCCTCTGCCTTAGCTGGGTGCCCCTCCTGAAGACTCCTAGGATGTATGACATTTGCCATGGAAACCAGGAAGTAACTGAAGGGGGGAAAAAAAAAAAGTTTAAAACCAAAATAATATACTTTCCGATCTATTAATGCTAGCATAAGGATTAAAAATAGTCAGTGTTGATTGAGAGAATGAAGTTCTGATTTAAAGATGTGACATTTCAGTTTTTTTTTTTTTTTGTTTTTTCTGTTTATTATATTCAGACCGTTCTTAAATAAAATTTTCACTTTGTCCTTATGGGATACTAAGAGATTGATTTAAAAAAATGAATTTAAACTAGTATCGGGCTGCAACATAAATTTGAAAAGTGAAGGGGAGCGGAATATTTCATGAATGCAGTGTGTGCGTATTGTACACCCTATATTGCCAAAAGTATTGGGACGCCTTCATTTACAAGCGCTTGAATGTTGGCCGCATCCCAGTCTTAGTCTGTCGGGTTAAATATTGAGTTGGCCCACCCTTGGCATCTATAACAGCTTCAACTCTTCTAGGAAGGCTGTCCACAAGGTTTAGGAGTGTGTCTATGGGAATGTTTGACCATTCTTCCAGAAGTGCATTTGTGAGGTCAGGCACTGATGTCAGATGAGAAGGCCTGGCTCACAGTCTCCACTCTAATTCATCCCAAAGGTGTTCTATCGGGTTGAGGTCAGGACTCTGTGCAGGTCAGTCAAGTTCCTCCACCCCAAACTTGCTCATCCATGTCTTTATGGACTTTGCTTTGTGCATTGGTGCGCAATCATGTTGGAACAGGAAGGGGCCATCCCCAAACTGTCCCCACAAAGTTGGGAGCATGAAATTATCCAAAATGAAGAACAACCCCACTCTGTCATTGTACATGGCCTACCACTTTGTGGCTGAGTTGCTGTTGTTCCCAGTTGCTCCCACCTTGTTTTAATGCCACTAACAGTTGACCTTAAAATATTTTAAATGAATTTGAATTCACTGAGCTCCTGAGAGCAATCCATTCTTTCACAAATGTTTGTAGAAGCAGTCTGCATGCCTAGGTGCTTGATTTATACACCTGTGACCATGGAGGTGATTGGAATACCTGAATCCAATGAATGTGTGTTCTCAATACACACAAATATAACTCCACTTTGTGTACTAAATGTCTTGCAAACCCAGATCTTGTCTTTTAAAAGTAGCAGTGACCTCATCAGTATGTTGTATGTAACCTGTGCAGAAATATGACCAAACAGGTTCACCCACTACAGACTGCCTGCATAAAACTACAGGGGAAAGGGGGATAAAAGACCAGTCGCTGTACAAAGAGAGCAGCACTGGCTGGTCTTTATTACAGGAAGCTCCTACAAAAAAGGTTTCACACTAGATTGCTGCACAGATCTGGAACATGCACAAAGCACGCCAAGATTAAAGTAAGGCATTCCACTTTATTTCTGGTTAGATCTTCCTTTCCAGTCTTCCAAAAGCCATATGTTTTGCTTTCTGCTAGCCCTCCAGTTTTCCTACTTTTGTTGCAATAAGAGGACACTTATATTTGTATACTACATCTTCTGTATTCCAGATTGGCATGTTTCCGGTCTCTTTAAAAGCTCTGTTCTCTGACATGATGTAATCTCTCCACCAATTAATCACTTCCCTAGTGTATACAAGTGAAAAACATACTAAAATGAAATTGTGACTAATGAAACCTAAAGGGATCTTCTATTAATTTCCAGACCTGCACTTTGCTGTGACATTTTATAAGCTAGCTGTTACTTGTAAATAGCATTTTTTAAATTAGGGACCCCCCCAATTCTTTGTCAAATTTGGCTGATCATTCTAGAGGGCCCTGCTGTCTACAGCCCTCTCACAGCAGCAGTGCATGGCCACATGAAGTATGCTGATATAAAGATCTTTCATGAAAAAGGATTGGATGCAAAAGGTTTTTTCATAATTTGGTGGCAAGCAGCTGTGCAGAGAAGAAAACATTAAAAAATCATCCCTAAACGGTGAGGTTGAGGAGATAGATGGCAGCTTCAGTTTTATTTTAGACAGCAGGAAAGCATAATAGAAAAAATAGCAGCAGTAGGTTGTAGTAAGCAAAGTATTTCCTTGTGTATTTTTGTTTAACCACATGACACATCACACAGCAGTTTACTTTGCACTTCTTCCTTTTGCATAGATCAGTGTTGTATATGCAGCTTTTTATAATAAAGAATCCCTTGGGTAAGCTGCAGTACTGGAACATATCTTTTTGTGGGTGCCGATTTACCATATGTGACATTTGGAGTAGATGAGGGGGCTGTGGTCCATTCGATAATCCTGAATGGGGATTGTACTGTACTTGGGCTCAGACTAACCTGTATGCTTTAAGTCTACCCTTTCTAGTAAGCCCTGGATTGAAATGGCGGTGATTTATGTTGATATTCACAGAAGTCTGACTCATGCTGAGGACATTTTTGTTAAATGGGTTTAAATCCAAAGGCAAACATTTTATTTTTCTAGCTTACCAATTCTTCGATGCGACCGCTGCATTAGTTTGCTTTTTGTAGGCTTTACTTTTCACCCTTGGTGACCCAACCAATAAGGCTTAATTTTAGACGTGTGGTTGGGAGGGGGTGGAAACAACCCCCCCTTAAGCTGCAATAGGCAACGGACAGGGATGTTTATATGCTGTGGCTGCAATGCTTTGCTTCACACCCACAGCAATGTTCATCCAACATGTAGATTGGAAGGTGGAAAGCCAGCCAATGCTACACATCCAAGTAAATGAGAGAGCGCCACAAATGCCCCGTAACTGTGCACATGGGTGCAGCGTGTCGGCAAAATAGGTGGTGAGAAGGCATTGCATCGTTTCCCCACCACCTGTCAACCCCTGAAGCACGATCTGAACATATGTCTAAATCTACCCTTAGTGTGCTTTTCAGCAGAACAAACTCTTGCAGATGTAGCAGTTAGGGGGTTGAGACAAGACATTTACCACTGACAGGGATGCTTACAATGATCAGTTTTATTTATGTAGAACTTTTACCTTTTAACGAAAATGGTTTGCTGTAACTGGTTATAGAGTGTGAAGCCAAACTCCAGCTTAGTTTGTTAATGTATCTGAATCTGCTAGTACATCTAACACTATCCTCCCCCCTAGACTGACAATGCTGCTGTCCAAATCCACCTCCTGTACTCCATCATCCAGAATAAGGGCACTCTAATACAGGAGGTGTGTTATTGGCCAGATCAGCAAGTGAAAAGGGGGGGCCTAAAAAAAACAAATAATGCAGCCACTACATCTAATAATTGGTAAGCTGTAATATATTACGTTTTTGGGATTAATACCACGTTAATTGACTTGGCACTCAGGGATTTGTTCTGAACAATGTGGGGGAGTATTCACTTTATGAAAGTGGAAGACTTTTGGGTTGTGTAGGAGTCTCTTATTTCTGCAATTTTTGTTTTGTTTTTTTTATACTTGCAATATTGTATTAGTAGGCTAAGGCATGGCTATAAGGAGGACTGCATCCTCTAGTATACAGATATTGAAGTCCAGTGCAATGTGAGCTGACACACTAATTCATTGCCCACTGAGCAGGCAGGGGACACATCCAGTTGGAGTAGTGGTGTCATCTGCCTGGTCATGAGGGTACTGAGGTATTTTGAGTCACAGGAATGCTGAAGTGTTCTTTTCCTTTTTAGTTGGGGAAAAGTTCATATATTTGGATGTTTTCTGGGTGTTCAGCGTTAACACAGTTGAAGAAATGTATGTTACTCTGTCATTTCAAGATGAACATATTTCTACTTTTATTAATAAACTTTTATATACCACAACAGCATGGTATTTGCATGCGTTCAGTTAAGCAGCTGTTCAGCACCATAGTAAATCTAATTATCAGATCATGTGATACCCTGCAGAGGTTACTGTAGATCATTCAGAAGGGATGAATCAGAAATGATTCTACTGCACGCTTGTGTGGTTGTCACATGACTTCCTTTTATAGGACATAATGACTAGCCTTAGTAAAGTGGAAAATATGATTAAAGCAGATGTCAAAACATAAGTCAGTGGAGAACTCTGTATATGCATCAAACCTTTACTTATACATTTACAAACATACAAAAAGGAATGAGACACATGGTGTTGCTGGTTTTCAAAATAAGCTGCCTAGGAGGAAGGCTCGCTGGAGAGATGTGCTTGTAAGAGGTGACATGACATTGAAGGCACTCTGTGGGTATGACAAAGGTACTATGGGTGTAGGCAAAGGTAGCAAATAGATGTCATTAAAAGGAAATGCCTCAAAGCTCAAAAAAAGTGCTAAATAAACAAAATTATAACATAACTGCGAGGACCGCAGAGGGCACTGAGATTCCACATGACCCGACATGAGTGTTTATTGGGGAGCTTGGGTTTGCAGGAGGGATGGAAGTAGGGCAGTCTAAAGGGCAGTACTATGACAGCAAGTGTACACAGTCCTCTGAGCAGTAATATGGTACAGCCCAGGGAGATGGTTTATAGAGTAGTAATATGGCATAGCACAGATACAGTCCAGGGAGCAGCAATAGAGCACAGCAAAGGGGAATTGATCCTCAGGGCCATAATATGGCACACCACAAAAAACAAGTGGGCACCAACTGAAGTAGATTTACTCACAAACAAATATGATATACAAAGTTTATCGACAATATTGCTCAATCCACTGCACTCTCCCCTTGGCTTGGGAAGATCTTTGTGTATTTCAAGGGGTTGCTCCTCTTAATCGGAGCCAGTCTGTCAAGGGGCATGTGCAGTAGATCGAGCAGTATTGTTAATGATTTTGATGAGCTTTGTTTAGTACATTTGTTTGAGTATATCTACTTCGGTTTTATTTATAAATGGTAAATTGGGATAATGTGCAAGGCTGGTGTGCTTTTTGTTTTTTGTAGTATGTTTTTGGGGGGGCGTCCCAAATTCTGAGAGGGCAGAAAAGCGTGGCAGTTCCTTAGCCACCTTTTGAGAAGTGGTTATGGGAGAAGTAATGGTATCTGACTACCACACACTTGCGCAGGAAGCTGTTTGCATTGTTCACCGTAATATGGCACAGCAAGAGTTAACAGTTCACGAGGTGGTAATATGTAAAGCACGGGGAGACAGTCCACAGGGTAGCAATATGACCCGGCACAGATAAATGGTCCATGGAGTGGCAGTAGGGCACAGCAATGGGGAATTGATCCTCAGGGCTGTAATATGGCACAGCAAGAGTTAAAAGGTCACGGGGTAGCAATACGGCACAGCACAGGGAGATAGTTCACAGGGTAGCAATAGGGCATGGCACAGATTGCAGTCCATGGACTAGAATATAACACCGCAAATGGGAAATGATCTGCAGAGCAAATGGGGGAAATACAAGAGGGTTCAAGAATTCACACTGAAGGTGTTAGATGGTCCCGGGTAGCTGGGGGAGGTGGTTTGGGCAACAGAACTTGTCCAGGATGGTCCCTTGGCAGGTGTATGCTGGTTCTAGGGAGAGGACGCTGGGCAACCTGACCTCAAATTGAGAGCAGAGAGTTGGCTGGGCAGTAAGAAGCAGAGTAAGCTCCCTTGAGGCTACTGTTCTTCCTCCTCTCATACTGTATTTGGCACTTTTTTTTAACCACTTGCTCTCCAGTGGAATTATTTCCCTTCCTGACAAGGCCATTTTTTTGCATTATGGCGGTGTTTAACTGACAATTGCGTGGTCATGCAATGTTGCACCCAAACTAAATTAGCGTCTCCCCCCCCCAAACGGATAGCTTTCTTTCGGTTGTATTTGATCACTCGTGCATTTTTTTTACACTATAAAAAAATGACAATTTTGAGAAATTTTTACTTTTTGCTATTAAACATGTCTAGTAAAAAAATCAACTTTAGTAATTTCGGCCAAAATGTATTCTGCTACATGTCTGCTAAAAACAAATCCCAGTACGTGTAATTGGTTTACGTACATTATGGCGGTGTGTGTGTGTGTATATACTAGAATTTTTTTTATTTATTTATTTTTAATATTAAGGACGACTTATAGCGGGACTGTGGTAGGCATTCTGACAGTGGGGAGAACTGACTTGGTGTCATTAATATCCCCAGTGACACCAGTACAGTGGTCAGTGCTAATAAAAAGCATTGACACTGTACGAATAGCACTGGGCAGGAAGGGGTTAACATCTGGGGCAATCAATGGGTTTGTGTGCGTGCTTCACTATAAGCACACTGCTTTGCGTGGCTCTGCTATGCAAAGCCATACATGGCAGTGTGCAGGAGCTGACGGGAGAGAACTGTTTACTTACAGTTCTCTCCCTCCGTCGGTAATGCTCCTCGATCACTGGATGCCAGCCGGGACCCTGTGATTGACCCAGAAATTCAAAATTGTGTGTGTGTATATACAGTGACGGAAATACCGTATTTTTCGCCGTATAAGACGCACCTGACCATAAGACGCACCTAGGTTTTAGAGGCAGAAAACAGGAAAAAAAATTCTGAACTAATGGACTGCAGAGACAATATAGGAGATGACCAGAGACTGCGGACAGCACAGGGATGACCAGAGACTGCGGACAGCACAGGGATGACCAGAGACTGCGGACAGCACAGGGATGACCAGAGACTGCGGACAGCACAGGGATGACCAGAGACTGCGGACAGCACAGGGATGACCAGAGACTGCGGACAGCACAGGGATGACCAGAGACTGCGGACAGCACAGGGATGACCAGAGACTGCGGACAGCACAGATGACTGCTGACCTTTGGGGAGGTGGGGAGCGGGTACCTGAATTTGACAGGTACCCGCTCTTACTTCCGTGGAGTTTTTGTTTGATCTTACCTGTTCCTCGATCCAGCTGCGCGCTGTCTTCCCGGCTTCTGTAATGGCGCTCGGCATGACAGCCGGGTGCCCAGTGCACATGAGCGAGAAGCACTTGCGCTTTGTGATTTGGTCCGGTGGCTTCTGGGATCTGTCATGTGTCCCAGGTACCGCCTTACCATTCACAAAAAGCACCGCTTCTTGCGCATGCGCACTTGGCACCTGGCTGTCATGCCCAGTGCCCACACTACAGAAGCCGGGAAGACAGCGCGCCGCTGGATAGAGGAACAGGTAAGGTCCCGCTGCAGAGCTGAGCAGCCGGCCCGGTATTCTGACACGGCCGGCCCGGTATTCTGACACGGCCGGCCCGGTATTCTGACACGGCCGCGGTGGAAATACCGGACCGGCCGCTCCATATTCGCTCCATAAGACGCACTGACATTTCCCCCCCCCAGTTTTGGGGAAGAAAAAGTGCGTCTTATACGGCAAAAAATATGGTAAGTATTTGGTCCCCTGCTGATTTTGAATGTTTGATCATTTCTTTGTGAGTTGGCAAACATTCAAAATCAGCAGGGGATCAAATGCTTTTTTCCTCCCCTCCCCTTATCCTGACCCAGAAGTGACATTATGACATCATTTCCAGGTCCCCGTTGAATGATTTCCCGGCCATTGAGGCCGGGAAAAAATGTTGCAGTGTGATGTGCATTACATTCAATGGAGTACAGGGGAGACATCCAGGGTCTTTTAAACCCTGGATGTCTTTAAGAGAACCTGTCACCAAAAATCACATTTCAATAAGAAAAAGTTGAGAAATATACCGGTATATAATATATATATTTTTTTAATTTTTCAGAAAAAAATTAGTTACACTCGCACATAAACTCCACCCCCCCAAACAATTTAGCCCCCCAACCCCCCCCCCCCCCCCGCCACACACACACCACCGCCTATGCCAGAATGAGAGTAATAATTCTAGCACCAGACCTCCTCTAACACTAAACTGATGACCTATAAGGAGCTTTAAAAGCGTCGCCTATAGAAAATATAGGATACTAATATTTTGTTGCCATTTCACAAGCACATACAAATTCAAGGTTTGACATGTTGGATATCTATTTACTTGGTGCAACCTCATCTTTTATAGTTTACCAAAAAAATGGGAGATTTTGTTTTTTTGTGCCCTAAAATTAAGTGTATATTTACTGAAACTTTGTTTCCTGGACTTTTGTGGTAATATTTGACATAAAAAAAATTGTAACTACCACTATTTTGTTCTCTAGGGTCTCGGCTTTCAGAATTTTTTATTTTTTTTTTGGGGGGGGGGGGGATTAATGTAATCAGGTCTAAAATGATTTTTTTAAACGTATGCAAAAAGGGCTCTGACAGCAAAAAGGATAAGCGTGACAATATGTCCCTTTCCTGAGGAGCACCCAATTGGTGCTCATTACCCTGCAAGGTCTCTCCCTTCCCTGCTAGTCCCTGGATGCGGTGCTGGAGACAGGCAGGGAGGAAGAAGGAAATAAACAGCGCAATGTTAAAATTGTTTAAGTTGCCATAAAACCTTTTTTTTTTTTTTTTTTTTAAAAACCCCCAACACTCCTAAAATCACCTCCAGGTTTAAATATATATGTATGTATATTTGCTCTCTGCAGTGATGTTGCACAGAGCAGCCCAGATCTTCCTCTTCTCGGGTCTCCCTGGTTTGTTTGTTTTTTTGGTTTTTTTTCCCTCTCTGGGCTCCCGGTGCCCCCACAGCAAGCATCTTGCTATGGGAGCAGGTGTGCTCCTGAGCCCTGGCTTTGTATGTCCGTTCACACACAATTGCAGCTTGTCCCCGCCCCCTCCCTCTGATTGCTTCACTTGCTGTGATTGACAGCCAGTCAGGAGTGAGAGTCCCTGGAGAACCCAGGCACTTGTGGACATTGCTGGATTGAGAGGGGGCTCAGGTAAGTGTTAGGGAGGCTGGGGGGGGGTTGCTACCTGCAGAAGGTTTTCTACCTTCATGAATAGAATGCATGAAGGTAAGAAATATTGAGTCTTTAGGAGTGTTTTAAAGGATGATCGGGGGATGGTAAAACTGTGTGGCTCAACCACATGTGTATGTGTGTGTTGGGGTTTTTTTTTCTCAACTGACCACTATAACCCCCCCCCCTCTTTCTCAGCCGCAAATGTGAGTGAGCTCTAATATGCATCCTTTAGTAAAATGTAACCTATAGAGTACTGCTTCACTAAAAAGTAGTGTGCCTGTAGAACACTGACCTTGTCCCTGTCTACTCTGTACTGTCTGAATTGTATTTGCTTTTTATATGCAACATACCTAGCGTCTTTTGTAATATTTGACTTGTCTGCTGCATGTGTTGTGATTATCTGCGTGATAACTGGGTTAAAGTCTCTGGAATGGGATGTGCTCTGGTTGAGAAAGTGGATAACCACATCTGTTGCAGTATACCGGATTTACCATCTTCATTTTATTAATAGATATAAGCTATTTATTATTTATTATTATTTATTACATACATTTTTTTTTTTTTTGTTGTTGGTTTTGTTTGTCTGCTACTCCTAGCTATGTATTGGACTTGTTTTTAGTAATGTCCTATAGTCGTCATTACATCATTAATGTGTTCTACATCCTTATTCTCAATGGCTTCTCATGGAACACCTGTGCAATTCTTTGGCTTGCCGTCTGCGTGTTTATTTTTGTCTGACCGAAAGTAACCCTGCTTGGAGCATCATACACTGTTCCAGTGGGAAGGGAAATGATCTTGACATCCTCTGGGAGGCTAGCGTAGTGATGCACCACCATGTGCAGAGTGGGGGCTGGTTGTCAGGCCACACCGAATAAGGAGTGAGGTTTGTGGGCTGATAGGCGGCATCCAATTACAGAAAGGACTAGGAGTGATGTCACACTCTACTAGTCTTCCTGGTGGGGGTTGGTTTAACAATCGGCTCTGCTAGTAAGAAAAAGGGAAGCTGTGCTGGTGACTAGTACATGCTGCAGTAGGGAGAGGTGTATGTCCAGCTGTGAAGATGCTATGTGAGTATGACCCTCATCTCATGCCTCCGTTCTTTTCTACCAGACAACCTATGTGCATGTTCATTCATTAGAACCTGTAGGGTGTAGAACGTTACATTTTAATATTACATAAAGTGACACATCATATGGATTCTGTAGAACCACATTGTAATTCATGGTTCACTTCTGATCTTTTGAGGTAATGCTGATTAGAATAATTGCATCAGACTGGTCCCTCCATAATCTGATGTATGGCTGTATTTTAAAACTGAAATGTTAAGATTAGATATGGCACACCCTTCCTGGTATGTGTTCTGCTGAAGCATACCTATGGGCTCATACTGTTGGCAAGCCAACGGTTTCCATTACACCATGTTTGTGTGTTCCATATGGTATGGTGTACTGGTTAAAGGTTTGCCAGTGTTTCTGAATGGAGGCTTGCTGAGGGTCTAGGCATATGGAACAGTGATTGCAGACCTACATCATTAATAGATGCAATATGAATGGATTTCCTATTAGATTGTAAGCTCCATGAGCAGGGCCCTCCTATTCCTTCTGCATTGTAATTGTTCTGTCCCCCTTTTATATTGTAAACTATTTGGCGCTATATAAATCCTGTATAATAATTTCCTCATTTAAGAACTGTTCCCTGCAAGCTTTGCTTATATAGAAATGGATCCGGTGTTGTGGATGCAGGATGTGAGTGCCGGTGTTTTTACATCTCCACTCTGATCATCTGATTGCGTTTCCTTGACGTGGAAATGCTAGCATGTTGGAACATCTGTCACTTTACTCGTCAATACCACCATGACTCTTGATAAGCAAACCTTTTTGGTTTTCCTTTTTAAAAGCATGTTGGCTCTTGTATCTAGTTTTTGCTTAAGCTGACGATACACTATACAATCTGTTTAATCTCCTTTTAGAAATACCAACAACTGTGTAATGTAAGGGCTAGCACAATCAAATCTAAATGGAATGCATTGTTTAGGTTTGTCCTCAGATTACATGGTTTTAGAAAATTGTGCAATCAGGTTGTAGTGTGTATGGTCACCCTCGGGCTTAATTTTTCAGAGGATCTGAAGAACAGAGTATGGTCTATTTTTCTTCATCTGTTTGACGATACCCATAGATGTGATCTGGCAGTTTTTTTTTTGCTTTATTGGGTATCCACAGACTTGCTTGAAAACCAGTTCAGTTATTTGCATATTTTTCAAAGCTGTCCCTAGGTGATATCTGCTTGGGACACTGCCTAGCTTTACCACAAATGCTCTGCTAAGGCAGATGCCCCCAACACCAGTATCTGAGGGCAGCTGGGGCGTGCCTGCCCATCTGGTTGCCCTTTAGTGTCTTCACATCTTTTGGGGTTTTCAGATGGACAGATCGCTTATCGCTTCCACTAGAAGTAAGGTCAACAAGAACCTTTTAATAGTCAGTCATGACATATTTGATCATGCTGACCTGACAAATCAGATAAGTGAGCATGCCATCAGACCTGAACAAATATTGGTAAATTTCATTTATCTGTTCAATCCAGAATTTTGGTGTGGCCAACAAACTGCTGCTGTGACAGTTGCACATTGATGAATGGGGGTTCCATCTCTGAGAAATGCCTGGTTTACCTGGCCCTACCACTGGTATTTGAAGTTCACTGACTGAGCTGCGTGCAATAA
Source organism: Staurois parvus (assembly GCF_062004578.1). Taxonomy (NCBI): domain Eukaryota; kingdom Metazoa; phylum Chordata; class Amphibia; order Anura; family Ranidae; genus Staurois; species Staurois parvus. The sequence goes on from NW_028317882.1 coordinate 6,182,459, forward strand.
AGCACACATCTGCAAGTATGGTGCAATCTATTAGAGCGAAGGGAAAGTGCTGAAGTGGAACTAAAAGTGGTGTGTTTTTTGTTTTGCAATTCCTGCTGAAGGGTTAGAAATGGTCATATTGTTGGCCTCACATTCTGCCCCAGAAACTTTCCCAAGTGTCCCCTCTAGCTCTGAACAGAAGGGAAATATTTTTTTTTTTCTGCAGTCACCAGAACAAAGTGACAGTGTTTGCCAACTCCTGTATGACCAGGGTCGATCTCCCTAGTGAGGAGACAAATGGCAGTAAATGGACATTTGGGGTGAAGCTCTACTTTTTGTTAACCACTTTCACCAATTAAATCCTCATTTTTAAACATATTTGTGGGAGAAAACTGATTGGACCTTTACAAAAATGTTTCTGATCCATACCTTTTTTTTCTGTGTTCCAATGGTGGAGGTATCTGACCATGTCTCCTCAATTCATTGTTAGTTGACTGAAAGTCACATGGTGGAAATGGTCTTCCTTTCCAGTATGGCAGACAGCCTGACAAGTATGGCTGAATAGGGTAGCTTATAGCCAGAACATACTGGTCACCAAGGAACTTCTCACAGTTCCCAATCCATCCATTGCTTAAAAATTAGTCTAGCAAAAAAAACCCTGAAGTGTAATACAATGTTGTGTTTGTCGACCCATCTGTGTCATTGCATGAGATTATTTTTGGAATTTGTTACAGTGACATTGCAGTGTGATCCCGACATGTCGGCTATGGTAATGAATGCTGCTACAGAAATGCCGAAGAATACATGTGAAACGCCAGAGCAAGATGCGTGTTTAAAAGATATAAATGTAACGGGATCACAAGGGTAAGTCTTTTCTGGGACATAGTTGTAGAGAATTCAACCAACATTTTGTTGAGTGAAGGACCGCAATGACTGCCTCCCACTTGTGTCTGTACAACAAACATTTCAAACTCAAATGATAGTGGGCTGACTAGTATAAGACTTGAGGGCCACACCTCTGATATTAGTAAATTATAGCAGTGTGGCAAATAACATAACTTACAAAATTGTTATCCACAAGAGAGCCACAAAACCTTTCTTGTGTTAATCAGGAAAAATATGCAAAAGTAGTGTATCAACTGCAGGAGAGCTGGGGCCTTGACCGATTTTTGCCTGATAGGGTCTGTTGTATGGGGTCTGTCCATGAGAATTGGGTGTCCCTGGACATTGGGCACCATATAATAAACTTTTGAGGTGGGCAGGCTCCAACTGAAGATAAACCTGGCCCCTGAACTTGGGCTGGATTTACTAAAGGCAAATACTGTACTCTGCATGTGCAGTTTCTCTAGAGCTTGGTGAATGCGATGAAACTCTGCTGACCTCCATCATTCAATCATGTGCAAGCAAAAATGTATTTTTTTTTTCTTGCATGTGATTGAGTATTCTCTGCACAATGAAGCTTCACCTCATTTACTAAGCTGCCCACTGTTTCCACAGCAGCCCTGTTCTCATAGTACCTAAGGCAATTTGTGGGAGTGGCTAAAAATGAGGGTGTAATATTTGTCCTCTGGACATGAAGTTTGTTAGGTTGTTTTCATGATAAAAATAAGTTTTTAGGAAGATTATGTAGCTTGATTTGATTAATTTTGTTGGGATTTGTTTAGCAGTGTAGAAGAAAACCGTGAAGAACGGCCACAAAGTAAACCTGAATGTAATGTTAATGATGCAAGTCCTGAAGCAGTATCTGTGGGTAAGTACTCTATTTTTGTGGGGTTTTTTTTTTGTAATTTGTCCATTTTTAAAAGTTAACTTTACTAGCAAATTTGCATTCAAAGAGGGAATTTCCACACTGTGATCACTACTGAAACCTCTTTATGATGGAGCAATTGCAGTATTACATTGTTCATTCAGATATGCATTACATATTTAGCATTTACAGACATTTCTTTGGCATTTTGCTGTCCTGTGGGCTGCCCTATGAGTGAGAAATATGAAAGTTGTCCCTGATCATTTTCCAAAAATGTGCTGCACTGACCCACAGGCAGTTTGGTGCATGTATTAGCAAGTTTGTGGGCTTCCCTACAGGTAATGGCACTTCTGTTTTTTTGTACATGTCAGGAAAGTGCATGATTTGTCATGTGTCCCTGACCTGCACAAGGTGTGATAGGTTGCATTTTAAAATAATGCTGCAGTTTTAATCACATTTACTTATATTAGGCATTTTGCTATGACTTTGATGCATATTTGTTCTAGACAAGTGACCCATAAGGTATTGAAGCCAGTGGATCAGTGTCACAGGCAGAAATGAACATTTTAAAATGAAGGTTTTAGAGAAAAATTCATAAACGGTTATGCAAATCTGTAGTATCATCTTGCCTAATAAAGTGATGCCAGGTCCTTAGATGTTGTCCCTAGTTTACCTGAAGTACAGAAATATGCATATAGCAATAAAGGCTTCTATGGGTCAGATCTGGCTACCACTTCCCATGCCCTGTGGTCTCCTAGTGTGCAGTGAGCCTTTTGGTTGCAAATAGAGAGAGGTTCCTTTTTACCAGGTAAAATTAGTCTACAGGTTTGTTTAAACATTCATTTGCTTGAGTTCCCCCTTTCTGGACTAAAATAAATTGAACCCCTTATCTTCTGCTATGCTATATAGAAAATCAGGGGAGGTGATCTGTAATACAGCAGGGGAGATCTTGGACAGGGCTAACAGCATTGCTTGGGATTCCTGTGCAGCAGAGGCAATGTTGTCAGCTCATAGTTCATTACAGGAGGTTAGAAGCCCATTGGATCAACAGGTACAGTTCTCTGTATTTGTAGCATTTTTAAAAGACAACATGGGGGGGGGGGGGAGAAGTGCATATCTTGCAGAATAGTTCTGCGAGTGTGGGGTTTTTTATGTTGCCCAGACAAACATTCATTTTAGTTGGAAATAAAAAATACAGCTGCCTTAAAGGTTTAAGTGAATTGGATTGTAGAAAAGTATTTTATAAACAATGAGACCTATAATACACGCACACTTTCATGCTGTGTTTTTGAAAACTATCATGAAGAAATGTCAGGCCTCATAATACCATGTAGGGTCTTATACCTGGATTACTTGGACCTCTTTCCAGGTTTTTTTTTTTTTTTTTTTTTCTGGGAACTGCTCTGCTACCTTAGAGTTTTTTTTTTTAATCAGTCGTCTCATCCTAAATTGTGTTGCTTTGCACCACAAAATGATTTAGTTTCTTGCAGACCGTTGGATTCACCCTGAATTCAGTATAGTGATTATCAAGATGTTGCATCCCTTCTAGGTACATGGGTAGAATTATACTTCAGCCTGAATTTTGACAACATCATGCGTTCTTAAAGCTTCTAGTTAGCTTTGTTTTGGAAGGAAAAAACTGTATCCAATAAATTTGTTTAATTTGCACTTTGTTGGGTGACCTGTTGTGCCAAATGTCTAGCTACTGATTTGGAAGAGAGGAAATGGTAATATTCTTATTGAGTGCACATATGCTCTGTATGAAATGAGTGACGTGTCAGGTCATAATTTTTACCAGATAAAATTAATTTTCTTCTAGATCAGTCAAACACCTCTACGCCTGACTTGAAATTCTGGACTACGCAGAGAGATGGCTGTGTGGCGCTGCGGACCGAAGAGTCTGGTGTAGCCAGTCTCCCTCCAGTCACCATTCACCAGTTGTTTGAAGATTCTGTTCAGAAATATGGTGATTATGTTGCTCTGGCATCAAAACAGGGAGATCAGTGGCACAAATTAACGTACAAACAATACTATGAACAGTGCAGGATAGCAGCCAAAGGATTCCTTAAGGTATGCTACTATCCATATTTTTTTTTTTTTTTTTTTTAAATCTGCTTTAGTATGTACAGTTCTTATATTTTTTTATTTTTGTTTCCTTAAAATATTTATAGTTGGGCCTTGAAAGATACCATGGGGTTGGAATCCTGGGGTTCAATTCCTCAGAGTGGTTCATTTCTGACATAGGAGCCATACTTGCTGGGTAAGTGTGGTGTTGGGGTTGTGCGGTGTCTCTCTTTTTTTTTTTTTTTTTTTTTTTTTTCCCCTTCTTAAGCTTTTATTCCATAAAAATTGCACCGCCATGCACTTTGCTTCCAGCCAACTGTGGCCAATGATGAAAATTCATACTCCCAATACAAACGCTGCTGTTTCTACTTAGCAGCAATTTTATTGCTACTATTTTCATTTCTCTGCTGCAAGACCTGTGCGTGCCTCTTTTGGATTTGGCCCTATATATCTTTATGTACCATATAGCACTATAGCTATGTCTATAGCCATCATAGGGGGGGGAGGACAACCTCTGCTTCTGATCGCCTAGATCCTGGGCTATTTAAAATTAAAATTCACCAAGGTCTGGGCAGTAAAATTTGTATGCATCAGAGGTCTGAATCTCATGTAGGCCCCTGTGGTGCACTTTCGTGTGTGCCAAACCACATGTTGCTGCGGTGTGATTTTGGAAAAACCGGTAGGGGACTTCAGGTTTCTAGCAGGTAGTGCACACCTACCCACAATGTGTGCACCAAATGCACATGTACAGATCTGAACCATTGTCCATCCCCACTGCACATCATAGTCCCCTCCTCGTTCACAGCAAGATCCCTATTGATGAGTGTCCTCAGGTCCCCCTATACATCACCCCCCTCCACCCCTTTCACAGTAGTGCTCTCACTTCGTTGACATCAACCCCCTCCCCCCCCCCCCCAACAGTACTGTCCTCTGCCCCCTTTACTGAAGAGTACTCTGCCCCTTTTTACATCATCCCCTCCATGTTATGGTCCTCAGCCCCCCCCCATATTAAGTCCTCGGCCCCCCTTCACACTAATGTCCTTAGCCCCTTTAACGTGCGCGTGCCCCCCCCCCCCCCCACACTGTTTTACCTTACACACCGTAATTGACAGTGATTGATTGCTAGGACTGCCCTTCATCCTAGCAAACCACTTACTTGTTAACCTCGGGCAGCTCCCAAACTCCATCCAGAACTGTCCTGCCTCACGGTCATCCTCACAAAGCTGACAGCGGGAGACAGCTGGGGGAAGAAAAGGCTCTTAACCACTTCCATACAGGGCACTTTTACACCCTTCCTGCCCAGGCTAATTTTCAGGTTTCAGTGCTCTCACTTTGAATGACAATTACATGGTCATGCAACACTGTATCCAAACTACATTTTTATAATTGTGTTTACACAACTAGAGTTTTCTTTTGGTGGTGTTTAGTCACAAGTGGGGTTTTTATTTTTTGCTAAATTAACAAAAAAGATCAAAAATTTTTGAGAAAAAAAGTTTTTCTTTGTTATAAAAGTTTGCAAATAATTGTTTTTCATAAATTTAGCCCATAATGTATTCTGCTACATGTCTTTGGTGACAATAACCCAAATCAATATTTATTTAGTCTGTAGGAAAGTTAGAGTTCACAAACTATGGGATATATCTGAATATTGATCAATCCTGAAGTACTGACAGCCAATCTAATTTCTTCAGGTCCAAAAATGGCAGAACAGTACAGATCCCCCAAATTACCCCTTTTTGCAAAGTAGACAGTCCAATGTATTTCATAAGAGGCATGGCGAGTTTTTTGAAGTTGTAAATTTTTTTTTTTTTTTTTTTTTTTTTGAAAAGTAAGAAATTAAAACATTTTTTTTTTTTTTTTTTTTTTTTTACATACGGTCACCAGTGCAGTACAGCGTCGTCCTATAACTGGTGTGACGGTGATCAGGGACACTGACTGGTGACCGTACAAAGTTATTTTTTTCAATTTTTTTTTTTCATATTACACTATGCCCAAAGTAGTATAATGTTACCATAGTAACATTATACTACTTTGGAGAAGTAATCCGTTTTTACACAATTTGCTTATAGCAAAGAAGTTCTTTGCTATAAGCAAGCATTTAACTGAATTAAATAGATTAATTCAGGTTTTTTTGTTGTGATTGGCCACGGCTAATCACATGACACAGATGGGCTGTGATTGGCCCAGCCTGTGCATGTAATCACTGTGACCATTCACAGCTAGAGACGCTTGTATATAATGGATGGCATGAAAGGAAGCCATCCATTGCATACAACTGTCATGTGGCCTGCTGTGATTTGGTCACAGCAGGTCATATGGCACTGGCAACGGGGCCGGTACACAGTTCTGTCATCGGCCTTGTTTGAGGTACACAGCCAGTGACAGATCTCTCCACAGCGCGGCCTTGGAGGCACGTGCAATGCGCTATCCGGGAAGGATAGCATATGACTCTACCGGAGGGATGAGAGGCTCGCCCAGCCATCATATTACTATAGGCTGGGTGGGAAGTGGTTAAAAGTCAGGACTGCATGGGTCTGGATGGGACAGTGACTTGGTTTGCCATTTAGTGATGCCTGGCCTAGATGATCGATGCGGAGGACAACTTCTGCTTCTGACCATCTAGATCGCAGCGGAAGTTGGAGTGGGTGCCTGTCAAATTCGGGTACAACGCAGAGTTCTGCTTTCAAGGAACTGCTACTGACAACTTGGGGCCATACAAAAGCATACCTTCAAAGATCTAGTGGAGCCCATGCCTCAACTAGGTTTACCTTTTATCTGCATTCAAGTGGCATTTATTAACTTGGCTGAGAAGCTATATTTTATTCAGTGTTAGTCGGATGTACATCTTTATCAGGGTAAGATATGATGAAAGGTTATGGATGATGCATCTTAAAGGTGGAATTCCCCTAACCTTCTAAAGCTCAAGTCAATAAATATTTTAGTGCAAGGTTCAATCTTCTGAAACTTTTATACTGAAGTTGCACCCCCCTCCCCTTCCCAGTTCAATAAATACATGCACATAGTGGCCATAAATAGCCTATAATTGTAGAATCATTGTTGTTCAACCTATTTCAGTTAACGTCCTAAGCAATAAAGTTGTCTCGAGAGCCTTAAAATTGCCTATCAGATTTTTCAGCATGCTGGTAAAAAGGTCAGTGGCCCTTACCCTGTTTGCTGTAGCAGGTCAGATTATTTCTAATATTGTAAAATTACTGCAATACAAGAGCTTTTGAGCCTTGGTTCTGGCTTTCAAAAACTGTGACCTATCATTCTTGGGAAGGGCACGGTTTGAGGATGGAGGAATGCCTAGTATAAATGGCTAGGAATATACCAATTGAAAAGAATCCTTTGCATTCAGAAAAGGAATATGCTACTTTACAGAATGAAACATGTTAATATTGTATGTGGCTGAGATGGCAGTTTTCCTACCAACTACAGTGTTTGTTTTATTTTGGTTTTTTTTTTTTGTTTTTTTTGTTTATCAGAGGGTTTGCTGTAGGTATCTACACAACAAATTCTGCAGAGGCTTGTCATTATGTGGCAGAGAACTGTGAGGCCAACATTCTTGTGGTGGAAAATCATAAACAACTGCAAAAAATTCTTCAAGTAAGTAACCACCAGTAGGTGCAATATGCTTGGTTGCACGTTGAGTTTAGTTAATTGGTCAATTTTAAATATTTGTGTGCTTTACATCTAGATAACTTGGACAGCTTCCACAGCTGGTAAGACTAATTTCTAGTCTGCACTGACCTACAGGATAGCATAGTTGTCTGTAGGATTGCCATTCATCTTAGACCCAATCCACCTATCACTTAACATTGTAACTAGACTAATGTTAAAACCTGGTAGTTCAAGCTTACAATGGATTTTTTTCATTTCTCCTAAAAAGTAATAATCCAATATGTTGGAAAAAAAAAATGTATTCTCTGTTTCAGGTTCAGGATCAGCTCCCCCATTTAAAGGCAATTGTGCAATACAAAGATGAACTAAAAGAGAAGAAGCCCAACCTATACACGGTTTGTTTAGATATTTCACTGGCAATATGTAGCAGTATATGGAAATTGCAATTAAGATTTTGCTTTATCAGTGTGTGTATCTTTAAAATCACGTTTTGTTGCTTTGCAGCCTGAAATGAAGACACAGTATTTTTCTCCAGCTGCATTTACTCAGTGCAACATTTAACCTTGTGAAAGATATAACATCAACATGTCAGAAAAAAATTAAATTCAAAAACAGAATCACTGAGTTGGAAAAAGGATCACCCCCTGGTGTCAGTTTTTTGCTGAACCACATTTTGCATTATCTACAGCCTTGAGTCTGTTAAGGATATGTCTCTGCTAACTTTGCTCATCTAGAATTTGCAATATTTGCCCACTCTTCTTTGAAGAACTGCTCAAGTTCCGTTAAATGTGATGGTGACCATTTGTGGACTGCAGGCTTCAAGTCATTCCACAGACTTTCAATGGGGTTTAAGTTTGGGCTCTGACTAGGCCATGCAAGGACATTCACCTTCACTCTGTGGTCACTATAGCTGTGTACTTTCGGTCATTGTATTGAGGCAAAATATTTCAGATTTAGTCTCATCAGACCAGCTGATTTTACCTTCAAACATGACAAAGACTTCGTGCACACAGTGTTTTTGCAGCCACTTTTAGGGGCATCAGGGTGTGTGTGTGTGTGTGTGTGTGTGTGTGTGTGTTGGCCTCCAAATGGCCCTCTATATCATCCTGTGTGTCCTTGCACACAGACTTAGAAGCTTATTAGCAGTAGCATCTACTAGCAGGAAAAAAACCCAGGGCTAGTGCATCCAGGAGCAGCACAGTTTTAGCAGAAAAACGCTTGACGAACCTAAAGGCTGTGTGTTTTAAATTCTAGCCAATTAAATGAAATAACACCCAAGTGCCTGATGCATGTAAACACTTGTAAAAGTTTTAGATACAGAAATGCTGCAGGAGGGCAGCCTCTAGGAGAGGTGTGTGGGCTTTGCTTCTTTTTTTTTTTTTTTTAACTGTCCTGTGTGCATGAGGCCTAAATGATCCAATACAGCTCACCATCTTGCCCGGATAAAAGGAAAAGGGGATTTAGCAAAATGCTGTCAAATACTTGAGGAAATCTGCAGCCCTCTGCCAGAAAGTTTGTCAATGGGAAGGTTTATCGTCCAACATAAAATGTGAAGTAATTGTACGCTACCAAAAAGTAATAAGTGCTAAATAAATAAAATAAAGCTGCAGCAAATGCAAAGGTTTTTCCTCACATAAGCCAAAGTCGAATAAAAAAATGTAAGTGTTGTGCTGCAAAATTAGTGTCAAATCCAAAATCACGAATACACTTTGTGCATAAAACATGTGAACAAGTATATTAATACTTCAACAGCTCAACACTTCACATATTTTATGCAGCGTGTATTTGAGATTTTGGATTTATGACACTTAATTTAGCAGCTCAACACTTACATTTTTCATTTGATTTTACGTTCAAACATTTTTTTTTATTTACCTTCGAACATGACAATAACCCATAGCACACTGCAAAAATGACCACACAATGAAAGTCAAAGTGTCCTTGCATGGCCTAGTCGGAGCCCAAACTTAAACCCTATTGAAAGTCTGTGGAATGACTTGAAGCCTGCAGTCCACAAATGGTCACCATCGAATTTAACTGAACTTGAGCAGTTCTTCAAAGAAGAGTGGGCAAATATTGCAAAATCTAGATATGCAAAGTTAGTAGAGACATATCCTAACAGACTAAAGGCTGTAAATACAGCAAAAGGTGGTTCAACAGAAAACTGACACCTGGGGGTAATCCTTTTTTTTTTTTTTTTTTTTTTTTTTTTTTTTTTTTTCCCCAACCCTGATTTCTGTTTTTGAATTTTTTTATTTTTTTTTCTTTCTACTAAGGGGGGTGATTCTTTTCTATATCCACAGTAAATCTGACATATTTCTTTAAGCGAAGTAGGTTGTTTGTTCCTTTAAGTGCCTATTAATGTTTTTTTGGTGAGGATATTCATAAATGCTCAGCTCCCCCTCTGTGTCCAGCTATGACACAACTTAGGCGTTTACTAGTTACTAGTGAACTGTGTTTAAGAACCCAGTGGATAAGCTGTTGGAAGCTCTTTCTAGAGCTCTCTATTTAACTGGTGGGTCCTGCTCTTCATCTGATTCAGACTGTGATGATAATTTGTCAGATCATATCTAATTGGTCATACCCTCTTAAGAGATCTAGCTGCAGCTTTTGGTTGACCTCCTTGCTTATTGAACATGTGAAGCAGATGGATATAGTGTTAAGTGACAATTTGCAGGAACATTTTGTCGGCTCTCACTGGAACCAAGCATTCTAGAGAACTTTCAGCCACCTTATCCAAGGATTGGGAGGCTGCAGTAAATAACATATTTAAGTTTAGGTATGCTTTAATACATGGTGCATACTATGCCTCATTAATGAGTGGGGTTTTTTTTTCTGTAAGTCTGCTGAGGTTCTGTTAGCCTTTCCAAGGTCCTGCCTCTTAAAGAGATTCTAAAGGTGGTTGTTTTTCAAAAAATAAAAAGATGAAACATGTCTATACTTGCCTGCTGTGTGCAGTGGTTTTGCACAGAGCAACCTGGATCCTCCTCTTTTTGGATCCCCCGCATGCTACCCCTGGCCCCTCCTTCCTTTTTGGGTGCCCCCACAGCAAGCAGCTTGCTATGGGGGCACCTGCTGCTCAGTGTCCATTCACACACAGAGCAGTGTCTTGGCCCCTCCCCCTCTTTATCCTTATTGGCTGACTGGCTATGATTGACAGCAGCAGGAGCTAATGACTCCTGCTTGCTGTCTCTGCCAATGAGGAGGCAGAGACCCGAGACAGCTGGGGCTGTCGTGCACATCGCTGGATTGCGATGGAGCTCAGATAAATATTGAGGGGGCTGGGAGCAGCACACAAATGCCTTTACAACCACTTTTAAGCCCTTGCATGTTAGAATAACATTGTCAAATAGGCACTGTATGTCTAAACTGTCTGCAGTAAAAATCCCCCCATGTCCCCCAGTCACTGATTAATAGTTTCCCCCATGTGACTTGTTTTTGTAATTGACCCATGCTAATGCATGTCAACTAACCTTTGCTTTCTACAGTGGGCTGAATTCATGCAACTTGGAAAAGATGTCCCAGATGCTGAACTGGACACGATTATCTCCTCACAGAATCCTAATCAATGCTGTACCTTGATCTACACCTCTGGAACAACGGGACTGCCAAAGGGGGTTATGCTGAGCCATGATAATGTGAGTTGCTGTCAGAAGTTTACAAAGTTGAAGCTACTGAGCACAAGTAAAAGTTTTTAAGTTTAGCATCCGATTTATCAACACTATGCTTTTTCAGATTACCTGGACAGCAGCAGCGGCTGGAAAGACTGTACGTCTCAGGGAGGCCACTGACCAACAAGAAATGGTTGTTAGCTATTTGCCACTTAGCCATATTGCAGCACAGATGATTGACATCTGGCTAACTATGAAGTATGGTGGAGCCACGTATTTTGCACAGCCAGATGCTTTAAAGGTAACTGTTCTGTTATTTTTCATAAACCTTTTAAAACCGCGTATCTGTATCTGGAAAAGTTAGTTTTTTCTTCTTTTATCTCCTCTTGCCAGGGGTCACTGGCAAACACTTTGAGAGAAGTGAGGCCAACAGCCTTCATGGGTGTTCCTAGAGTATGGGAAAAAATGCAAGAGAAAATGAAGGCTGTTGGGGCCAAGTCTTCAACAATCAAGCGCAAGGTAGCCACTTGGGCAAAAGGAGTGGGCCTAGAAACCAACCTAAAGAGAATGAATGGGTAAGGAAATTTACTTTACTAAATTTTGGCTCTTTTTTTTTCGATTTATACTTTAAGTTGACCTTGCAGCAAAAGACCAGGCCTGCTGTAATTGGCTCACTGCCCTTTACAAACTACCTATGTGCTGGCCCTGAGAAGACTCCTGGGGAATGAAAAGATAGTGAAATGTTGCAGAAGAAACTCTAGGCCATTGCTAGTGTCCTCTTGCAGCTGCTATGTATGTATGTAGTTTTTTATTTTTTTTTCCTGGTCAATTTTACACCTTCTGATAGGTGATTTGGATGGGGGAATACCAACATTGTATGTGGCTCCTGCATTTTACTGCAAGGTCCAATTTAGATCTGTATTCAGTTTTTTTGCAGTTTGTGATATGGTTAATACTTCAGACTTGCAATTTAGAGGAAATCTGTTGTGACATGTAAATTTTCTTACTGACCTTTTTGAGATTCTGGTTGCCTAGCCATTTGACTTCAGAACTTTTAAGTCCCTGGTCTAAGGGCATAAATGCAGTAGTTGAGGTCAGAATCACTAACACACAGCTATCATTTTTAGAAGATCAGTAATGCAGCCCCTGTGACAAATTTTTGTTTTTTTTTTGTTTTTTGCATATATTGCCTGAAATCTATGGTATGATAGTGGTAGGGACTATTACATTACCTGTAGAAATCGGACACTAGAAATAGTGCTTTGCGCAAGTCTTTTGGTGGGTAGATGGATGTTTGTGTGGTTTTTTTTGGGTTAATACATGCTTGTTTTCAACAAGCCACCTTTAGAACCAGATGAAAATGTGCCTCTCACCCAGAGCTCTGTTGGGTGTCTGTCCCTATTTTGAAAAAAAAAAAATAAAAAAAAACTTTCAACACTCTTCTACTGACTGGGTTGTGTCTAAGTACTTATAAAAAGACAGAAAGCTATGCAAGAAGTATAAAGTTTGCTTGATCTGTCCTAAAGCAACTGGATGTTGGCTGTAACTGAGGTATTTTCGCAATATTAAAGGCAGTGGGCCGTCTGCTGTTCTTGCTCTATGCATTTTTAATGTTGGGTTTCAAAAGAAAAAATTTTGAAGGGATGACTAAATCTTCTGGAGAACAGAATTTTTATGTAGCAGGAAAAGTGTTACTGAATTAATTCAGAACCTAATTAGTCCACTATTTTGTCACCATAGTGCTTCTCCACAACCAGTGAGGTATCATGTGGCGAAAAAATTGGTATTTAAAAAAGTGCGCAAAGCTCTAGGACTGGATCGCTGTACAAAATGTTACACAGGAGCGGCACCCATCACTAAAGACACCTTGGAGTTCTTCCTTAGCCTCAATATTCCAGTATATGAACTGTATGGCATGAGTGAAAGTTCAGGTCCACACACCATCTCTCTACCTGATGCCTTCAGAATCATGAGGTATGGCATTTAACCTATTCACACATTTTCAACTTTTTAAATGGTTCCTGAATGTGAATAAATGTTTGAGAACGTTCTTTGTGTATGTAAAAATGTATCCTGGGAAGGGCCACACTGAACCAACTTTGCCTTTCACATTTGAGAGACTACTGAATTCCCAGACTTTTCCTTATTACATATCTAGTAGCAATATTAATGTGATTCTAAAGAGTTTTTTTTTTTTTTTTTTTTAAATAACGTTATACTTGCCTACTGTGTGCAGTGATTTTTGCACAGAGCAGCCTGGATCCTCCTCTTCTTGGGTGCCCCCACAGCAAGCAGCTTGCTATGGGGGCACCTGCTGTTTCGTGTGTTTATTCACACATGGAGCTGCATCTTGGCCCTGCCTTATCTCTCTCATTGGCTGAGTGGCTGTGATAGCAACGGAAGCCAATGGCTCCCACTTGTGGTCTCCACCAAAGAGGCGGCAGAGACCTGGGACAGCCGAGGCTGTTGTGCACATCACTGGGTCGCGATGGGTATCAGGTAAGTATTGAGGGGGCTGGGGGCACTGCTGCGCACAGGTTTTTTTACCTTCATGCATAAAAGGTAAAAAAAAAAATTGAGCCTTTACAACCACTCTAAGACACACCTGCAGATTAGAAATCATAAGCTTGACTCCACTGCAGAGATTTTTTTTTTTTTATGTGAATAAACAAAATTGATCCGTGTGTTCAAGTGTAGTGTAAAAAAAGACCGGACACTGTCTTTGACAAGTCCTTTATTAAAAGGAAAAAACACAGAATTTCCCCCGCAGTAGATCCAACGTCAATCATTATGTCCGCCGCCGACCTGAAAAGACTTGCTCCCGGCCATCTGCCTCCAAGCTGGCTTGACCGTTCTTAAATATGTAAGGGGCGGGGCCACCCAGTGACATCACGCATTGACCCAGCATGTCCTGGCAGATGCCACAAGGAGGTGGGGCCATATACGTGATGTCACTGGGTGGCCTCGCCCCTTAAATATTTAAGAACTGTCGCGCTAGCGGAGCAGGCAGACAGCCGGGAGCCAGCGTTTGGAGTGGAGCCGCTTTTTTTTTTTTTTTTTTTTTTTTTTTTTTTTAACCGAAAATTACGTTAAATGAGGAGCTTGTAAACCGAGGTGTGTGTGTATGCATATATCATTTAATTTTTTTGTCTTCTAGCTGTGGGAAAGTAATATCTGGCTGTAGAACACAAATTTACCAACCAGACAGCGATGGCAGTGGAGAAATCCTGTTCTGGGGACGCCATGTCTTTATGGGATATCTCAATATGGAAGATAAGACAAAAGAGTCTTTGGATGAGGAGGGCTGGCTACATTCAGGAGATCTTGGGAAGCATGATGATAAAGGATTCCTGTTCATCACTGGAAGGATTAAAGGTGACTTTAGCTTCTCGTATGAGCTCCTCAGAAAAAGACCGTTTCAAAATTAGGAATTATGAATGCCTATCCTCCTGTGGGTGTAACTGTGTTTTGTTAAATCAGACTTTTTCCATGGATTAAATTGCATGTGCATCTATCATAAATGGCATTTACACTGGTAGTATATGGGCATTCAGTCTTAAAGTATTAGCATACTTTGCTTTAAAAAAAATTGCTGACAGGGAGGGTACCCTATTGGTCTCTGTTGTAAACACTTCCCCCTGCCTATCAGCTGTCATGTATGCTGAGCTGTGCATGCACAGCTCAGGGTGCATTTATAACCTCAAATCTTTGCTGCGGCAATGTGACTCCCATGTGCATGTGAGGGAGTGACCGTATCTTGACCCAGCCACTGAAGCATCCGAAGGCATGGAACCTGAAAGGAAGACTGGGAAAGAATTGGAAGCATCCAGGGTATGCTGGATTGATTACACTGCAGCGCTGGAAGGTTTCTTTGGCCGGCGAGTCTTCCGTAATGTGCCAATAAGTGCATACTAGCACATTATGGCATAACCCACCTGGGGGCCCTATATAAATATATAATGGACCTAACTACTGCTTTAAATAAGGCCACAGGATGAGTGGTGATGAGCTAAAGCATCCTTTTTCAACCAGGGTGCCTTGATGTTTCTTCTGGGGTTCCTAGGGAAAATTGCCCAAAATTGTATACAAGACAACAGGTGGATCAAGCCTGCCTTCAAGTTTACACATAGCCATAGGTTTTTCATTGTTCATTACAACCTTCTAGCCGCTGGTATCCTTACAACCAATGACGTCATCAGTTGATATGGGGAATGTTGGTCGCATTCACCTCATTTTTTGTTTGACCCTTCCCTACCCCTTTGTCAGCAATGGGATCAAATTAGCTGAGTGATAGAAACAGAGAGAGAAGAGAAATATTGGATTACTATTCAGTAGCGGTGTGAAAGTGCATTTGCTTTGGAGAAATAACTTTAACATTGGGCCTCTTACATATGTAGGTGCATTAGGTAAAACTATTAGAATAGTTTTTTACATTTTGGAATGCGGTGCCTTGAGATTGTCCTAAATTTTAAAGGGTGCCTCGAGATTGTTTATCATTTTTAAAGGGTGCCTTGACTGAAAAAAAGGTTGAGAAACACTGAGCTTAACCACTTGCCTACCAGGCACTTATACCCCCTTATTTACCAGGCCAATTTTCAGCTTTCAGCGCTGCCGCACTTTGATTGACAATTGCGCGGTCATGCAACATTGTACCCATATGAAATTTTGATCATTTTTTTCTCACAAATAGAGCTTTCTTTTGGTGGTATTTAATCGCCACTGGGCGCTTTACTTTTTGCGCTATAAATAAAAGTGAAAAATTTTATAATAGAAACAAACTTTTTTTTTTTTTTTTTTCTTCAAATTTTTTGCAAACAGGTAATTTTTCTCCACTTATGTGCGTTGATGAGGCGGCACTGATAGGTGGCACTGATAGGCAGCACTAAAGGGCACTGATAGGCAGTACTAATGAGGTGGCACGGATAGGCGGCACTAATATGCAGCACTGATAGGCGGCACTGATAGGTGACACTGATGGGTACTGATAGACGGCACTGACTGGCATCACTGCTGGGCACTGACTGGCAGCACTGCTGGGCTGCACTGGTGGGTGGGCACAGGTGGGTGGCACTGGTGGGCACAGGTGGGTGGCACTGGTGGGCACTGGTGGGCACAGGTGGGTGGCACTGGTGGGCACAGGTGGGTGGCACTGGTGGGCGGCACTGGTGGGCACAGGTGGGTGGCACTGGTGGGCACAGGTGGGCGGAGCTAGTGGGCGCACTGCTGGGCACAGGTGGGCGGAGCTAGTGGGCGCACTGCTGGGCACAGGTGGGCGGAGCTAGTGGGCGCACTGCTGGGCACAGGTGGGCAGAACTTGCGGGTGGCACTGCTGGGCACAGGTGGGCAGAACTTGCGGGTGGCACTGCTGGGCACCGATCATCAGGGCACTGATCATCAGTGCCCTGATGATCGGTGCTGATCCCTGCTCTGACAACTGCCGGTTCTCGGCAGTACTTTCCTCACGATCTGACAGCGTGAGGAAAGTGCAGCCGAGAACCGGCACTTGCATTTCCCTCTGATCATTGGACACCGCTGATCACGTGATAAAAGGCCGCTGTGATTGGCCTTTTACCACATCACGTGATCAGCTGTGTCCGTAGGACACAGCGATCACGGAGATCGCCGGGTGCGCGCCCCCTGGGGCGCGCAGGAGAGCGCGTTCTGGGAGGACGTCATATGACGTCCACCCAGAACTGGCCGGCCGTAGTGCAGCCGTCTTTCGGCTATCTGCGGTCGGCAACTAGTTAAGTATCCCTTTCTCCCAGTTGGAGCATATTTTTAATGGTCACTGCATTTTGCCCATTATTGCTTTTATAGAATATAATTGATATGCATGGGAGCTTAATGTTATGTTCATGACATAAAGTGATAGTCTGTATTGAAGGGATAGCCTATAATACTTTGTCCCAGGAATTGTGGTTACAGCAGGCAAGCTTTTGTTGCAGGAAAATGTGTAGTGAGGTGGGACTTTATTTTACTTTTAAACAAGCAGTTGCTCTCCTCCCACAGTAAAACTTGACCTTTTTGTGTTTAATAATTTTTATTATGTTTTGAGTAACAGGATACAACAGATCGTCATTAGAGATGCAGGGAAGTTTTATAGCCACAGCTAAGATACAAGTTATAAAAAGAGTATGCAGTACATGTGTAATTACTCAAGCATTAGAGATGTTGCTTAAGGCATCAGAAACGGTAGCATAAACACAATTTGGCCAAATAAAGTAAATACACATGTGTTGTGTTGGAGCTGTGGCACATTAAGGAATAGGGAAAGCGGAAAGGAAGACACGCTGTTAAGGCAAGAAAAAGGCACTCTGATAGGATGATCAAAGAGCGTTGCAGAGTAAGGGGAGGGATTGGGCAGGAGGGCAGCCTGGTTATTGGTGATTATGGTAGCACAGGTTGGGATATCAAACCTTGACATTTCATGTAGATTATATACTTCTCTTTAAACCCACCCTATCAAATTCACTTTGCCATTCTAAAGTGATTTTCTGAGGAAATTGCAGTAAGTCTGTAAACTTATTCAGTTAAAACTTTGACTCCTGGTGTTTTTAAGTGCAGAAACATTAAATGCCCTGATATAACATGTTGATGATGATCTGCCCACAGAGCTAATAATCACTGCAGGTGGAGAAAATATCCCTCCTGTCCCCATTGAAGATGCAATAAAGGAACAGATACCAATAATAAGTAATGCCATGGTTATTGGAGACAAAAAAAAGTTTCTGTCAATGCTTCTTACACTGAAGGTAAGGGTTCTATAATTAAAAGCTACAATAAAAATTTTACAAAGCCATTTTTAACTGTTTAGCTGTGTTTTTTTTTTTATAACTTGCCTTATGCGTGTCATTTTATATTGTATATTCTCCAAGTGAATATTAAAATGTTCAACCTTGACACTGTTTTCGGAGGGTGCTGGAGCCCAGAATTGTATGCATGGTGTTGACAGCCTGTCTGATACTTGAAAGTGTTCCTTTCCTGGTGATCATGAGTCCCCTCTATAGGTTTTGTATTAAAAGAATCTGTTTTCAGGAGGTGAAAGATGCATGTATAAATCTACTAGAAGTGCCTTGCATGTATATGCAGACTCCTTTAAAAGCCTGTTGATGAAGCCAAATTTCAGGCTGTTCTGACTCTTGCTTACCTCTTCTGTCCGCTTTTAAATTTCCCATTGGTCAGTGAAACATCCCAGCATAGTGATGGGCCAGCAGGAATGTGTGGAGATGGAAGATTGTGGGAAACTTCAACTCGGACAGTCTCCAGTGTTTCCCACAAAGAGAGGAAGAGGAGCATATCTGTTAGTGCCATTCATGATTCATTAGTCTGTAGTCTTGCTATATTTTTTTCAACATTGTAGTTTTTAAAACCTGTAAAAATACAGCTGTTCTGCATGGAGCCTGCTAGCTGCAAGTAAGTTTGAAGCTTTAGTGTTTTTATGTAGGTGCAGAACTAAATAATAACCAGTTCAATACCGTGCAATTTTACACCTTCCTGCCCAGGCCAGTTTTCAGGTTTCAGCGCTCTCACACTTTGAATGGCAATTGCGCGGTCATACAACACTGTACCCAAACTAAATTTTATCAATTTCTTCACACAACTAGAGCTTTCTTTTGGTGGTATTTAATCACCACTGGGGTTTTTATTTTTTGCTAAATTAACAAAAAAAGACCAAAAATTTAGAAATAAACACACGTTTTTCTTTGTTTCTGTTATAAAAGTTTGCAAATAAATAATTGTTGTTCATAAATTTAGGCCGAGATGTATTCTGCTACATGTCTTTGGTGAAAATAACCCAAATTAGGATGTATTTTTTGGTTTGTAGGAAAGTTATAGAGTTCACAAACTATGGTATAGATCTGAATATTGATCAATCCTGAAGTACTGACAGCCAATCTAATTTCTTGAGGTCCAAGAATGTCAGAACAGTACAGATATCCCCCAAATGACCCCTTTTTGCAAAGTAGACAGTCCGACGTACTTCACAAGAGGCTTGGCAAGTTTTTTGAAGTTGTGTTTTTTTTGTCACTTTTCGGAAAATGAAAAAATTCACTTTTTTTTAAATTTTTTTTTTTTACATATTGTCACCAGTGCAGTACAGCGTCATCATATAACTGGCATGGTGGTGATCAGGGACACTGACTGGTGACAGTATGGGAAAAAAAATGTGTGTGTGTGTGTGTGTGTGTGTGTGTATATATTGTAACATTGTACTACTTTGGGGAAGTGATCAGTATTTCTTTTTTTTTTTTTTTTTTTTTTTTTTTACACCATTTGCTTATAGCAAAGAATTTACTTTGCTATAAGCAAGCATTTACCTGAATGACATTGATTCATTCAGGTTTTTTTTTGTTGTTTTTTTGTACTTAGCTGTGATTTGGCCACAGCTAATCACATGACATGTGCATGTGATTAGCTGTGACCATTCACAGCTAGATACTAGTATACAATGGATGGCATGAGTGAAGCCATCCATTGTATACAACTGTCATGTGACCTGCTGTGATTGGTCACAGCAGGTCACATGGTACCGGCAACAGGGGCCGATACTCAGATCTGTCATCGGCCGTGTCCGAGTTACACGGGCGGTGACAGATCGCAGCTCTGCAGGAGCGCAATCTGCGCATGAGCGGGAGGACGCCATATGGTGTCCACCCAGAACGCTGATGACATTTGCTGCCATTCGGCCATAGGGTAGGCGGCAAATGGTTAATTATCATGCACCCATATAGGGTTTGTGTAATCAACATCTTTGGCTCACAGGAAGTGGGTTTTAGTTTAAAAAAAAAAAAAAAAAAGAAAACACCTCTGTAATGGGCTTTAGGAAGCCAATATTTCAACATGGTTTTGAACAGTTAATGTACAGTGACTGAACGGAGTTTCTCAGTGTCGCATGTCTTTTTACAGTGCAATATGAATCAGGACTCTGGAGATCCTGAAGATGAGCTGACTACAGAGGCCATCGAGTTCTGCCAGAAAATTGGAAGCAAATCCACTAAGGTGTCTGACATTGTAGGGCATAAAGACAAGTTGGTGTATGCTGCAATTCAAGAAGGTGTTAATGCTGTAAATGAGAAATCCTCTTCAAATGCACAGAAGCTTCAGAAGTGGCTCGTTCTGGACAAGGACTTTTCAATTGGAGGAGGAGAGCTTGGTAAGAGAATGCATTTTGTAAACTATTGAGACTAAAATATGTGGTATGGGAAAGGTGGTGTTTGCTGCTGCACAGCCCCAGAAATCAATAGTAAAATAAGTGTTTTCACAAAGACCTGTTGGGCTTAAGACCTGTACTGAGAAGTATGGACGATGCCATAGCTAACCTTCGTTTTTGCAAATATTCAATACCTGGCTATAATCCTGGTGAAATGTCTTCAGTAATTTTGAGTTGCTGACCTGGAACAAGTATATAGATCAGGAGTTTGAGATGCTGACCTGAAAGACATGCGCAGCAAGGAACTCTTAGGTCTCCCACTTTCCATTTTATATCTGTCTCAGTTTTTCAGACCGATCCAGATTAAATCACAATGTATGCCTGTGTGGAGCAGATGTAAACAGATCATCAGATTACATTCACCTACATCTGTGTCCTTCCAGATCCATTTTTAAACAGAACAAAGTGTCCTTTCTCAGTTTAGATGGATCTCAACAGATGTAAACTGATGCTGTCAGTTTACATCCATTCTGTTTGTCAGGTTTTTAGACGAGACATTATTATTGTGTTTTTTTTTTTTTGTTTTTTTTTTTTTTTGTTCTTTTTTTTTTTTTTGTCCCTTCCGATTTTGGTTTCTTCAACAACTAAAAGAAAAGATGCGGAAACATATGTAAACAGGAGAGCAAACTGATGTAATCTGAATTCATCAGTTTGTTTTTCCTAGCAAAAAATGTGACTGAACTGATGACCCACATGTGTAGGGACCTTTTAAATATTGAAGCCAGAGGTGGCCAAGCTTGGAAGGTCAACAGCTCTTATGGTTCTCAGTACAAGTTTCCTTTTAACTGTTGGTCAGAATTCATACTATGCAGTCTTGTTCAAAGTATTGACAACAATGCTGGCATGTGTAATTAAAATAAATAATATCTAGCTGAGGCTAGCCATGAGATTTGTAGCTGCTCCAAGAGTGCTATGGATTATTTATCTGGCTATTTTTGTACAGCTTTACATTGATCACTAGTTGCATGTAGATTGTGTTTTTTTTTGTTTTTTTTTTTTTTTTTTTTTTTTTTTTAATTAAAGGCACTTACAACTCTTTGAAGCAAAATGATATACAGATATGAACTGATGCATTTTTAAATCAATATGGTTATGGTTAAACGTTTTTGTTTTTCTCCCCCTTTCCACACAAGGTCCTACAATGAAATTGAAGAGACCGGTGGTGTCCAAAATGTACAAAGACCAAATTGACAGCTTTTACTTGGATGCTCTAACCCCATCTGATAACTCCATTCCAACCAAGTAGAAAAGTTTACAGTAATAGTCTTGTAAAGGGCAGTGGAAGACTCCTGGCAGGAAAGCATGAAGAAGACGTGTGAATATATTTTTTCTGTAATTTTAACTATAGGTATGGGGGAATTGATTCCATCCAGTATCGTCTCACTCTGTTTGTTTGGTCTCGCTCATTTGTCTTTTCAGTGGGAGAGAAGGAAATATGTTGGTGGAAGGGCAGAATTGGTTCTATTTATAAGTGCCTCCTGACTGAGTTTAAGAGGTTAAAAATCAGCTCACTGGGCCCAAAATGCCTCTTTGCTTGAGCAGGTTGCCATTTACTGGCTGTCTGCATTGTATTTCTCAGTCTATTTGCAGCATTTGGCATGCATGTAAATAAACATGCGTATGAAGGGAATATAAGCCAAATTCTGAACTGGGTGCAATCGGACTAGCTTTGGATTCTGATCCCATGCACCAAAAAAGATGTAAAGTGTAAATGTGAATAAGAAAACAAATGAATGTTTTGATATCCTAATGATGTATAAACTATAAGTAATTTATTTTGTAAACTTTTTTTTTTTCCTTTGTAATTTTTTCAGAAAAGCAGAAACTGAGTGACTGTTTACGTAAGCTGTTTATGCCCCTTTTTCTTTCTTTTTTTTTTTTTCTGGCATTTGACTTCAGTCAATGCAAAATGTTTGTACAAGTTGCTAATTTGGGAATCCTAAGTAGTTTGAATCTTAGAATTGAGCAGGTTCGTTAGTCCTGATGTTAATCCTTGTGTATGTTCTCACGCTGTTTTTTTGGTGAAAGTGATGGAATACCATGCTGACTAGCAATAAAAACGTGTTTTTTTTTGTTTTTTTTTTGTTTTGTTTTGTTTTTTCTTAAACCTATTAGGCATTTCTGACTGTCCAGGGCTGCTCCCCATCTTTCAAAGCCTGTGCCCATAGCCCGGTGTAGTCATTTTATGGTCCATTGAAATCCTGTCCCCTCAGTTTGCAGAGCTTATTACACTGTAAAGATTCCCTGGCAGAGTTGAAGAAAGGGTTGGGTACAAGACCTTGTACCAGTTAGTCACATTTGTGATGTGCATCATGCCCCCAGCCAGCTTACAGGGAAAAGAGAAATGTACTTGAGACTAAGCATTTCAAAGACGGGGCAGGTTTTCTGCACCAAAGCAAAACTTGTCATCTTGTTCTCTCCTGTGACTTGGTGTGCAAATGTCCTGATAGCATTGATACATTTTGTAATCAGCATTAAGAAGCCCTTCATAAATGTCATTGGTTTTGGGAGTTCCCAGATTGAAAATTCTCTGCCAGTTTAGAAGTATACAACCTGTTGCCGTCAATTATGGTACTGCAGCAGACTTGACCGTTTTTTGTGCAAATAAAAAAAAAAAAAATTGCTGCACCACCAATCTGTCCCAATTTTTTCAATTTTTACATTTTTTAAAAATCAAGTTTGGATTAAGACTGCTCTACTATGTGCTACAAAAATAAGAGGTGTAGCAGACTGTTTTCTTCTGTGAGCATAAATCTGCAACTTTCTGTTTTAGAGGGTCATATCAATCCAATAGGAATTTAATTTATTTTTAATGCACTAGTTGGCACTCTGTTCTATGACCAGTGTAGAACAGTGTGCAAATGCTGATATTTGTTTCTTGTACTTCCCTGCTGAATAAATATCCAATAAACAACATTTTGTCAGAATTACTTGAGTTTTTTTTTCTTGCACTGTGACATTGATGCAGGTCTCCTTGTTTTTACAACCTCTGGCAAAAAGTATGGAATCACCACTCTTAGAAAATGTTCATTCAATTGTTTAATTGTGTAGGGAAAAATAACTAATCACAGACATGCCTCAATACTATTTTCATTTAACATTCCAACCTTCTGGCTTTAAGAAATACTTAAAAAAAAAAAAAAAAAAAAAAACTGTAGTCAGTTGCAGCTGTTTTTGTAGATCAAGCAGAGGAAAAAAATATGGGATCGCTTAATTCTAAGGAAAATATTATGGAATCCATAAAAACCAGAGGTGGTGCAACAAAGTACTAGTGGTGTACTGTAGTGTTTTTTCATAACCGCTTGAATTCTGAGGCATGGATTTAACTATTGACAAACCGTATTCTTCATCAATCTGGCTTCAACTTTCTCTTATTGCAGTTGCAAAACTAATCTAGCAAGTTGGAGCCTTGTCATGGACCATTTTCTTTCATTTCCACCATAGATTTTCAATTGGATTGAGGTTCAGACTGTTTCCAGGCCATGCCATTGACACATGTCTGTCTTGAAGGAAAGTGTTTTTGTGTTGTGTTTTTTGTTTTTTCCCAGCTCTTGCTGCTATGGCAAGCTGCATTATCCTGAAAAATGTTGTCATCACCAAACATCCTTTAAATTGATGGAATAAGAAAAGTGTCCAAAATCTCAATATAAACTTGTGCATTTATTGGAGATTTAATGACTGTTATTTCCCCCGTACCTTTACCTGACATCCATATCATCAGTGATTGTGGAAATTTTGCATGTTTTCTTCAGGCAGTCATCTTTATACATTTCATTGGAATGGCATCAAACAATAGTTCCAGCATCATCACCCTGCCCAATGCAGATTCATGATTCATCACTGAATATCACTTTCATCCAGTCATCCACGGCCCATAATTGCTTTTCTTTAGCCCACTGAAACCTTGTATTTTTTTTTTTGTTTAGGTGTTTATTGTTTTTGTTTGGCTTTTCTGTATGTAAATTCCATTTCCTTTAGGTGATGTCTTATAGTTTGACTCTGGTTTCTTCCCATTTGTTCCTTATTTGTCTTATGCATTTTCTGTTTTCAAGGCATGTTGCTTTAAGTTTTCTATCCTGATGCTTTGATGTGTTCCTTGGGAAAGTTTTAAAAGGGAAGCATACCGGTAGACCATTTGATGTGTACTTAGTTCAGATTTTAGACACCGCTGACTGGGAACAACCAACATCTTTTGCAACATTTCGTTATGATTTACCACCTTGAAGTTTTATAATCCTCTCATTTGTTTCCACTGACATCTCTCATGTTGGAGCCATGATTCATGTCAATCCGCTTGGTGCAACAGCTCACCAAGATGTGCAAGCATTTTTTTTTTTTATTTTTTTTTTTTTCCTGCAGACTAATTTGCAGTTCTAAAACAAAACATCTGCAGCAGATGTAATCTAAGTACATGATTCATTAATTTCCTTTAAAAAAAAAATAAGAAAAAACTAGAAAAAGGAAAAAACAGTTGCCATTGACTAAAGTTTCTCAAACCCAGAAGGTTGGAATGTTGAATGAAAATAGTTTTGAGACATGTCTATGTAGGAGGGAAAAACCCCACACAATCACAGTTAACCACTTGCTGGCCGCCTGCTGTTTATAAACGGCAGGACGGTGGCACTCCAGGGGCGGGTTGCCGTTCATAAACGGCACCCGTCATTTCTAGCTGTGCGCTCTCCCTGGGAGCGTGCAGCACTGCGATCCGGTGCCCGCTGTGTCCTCCGGACACAGTGAAACACTCTGTAAGAGGTCCTGATCATGTGATCACTGATTGGCCAATCAGTGATCACTTGTAAAGTAGTAAGCAAGATGTCACTTGTGACATCATTGCTTACTACGTGTGAAATCTGTGAATCTTCAGAGTTCACATGGTACAAGGCTATTCACAATAGCCTTGTACCATGTGAAAAGCTGTGACCAATCACAGCTCACTCAGTAGTTCTCAATGGCTGCAAGAATGCAGACAGGGAGATAGAGAAATGATTGCTTTTACATCCTATATGGGTGTGTGTGTGTGTGTGTGTGTGTGTGTGTGTGTGTGTGTGTGTGTGTATATATAAAAATAAAAAAATTCATCGCCCTCCACTAGTACATGGTCCCCATGGTGACCGTATGTAAAAAAAATATATAAAAAAACTTTAAATTATTTTTGGTTTAACTATTTTGGCTTATATTTTTTTTTTTAATAAAAAGATAACTGGAATACATTTTGGCTAAGATTTATGATGGAAGATTATTTGCAAAATTTTATAAAACTTTTTTTTTTCAAAATTTTTGGACTTTTTTCATTTGCTGGTAATTTGAATTTTTTTTTTTTTTTTTTTAGACAGATAAAACTTTATTTTGGTGGTATTTAGTCACTACATAGCAAAAAAAAATAAAAGTGTGATAGCGCTGAAAGCTGAAAATTGCCCTGGGCAGGAAGTGGTTAAACAATTGAATGAACATTTTCCAAGAGTGGTGATTCTATACTTTTTGCCAGCGTTTGTATTAGCCTGGTCTAACAATTCTACTGGTACAGGAGGGCCCTTTTTGAATAAAATGAGTTTGCTTTGCTATTTCCGTAGTGCTAAAACTTTGAATTCACAGGAACCACATGATATCCCAATATTGTGAAATTTTCTAGTGCAGACCACAAGACAAAATCAAAACAGAAATTGCATTTTTACATTTTAAGTATATGCTCTAGTGCAGTGGTCGGCAAGCCGCGGCTTGCGAGCCACATGCGGCTCTTTACACGCTTTAATGCGGCTCTTGTGTGCCGGGTGCCCGCTCCCCTCCCTCCTCTCGGGAGGCAGGGACTCTGCAGCGTGATCCAGAAAAAAAAAACACAGCCAGGGCAGTGCACTCAAATGCAATGATTGGCTAGTCTCGCTGCCACTCACATCCTGATAGCCAGTGATTGGCTGTCAGGATGTGTGTAGGCGGGGCAGCGTGACGAACGTGAGAGGAGCTAGGTTCCTCTCACAGTCCGCCCTGAAGACTGGAACGGCGAGAGGAATGCGCAGAGCAAAGGTAAGTTAATTGACACAGGGGGGACTTGGCTTACTACTACTATATGGGGGATGAATTACTATAAAAACTTTTTGAAACTAAAAACAGCATACCATCCTATGTATTTTCAGTTTTAAAAATGTGGCTCTCAAAATAAATTTCAATCGTGGTTTTGGTGAGATTTGGCTCAGTTGAAAAAAAAGGTTGCCCACCACTGCTCTAGTGGATATCAAGGCCCTAGAATACGATCAGTAGAGAAACCTCTAATAACTTGCAAAAAGTCACTTTAAATCCTAATATAAAATCTGTTTATATGATCTTCCTGTGTGTATTATAAATCTGGAAACACTACATGACTTGACAGTGTGAAAGTGACTGTATTTTGCATTGAAAGTGGAAATGAAGTAGTGCTTTTTTTTTTCCTTCTGCTGTGTGATGACACACCTAGAAAACAAGTGGGAAGCTTCACTTTCGTCATTCATGATGCATGTGCTGCTATTAATACGAAGTCATAATTGAGCTTACTGCGCTTCAGAGGGCAAATTGTTGGTGCCAGTTTAGCTGGTGCCTGTGTGAGTGAAGTTGCCAGTTTACTTGCTTCAGCGTGAGGTACTGGATCAAAGGTTATGACAGCATATACAGTTTCTAGGGAAAATGTTGTCTAAGCGTGCAGTCAACATGGTCAGCCGCCTGAAAGTGACAAAAGGACATTGCTCAGGATTGTGACTTGGAATAAGAAGACAACTGCTGCAAAAGACTCCAGAGCTCACTCTGTCTTCCATCCATAGATGAATCCAGGGCCAGCATAAGGTGGTTTAGGCTACCACTCTAGGGCACTAAAATGGGGTGGTAAAATCTGACTCCCCCAGCCATTTCCTGGAGGAGAGGAAGGTGTACAGCTCAAAGCCTTTGATCAGGAGGAGGTGGCTCTACTGGGCCCGTCTTTGTGGTGTCTCTGCTCATAATGCAGGACATCAGGGTGACAAGGCTATGGGACCAGTAACACCAGGGATGATGAGGAGCTGAACAGAAAGTGCAGACAAAGTGGAGGAGGCTCAGGACTGCACGGTGCAGGATATCCACTCTGACATGGATAGACCAGTCCTAGGCATACACACTTTCTTTGGCATGGCAGTGTGCAGCAACTCCAGCCTGTAATAATTTGGATTTACAATGATTGGTTCAAGCAGGCAGCCAGCCAGCCACCAGTAAATTAGTGATCATGCTGTTCTGGGGGGTGGGCACACATGATATTCCAGGTATGATCATATGGGGGTAGGCAGGATGCCAGGTATGGTCACACTCTGGTCACCCATAACACTTAACTGATCACTTGTTGCGAAGGGTTAGTACCATGCAAATGACAGGCGCCACTAGGCCTGAATGCTGAGACTTGAGTTCTGCCAAAGCTGACTGAGGGGCAGTCTTCTGAAGGTCTGGTATCATGGAGGAAGGCAACCTGCTGTTCTTGAGCCTTGTGAGTACAAACACCCCTAAAGGAGCTTAGAGACTGTGTGCTACTTAACCCCATCTAATACTTTGTGGTCAGCGCGGGTCTAGCTAACGGGGGGGAAACTGGCTGGCGTTCTGAAGAGCTTTGTCCACTACTACCTAAAAAGACTCTGCTCTAAGTTTGCTAAAACCACTACTGCCTCGTGTGATCTGAAGTCTACTGTTTTGTTTCAAGCACACACTTCATTATAGCGCACCTAAAGTCCTCAACTGTACATAGTTCTTGCTTTTGGAGTATTCCACCATCCTGATCTAAGGTCTCCAAAAATTAAAAAAAAACACAAACAAAAACACACCCCTAGACTGGTCATTGAAGAAACGTGAATGTGCCTCGGTGTGGGGAAAAGCTTTTTGGGAAGACCTGGACAGCATTCCTGTGGCTCCTACAGGAGTAGTGCTATACATACACGTGTGTAAATATGTCAGTTGCCAACACAGATGAAAATAATCGCACAACCGATGTATCCAATATCAAAATATTGTGTAGCAACTAAGGGTAACTTCTTGTTCTAACAGATGGGAAATGCAAACATTTACATTTGTCCAGATATCAAAATGGTTCTGTCATGCAAAGTAATCTATAAAGGTTTAGATGAATGTTCTGTGTAGCATATTATTATAACAGTATTCTTTTACAGCAAACTTCACATCTACCTCTAACCCACCACAAGACAGATCCATCTGCCTTACACTATATTCTTATTACTTAACTTTCATGTCAGTGTCTGCAGCATTTACTCCACTATAAGCTGTGCTTAACAAATGATACAATGGGGGGATTTATTAAAACTGGTGCACTCGGAATCTGGTGAAGCGGTGCATAGTAGCCAATCAGCTTCTAACTTCAGCTTGTTCAATTAAGCTTTGGCAAAAAAAAAAACAAAAAAAACTGGAAGCTGATTGGCTACCAAGCACAACTGCACCAGATTTTGACTCTCCAGGTTTAGTAAATAACAGTCATAGAAACTGTGATCAATGCACATCATATACAGGTGAAAAACTCAAGCTGCAGGTAGGAAGGGTTATAATGATTTAAATCCTTCAGGGTTAACACATTCCTTTGAATTCTCAGCTATGTTTAAGTTTATGAAAAGATTGTAGAAATGATAGCCGATTCAGAATGCATGACCCACAAGCATACTTTTGGGCCCTGTCCTCCGAACATCATCTCTGAATTCCCTGGGACTGCAGTTGGTTCTGCATGGTCAGCTGTGGATGAGGAAGACTGTAACTAATGCAGGCCATAGACGGTTCGTTTATCAGCTGATGTTTCGTCCAAAAGAATAATCGGCCAATTTTCGCACTGTTAGTGGGGCAATGGCATCGGCTGATTTTCATGGTTCCTCCTCATTTCTTTTATCGGTCATCCTGGAAAATGTGCAAAAAACAGCGGATTTTCGCAATCATTAGTTGCAACAGAACGACCGATGTTTCGTTTTTCGGACTAAAAATCGTCCGATAAACGAACCGTCTATGGCCTGCATTATCCTTATTTGAGGAGTTGGTACAAGAGCAGCCTCATTCTGTAGTAGACACGTGCATGTACTGTTTGTTTTGATCCAAATCAAACTTCGGACAAAATTTTTGTAATTCGGAGTCAAATGTGTCTGACTTTCCATATTTATAATAGTGATGAATTTGAATTTAAACAAATCTGAAATAATGATCTGAATTCAAAATGTAAACATATTTCTGATTTCCTTCAAATTCTTTTCGAAGACTGTGTGTATTAGTGCTCCTAAAAGAAATGTTGTTTTGAAGCCCAAGGGTATTCAAATATTGATTTTAGATTTTCCTTCTGTTTTGCTCACTGCATTTTTTCTAAATTTTTGATAAAAATAAACGTGTTTTTTTTTTATAGCATTTCGAATTTTTCTTCACACGTTCCTACATTTATTATGATTGTGTACAATACTCTACAAAAAAATTTCACATATTGTTTTTATAACTTAAAACTCTTCACATATTCTGAATAAACATTCATACAAAGAAGATTAACGTGTCAAACGGTCAATGTGTCTGGTAAATGAATAATTTTAGCATAATTTGTGTCCAGATCAACATATATGTCATAAACCTAGGATCTTTCAATTTATTTTGTTTTTTATGCTCAAATTAAGCCAGCCATAGATGGTGCAATTTCATTTTCTTCAACCACGGGTTGTGGGAAATAAAATCACTGGATTCCCCCATCAACACAGTGTTGATAGTGGAATCCCCACTGTGAAGCTATTGTGTTTTCCGGGGGGAGGGGCACAGGCAGCCATTCCTGTTGAAGAAAACAGTGATTACTAGTGACTATAGCTGTTGGCAATAATAGAGTGAAGAATCTGACATGCTGGTTCCACCCATGTCTATCCCCACCCTATTTTGGTGGCAGCGGATGGTGCACACAAGTGAAGGCATAACATGCTTTTAATGATTATACTCAGCATAATTGTCATGCAAGTCTTAAGGTATACAAAAAGATAGCATCTTCGATCACACAAGTTTCATGTTAGTAATAGGCTAGTAATTCTATTTTTATACATCGCATAAAGCTGCTGCCATCATTTCCTATAGCAGAATTTTGTGATATTTCATGAATAGAGGCAAGGTGTTTGCACATGTTGAAACACCTGTAATTTCAAATTTGTATATGTGATGGTAACTTATCTATAATTTTATGTAACATTCTGTGGGGTCCATATTGGGGGCTTTTTATGTTGTGAAAACATTATCTGATAAAATCAAAAATATGTAAACCGTATATGAACAAGTAGTGCCTAACTAAATTTCAGGCATTTGATTCAAATTTGAATCAATGTTTTCGATTTCAAAAAATACTTCAAAAAATGCGAATCCATTTGAAAACGAATAAACAAATTAGGAAAACTAATGTTCTGAATTTAACAAATGCAGTGAAATTAAATTAATTTTAGCGAATCCATCCAAAACAATTTAATTTTTCATTCTGCATGTCCTATTCTATAGACATAACGCCAAAACTTAAGAATACCATCTGGGTCCTTGTTGCTGCAGTACACACATTCCTAGACTTTGTAGCTATTTATGTAAGCTATGCCTAAAGTTACCACATTAGGTTCTCCAAAAGCCTCCAGTGCACTGACATATCTGCTGCCTTCCCTATTACAGCTGCTGTTGTATGATGATTAGCCTAACCTAGATAAAGTCCTTTGCTCTTGCAAAATATTTTGCCTAGCAATACTCTATGCAGGAGGAATTCCTGAAAAAGTGGACTTTCCCTGTGGTGGGCCCTGACATTTCTTAAGACTCGTAACTGCTCCTCTTTAGAAAAGCCCTATGTTTAAACACCAGTGGATAAAAGGTTAGAAGTTGTTTTCAACGTTTTATTCTCCATTGCAGGTCCTACACTGCAACCTGCCATTACAACCTTGTTCAGCTGCCATATCTTGGCTATCTGGTCAAACGTTATGCCCTGGGATGCTGGATCTATTCTAACAGATCCTTTTATGCTCCATCAGATGGAGCTTATGCCTGTAGCAATACTCTATTGTTTTGATGGGCAAGCACATATTATATGCCAAATATCCAAAACAGGCTGCTTTCAGTACACATGCTGAGGACCCTTTGGCTCAAATGTTGGTCTGTGGAGACTCTGTGCAAGAAATGCCTCTTGTGTATGCCTTTTGATGGGGAACACCCCATTTGGTGGATCCCTGGGGCACTTTATTAAGGAGTCACCGGGGAGAAAGAGTACCTATTTGTCCCAGAAAAAAGGGGCAAATTATCCTTTTGGGAAACCACCTACTGCTAAGAATAAGTTACATTCTTTTCATT
This sequence comes from Staurois parvus, assembly GCF_062004578.1. NCBI lineage: Eukaryota > Metazoa > Chordata > Amphibia > Anura > Ranidae > Staurois > Staurois parvus. Next base: position 6,214,002 of record NW_028317882.1, read on the forward strand.
TCTCCAAGCCCTCCAAGACAAAGCCTGGACCTCAGTTCTTGCTTGATCCCAAAGTCTTGCAAATCCTCCTCACGACAAGAAGGTGCCCTCAAGAGTCTGGTGGCACATGTTGGCCTTTGTGCCATCTGGTCTCAGGACATTTCGGACATTTTGGTCCAGAATGTTTTATCCGGAGGTTACAAGTTAGAATGTTTGTCTCTGTCCATCCCACTTCAAGCTGCCAAACTTACCAGCATCCCTGTCTGCTGTGCACATCCCAGGTGTAGAAACCCAGCAGGCAGAATTCTGCATCAGTTAATGTCTACACTACAGAGAATATCTTCATTCCAAGGTATTTCAAGACCTCTATCAAAGGTGGGGGACACCGGAGGTGGCTCTCCTGGATCCCAGGTTCAACAACAAACTGAGCAGGCTGGTCTCCAGGTCCAGGAATCTTCTAGCCTACACCATGAATTCTCTGGTGATTCCTTTGTTGCCACGCAGGATTGAGATAGAGGGAATTTCAGTAATTCTCATTGCACCAAACTGGCCCAGGCACATGTGAAACTCCCAGATTATCTTCCCAGGGAGGCTTCTGGCTCAAGGACTGATTTATCATGCTGCTTATCAGGTGCTGGCTTTTCCAGCCCAGGTCCAAAATGTCTTAAATGTTTGAAAATTTACTTGCTGCAAAGTCTACCATTGCACCTGAAAAACATACACTGCTCAAAAAAAATTAAAGGAACACTTTGGAAACACATCATATCTCAATGGGGAAAAATATAATGCTGGATATCTATACTGATATGGACTGAGCAATGTGTTAGGAACGCAAGGATGCCCCATCGTTTGATGTAAATGAAAACTATCAGCCTACAGAGGACTGATTTCAAAGAGACCCTGAAAATAAAAGTGTAAAAATGATGGAGCAGAGTAGTCCATTTTGCTGAAATTTCATTACAGCAACTCAAATGGTACTCAGCAGTTTGTATGGCCCCCACGTGCTGGTATGCATGCGTAACAATGTCGGGGCATGCTCCTACTGAGACAATAGATGGTGTCCTGGGGTATTTCCCCCAAGACCTGGACCAGGGCATCACCGAGCTCCTGGACAGTCTGAGGTGCAACCTGGCTGCGTCGGATGGACCGAAACATGATACCCCAGATATGTTCTATTAAATTTAGGTCAGGCGAGCATGGGGGCCATTCAATGGAATCAATTCCTTCATCCTCCAGGAACTGCCTATATACTCTCGCCACATGAGGCTGTGCATTGTTGTGCAGCAGGAGGAACCCAGGACCCACTGCACCAGCGTAGGGTCTGACAACGGGTTCAAGGATTTCATCCCGATACCTAATGGCAGTCAGGGTGCCATTGTCTAGCCTGTAGAGGTCTGCGTTCCTCCATGGATATGCCTCCCTAGACCAGCATGACAGTTTTGGTGGTGGGATGAATGATGTTACAGGCAGCATAACATTCACCACAGCTTCTCCAGACCCTTTCATGTCTGTCACATGTGCTCAGGGTAAACCTGCTCTAATCTGTGAAAAGCACAGGGTGCCAGTGGCAGACCTGCCAATTCTGGTGTTCAATGGCAAATGCCTATCAAGCTCTATGGTGCCAGGCAGTGAGCACAGGGCCCACTAGAGGACGTTGGGCCCTCAGACCACCCTCATGAAGTCTGTTTCTGATTGCTCAGAGACATTCATACCAGTGACCTGCTGGAGGTCATTTTGTAGGACTCTGCCAGTGCTCATCCTGTTCCTCCTTGCACAAAAGAGCAGATACTGGTCCTACTGATGGGTTAAGGACTTTCTACGGCCCTGTCCAGCTCTCCTAGTGTAACTGCCTGTCTCCTGGAATCTCCTCCATGCTCTTGAGACTGTGCTGGGAGACACAGCAAATGTTGTGGCAACGACACGTATTGATGTGCCATCCTGAAGGATTTGGACTGCCTGTGCAACCGCTGTAGGGTCCAGGTATCACCTCATGCTACCAATAGTGACACTGACCCTAGCCAAATTAGTGAAAAAGTCAGAAAAGATGAGTAGGGAAAAAAATGTCAGTGAAACTGATTAACAACCCCCTCTGCACCTTAACTGACCAAATCAATATCCCAGGAGTTTACAGGTGAAACTCGAAAAATTAGAATATCGTGCAAAAGTTCATTTATTTCAGTAATGCAACTTAAAAGGTGAAGCTAATATATGAGATAGACTCATTACCTGCAAAGCAAGATAGTTCAAGCCGTGATTTGTCATCGTAAAGTCCTTCAGGCAGCCCTGTAGGCTCTTGGAGCCTCCTCTCTTTTGTCAGGTGCTTAGCTATTTTTTGCTGTGTTGCCCACCCCTCAGTTGAACTGCTTTTGGATGTTCATATGTACTTGAATACCTCATCATGTGTCTCTTTAATGTACAATTGGAAAAATGGGATTTTTTAGTACATTGAGGAACACAGGTCTCTCCCCTCTGTTCTTATGATCCACTCCTACTACTATTTGGTACAAAACTGACTCACACTGGGGGCATATATTACGTCTTTTCCAAACTGTATACTGCTGTTTCAAGCTTGTTGGTCACCATCAATGCAGTATATAGAAGCAATGACTTCTATGGTGAAGCTGTGTTTATGCTACACACCCATGGTTTGGATGTGCATTTAGCTAAAGTGGTGACAAGGAATAATTTCCATGGCTCGTTCCACTATTTTGAAATAAGGAATAATCCTCTTATTTTTAGGATATGTGATTGATTAAAACATGTGAATACCCCCTATTCTAACAAGGCTCTAATGTGCTAATGAATAAAACATAGGGCTTTGCCAATTAACAATATTATCCTTTTATTAATACTCTAATTCAGGAGCCCAGGGAGTGAAGCTGATTTACTAAAGCAGATGTTATTAATAGAAATTATTATTATACAGGATTTATATAGCGCCAACAGTTTGCGCAGCGCTTTACAATATAAAGGGAGACAGTACAGTTACATTGCAAATAAAAAGAGGATTATATAACGAGGATTAAGAGGGCCCTGCTCATAAGAGCTTACAATCTAATAGGGTGGGGCAAGAGATACAAAAGGTTATAACTATGGGTGATGAACTGTAGGAAGTGATGGAAGTGATAAATGATTAATTGGAGGCGTGATAGGCTTCCCTGAAGAGATGAGTTTTCAGGGATTGTCTAAAGGCATGTGTGAATATTTGTATCTGGATCTGTGGAAGTATGTAATGCATTAAGTGGCATTTGAAACATAACAGTCTGTCCAGACAGTATGGGTGCCTGCTGATCCTGACACCAACCACAGGCAGCCTAACTCTTCAATAAGTTACATAAATTGAATCCAATGCAATTTCACTTCTCGAATTTGCAGTACAGCGGATGTTTTTCCAGTCTTTTAGTTTAAGAAAACAATGCCTTTTCTAAGTCCTGTGTTTGTGAACAACTAACACTGACCGAGGGAACAGGGGGAAAAAAAACCCTGTGAAAGTCTAGCTAGGACCAAACATACCAGCAATAAATAAAAGGGGAGGACAGAGGGAGAAAACATAAGTAATCAAGTTGTTATACCCTTAAATTACCACTAGATGTCAGCATACTACAAAAACAATAGCAACCTGAGATATGGGGTTGCTATTGTTTGTAGTATTCTGACATCTAGTGGTAATTTATGGGTATAACAACTTGATTACTTATGTCCTTCCCTCTTGTTTATTGCTGGTATGTTTGGTCCTAGCTAGACTTTAACATTGTTTTTTCTTCCATGTTCCCTCAGTTCAGTACAACAGAAAAAAACATATATGCTATATTGCTAAAAGTATTGGGACGCCTGCCATGAACTTTAATGGCATCACAGTCTTATTCGGTAGGGTTCAATATTAAGTTGGCCCACCCTTTGCAGCTATAACAGCTTCAACGCTTCTGGGAAGGCTGTCCACAAGGTTTAGGAGTGTGTCTATGTGAATGTATGACCATTCTTCTAGAAGAGCATTTGTGAGGTCAGGCACTGATGTTGGACAAGAAGGCCTGACTCGCAGTCTCCACTCTAATTCATCCCAAAGGTGTTCTATCGAGTTTAGGTCGGGACTCTCTGCATGGCAGTCAAGTTCCTCCACCCCAAACTCGCTCATCCATGTCTTTATGGACCTTGCTTTGTGCACTGGTGCACAGTCATGTTGGAAGAGAAGCCATCCCCAAACTGTTCCCACAAAGGTGAGAGCATGAAATTGTCCAAAATGTCTTGGTATGCGTATGCCTTAAGAAGCCCCTTCACTGGAACTAAAGGGCCAATCCCCACCTTTTCGAGGGGTGTCCCAATACTTTTGGCAATATAGTGGAGGGGAAAGACCATTATCCCATCATGTAAAAATGATTTGCACATGAGGGGATTCAAAGTTAATAGGAAGTTTAGTTTCACATAATTGAAGTGAATACACAATTTTTTGAGTGAAGATGATTAACTTCTTTAGTAAATCTGTCTCCATGTCACTTATCAACCCTTATCAAAACTCAGGGAGGAGAAAAGTCAGCCTCCATTGGGGAAAACAAGTGATTAACAGCAAACTCAAGGAGTGATTACCTCCTTTAGACATAAAATTGCACTGAATAATTGAATTACACACAGAGTGCAAAATTCAGACTTATTCCACAGCTTTGCATCTCCCATTCACATCTCACTTCCACCCCTCATCTGCATGCACCCCCCTCTTCCTCCTTGAAAGCTCCACCATCTGTCTTACTTTTGTTACTGTATTAAGCTGAAGCACCCAGCTGGCTTTAGCACCTCCCTGAACACTGTAGGTGGCTCTGCCTCTCTTTCTTGCAGGGAGATCATCCAATGGGGGTGTTAGCATCTACACTGCGCCCTGGGCGCCTGCATCTCCCTTGTCCCCATCCTGCATTCAGTTGGAGCCGCTCAAGAGATCAGATCTCATAGGGGCCATTTGGAGACCAGCTGTCACTTGTAAACACAGAAGCCAGATTTCTGTGTTTTCAAGTGATAGTGGTGAGTGGAGAGTGTTTTCAAGTGATGAGTGGGAGTGAAGGGCTTAAGCCAGAGGTGGTGCAACTGAGTTCCACCAAGTTCCAGCTGAAAAAACCCTGCAAATGCCTATTCCTCTTTAAAAATAGGTTTTATACTAAATACAGTTGTGTTCAAAATAATAGCAGTGTGTTGAAAAAAGTGAATAAAGCTCAAAATCCTTCTAATAACTTTTATTTCCATACACACAAATGCATTGGGAACACTACACATTCTATTCCAAATCAAAACATGAAGAAAAATATATCAAATTTGTGTTGTTCCTCTAAAAAAAATTGAAGAAAAGTGAATATTAGACTGTTCAAAAATATAGCAGTATTTGTATTCTTTACAAACTCAAACATTCACTATATAAACTGAAAAATGTTTGAAGATTTTGCTTTCCTTTGAATCACTTAATTAATATTTAGTTGTATAAGCACTGTTTCTGAGAACTGCTATACATCTGTGTTGCATGGAGTCAACCAACTTCTGGCACCTGTGAACAGGTATTCCAGCCCAGGATGATTGGACTACATTCCACAGTTCTCCATTTCTTGGTTTTGCCTCAGAAACTGCATTTTTGATGTCACCCCACAAGTTTTCTATTGGATTACGATCCGGGGACTGGGCTGGCCACTCCATAACGTCAATCTTGTTGGTCTGGAACCAAGATGTTGCACGTTTACTGGTGTGTTTGGGGTCGTTGTCTTCTTGGAACACCCATTTCAAGGGCACTTCCTCTTCAGCATAAGGCAGCATGTCCTCTTCAAGTATTCTGATGTATTCAAACTGATCCATGATCCCTGGTATGCGATAAATAGGCCCAACACCGTAGTATGAGAAACATCCCCATATCATGATGCTTGCGCAACCATGCTTCACTGTCTTCACAGTGTACTGTGGCTTGAATTCAGTGTTTGGGGGTCGTCTGACAAACTGTCTCCGGCCACTAGACCCAAAAAGAACAATCTTACTTTCATCAGTCCACAAAATGTTGCGCCATTTCTCTTTAGGCCAGTCAATGTGCTCTTTGGCAAATTGTAACCTCTTCAGCACGTCTTTTTTTCAACAGTGGGACTTTGCGGGGGCTTCTTGCAGATAGCTTGGCTTCACATAGGCGTCTTCTAATTGTAACAGTACTCACAGGTAACTTTAGACCTTCTTTGATTCTACTGGAGCTGATTGTTGGCTGAGTCCTTGCCATTTTGGCTATTCTTCTATCCATTCAAATGGTAGTTTTTTGCTTTCTTCCACATCTTTCAGGTTTTGGTTGCCATTTTAAAGCATTTGCGATCATTTTAGCTGAGCAGCCTACCATTTTCTGCACTTCTTTATATGTTTTCCCCTCTCCAATCAACTTTTTAATCAAGGTACGCTGTTCTTCTGAACAATGTCTGGAACAACCTATTTTCCTCAGAATTTCAGAGAGAAATGAACTGTAACCAGCATGTACAACATTTGCTGCCTTCCTTCCTTAAATAAGGGCAATAATTACCACCTGTTTTTCAAAGAATGAATGACCTCACTAACAGAACTCCACACTGCTATTATTTTGAACATGCCCCTTTCAATTAGTGATTCAATTACACAGAATCAGCAGCATGCATGTCATGACTGTTGGGTCTGTTGGATTTCTATTACTCTACTACACCTGCCAGTAAATTATTTGCCATATAGAAATATCATTTCTACCAAAAACAGTGATTGATCAGGTTAGTGATGTCTGACTGCTATTATTTTGAACACAACCGTATGTATTTAAATAGTAAAGCACTCCAGAATCTGTCACCACTACACAGAAATCCTATTATACAGGAGACTATGCCTGCCCTTTCTGGCCACCTCCACCATTCACAAAAGCTGTACTTGCAGCTTCTGTGAATGGAAAAGGATGTATGAATGGAAGACAGGTGGATAATTGATAGCTCCATGGCCTCCATTCATAGATTATGTTGCATTCATGGAAGCTCTATGACAGTTTCTATGAATTGTGAAGATAAGTGGGAAGGGAAGGCCTAATCAGGCTCCCTTGATGAGTTTAGTTGTATTAAAGTGATTGCAAAGGGGTTTTTTTCTCTGAAAAATAATAAACATGTTATACTTATCTGCTCTGTGCAACAATTTTGCATAGAGGGGCCCCGAACACCAGGACGGGGAACATGAGGTAGAGCCAGGAAAACTACAGTAAGAGAAAAGGCAGAAGACATAAGGGAGGAGTCAAAGGGCTTGGAAAAACCAGCCATAACATCAGTTTTACAATGACAGTTGAATGTATTTGGGGAGACCGGGTGCCTTCTCTGCACATGACATCTACTAAAACTTTAGTGAAGGATGCGTAGGTTGTAGCCAGCAACCAGGTAGAGTAAGCCCTGTTCTTTATGATAGCCTGCTGACATATAAGAAAGCTGGATGCTCTTCACCACACAAGACAAAATCATTCTGGAAGAAGCTGGAGTGCTTTTCCAAGTAGAAAAAGCTCTTTATAGAGCGAATTTCAGTCTTCTGCAGGTAGGTAGATATCAAGTTCACAATATCCACCCTGCACAAATGCTGTTCTTTCAAAGAAGGGTCTCCTGTGTTAGAAAGATGCTTTATTGGTAGCTTGATCTTCATAGCTGCATGCAAAAACTGTCTAACTAGAGAATGGGAGGCCCATCGTACCTTCATTAAGGCCAAAATCTCTGAGACCTGAACTCTTCAGCTGGCCAAAGACAGATCGAAATTGATTCAGTTCAGCAGTTACTGGCAGAATTCTGTGTGGCTGTCTCTGTTAGATAGACTTCTGACAAATGGACAAGCTGGAAACCTTTTTTGCGATTAGCAGCTGCAGCCACTGATCAGTATATTTTGACAGTAGTGAGTCCCTCTGTCAAAATACAATTTGCCTGCGAGGGGATTTCTCCATCCACCCAGTTTAGGTGGATGGAGGAATATGTTCACCTTATTTCACTCAGCCTGCTTGCTGAATGAAAAAAAGAAGAAAAAAAAAAAAGAACCATCTATGACCAACTTTAAGGTGTTACAGCTAAGTCCTGCATCAGGGGTTGATAGGAGAAAGTCCAGAATGTTACCTACAGAAAGGTTATCAGCATACCAATCTTCACTTACTGCCATCTCTAGAAATTTCATCCATACCCATATCCTATGGCAGGTAGTCTTCGTGAAGCCCTTAGTGGAGTTTCAGAGAGTTTGGGCCACCTATGAGGAGAAAGATAAATATCAAAACCCCATCCTCTCAGTCTCCATGGCACTAAATTCAGTCAGGAGGCATTTGGCGGATGATGCTTACCTGTTAGGGCAGGAGCTCTTGGTATTGTGGAGGGTGAAGTGGAAGACTTGTCAGCTGATTCATCAGCAGGGAATACCTCAGCCAAGGTGGAAAGATGGCTATGGCCATGATCCCTTCCCTGTCAATATTCAGAAGCAGAGACCTCAGGATCAATGGTGTTGGTTTATAAATGTACATAACTTTGAAATTCTAGGGCATGTAGAGGTTCCCCTTCCCAAAAGCTCCTGGGCAGCGAGTAAAGAGATCTTGTTAGATCTTTCTGTGGTACCCCCCAAAATTGAAATATGGGATGACTATATGCCCAATTCAGTGGATACTGGCTGAGCTTGTCAGCAATCAAGTTCTCTAAGTCTAGCATGTAAGATACCGTTTGGGCCTCATTATATATCAAATAGTGACTACACTAGCAAGATCAAAAACCAGCTGATGATTCAGTCCATTGAATCTAATGGTCACAATGGGTTAAAAGTTTGCTTTGGACAGGATTAATTGCACTAGAGTGGTTTGCACTCTGTCTCTCTGTTTATTGTATTTATCCAGGAAACTAGATCTGCCAAAATCTGAAGAATGCTGTCAGGGATCGGTGTTTCTGCCGCGATGCGCAGAACACCGATGCACCCTAGCCAGCGAGCAGCGGGACCTGGGCGATCGTGGCGGCCGTGCATGCGCACTCGCGATTATGGACACGCGCCTGGCACCAATGACAGCGCAGGGCGGGCTATTTAAACAGGACAGGAGGTATATCAAATTGCTGTTTGGTCTTATTTGCTATGTTCCTGATATCTGATCCTGTGTATATTCCGTTGCCAACCTCTGCTTTGTACCTGACCCTGCTGATTGTCTCCTGCTTAACCCCTGGCTTGCCTGACCATCCTTCTGCCTGATCCTCTGTACCGCGCTGCCCGCTAGTTACTGAACTCGGCTTGTGACCCTGACCATTCTCTGCCTACTCCTCCGGTACCTCGCTGCCCACACGTTGCTGACCTGGCCTTCCTGACTACGCCTCACGTTACCCAGACGATCCATCCATCCATCCTGCATGGATCGTTTCCTGTTACCAGGTCTGCCAGCCTCTTCACGTCAGACTCCTTTCCCCACACACCTCTGGCGGTACTCTCTACCATTGCTGGACGTACTCAGGGGTCGCGACCTGGTTTCAGTCTGCTCCAAGTCCATCCCCACCATCAGGGGCCCTGGTGAATAAGCAGATTGGGACTTAGACCCTGCGCCCTGAGGAACCCCGTGCTGTGGGCTGCTAGAGACGCCGCCAGGCAGTTCGTGACAGTACCAAACGGCCAGATGTCGGAGCCTGGAAGAGGACCATCCCCATTGGAGGATATATGCCAGCACCTGGTGGCACTAACCAAGGCAGTAAAGACGCTGCAGGAGCGTTATACCCACTTGGAGGGACGGATTCAGACATGGACTACTTCCGCCACTGCACCCAAAGACTCGGGTCCCTCATCATCGTCCGGAAGCCTCCCGGAAACTCCTGCCGGAGACGCGGCCTCTATGCCCGTACCGGAGCCTCGGGTACCCACACCAGAGCGGTTCAATGGAAACCGCACTAAGTTTAGGGCCTTCCGCAATGCCTGCCAATTTTACTTCAGTCTGCAGCCGCAGACATTTTCCACGGAATCTGTGAAGGTGGGATTTGTCATTTCACTGCTGCAGGACAAACTCCAGGCCTGGGCCCACCGGTTACTGGAGACCCATTAACCACAGCTGGAGTCTGTTTCAACCTTCTTTGAAGTGATGGCACTTCTTTATGATGACCCACAGTGAACAGCTTCAGCCGAATCGGCCCTACAAACTCTCAGACAGGGTCGTAGGGCGGCCGAGGAGTATGCGGCAGACTTCAAGCGTTGGATGGGGGATACGCAGTGGAACGATGCGGCCCTGCGCCATCAGTTCCGTATAGGTTTGTCCGAGCCATTAAAGGACGAACTAGCCAGGGTGGGCATACCAGCCACGTTAGAAAACCTCATCACTCTGGCCATCCAGATTGACCGACGGTTGCAGGAACGCAGGATGGAAAGGTCCGGCCAGGGTCAGAGGCCTACAAGGGTGTTACCCCGTGTCCCAGTGCAGGCCGCTTTGCCTACTGGGAGTCGCTACCCGGAGACAGCAGACGCGCCTGAACCTATGCAAGTGGGGTTAACTCGTCCCTCATTAACATTCGAGGAACGCCAGAGACGCCGGCTCAACAATCTGTGCCTGTACTGTGGGGAAGCGGGTCACATGGTACGTTCCTGCCCAGCAAAAGTGGGTAAGTGTGCATCTGTTTTTTCTGCCACATCTTCCACTGCCATTAATAGTTCTAGTTACTTAGCAGTACCTGTCTCGTTCCAGCTTCCCGAAAGGACCGTGTCAGCGACGGCAATCGTTGATTCTGGGGCCTGTAGCTGCTTTGTAGATCTAGGGTTTGCAGCACAGTATCAGATTCCCCTACAAATCAAAGAATGTGGATTAAACATCTTTGTGGCCGACGGGTCCCAAATCAAATTGGGAGTGGTAGACCGGGAGACCCCACCTCTCTGTGTTACAGTGGCGGGGCACCATCAAGAGTTCCTTCGTTTGGATGCCATCGCATCTCCTCTGTTTCCAATTATTCTGGGGCTTCCTTGGTTACGGGCACACGACCCCCAGATTAATTGGAAGACCGGTACCCTCCAGTTCAGCTCCCCATACTGTCAGGAGCACTGCTGTCCCCAGGCGCCTTTGGCTCCACGCTTTCTGTTATGCTTAGACACTGACGCAGAATTGACACAACTCATTCCCCCGGCCTAACACAGCTTTCTCGATGTGTTTAGCAAACGAGGAGCGGAGAACCTCTCCCCACATAGGGCCTATGACTGCCCGATTGATCTGCTTCCAGCATCTGAGGTACCCTTCGGGCAAATTTTTCCCTTATCAGAGAGAGAATTTTGGGTACTCAAGGAGTATATAGATGAGAATCTTCAGAAGGGGTTCATCCGCCCTTCCACGTCCCCGGCCGGGGTGGGAATTTTCTTCGTTGAGAAGATAGATAAATCCCTGAGACCCTGCGTGGACTACAGGGAACTCAATAAGATCACAGTAAAGAACCGCTACCCACTTCCCTTGGTACCAGAATAATTTCAGAGGCTCAGGTCAGCATCCATTTTTACAAAATTGGACCTAAGGAGAGCTTACAATTTGGTCTGCATTCGGGAGGGAGATGAGTGGAAGACTGCCTTCCGTACTAGGTTTGGGCATTTCGAGTATCTGGTAATACCCTTCGGTCTGTGCAATGCCCCAGCAACCTTTCAGCACTTCATTAACGATGTGTTCAGAGATCTTTTGGACATTTTTGTGGTCATCTATTTAGAGGACATCCTGATCTTCTCTGCATCCCTGGAAGAGCATAGAGGTCACGTTAGAAGTGTGCTGGGACGGCTCCGTCTACATGGGCTGTACGCAAAGGCAGAGAAGTGCAGTTTTAAGCAACACAGCATTTCCTTCTTGGGACTAATCATTTCCACCACTGGGGTAGCCATGGACCCCCAAAAGATCTCTGCGATTCTGGAATGGCCGGTGCTGGAGGACAAGAAGGGTGTGCAGCGATTCATTGCCTTCGCCAATTTTTATAGAAAATTTATCAAAGGCTTTTCAGGCCTCGTGTCCCCCATCACCCAACTCACCAAACAAGAAGTGCATTTTTGGTGGACACCTGAGGCACAGATGGCCTTCGAGTCCCTGAAGAGGCTGTTCACCGAGGCCCCCATATTGAGCCATCCGGATTCCTCGTTACCCTACATTTTAGAGGTGGACGCGTCTGAAAACGCGGTAGGGGCTGTACTATCCCAGAGGAAGGGCGTCAAGGAACTGATGCACCCCGTGGCATTCTTCTCCAGAAAACTGTCATTGGCGGAGAGGAATTATGATATTGGGGACTGGGAACTTCTGGCCATCAAGGCAGCATTAGAGGAGTGGAGGTACCTACTGGAGGGAGCCATGCACCCAATCCTAATCTTCATGGACCACAAGAATCTGGAGTACCTGAGGACGGCGAAGCGCTTGAGACCAAGTCAGGCTAGGTGGGCACTCTTTTTCTCTAGGTTTGTGTTCCACATAACATACAGGCCCGGATCAAAGAGCACAAAACCCGACGCACTCTCGCGTATGTTTGAAGACCCTGAAGAACCCCACAAAACGGACACCATTCTGTCTTCTGGGAATTTCCTCGCTTTACAGACCGAGCTACGGTCCCAACTACAGGCTGCGTCCGTAGGAATGTCGAGCCCACCAGGAGTTTCTTTGCAACGTAAGGAAGGGCTTTGGTGGAAGGAGGGACAGATCATGGTGCCCGAAGAGTCCCGCACCGCAGTTTTGGGTCACTGCCATGATCATCCTCTGGCTGGCCACTTTGGGGTACGGAAGACATTGGAACTGCTGCAACGTGTGTTCTGGTGGCCCAGCATGACTAAGGATTGTGAATTGTACGTGAAAACCTGTGCAGTCTGCCAGAGAAGCAAACCTTCCAGGAGCAAGGCCTGGGGTCTGCTACGACCCTTACCCATACCTAGCAGACCATGGGAGATGATCTCCATCGACTTTATTGTGGAGCTCCCACCATCCCAAGACCATACCGCCATTTTCGTGGTGGTAGACCGCCTGTCTAAAATGGCCCATTTCCTGCCTCTGAAGAACACGCCATCAGCTGCAGACAGCACAAGTCTTCGGAAAGGAAGTGGTAAGACTTCATGGGGTCCCAAAGGACATTGTTTCAGATAGAGGGGTTTAGTTTACCTCTAAATTCTGGAGAGCACTGTGCGAGCCTCTGGGAATCAAACTGTCGTTATCTTCGTCATACCATCCACAGACCAACGGGCAGACAGAATGCACAAACCAGACCCTGGAGCAGTATCTCCGATGCTACACTTCGTTCCTCCAGGATGATTGGCTGACTCTCTTGCCGCTGGCCGAATTCGCTTACAACAATGCGAGCCACTCTGCTACTCAACAATCTCTGCTTTTCGCCAACTACAGATTCCATCCTACATTTTTACCTGACACGATTCCAGAGAGCCCAGTACCAGCTACACAGGATATGTTACAATTCTTCTCAGCGAATAACAAGGGGCTACAGGAGGCTATCTCAAGAGCTCAAGAACATAGTAAGAAGGCCTTCAATAAAAGAAGGAGAGGCGAACTTGTTCTGCACCCTGGGGACCAGGTCTGGCTAGCCACAACAAACCTGAAAATGTCTTGCTCATCAAGAAAATTAGGACCAAAATTCATGGGTCCATTCAAGGTGAGACGGAAAATCAATGAGGTGGCATATGAACTCGTACTCCCCGAATCCTTTAAAATACACCCAGTTTTTCACGTGTCCTTGTTGAAACCCGCGTGCCGCTGCCCGGGTCCATTCCCGAACTGGAGATCTAGACCTCCGGAGGCCATAAACATTGATGGGGAAGAGGAATTTGAGGTCAAAACAATTCTAGATTGCAGGAAAAGGGGAGGCCAGACCCAATTCCTCATTAAATGGAAAGGTTACGGCCCGGAGGAAAACTCGTGGGAACCAACCCAGAACGTCCATGCCCCTAGACTGATTCGGGAGTTCTTTCGTAATCACCCACGCAGGAGAGGACAATTGGGCATCTGGCGGCTGCCCGTGGGGGGGGGCATTGTCAGGGATCGGTGTTTCTGCCGCAATGCGCCGGGCGGCGCATGCGCAGAACACCGATGCAACCTAGCCAGCGAGCAGCGGGACCTGGGTGATCGTGACGGCTGCGCATGCGCACTCGCAGACACGCGCCTGGCACCAATGACAGTGCAGGGCGGGCTACTTAAACAGGACAGGAGGTATGTCAAATTGCCGTTTGGTCTTATTTGCTCTGTTCCTGATATCTGATCCTGTGTATATTCCGTTGCCGACCTCTGCTTTGTACCTGACCCTGCTGATTGTCTCCTGCTTAACCCCTGGCTTGCCTGACCATCCTTCTGCCTGATCCTCTGTACCGTGCTGCCCGCTAGTTACTGAACCTGGCTTGTGACCCTGACCATTCTCTGCCTACTCCTCCGGTATCTCGCTGCCCGCACGTTGCTGACCTGGTTTTCCTGACTACGTCTCCCATTACCCAGACGATCCATCCATCCCGCATGGATCATTCCCTGTTACCAGGTCTGCCAGCCTCTTCACGTCAGACTCCTTTCCCCGCACACCTCTGACGGTGCTCTCTACCATTGACGGATGTACTCACGGGTTGTGACCTGGTCTCAGTCTGCTCCAAGTCCATCCCCACCATCAGGGGCCCTGGTGAATAAGCAGATTGGGACTTAGACCCCACGCCCTGAGGAACCCCGTGCTGTGGGCTGCTAGAGACGCCGCCAGGCGGTTCGTGACAAGTGCTCTTTATCCCTTGCCACACAATATACAAGTCATTCTTATTGTACTTGCTCAGCTTGACTTGATATCTCTTCAGCATTAGTAGGAAAATTTTCAAGGCCTAAAAAACCACCTGCAGCTTTTCCTGAATACAGGATTTCCCAGGGGCTATTCTTTAAAATTCCATCTGCTTATCAGCTATAGTGAGATTTGGAATTATATCTATGGTGAGATAAAAGGAGGAGGCATCGAGCTATAGTGTTAGCTGTTACACAGAGGAGGACTTGGGCTATGTGGTTTTGATGTACTTTTCTGTATACCCCTGTACAATTTTCCCTACAGAAGATACAGAGGCTACACTTATACGGTAGTGCTCTTTTTACCTTGCAGACCATGAAAAAACAACTCCCCATAAAATTAGCCATCTTGATAATCTACTCTGGTAAAGCTATTTTTTCACTAAGAGGAGGTCATCATAGTATCGCAGAAGCAGGTCGTTCCCCAAACTTCACCAAAACTCATGTACTATATGGAAAAGCTGAACAGTCTATTCATAAAGTAACAAATCCAGGTCAGTCCAAGGATGAGGATGAAATTTCCTGGTTTTGCACAACACAAAATACGCTATCCAGGTGCAATGGTAGACTTTGGAAGAAGTCAGTTTCATAACCTTCGAGAGGGTAGGGAAGACTGAATCCAAAAGAATCCTGCAGCTTAGGACACGGGTTTCAACAGCCATGTTATTAAAGCCAGTGACCAAGAAGCAGAATGGTGAACAGGTTCTTTGGGACAGAAGTTTCAGATAATCCTGCAGAACCTACAGAGAGTATGCCAGTTGTCCAGGGTTTTTTTTTTTTTTTTTTTTTTTAAGCACCACATCCTCCTGGGCCAGTTCAGTGCAAAGCAGATGAGGGAGAAGCAGAAGAGGCAGGTCCTCTGCACCAGGAAGGCATCCAGGACTCCTTCCCAGCCCGTCAGCCTGGCATCCATTATGAGAACTTTCCACGTCTTCAGGGGGAAAGGGGTGGCAGCGCCAGGTTGGAAATCACAATGCTGAGTAAAGACTGGCCTTGCAGGTCAGATTCATGGGGCAGCCCAAGGACGGAGTCTGTTTGTCCCATGTTTCCAAATTCTTACGTTTCAATGGTTGTTATGAAACTGGGTGTAAGGCACTGCCTCGAAGGAGGCTACCATCAAGACCTCATGCAGGCATGAATCTAGGGTTGACCTTGGAACTAAAAGGCCCGAGCACAGGAGCAAAAAGGACAAAAGTTTGTCATGGGGCAGGAAGATTCTGGACAGGGCCGTATCCAGACTCAGGCCTGGGTACTGCAATTGGTGAGTTGGCTCCAGCAAAGGTGCGAAGTTTGAGGACCCAACTGATTCTCTGCAAAGTCTGCACTGTCCAATAGCCATTGGCTGACAGGAATAGAGAGAACTGATCCTTTAATAAGATATTTTAAAAAAACCCACATCCTACGAAAGGAGCAGATCACCTTGGTGAAAACCAGAGGGGGACATGGATAGGCCAAAGGGAAGGGTGAACAGTTGGTTATGCTGATCGTTCACTGTAAAATGCAGATAGCATTGATGAGGAGGAAAGATGGAAATGTGCAAGTATGTGTTCTGGAAGTCAACTGCGGCCAAAAAATTCCAAGGAAGGAGGAAATCACTGACCGACCTGGCCAATTCCATGCAGAACTTTTGAACCTGCAGTTATAAGTTTAGATATAGCATAGGCTAATGTGGCTTTGAGCGCTGACAGTCCTTGTACGATACACAAGCTGTTTCACATGTAGTATAGGCCAAACTTCTTTGGTTTGGAAACAGCAGTTTGGGAATAGAAAACCTGAAAGCATTCCTCATGCGGTATTGAAGTGATAAACTTTTTCGTGAGAGGAGCTGCTGAAGAGCAGCAACAAGATCTGCCCATCTTTGCGCGGAAGGAAAGCAAAGCTGAAAGCATGAAGCAGGGAGGAGGCAGAGTCTGAGACTTTAGTTTGTACCAATGGGAAATGACATTGGATCCAAACACCTGAAATTTCCTGCAGCTCCTGGAAATAGCACTGGACCCAAACATCTGAGATTTCCTGAGACCAGAACGCCCAACATATGATCCCCCACTCTGATAAGAAGGGGTGCCCCATCACTGACAAGAGGGCTTAGAGCCAAGGTTGGCAGGCTTAGAGGCCCACATTTTCCATGAAAGGTTGCTCCAAACTTAGACTTGGAGCTAACGGTCAGAAGAGGACTCCCAGCCTCAGGAGTACAAGGTCTATCAAAGTGCAAGCCTTCTTTTTCTGGGGGTGGAGATTACTCTTGCCCCCTACTCTTTCCTGAAGAAGTCACGTGACCATTATGACACGTGTTGGGTGGAGCTAGGTGCAGTCCTGAGACCGGAAGTGAACGGGAGCCGCGGCCACGCAGTCATTTCATGCCTGTGTGTTTATTATATTTTTAAGTGCAATACTTTTAATAAATAAGCATTGGCTTTAACATACTACATTATTAGGACATACTCTGTTGCGATGAGTTCGGTTGCAGAGTGGTGATCAGATTTTAAAAGAGCCATATACCCGATAAGAGGGAAACTACTATAGGAGGTCTGGAGGCTAATTACAGTGGAGCGAGGTTGGAGATCTACCCAGGCTGGGGAAGGCATATTTCACCTGGGTTTAATAGGTCACATTTTAACGATGAGCGCATTTATGAAGGGTGGAGGGAGTCACTGTGCATGACCATAGTGTCAACACAGATGGTGGAACGAGTTATAAGGAATATATTGTTTGAAGAGAATCATAATTTCTGAACTGGGACTATGCACTAGGTTTATTGATTGACATAATTTGTATACAAATCAATTTATAATCAACTTCTCAAATTATTAGTGGTTTTACTGCCTACAACATTATCCAAAATTTTACTGTTTAGGGTAATCACGTGTTTGTCCAGGGAAAGCACAACCAAAATAATTAATTTTGGTCAATTTAGTGATTGTGGGAGCATTTTCACTGGTTTCAGCCACCAACTTTTGTCTATATTTTAGAATTTATATCTGCTAAGGGAGTTTTTGATGTTTAGTGGGTAGCAGGGGATATCACAATATTACTATTTAGAACAGTGAAGCATGGCGTAGGTTCCTAGCAAGTTTAGGGCTGCATTTCTGTAAATTTAGTGGGAGATTCGGACAGGATCAATGGTGCTCTCAATGCTGAGAAATACAGGCAGATAATTATCTGTCATAAAATACCATCAGGGAGGCATGCGATTGGCTCCAAATGTATTCTGCAGCAGGACAACTACTCCAAACATACAGCCCTGGCCAATAGTTTTGAGACTGACACAAATATGAATTTACCTGCAAGGAAACACGTGCAGTCATCATTGCTTTGCACAAAAAGGGATCCACAGGCAAGGATATTGCTGCTACTAAGATTGCACCTAAATCAATCATTTATCGGATCAATAATCAATAATTTCAAGAAGAGAGGTTCAATTGTTATGAAGAAGGCTTCAGGGAGCCCAAGAAAGCCAGCAAGTGCCAGGACCATCTCCTAGAGTTGATTCAGCTGTGGTGCCAGGGCACCACCAGTGCAGAGCTTGCTCAGAAATGGCAACCGACAGGTGTGAGTGCATCTACACACACAGTGAGGCGAAGACTTTTGGAGGATGGCCTGGTGTCAAGAAGGGCTGCAAAGAAGCCATTTCTCTCCAGGAAAAACATCAGAGACAAACTGATATTCTGCAAAAGGTACAGGGATTGGACTGCTGAGGACTGGGGTAAAGTAATTTTCTCTGATGAATCCCCTTTCCAATTGTTTGGGGCATTAGAGAAAAACCTTGTCCAGAGAAGAAAAGGTAAGCGCTACCATCAGTTCTGTGTCATGCCAACAGTGAAGCATCTTGAGACCATTCATGTGTGGGGTTGCTTCTCAGCCAAGGGAATGGACTTACTCACAATTTTGCCTAAGAACACATCCTAAAATAAAGAATGGTAAAAAAAACAAACAAAAAACAAACATTCTCCAAGGGCAACTTCTCCCAACCATCTAAGAACAGTTTGGTGGTGAACAATGTCTTTTCCAGCATGATGGAGCACCATGCCATAAGGCAAAAGTAATAACTAAGTGGCTTGGAGAACAAAACCTTGAAATTTTGGGTCCATAGCCGCGACACTCCCCAGACCTTAATCCCATTGAGAACTTCTGGTCAATCCTCAAGAGGCAGGTGAACAAACCCACAAATTCTGACAAACTCTAAGCATTGATTATGCAAGAATGGGCTGCCATCTGTCAGGATGTGGCCCAGAAGTTGATTGTCAGCATGCCAGGGCGAATTGCAGAGGTCTTGAAAAAGAAAGGTCAATACTGCAAATATTGACTCTTTTCATAAACTTAATGTAATTGTCAATAAAAACCTTTGACACTTATGAAATGCTTGTAATTATACGTCAGTACACCATAGTAACATCTGACAAAAAGATCTAAAAACACTTAAGCAGCAGACTGTGTGAAAATTATGTGTGTCATTCTCAAAACTTTTGGCAGGGGCTGTACAGCCAATGTCATTAAGAATTATCTTCAGTGTAAAGAAAACCTGGAGTCCTGGAAGTGATGGTTTGTCCCCCACAGAGCCCTGATATCAACATCGAATCTGTCTGGGATTAAATGAACAGACAGAAGGATTTGAGGCAGCCAACATACACAGAAGATCTGTGGTTAGTTCTCCAAGATGTTTGGAAAAACCTACCTGCCAAGTTTCTTTCAAAAACTATGTGCAAGTGTACCCAAAAGAATTAAAGAATTGAGGCTGTTTTGAAGGGTGTTCATATTGATTTCATTTGGATTTCTCTTATGTTCATTTGTTTTACATTTTGTTATTTGATAAAATAAGCTACAGTAAAGTATTCATACCCCTTGAAATGTTCCACATTTTGTCATGTTACAACCAAAGACGTAAATGTATTTTATTGGGATTTTATGTGATAGACCAACACAAAGTGGCACATAATTGTGAAGTGGAAGGAGAATAATAAATGGTTTAAAAAAATATTTTACAAATAAATATCTGAAAAGTGTGGCGTGTATTTGTATTAATCCCCTTTACTCTGATACCCCTAACATCTAGTGAAACCAATTTCCTTCAGTCACCTAATTAGTCTGCCTGTGTGTAATTTAATCTCAGTATAAATCCAGCTGTTCTGTGAAGCCCTGAGAGGTTTGTTACAAAACATTAGTGAACAAACAGCGTCATGAAGGTCAAGGAACACACCAGACATGTCAGGGATAAAGTTGTGAGGAGGTTTAGAGCAGAGTTAGGTTATAAAACAAATATCTCGAGCTTTGAACATCTCACAGAGCACTATTCGATCCATCATTCAAAAATGGAAAGCGTATTGGACAACTGCAAACCTACCAAGACATGGCCGTCCACCTAAACTGACAGGCCAGGCAAGGAGAGCATTAATCAAAGAAGCAGCCAAGAGGTCCATGGTAACTCTGGAGGAGCTGCAGAGATCCACAGCTCAGGTGGGAGAATCTGTCCACAGGACAGCTACTAGTCGTGCACTCCACAAATCTGGCCTTTATGGAAGAGTGGCAAGAAGAAAGCCATTGTTGAAAGACAGACATAAAAAAAGTCCCATTCACAGTATGCAAGAAGCCATGTGGAGGACACAGCAAACATGTGGAAGAAGATTTTCTGGTCAGATGAGACCAAAATTGAAATTTTTGGCCTAAAAGCAAAATGTGTGGTGGAAAACTAACACTGCACATCACCCTGAACACAACATCCCCACCACGAAACATGGTGGTGCCGGCATCATGTTGCGGGGATGCTTTTCTACAACAGGGACAAGGAGGCTGGTCAGAGTTGATGGGAAGATGGATGGAGCCAAATACAGGGCAATATTAGAAGAAAACCTGTTAGAGTCTGTGAAAGACTTGAGACTGGGGTGGAGGTTCACCTTCCAGCAGGACAACGACCCTAAACAGACAGCCAGAGCTACAATGGAATGGTTTAGATCAAAGCATATTCATGTTTTAGAATGGCCGAGTCAAAGTCCAGACTTACATCCAATTGAGAATCTGTGGCAAGACTTGACAGTTTGAAAGAAAAAAGGGGTGCTGTTGCGCTTATGGAAAATGTTTAAGATATATGTGAAAAAATTTAACTCTATATAAGATACCTATATAGCAACAGTCCTAAATGTGAATTTCTAAACACAAAATCTTATACATTTCAAAAATTGACCACACTGAGGTCACAAATAGACAAAATAAACTGTGCAATCTTTAAAGTGATAACACTGAGCAAAATACAAATACAATATTAAAATTCAGTCCCAACATGTGAATAATTGGTGCAACGGTGCTGTATCTTTAACGGTGATACTCCATACTGAAATGACAAGTGCTTCACTGTGTTCACACTAGTGCCCCACATAGATGTAAACTCACCGTCATTTCATGATCACCTATCTCTAGGTAAGTCGCACTCGCTTTTTGGAAATATCCGAGTTTGCAATCCGGTCCTGATGGCCGATATTCCTTCGCCCTTATAACCGTGGTTGCCGGTAGTAACCAATAACTTTCCACTAGATCTGCATCAATGTTAGGCAACTCCTCTCCTCCACAGGCAGTATTTCATATTTTCAGCATAAATCAAAACAAAACCAGACATCCCATAGTGTAAAACTGTATAAAACTTTAATATGGGGTCAAACAATAGAAATGCCACTCACAAAAAAGGTGCCTTTCCTGGCAATAGGTGTATTCAGCTTTGTATATTATGAATAGGAATTAAGATGGCCGCCACATTCCAGCATGTGTTCCAAATCCCGGAAGTGACGTCAGCGGAAGTTGTGTCATAAGGGCAATGCAAAGCATCGGATGCAGTGGTGTAAAGCACGCCGCCACTGGACTCTAGAGCAGTGGAGACGTGTTCTCTGGAGTTGCGAATCACGCTTTTGTCTGGCAATCCGATGGATGTGTCTGGGTTTGGTGGTTGCCAGGAGAACGGTACTTGCCTGACTGCATTGTGCCAGGAACTTGACTTGCCTGCACAGAGTCCTGACCTCAGCACAACAGAACACCTTTGGGATGAATTAGAGCAGAGACTGTGAGCCAGGCCCTCTCGTCCGACATCCGTGCCTGACCTCACAAATGTGCTTCTGGAAGAATGGTCAAACATTCCCATAGACACACTCCTAAACCTTGTGGACAGCCTTCCCAGAAGAGTGCTGCAAGGGGTAGGCTAACTCAATATTGAACCCTACAGACTAAGACTGGGATGCCATTAAAGTTCATTTGCGTGTAAAGGCAGGTGTCCCAATACTTTTGGCAATACAGTGTATAATATATACACACATATACTGTATATATAAAATCCTGGTCTCCACCCCATCTTATATTTTAATTGTGACATTAACAAACCTTACTAGAAAATTTTCTGTGATTATCAGTTAGAGGCAGCATAGATTTGAATCTCACACTGCAGATATACAGCTATGAAGCACCTGGGCACAGTCGCATACCAGGAAGGCCAGTGAGTTTTTTTCAGGAGGAACTATGAGCAAATCTTGCAGTGTACCGCTTTACAGGCACAATTACTTTTCTAGATGTTCACTGTAACAGCAAATCTTCACTTTTGTAGTTCAGGTCCACTATAAAAACAAAAGTCTATACAGCAATCTAACACATGCTGATTTTTCATGCTGTGCTGCAGTAGCATCTCATGGCATGTAAAACTGTCATGTGCTATGATTCCTTCCTATAGAAACTGAAAAAGTCAGAATATCAAAAGTCTTTAAATAATTCTAATTAATCCAATGTATATAGTACCTCACAGATATAGTTTAAGTGTCTTTATTGGCCTCTACCTCAGTGGAGCTTACAGCCTTCCATCCCTTCCATAGACCCACGCTGGTCAACAGTAGCCAGTTTTCCTGTTTTGAGTCCATCCTAAATTACAACATTCAATTTATTAACTATCTGTAAAAGTCACTCAAAAGAAATAAAAATCCATGCAAAGAAATTTAATTTCTTAATTTTTATTTTTTGTTCCTATAAAAACTCTTGCAAGAATTCCAATAATAAAAATAATACAAGACCAAATACCTATGCATCCTCATCGATACAGTTTCCAACCATCAAGTTTGGTTCAAAACCAATTTACTTTGATCGATACATTAATAAATACGTCTTAGACAATACAACCGTTGAATTGCAGAGGTTTTATGTGAAAGTGTTTTTTTTTTTGTTTTTTTAAGTTGGCCACTATAAAAATCTCCACTCAAAACAGCTTAGTTTTGGTGAAAGGGGCAGGCTGTGGTAAAGTTATACTTACAGCTCTTGGTATACAGTCGTGTGAGACTCTTCCCCCCCTCAATGCTTCTTCCTGTCATCCACTCAAAGGCCAAAAGGCAATCCTTGAGCACCAAGACATACATAATCCATGTTGGTAGGAGAAGCAGTGTGGGGGAGGAGAGAGCAAATGGAACATCACTGAACTGAAACAAACACAGGTGCTATAAAAGTATAAATTTAACCCTCCAACCCAAAAGACAATTAGTTAATTGATGTGTCTCACATGAACCCAACCTATAAAGTGTTACTAAACCCAGGACCCTGCATTCACTATCTGGTCTCCCACAGTACGCAGAACATGGAAATGCATTTATTTTAATAAATATAAACTGCTAAATACCTTTTCTCATCAGATGTTAGAGCAGTCTTGTGGCTTCTATCAGTGTCCAGCCCAGCACTAGCTAAAGCTTGTAGGAGGAGTTTTCTTTCTGCTCTAGGAGGATGCAAAACCCCTGACCTCTGTCTGGACAGTGCTGATTAGCCCTGTGCTGATCACGTGCACTCTCCCAAGAAAAAAAAAACCCCTCTAGCAATACACACCAAACTGAGCATGTGCAAATATCTACAGTTCAGTCTGCCTTACCAGGAGGTAAGAGGTGGCCGCTTGAAAAAGGGGAAGAACAGAGAAGAAAGGATCAAATGGCCATTTTACACAACGCAGAGGATTAACCCCCTAGGTTCTACAGTGAGTATAACAAGCATATACTGCATATACAGACTGATTTTACAGATGTGGGTTTAGTAACACTTTAAATCATGCGGCTGGGAACTGCAGATGTTACTGTCTAGTCTATAAAGTCATCATTCAAGCAATCATGTTTTCTTCCAACCTCTCGATGATTTAACGGTGTTTAAAGAATACCTTTAAGGTTATTTTATTTCCCATTAAGGGGACACATCATTAATCAATGCCCAACATCCTTCAGGGAAATGCAGTTCTTATGCAGTTGACAAGAAATACTGACATAAAATGGAGGGAATCAAATACTGTGTGGAAGACCCAAACTCTAAATGTCTGCCCTTACAAACACAACATACAAATACAGTATATGTGTACAATAACTATTCTCCTAGTGGAGAGAACACTTCCGATAAGACAAGACTAAAATAGCTGTAGTGTTGCTTCCGTACACAAAGTCCTGTTAACACAAAGACCTAGAAAGGGAAAGGCTAGACATGCCCATTAGTTTTTATTTTTTTTTAAATGACCTAAAAAGGGATTTGTAGAAGTGGACAACATACACAAGTGGCCTTTACCACTTAAAACATGTTATTCTCATTTTGGTCCTAAGAGGGTCTGAAGCTGGTCCAAAAAGGGTAGTGTTTGGAAAGGAGTGCAACAATGAACATAAATTAAAACAACACTAGTGTTTAACTGAAGGCAGTGTAGGTAGCTTATGATTTTATTTTCTTGGGGCAAAAAAATCTTCCTCTGCTAAATTCAGAAAAGGGTCAGTGCAGCAAGCAGCAGGATTCCTATCCATAGTCAACATATTTTACAGTTCCATATTAGAGTAGGCTATATTGCTGACAAGTATCTGTGCAATTTCAAAAAGGCAGTCACACTAGTCACTCCAACCGACCCTTTAAAGGGAAACTATAACTAAACATGTAAAATTAAACTGCATAATGTAAATATTCTCATCAATGAGAAATGTTTTGTTTCGGGGTATAGCTTGCAAGTCTGCAAATATGAAATATGCTGGCACTGCTGTGCTTCCTGCTTAGTAGTTCTGCACAAGGACTGTGCTCTATTGTTCCTCTTTTCTATATGTGCACATCTACTAGTCAGATCTGGACTACGGGCAACAAAGATGCTAGAAGTTTCACTGAGCTATGAAAGAACTAATCACAGCTGGGCTTGAGGAAAAATGTAAAGATTCAGTCTTGTTAGAACAGTGAAAGGATTACTTACGAAGTACCCACGAGCCCCCTAACGGAGCTGTAATTATTTTGAGCCTGACTTGGCTTGAGATTTAGGTATCAACTGAATTTACGCACGCTCTCTAAACATCTCTATGTATATGACCAGAAAACAGAGCATCCCGTTTACATTGTTCTTAAAGTGGAACTCCAGCCTCACCCATTTCTGTCCCATGTGCTTCTGCCTCTAGCGCTTGATGAAAAACTTTCATTTAATCCTGCTCTTTCATTTTCTCCCTTCCCCTTCCCCAGTTTGACTGCTTTAGACACCCCCTGGGCTTCAGGGGTGGCAATCACTGCTGCTGTGTCCAATGTGATGTACATAATATCCATAGAGCCATTTTTATCTAGATAGGAAAATGATTGGAAACCCCACCTACTGTGCATACTAAATCCAGGCATGATAACATACAGTACCATAGGTTTCTTTGTTGCTATGTGTAAATGCTGTTGTTTCACAGGGAGTAGAACCGACGTGTAGATGTGTTGTATGATCAATGTTATACATAAACAGTAAGGCTTATGGGATGGTAACTCAGACTAATGTCTTATGTTGTGTATTGTGATTTGTTCTGCAAATGTACGGTATGTATCGTGCTTTACAGTCTATTCACATTTAGGCAAAACTGTGTGTATTGGTTTAGATAGCTGTGATGTCTTCTTTTTAAAAGGTAGAAAAACCTTGAATAAATGTTAAAAAAGAGAGGAAGAAAACTGTACAGCATGCAGGAAAAGGTGGGGGGGAGGGGGGGTTAGGAGTATAAAAATATAGTTTGCTGCAGACTGGAGTTCTGCTTTAAATGCAATATTTGAAACTGATATGCAGTCAAAGCAAGTACAGCTAAGTAAGAGGACAGCTATTTTTTTTTTCTTTTAAAAGAAGGCCTATGATGTTAGAATATGCAATCTTCAATCACCATGATCTTTGCATAAGCCCTGTTATGACTCTCTAAATGGGGATGGCAAACTTCCCTGCTAAAGAAATGAACAAAACAAATTGCATTTATACAAAATAATAAAAGAGCACGGCAAGTAAAACTGTGAACGTCAGGTCAAATGTTCCTTCCACTCAAATGTTACAAATCAAAAGATGTACTCGGTGAAAATACACTATAGTTTCCCTTTAAGAAGCTGGGAATTCTTGGGGTACCTGTTAGAACCAAGAGAGTCAGCAGTGTCCTATGTATTTACTCTGGTTCCCACATAAAGCATTTTTTGCCTGTACTTCCTTCTGCTTGTCAGAAAGTAAATAATGTTAAAACACTTAAAAAGCCCTTCCAAAAACAGAATGTAACGTTTATAAATTACAATTTAAAATGGCATAAAATCACTTCCAACTTGCAAATTTTGAATTGCTTGCTAAAATAAAATAGGATGGTAAAGACATAAAAGACATACAATGATTTAAAAGGAAAAAAAAAATCCTTGTTCCACCCTTAACCATCAACATAAAAAAGAAAGGGTAACTGCTTCTTCAGGCCCTCTTATACATAAAATACATACATACATACATATATATAATATATATAATATACAGCTTACAGATTCAAAGTTCCGTAATGCTTCCAAAGCTGAGTGTAGCCAGTGCTCTAACGCGCCTTGCTCACCATAAATAGTATAATCTCCGCCTAACTTGAATCGCGAATAGTATACAAAACACTTAAAACGTGGACAAGAGAAAGTAAGGAGGAGGCATTACCAGAGATTATTCACAGTGAAGAATACAGGTTATTCCTGTATTAGACTGCTTGTGGATGGGGGACTCATGCTTTCGGCAGGAAATTTGGAGGTTAAATACTGAGCAACTGCCTCATAATACAAAGATACAATTCTACCGCACATTTAAAATTACACAGATGGCTTCACTTCTCAATATGTGCTGAAATAAGAACAGTCGGTATTGTCCACAGCTGCCAATCAGATTTTAACAGACATTCCAACAGTTCTGTGTTGCTAAAACATGGCGCCCATTGAGACTTTAGCTAGTATTTTTTCCAGTCTAAGCTTCCAGAAGTTCATTTCTGATTGGCTGCCATGCATTATTGCCTACACTGATCATTGCAAATTAATAAACAAACTCATTAGTGTGTATTGGCCAATATATATTATATGCACATGTGTTTTTCACATTCGTGCACATCTGCAGATATCCTGTGAGACAATGAGGTGGATTCATTAAAGGCAAATAGCTCTGCAGCAACTGCACTTGCAAAGTGCACAGTCATAGTAAATGAGGAAAAGCTTCACTTTGCAAAGAATACCCAATCACATGCAATGAGAATAAAAAAGAACAGTATTGTGCTTGCACGTGATTAGATAATGGAAGTCAGCACAGTTTTTCCTCATTTATTACACTCAAACAACTGCACTTGCAAAGTGCAGAGTCTATTTGCCTTTAGTAAATCCACCCCATTGCCCTTCAGCTCTAGTCTCCAAAGATCACCAATGGTGGCCACACACTCTTCAACTTTCTGGCACATTTGGAGCTTTCCATCAGCTTTCAACTACACCTATCCACCTTCCACTGATCTATTTCCCATTTTCCAGTGGCAAAGGTTGAAAATGGCATTGGCAATTAAATGCTAAAATGCTTTTCTGGCACTGAAATGGTTTTAGAAATGTTTCCCCAAAATGCTGATCATTTGGTTGCTCTGAACTGGAAAACATGAAATGGTGGTAGATTGCTCTACATGAAAGCTGATAGAAAGCTTCAAAGATAGCTAAGATTTACAGACCATGGGGTAAATTTACTAAAACTGGTGCACTCAGAATCTGGTGCAGCTGTGCATGGTAGCCAATCAGCATCTAACTTCAGCTTGTTCAATTAAGCTTTGGCAATAAAACCTGAAAGCTGATTGGTTTCTATGCAGAGTTGCACCAGATTTTGCATTCTCCAGTTTTAGTAAATAAACCCCGTGTCTTTTAGATTTCTAAAGAACAACAAAGTTGCATTAATCAATAAACCTGTAAATGAAGCATTCCAATTATTTCACCTCGGATTCTCTAAGGACATCCTTTCAGCATGCACTGCCAGAGGTCCATGAGCACTGGAGTTTGAACATTTCTACACCACTCTCTTTACATAACTTGTAGAAGCTGTAGTGCTTTCAGTGCAGATTTATAGATGTAGTGTGAATGGAAAAAATATGGTTTCAAATTTCTGGTAAAATAAGTCACTTAGTAAAATGCAGCACACTGCACTGCAGGAATAGTCTAGATGATCCTATTTGCTGGGTTCAGCCCAATCAACTCCAAATGTGCACTGACCATGGTAACTTCAAGGAATAAGGTTTTTCGTCAAGAATACACAGCCCACAGCATGTTCTTCTCTCTCATACTTTCCCTTTGACCCTTGGGTCATGTGGCACCAGCTTCTAGGTAACTCTGTAGCTTGCGAACAGTTGTTTCATCCAATGAGAAAAGATCAAAGTCAAAAGTTGTGTTTGTGACATTGAAGTGGCCTGTTTCTTCTATAAGATTAACGATCTGAGGAAGAAGATCACACACATTGATTAAGATAAACAATGGTTTTTGATTTGTATGTTGAATTGATTTCATGCAATGTATCTATTATAACTTTTCAAAAACCCCAAAAGAATCAGTTATGTTTGTACCACCTGCTAAATGGATGTAATATTTTATAGAAATCCTAGCTCTTCCCTCAGTCACAGTGATCCTGACTTGACTTCATTGCAAGCAACAGTATCACACATTCTGATTACTGTATTTATTGTATCATGGCAAATCCAGTGCTCTACTCAACTGAAGTCATCCCCTGTCACTGTCCAGCTCAGTAATAGGAAGAGGTGTGAGTGAGATGTAGAGAGCTACTTAGGATGTGGTAAGTTCACTGCTTGCTATCCTCCCTACAGCAGTTGTACTGCGAGTGGGCGGCAGCTGCAGATCAAACGATGTCCTGCTAAGTCACAGCCTTTCTTCCAGATTTTGGGTGTGCATTCCCTGCCAACCCATGCTGTGACTGGACACAGCACAAGTTTGGTAGCTGATTTCATCCAATGATTTTGGCTGAAGTCAGCTGATCGGCTGTGGCCAATCACACACAGGGAACAGCGGCTGTTTATTATCCCTGCAAAGCAGAGAGAAAAAACAGACAGATAGCAAAGAAAAATCAGCACAAAATACACACATCACACATTGTTAGGCACACAGTTAAACCCTTTGAATTCCCCTAAATGTTAACCCATTCCCAGCCAGTGTCAGTGTACAGTATTATCACTGATCTCTGTATTAGTGTCACTAGCGATTTCAGTTTTAGTTAGTGATTGTGACCAGTGTTAGTCGCTGATCACTGCCATTAACACTATAAAGAGTTTTCTTTAAAAAATGTTGATTTTTTTTGTTTATATTGTAAAGAATAAACCCAGTGGTGATCAAAAATTACCAAAAAAAAGCTCTATTTATGTGAAAAAAATGATAAAAATTTAATTTACGTACAGTGTTGCATGATTGTGCAATTTCCACTTAAAGTAGCACAGTGCTGAATAGCAAAAAAGATGGCCTGGTCATGAAGCAGGTAAAACCTTCTGGAGCTCAAGTGGTTAAAATTAATGCTGCCTGGAGTTATATTAAATGATTGTCATGTCTTGTGTTTATCAAAATAAAAAAAACCTACTAAAAAAATAAAATCTTACAAGGACCACAAGAAAAGGTTTCCCCTCATAACAATGAAAGAACAGAATAATTTTACAATTAATGAATGTAATTGTTAAATACAGATATACGATTAACGCAATCGAATGAACTCAGATTTCCACACAGAGTTTTCCTCCCCGACTTCAAACTGCAGTAACAGGAACCCACCTGTTGCAGGATGTTCCTCTCTCGCAGAGCCATCAGTCTTCTGTGCAAATCAACTAATTCATCTGTGTATGCCTAAAGAAGAAAGAATTGAGGGAAACGGAGGAAAAAAAATGTTGCAAACTCCACCTAATAAAATACTTGACCAAAAAGTTAACCCAAATGTACCTTGTCATACACTCCCTTCTTTAACATTTTATCCGACTTGCTGCAAGTCTCAGGACTTCTATGGCCAGAGCTCTGTACGAAAGGAATAATATGGATATTATGAATAAATATTGCATATTTACAGCAGGAAAAATATATTTTTGATTTTAGAGAACACACTAGGTATAACTCTGACACACCACAAAATTAAAAAAAGGAAGAAGAGTAGTCAGCTAGTTGCAATCTGCCTTCAACTAAAGGCATGCAACAATCACCCAGTCCAACTTGTTTATAAGCCGCTTTCATATATGTACACACACATACGCGGCACTCAGATTTTTAATACTAATGTGTCACTGGGGTACAAACTACTATTCCACCAAAATTGTGCTTGCTATTAACAATATCAATTTTTATTCACCTGAACTGCAAGTACCCCACCCTGTCATTTAAATTCTCAACATTTTAAACTTTAAAATATATATATATTTTTTTTATTAATACTTTCATTATCCACTACACTTTTGACAGAAAACATAATCACTTAGTTACTATGGGTAAAACAAATGGCGATGGCTAAGCACAATTTTGCAACTTAGACATGTGTTCGTAAACCTGTTCATCACCAAAACTACTTTGTGTACATGGGTGGATTGTACCTTGTTTTTCTTTCTTTTGGTGGTAAATGGTAATAAGTATTACCTTTTTTTTTTTAATTATCAAAAGGAAAACTGGTCCAAAATAGAAAAAAAAATATTTTTTTTAATTTAGCTGTATATTTCTTGCTATTACTATAACCTACCACCAAAGAACAACCCAAAATAAATTCTCCTGTTCCTGATTGATTGCGATACCACATATGTGTATGTTAGTTGTTTGTACCCATAGTAGGGCCTGGAAACATAAGGTGCACATTTTGCATTTTCTTTATCCTGCCTGAAACACACTGACACTGATATGAATTAAAAAAAAAAAATTCTACCTAAAATATACTGGCTGTGACCTTTCAACCTGACCTTTACCTTGACCCTAACACTAAGCCTGGCAAACCTTGATCTAGTTATGTTTTTCCATTTCTTTTTTTTTTTTTTTACACACTTCGCTTGTTTGTATCAACCTCTCCTGCAAAAAGAGAAATATACAGTGTATTGAGAAGAGGAAGTAAACATAGAAGTGGGCTCACAGTGACTGATCACTGTGATATCCAATCAGAGGCTATGACAGCGATCAGATGACCCCGAGCAGGCAGTCCTGATTGTTAGTACGAGACCCAAAGATCTTGTTGAGAGCCCGGTATCTGTGCTGGAAGCGCGCTGTGTGGCATGCTCCCAGCACAAAGATAGATACAGATATATGCAGCCCCACAGATAAACACCCACAAGGGTTAAGAAAGAAAATTAGATTTCTGACTAAGCTATACATGGCTGGGTTATATACAGCTACCTTCTGATAATTGGACACAGGCAAGCAGAACTGTAAGAACCCCAAAATAACCCCTCCTACTTCCAGCAATCCTCACTTTTGGCAATCAATAAGAGGATACACAGAGGATGAGTTCCTGTACAGTACTCCAAGAAAAGTCAAAAATTGACAAATGTATAAATAAAATTTAACTGAGGAGTTGGCAACACAGCAAACAAACACCATCAGGTGCACAAAACAGAGAGCAGAACCCAAACCTAAACAGCAGCAGCTTCAAACACCCCATGGCCAAAGTCAGCACCACTGGAGGCATGTACAGTATCTCACAGAAGTGAGTACACCCCTTTGTACATATTTTATTATATCTTTTCATGTGACACTGAAGAAATGACACTTTGCTACAATGTGACGTAGTGAGTGTACAGCTTGTATAACAGTGTAAATTTGCTGTCACCTCAAAATAACTCAACACACAGACATAAATGTCTAAAACACTGGCAACAAAAGTGAGTACACTCCTAAGTGAAAATGTCCAACTTGGGCCCAATTAGCCATTTTCCCTCCCCGGAGTCATGTGACTTGTTAGTGTTACAAGATCTCAGGTGTGTTTGCTGAAGACAAGCAGACTAAGGAAATTGATTACTGGAACCATGTCCTGTGGTCTGATGAGACCAAGATAAACTTATTTGGTTCAGATGGTGTCAAGCGTGTGTGGTGGCAACCAGGTGAGGAGTACAAAGACAAGTGTGTCTTGCCTGCAGTCAAGCATGGTGGTGGGAGTGTTATGGTTTGGGGCTGCATGAGTGCTTCCGGTACTGGGGAGCTACAGTTCATTGAGGGAACCATGAATCTACTGTGACATACTGAAGCAGAGCATGATCCCCTCCCTTCTAAGACTGGGCCGCAGGGCAGTATTCCAACATAACGACCCCAAACACACCTCCAAGATGACCACTGTCTTGCTAAAGAAGGTGATGGACTGCCCAAGCATGTCTCCAGACCTAAAACCTATTGAGCATCTGTGGGGCATCCTCAAATGGAAGGTGAAGGAGCACAAGGTCTCTAACATCCACCAGCTCCATGATATCGTCTCCAGTGGCAACCTGTGAAGCTCTGGTGAACTCCATGCCCAAAAGGGTTAAGGCAGTGCTGTAAAATAGTGGTGGCCACACAAAATATTGTTACTTTGGGCCCAATTTGGACATTTTCACTTACGGGTATACTCACTTTTGTTGCCAGCGGTTTAGACATTAATGTCTGTGTGTTGAGTTATCTTGAGGAGACAACCAATTTACACTGTTATACAAGCTGTACACTCACTACTTTACATTGTAGCAAAGTTTCATTTCTTCAGTGTTGTCACATGAAGAGATAGAATAAAATGTTTACAAAAATGTGAGGGGTGTACTCACTTCTGTGAGATACTGTATATACATCTGTTAGAACATCGCAAACTCATGAATAGACCAGGTGGCAGCCTTACAAACCTGAGCAACCACAGACTTAGTAGAGCAATGCAAAGTACAGGACACTTTTTCATGAAGTACATGGTAACAAAGACACATCAGGAATACAAAATCTTGAGGTAACACAATTTTAAGTTCTGCTTTAAGCTAAGGGCGATTTTCTCTGTGAAGGAGAAACAGTTAATTACCTTCGGACACTAGCACAAAACTGAAGATGCATGGAGTGGGGTAGGGTTATAGGGGAGGTACACAGGGGGTGTTTCCTCTAAAGCTTTGCCAGTGTCTAGTCAACTATAGGTACACACCTATCCATGGTGTATGAATACGCTGTGTTGTGTCCTGTAGATCTCTACAGATACAATTCCTAACTAAACTTTAGCTTTAAAGTGAATTATAAGTGAATAGATAGATAAAAATATAATTTTTGTACCTTGTTATTTGTTGGTGGCATCTTCTGTATGGGGGTGGTACCACGACTAGGAGCACAAGAGTCATCACTGCTGTCACTATCACTGTCACTCAAGCTCATTCTGTCAGGGCACATACAGACAAGCAAAACCGTAACAAAATATTAACACCTCAAAGTTTATTTCCACAGTAAAACTTGAGAAAACCCAACTATATGTTTGCTATGTGTTCCCACTCACATAGCATACCTAAATATCAAATTTTAAAATATTGCTTACATTTAGACATTTCTTAGGAGAAGGTCTCATGGCTGACAGCAAGAATTTCTCAATTAGCTCAGCAGGATCTGTCTCAATAGCTGAGCTGGGGACCGTTTGAGTCCATTTTAATATAACATACAACAATTTTTTAAGCTGGTCATACATGGATCCAAACTCGCTGGGTTCAGCAGGACCTGGCCAAAATTTTGATCCATGTGTGAACACTGTGGTTGAAAAGAAGTCAGTCTACTGAACTTCCATTCAACTGCCCTGCCAGTATTTTACTGCTCAATCAGCACCACAGGTAACAGGCTGTGGTGCGATCAGTGTATTCTGATGGCAGGTAAACTGCAAATTTTAAATCTTTTTTGAGTTATGCTATGTAAACGGAGTCACGTAACAAATATAAAGTTGGTAATACCCCAATTTGGCTGCAAAAGGTGAAATACATTGGAACTATATACATTTTTATTTTTGTTTTGGATAGAAAAAAGGAGGATGGGAAGGTTATAACAGTGAAGGAGGAAAATTAGCTGTTTGCAAATTTTATAATAGAAACAAAGAAAACCCTTTTTTCATATTATTTGTTTTTTTTTTGTTTATAGTGCAAAAACTAAAAACCCCAGTGGCGAGTAAATACCACCAAAAGAAAGCTCTATTTGTGTGAAAAAAATGCAAAAAAATTTCATTTGGGTACAGTGTAGCATGACCACACAATTGTCGAAGATGAGGATGCACTGACACGCAGCACTGATGGGCACTGATGAGGCGGCACTGATAGGTAGCATTAATGAGGCAGTGCTGATGAGGCGGCACTGGTGGGCATTGATGAGGAGGCACTGATACGCAGCAATGATAGGCAGTGATTGGCTGCACTGACTGAAGGCAATGATGGGCGGCACTGCTGGGTGACACTGGTGTGTGCTGCTGGGGGCGTGCAGGGTGGGTGTGTTCTGGGAAGACATCCATGGGCACCCTCCTAGAACTGGACAACCACGCTGTAGCCGTCTTTCGGCTATAACGCGGTTGGGAAGCAGTTAAAGTATAGCTAAAGGCAAAACTTTGTTTTTTAATTTTGGATAGAATGTAAAGGGATTAGAGCACCTGTCAGTTTTTATTGCTGCCTCTACCCTATTAGGGAGATTCACCCTCTCTATTTGTCCTGTCTACTATTATCACTGAAAGTGAAAGTAGAGGAAAATCACAGAAAAGTAATAGAGAGGGAATCTTCCAATGGGGACACTACAGGTGAAACTTGAAAAATTAGAATATCGTGCAAAAGTTCATTTATTTCAGTAATGCAACTTAAAAGTAATAATATATGAGATAGACTCATTACAAGCAAAGCAAGATAGTTCAAGCCGTGATTTGTCATAATTGTGATGATTATGGCTTACAGCTCATGAAAACCCCAAATCCACAATCTCAGAAAATTAGAATATTACATGCAATCAATAAAACAAGGATTGTACATAGAACAATATCCGACCTCTGAAAAGTATAAGCATGCATATGTACTCAGTACTTGGTTTGGGCCCCTTTTGCAGCAATTATTGCCTCAATGCGGCGTGGCATGGAAGCTATCAGCCTGTGGCACTGCTGAGGTGTTATGGAAGACCAGGATGCTTCAATAGCGGCCTTCAGCTCTTATGCATTGTTCGGTCTCATGTCTCTCATCTTTCTCTTGGCAATGCCCCATAGATTCTCTATGAGGTTCAGATCAGGCGAGTTTGCTGGCCAATCAAGAACAGTAATCCCACGGTCACTGAACCAGGTTTTGGTGCTTTTGGCAGTGTGGGCAGGTGCCAAGTCCTGCTGGAAAAGGAAGTCAGCATCCCCATAAAGCTCGTCTGCGGAAGGAAGCAAGAAGTGCTCCAAAATCTCCTGGTAGACGGTTGCGTTGACCCTGGACTTAATGAAGCACAGTGGACCAACACCAGCAGATGACATGGCTCCCCAAATCAACACAGATTGTGGAAACTTCACACTGGACTTCAAGCATCTTGCAGTGTGTGCGCCTCCATTCTTCCTCCATACTCTGGGTCCTTGGTTTTCAAATGAGATGCAAAAGTTGCTCATCAGGACTTTGGACCACTGAGCAACAGACCAGGTCTGTTTTTCTTTAGCCCAGGTAAGACGCTTCTGACATTGTTTGTTGTTCAGGAGCGGCTTGACAAGAGGAATACGACATTTGAAGCCCATGCCCAGGATCTGTCTGTGTGTGGTGGCTCTTGATGCACTGACTCCAGCCTCAGTCCACTCCTTGTGAAAGTCACCAACACTTTTGAATGGCCTTTTCCTGACAATCCTCTCCAGGCTGCAGTCATCCCTGCTGCTTGTGCACCTTTTTCTTCCACACTTTTCCTTTCCACATAACTTTCTATTAATGTGCTTTGATACAGCACTTTGGGAACATTCAACTTCTTTTGCAATTACTTTTTGAGGCTTTTCCTCCTTATGGAGAGTGTCAGTGATAGTTTTCTGCACAACTGTCAGGTCAGCAGTCTTTTCCATGATTGTGATTCCTACTGAACCAGACTGAGAGACCATTTAAAGGCTCAGGAACCCTTTGCAGGTGTTATGGCTTAATTAGCTGATTAAAGTGGGACACTTTGAGCCTAGAATATTGCACCTTTTCACAATATTCTAATTTTCTGAGATTGTGGATTTGGGGTTTTCATGAGCTGCAAGCCATAATCATCACAATTATGACAAATCACGGCTTGAACTATCTTGCTTTGCATGTAATGAGTCTATCTCATATATTACTTTCACCTTTTAAGTTGCATTACTGAAATAAATGAACTTTTGCACGATATTCAAATTTTTTGAGTTTCACCT
This sequence comes from Staurois parvus, assembly GCF_062004578.1. Lineage (NCBI taxonomy): Eukaryota > Metazoa > Chordata > Amphibia > Anura > Ranidae > Staurois > Staurois parvus. The sequence continues at coordinate 6,250,298 of NW_028317882.1, forward strand.
GTAGTTCTTGTGATCTTGGGATGCCCAAGGGATTCCCTCAATTTGCAAGGATTTCCTCTCATTTCCTTGTTTGGCTATGGGACAGGAAGTGAAAATAAATCTCCCCGATGAGGCACAGATGGCAAAAAAAACTGACAGGGGTTATAAAGGATTTTTTTACAAAATGGAAAAAAAGTCTATAGTTCTGCTTTGAAAACAGACAATGAAATAAAAGATGCCTTCTTTTTTCTCCATACTAGCACTTTACTCACCGAGAATCTCGACCTGCTGTTTTATTCTTCGGTGTTGCCTCCTCCCCGCATGAGCTGTCATCATCAGACTCTTCTGACTGAAGATCTGCCACCATAGATCGCAAAGGGCCTAGTTCGTAAAAGATAGAAAACCAACACATAAACCCTAGTTTGAATGCAAAATCAATCATTCCTGTGATTTTATTTTCATGGTGGTGTTCACCAAGAAAGATCATTTAAAGAGGTATCTCACAGTACATAGGAAATGGAAAAAGCCTTTGTAGCTGTCCAAAATGAACTGTTAAACCCAGCTTGCATACATTCAGGCCATATTACCGTAGGAATATTTTAGCAGCTTACAAGTGCAGTGCTAGCCTCAAAAGTGCTTAGCACCTGATAATTAGCGCGTTGAGAAAAGCACTTGTCAGCAGGAGAGATGTGTAACCCAACCTTAGAATTTAATTAGGTAAAAAAAAAATTGAAACTGGAATTGAAATTATGACAACCACAATGGTTTATCTACCCTCCTGAAAAAAATGTATGAAGGTTTGTGCCAAGAAGAAAGAAAGGAATGGTGAACATGCGAAGGACGTTAAGGGATGTAAAGAGAAAATAAATTGGGTCCAATGGCCTGGATTCATTAACCTGCCCAGTACTTAAAGTTGACCTTCCACCATAGTGGCAATGTCTGTTTATTCAAGTCGCCCCTCTCTCACTAACATGCTGCATTAATGTACTTGTGGGGCGAAAAATAACTAGATAATATACACCTTTCCTTGACGTTCTCCCTGAGCACCTAGGAGAGGGTGACATCACCTTGCTTCCAGTCAGATCTCAGTAATATGTTGAGTAGCATAAATCTTGGGAGAAGACGGTCCTACACTGTGCTGTAGCACATTCTGAGATTTGGGCTACTCAGCATTTCTATGGATCTTGTCAGTAGTATGATTACCCCATATAAAATCAGGGAAATATATTATGTAACTACCCCTCCCCACAGGTACTTATACAGCATTTGGGGGTTGAGGGGGGGGGCACTATGAAAAAGCGGACCCTGCCAAGGAGATGAAGGTCCCTTTTTAATGTGTCCTAAAGTAATATTTAAAATTAATATTTTTAGATTATCACGTTCCTTCGCTAATACTAATTTATTTGCTCTGCCAATAGTTGCAGTCACTTCCCTTTGTGCCACAATCGGCCTCTATTTTTATGCAATTTTATCATGTCCCAAGTACTGGTGCAGCTTAAAGAATCCGAGTCAGTGTTTTTTCATGTGAGCATGGAAAAACAGCTAAATATCCTTATTAGGGTTCCATTCAGGGTCCATGCACACTGGGCTTAAAAAACACTGCTGCTAAAATGAGTTTTATGTGTTTTTTTCCCCTTTCTGTAGAAGCAGCTCAATATTATCCTATGTATTCATGCACATTAGGATGTTTAGAGGCATATTTTAATTTCGGTGTTGAGAGGCAGAAAAAAAAAACCCTTCTGGATTGCATTTTTGAGAGGAGTTTTCTGCCAGAAAAAAAAAACCCGCTAGGCATGCCTAAACGCGTGTACAAAGACTTTCTATATGAGCGTTTTTTCTGCCAATGTATGGATCTTAACTTGGCTAATTTTATGCGTCTTCAGGCTAGACTGTGGAAAGCTTTTCAAAAGAGAAACCCCTAATCTGACACTTGAAAAACCTGGAACTTCTATATGTGAGGCAAACATGGAAATTCTGCATAGGACTTTCCTGGGGCCAGAATGGCGGATGAGGGGTCTAGGCAGCTCACTTTATAAAAGCAACCACCTTAGTGCACTGTTATCGTGTTGTGTTTAAAAACCTTAGAAGGGGTTTACATTAAGCATCCACCTTCTTTGCAACTGCAGTCTCCAACATGCCTCCTCGTCCTGTATAAACAGGCTCTTTTTCTAGAAAGCAAAACAATGCTGCACATTTTGCATTTTCTGAAGCTGTAAAGTGCGCTGGCTTTTTACTTCTATTTTCCCTTGAGAGATCAAATGGATTTGATTGCTCAGGAAAGCAAATAAAAAAAAATAAAGCATACAACTTTCACTCTGTTTGTGCTGCGTAGTAGGGACAGTGCATGCCAGAAAAAAAAAAAGCAAAAAAGGAAACTTTTAGAACAGTAAGGCTACATTTGCACAGATGACTAGCACCAGTGCAAATGACAGCAGCAGCAATCTGATTTCTGCAGCTGTTTCTGACATCTATGAGCGACTAGCTTGAGGCCAGCAAGTACTGTATATTTCAAGTAAAGGTCGGCAGCAGCCACAGCTATCTGTGGCTGTACGCCCAGCCATCCAGCGATTACAAGTGATGATCACTGCTGGACGCACTCCTAAGGAAACAAAAGGGATTTCCTAGCACATGACCATGCTGAAATAAGCACATATATTGTTAAATTTCAGTTTGAAAAAAAATTTAATTTATATTTCCAACAGGTATTTATACTGACAATATACGCAGAGCTTTACATACATTCATATAAGTCCGTGCCTTTAAGGAGCTTACAATCCAAGGTCCCTATCTTATATGTACACATATACTGTACTATGGCCAATTTGGACAGGAGCTAATTATTCTATTAGCATGGCTTTGGATGTACCCATAAAAAATGGAATAGTAGGCCCATTTTTTCACAAATGATCTGGATAGATCGTTACAGGTTTTAAAAAAAGCATGCCTACCTTGGCTGTGGTTTTGGGAAGGTTCAAAGTCGGATTCAGAGCTGGAGTCTGAAGTGGAGCTGCTGTTTGATGGGCTAGATGGGATGGACTACATACACACACAAATTAAGGAGACAAGGGTGGAAATGACAACAAAAAGGGAACAAATTAGAGTTGTAAAATTAGGCAACTCACATTTTAACAGCAATAATATAAACACATACTTGCATATGCTTGAAATAAGTATAGTAGAAACTAAACACCACCAGTAATTTTAAAGCATGGGTCGGGCAACTTGTCGCTCGCGATCTACCCATCAACCGCGGGCAGGTGATAGGTAAATCATGTTCCTGATTTGCCGACTCCTGGACTGCTCCTCACACACTGCAAAGCAGTGCAGGGAAGCAACTACCTGGTATGCTGCACTAATCATGATTGACCCTTCTCCCACGTCCATCCTATGCGCTTGTGTATGACACCACATGGGATGGACAAGTGAGTTGGGATTAGCACGCCAGGAGAAAGAAGAGAAGAATGTCACCGGCGGTTCCCTTCTGTGCATGTGAGGAAAGTTTCTGCTCTCCTAGTCAACACATCACTGTTCTAATGACTGACCTCAGCCTCTACTGACACCAACCACAGCCCTACTAACTGTCACCATCCTCTGGCACTAACTGACGCCATCACTGCACTGCTAACTGACACCATCCACTGCCCTACTTACTGTCGCCATCCACTGCCCTAATTACTAATATCATCCACTGCCCTGCTAACTGTCACCATCCTCCACACTGCTAACTGACACCATCACTGCTCTACTGTCACCATCCACGGCCCTACTTTCTAATACCATCCTCCGCACTGCTGTCACCATCCTCCGCACTGCTGTCACCATTCTCCGCACTGTCACCATCCTCCGCACTGCTGTCACCATCCGCTGCACTGCTAACTGCCACCATCTTCTGCACTGCTGTCACCATCCTCTGCCCTGCTGTCACCATCCGCTGCACTGCTAACTGCCACCATCTTCCGCATTGCTGTCACCATCCGCTGCACTGCTAACTGCCACCATCTTCCGCATTGCTGTCACCATCCCCTGCACTGCTAACTGCCACCAGCTTATGCATTGCTGTCACCATCCCCTGCACTGCTAACTGCCACCATCTTATGCATTGCTGTCACCATCCCCTGCACTGCTGTCACCACTCTCCGCACTGCTAACTTTCACATTTCTCTGCCCTGCTGACACTATCCTCCGTACTGCTGTCACCATCTTCAGCACTAACTGTCACCATCCTCTGCCCCGATAACTGTCACCATCCTCTGCCCCGATAACTGTCACCATCCTCTGCCCCGATAACTGTCACCATCCTCTGCCCCGATAACTGTCACCATCCTCTGCCCCGATAACTGTCACCATCCTCTGCCCCGATAACTGTCACCATCCTCTGCCCCGATAACTGTCACCATCCTCTGCCCCGATAACTGTCACCATCCCCTTCCCCGATAACTGTCACCATCCTCTGCCCCGATAACTGTCACCATCCTCTGCCCCGATAACTGTCACCATCCTCTGCCCCGATAACTGTCACCATCCTCTGCCCCGATAACTGTCACCATCCTCTGCCCCGATAACTGTCACCATCCTCTGCACCGCTGTCTGTCACTATCCGCTGCACTGCCAACTGTCACCATCCTCTGCACCGCTGTCTGTCACTATCCGCTGCACTGCCAACTGTCACCATCCTCTTGCCTGCTGTCACCATCCTCTTGCCTGCTGTCACCATCCTCTTGCCTGCTGTCACCATCCTCTTGCCTGCTGTCACCATCCTCCGCCCTGCTGTCACCATCCTCCGCCCTGCTGTCTTTCACCATCCTCCGCACTGCTGTCTGTCACCATCCTCCGCACTGCTGTCTGTCACCATCCTCCGCACTGCTGTCTGTCACCATCCTCCGCACTGCTGTCTGTCACCATCCTCCGCACTGCTGTCTGTCACCATCCTCCGCACTGCTGTCTGTCACCATCCTCCGCACTGCTGTCTGTCACCATCCTCCGCACTGCTGTCTGTCACCATCCTCCGCACTGCTGTCTGTCACCATCCTCCGCACTGCTGTCTGTCACCATCCTCCACCATGCTGACTGTCACCATCTTCCACCATGCTGACTGTCCCCATCCTCTTCCCTGATAACTGCCACCATCTTCAGCACTGCTGCCACCATCTTCAGCACTGCTGTCACCATCCTCTGCCCTGCTAACTGTCACCATCCTCTGCCCTGCTAACTGTCACCATCCTCTGCCCTGCTAACTGTCACCATCCTCTGCACTGCTAACTGCCATCATCTTCCGCACTGCTGTCACCTTCCTCTGTCCTGCTGTCACAATCCTCTGCCCTGCTGTCACCATCCTCCGCCCTGCTGTCACCATCCTCCGCCCTGCTGTCACCATCCTCCGCCCTGCCGACTGTCACCATCCTCCACCCTGCTAACTGTCACCATCCTCCACCCTGCTAACTGTCACCATCCTCCACCCTGCTAACTGTCACCATCCTCCGCCCTGCTGTCCGTCACCATCCGTTGCCCTGTTAATTGCCACCATCTTCCGCACTGCTGTCACCTTCCTCTGCCCTGCTAACTGTCACCATCCTCTGCCCTGCTAACTGTCACCATCCTCTGCAATGCAGTCTGTCACCATCCGCTACACTGCTAACTGCCATCATCTTCCGCACTGCTGTCACCTTCCTCTGTCCTGCTGTCACCATCCTCCGCCCTGCTAACTGTCACCATCCTCCGCCCTGCTAACTGTCACCATCCTCCGCCCTGCTAACTGTCACCATCCTCCGCCCTGCTAGCTGTCACCATCCTCTGCCCTGCTAGCTGTCACCATCCTCTGCCCTGCTGTAACCATCCTCTGCCCTGCTGTAACCATCCTCCGCCCTGCTGTAACCATCCGCTGCCCTGTTAACTGCCACCATCTTCCGCACTGCTGTCACCTTCCTCTGCCCTGCTAATTGTCACCATCCTCTTCCCTGCTGTCACCATCATCTGCCCTGCTAACTGTCACCATCCTCCGCCCCTGCTGTCACCATCCTCCGCCCTGCTGTCACCATCCTCCGCCCTGCTGTCACCATCCTCCGCCCTGCTGTCACCATCCTCCGCCCTGCTAACTGACACCATCTTCCACACTGCTGTCACCATCCACCGCCATGCTGACTGTCACCATCCTCTGCCCTGCTAACTGTCACCATCCTCTGCACTGCTGTCTGTCACCATCCTCTGCACTGCTAACTGCCATCATCTTCCGCACTGCTGTCACCTTCCTCTGTCCTGCTGTCACAATCCTCTGCCCTGCTGTCACCATCCTCCGCCCTGCTGTCACCATCCTCCGCCCTGCCGACTGTCATCATCCTCCGCCCTGCTAACTGTCACCATCCTCCGCCCTGCTAACTGTCACCATCCTCCGCCCTGCTGTCCGTCACCATCCGTTGCCCTGTTAATTGCCACCATCTTCCGCACTGCTGTCACCTTCCTCTGCCCTGCTAACTGTCACCATCCTCCGCCCTGCTGTCACCATCCTCCGCCCTGCTGTCACCATCCTCCGCCCTGCTAACTGACACCATCTTCCACACTGCTGTCACCATCCACCGCCATGCTGACTGTCACCATCCTCTGCCCTGCTAACTGTCACCATCCTCTGCACTGCTGTCTGTCACCATCCTCTGCACTGCTAACTGCCATCATCTTCCGCACTGCTGTCACCTTCCTCTGTCCTGCTGTCACAATCCTCTGCCCTGCTGTCACCATCCTCCGCCCTGCTGTCACCATCCTCCGCCCTGCTGTCACCATCCTCCGCCCTGCCGACTGTCATCATCCTCCACCCTGCTAACTGTCACCATCCTCCGCCCTGCTAACTGTCACCATCCTCCGCCCTGCTGTCCGTCACCATCCGTTGCCCTGTTAATTGCCACCATCTTCCGCACTGCTGTCACCTTCCTCTGCCCTGCTAACTGTCACCATCCTCTGCCCTGCTAACGGTCACCATCCTCTGCCCTGCTAACGGTCACCATCCTCTGCCCTGCTGTCACCATCCTCTGCAATGCAGTCTGTCACCATCCGCTACACTGCTAACTGCCATCATCTTCCGCACTGCTGTCACCTTCCTCTGTCCTGCTGTCACCATCCTCCGCCCTGCTAACTGTCACCATCCTCCGCCCTGCTAACTGTCACCATCCTCCGCCCTGCTGTCACCATCCTCCGCCCTGCTAACTGTCACCATCCTCCGCCCTGCTAACTGTCACCATCCTCTGCCCTGCTGTAACCATCCTCCGCCCTGCTGTAACCATCCGCTGCCCTGTTAACTGCCACCATCTTCCGCACTGCTGTCACCTTCCTCTGCCCTGCTAACTGTCACCTTCCTCTGCCCTGCTAACTGTCACCATCCTCTTCCCTGCTGTCACCATCATCTGCCCTGCTAACTGTCACCATCCTCCGCCCTGCTGTCACCATCCTCTGCCCTGCTGTCACCATCCTCTGCCCTGCTGTCACCATCCTCTGCCCTGCTGTCACCATCCTCCGCCCTGCTGTCACCATCCTCCGCCCTGCTGTCACCATCCTCCGCCCTGCTGTCACCATCCTCCGCCCTGCTAACTGACACCATCTTCCACACTGCTGTCACCATCCACCGCCATGCTGACTGTCACCATCCTCCACACTGCTAATGGTCACCATCCATTGCCCCACTAACTGTCACCATCCTCTGCTGTCTGTCACCATCCTCTGCACTGCCAACTGCCACCATCCTCTGCACTGCCAACTGTCACCATCCTCTGCACTGCTAACTGTCACCATCCTCTGCCGTCTGTAACCACCCTCTACACTGCCAACTGCCACCATCCTCTGCACTGCTAACGGTCACCATCCTCTGCTGTCTGTAACCACCCTCTACACTGCCAACTGCCACCATCCTCTGCAGTGCCAACTGCCACTATCCTCTGCACTGCTAACTGTCACCATCCTCTGCACTGCTAACTGTCACCATCCTCCGCACTGCTGCCTGTCACCATCCGCTGCACTGCTAACTGCCACCATCTTCCGCACTGCTGTCACCATCCTCTGCCCTGTCACCATCCTCTGCACTGCTGTCTGTCACCATCCACTGCACTGCCCTCTGTCACCATCTTCCGCACTGCTGTCACCTTCCTCTGCTCTGCTGTCACCATCCTCTGCACTGCTAACTGTCACCATCCTCCGCCCTGCTGTCACCATCCACTGCCATGATGACTGTCACCATCCTCTGCACTGCTAACGGTCACCATCCTCTGCAGTCTGTAACCACCCTCTACACTGCCAACTGCCACCATCCTCTGCACTGCTGTCACCATCCTCTGCACTGCTAACTGTCACCATCCTCTGCACTGCTAACTGTCACCATCCTCTGCACTGCTAACTGCCACCATCCTCTGCACAGCTAGCTGTCACCATCTTCCGCAGTGCTGTCACCATCCTCCGCCCTGCTGTCACCATCCTTCGCCCTGCTGACTGTCACCATCCTCTGCACTGCTAACGGTCACCATCCACTGCCCCACTAACTGTCACCATCCTCTGCCGTCTGTCACCACCCTCTACACTGCCAACTGCCACCATCCTCTGCACTAACTGTCACCATCCTCTGCACTAACTGTCACCATCCTCTGCACTAACTGCCACCATCCTCTGCACTAACTGCCACCATCCTCTGCACTAACTGCCACCATCCTCTGCACTAACTGTCACCATCCTCTGCACTAACTGTCACCATCCTCTGCACTAACTGCCACCATCCTCTGCACTAACTGCCACCATCCTCTGCACTGCTAACTGCCACCATCCTCTGCACTGCTAACTGCCACCATCCTCTGCACTGCTAACTGCCACCATCCTCTGCATTGCTAACTGCCACCATCCTCTGCACTGCTAACTGTCACCATCCTCTGCACTAACTGTCACCATCCTCTGCACTGCTAACTGTCACCATCCTCTGCACTGCTAACTGTCACCATCCTCTGCACTGCTAACTGTCACCATCCTCTGCACTGCTAACTGTCACCATCCTCTGCACTGCTAACTGTCACCATCCTCTGCACTGCTAACTGTCACCATCCTCTGCACTGCTAACTGTCACCATCCTCCGCACTGCTGTCACCATCCTCCGCACTGCTGTCACAATCCTCCGCACTGCTGTCACAATCCTCCGCACTGCTGTCACAATCCTCCGCACTGCTGTCACAATCCTCCGCACTGCTGTCACAATCCTCCGCACTGCTGTCACAATCCTCCGCACTGCTGTCACAATCCTCCGCACTGCTGTCACAATCCTCCGCACTGCTGTCACAATCCTCCGCACTGCTGTCACAATCCTCCGCACTGCTGTCACAATCCTCCGCACTGCTGTCACAATCCTCCGCACTGCTGTCTGTCACCATCTTCCGCAGTGCTGTCACCATCCTCTGCACTGCTGTCTGTCACCATCCTCTGCACTGCTAACTGCCACCATCTTCCGCACTGCTGTCACCTTCCTCTGCCCTGCTAACTGTTACCATCCTCCGCCCCGCTAACACCATCCTCTGCACTACTAACTAACATCATCCTCAGCATTACACAGGTTTTTTACCTACATGTATAGAATGCGGGAAGGTAAAAAACATTCAGCCTTTACAAACTGTAAGTTAAACTTTCTCATTAATATCTGATAAACATTAACAAGGCTATATCTCCCTTTTAAGGATGCAAGGATTCTGTTAAACCAATGCAGATGCAACAAAACAAACTTTAAGGTACTCTAACCTAAGATCTTTTTAAAGTAGAAATATAGGCAAAACTTTTTTTTTTCCCCCTTTTGGATAGAGTAGGGGAGAGTTATAACCCCTGTCAGTTTATTTTTTGCCACCTGCGTCCCATTGGTGAGATTTACCTTCACTTCCTGTCCCATAGCCAAATCAGGAAGTGAGAGAATATCCCTTAAATTAGGGGAATTCTTGGGGACCCCCAGGTTACCAGAACAAGTGTCCACATTGGAAAGGTTTCCCTCTAATACATTTCTGTGGACAACCCAAAATTTGGGGTTTTCGTTTACTTTCACGTTCGATAATAATGGTAAACAGGACAAATAGACAGGGTGAATCTCTCTAGGGCCTCATGTACACTGCTGCTCCCAAACTCGAGTTTAGGAGCTTTTGGCATTTTTTTGACAAAGTCCCTGAACTCAACTCAATAAAAGCCTATGTGACCATGTACACATAGGCTTGCAGCAGAGTTTAAGGGCAGTTAAACGTTTCTCTTCTGAATGCAGAATAATCGTGTTCAGGAGAGGAACGTTCTGGCCAAAAAACACTTGGGCGTTTATCTATGTCAATGGAAAATACTCTGGTCAATCAAACTGCGTTTACACATGTTTTTGCAGCGTTTAGCCTTTTCCTGCTACCAGGAAAGTTTAATGACTAGGTGAGTTCATGTGTACATAATGCCTAAGCGGGGGGGGGGGGGGGGTACAGACTACAATAAAAACCTAATAGCCATTCTAATCCGTCTCCATTCTGTCCAAAGCTAAAAAAAAAAAAAAGTTTTGCCTTTAGTTCTAGTTTAAACACTGCAGAATGATCATACATATTTCACTTAGTATTTACAACCAACAACTGATAAGAGAAAAACATGTTAGAAAGAACATTTAGAAAAGCTGGAATGTTCCAGGATTACCCCAGATTTTGATGATCCTTCCTCATCAGAGTTTGAGTCATCGGCTTCAACTGCTTTCTTAACATCAGGGTCTGGCTTGGGCCTGTCTGCTTTGCTTACTGGTTTTTCTTTGACCAATTTTTTATCTGTATAACAGGTGACTGTGTTGCTAGGATTAGGTGGAGCACGAGGAGAGGTTGTTGAAACTGCAAGTCCTTTGGAGTTGCCTTTTTTTGGCTTTTTACTGCTAGATTTGGGAGAGTCTATGTTTGGTGGTCTCTTGCTGGAAGGTTTGGCATCAGAAGGACCCCCTTTTGGAGACATGTTCTCCAGTTTGGGTTCTTTAAGCGTTAGTTTTTGTTCCTTAAAGGCTACTTTAATAGGTGCTTTTTCTTCCTTAGTTGGTTTGTTCTCAGCTGGTTTTCGAGAAGAAGAAGATTCCTTAACTGGTTTACTTATGTCACTCTCTTTGCTTTTACTTTCCGAATCTTTCCTCATTCGTTCTCTATGTTCTTTTGTTACTTTGTGGGGTTTTGATGTTTTGTTGCTATCTTTGCTGCTTTCCTGTAAACAGAAATTTGCGTTATGCAAAACTCTTTAAGGGGTAACAAATCTGTCACGCTAGATTTAACTATAAAAAAGGCAAACATACAAACCTTTGAGGGATGCGATGATGGCTTTGCTTTCTTTGGATCAGAAAATGCAGAGAGAGGAATTGTGGGTAACATGGGGTAGTCTGGACTTGGTCTTGACACAGTCTCTGCTCCCTCTGGCATAACCATCACCTTGAATAGAAATAATGCATCAGCAGACAAACTTGTTACATAACTGTGGACAGATTCAGACTTTCCACACTAAAGTAAAGAATACTTTTTATAAAGCCTGTGAAGCTTTCCTATGCACAATTAGGTGATCACTCCAAGGTCAAAAGTATAACTATTAAAATTGTTCAATTGTTTCCGTAAGAAATTCAAACCGGAAATTATTTTGTACAGTTCTGGAATGTGTTTGTAATATTGGCAGTTATTAACTTTTAAATATGTTAATTTCACTGCATAACAGTACTCATAGGACACAGCGCAAAACTCTTGATATCTTTCCAACCATAATCATGTTTTTAGCCGGGCCCAAAAAAGTGAGTTGCAGTGTAAAAGAGGTCAAACTTTTGCCATGCCCTGCAAGTATATGATGTCAAACTTTCAGAGAACATTAAAGCAGTATTAAACTCAAAACAAAAATATATTATATTGCAGCTTACCAATTCTTAGATGTGATGGCTACATTCCTTTTCTTCTTTCAAGTTCCTTTACCTGATCAGCGTCCAGCAAAAGTAGCAATTAGAGCATTGCGGCACACCACACTGGCGTGGTGCTTACAATGATCAGCTTTTATTCATTTACTGTACGCAAAACGTTTATCCCAAAAGGAATAAAAAAAATATAACTTCCTAAAATGTATTTAGTGGAGTTCACCTTTAATGCATCTAACACTACCCTCTCCAACATCATACAATGATGTTGCTCCTGCATCCACAGTAGAGACACCCTAGGACAGGAAGCGTATTACTGGCCAGATGACCAGATCAAAATTAAAACAAGGTTCCAGTTGTTTTTGTGTTTATTAAAAGTCAGCAGCTACAAAAACTGTAGCTGATGACTTTTAATAAAGACACACTCACCTGTCCCAGGATCTAACGGTGTGCTCACCTGCACCATCCCTTCTCTCACTCTTCTCTCCCTGGGGCCGGCCTCTCAACTGTGGGCACCCAGCTATAACAGCTTGTGGCTTCACAGCCAGGTGCCCACTGCGCATGCATGAGTCGCGCTGCATTTCCAGATTGGTCTGGCAGTCTTCTGGGACCTGTGAAGTGTCCCAGAAGACTGCGTGGGGGAAGGTGGGGAGCCGGACTGAGCTGGGAGTGGGAGAAGGTACCTGTCAAAACCAGGTATCCGCTCCCCCACAAAAAGTGCCAAATGTGGCAGTGGAGGGGGGTAGGAGGCAGGCGAATGGAGCTTCCACTTTTAGGTGGAAGTCCGCTTTAAATAAAACCTAAGGAATCATACACACTAAGCTTAAGAAATGCTGCTTTTACAGGTGTTTAGCCTTTCTTTTTTCAGCCTGTAAAAGCACTGCAATGTTAGCCTATGTGTCCATGCACACATAGGCATTTACAGACGTATTAGAAGAGAACGCTTTACAGGCTGAAAAAAGAAACCATCAAAAGAGCATGCAGGAGAGGAGCTGAAGAGCAGAAAAAATGCTGCACATGCCTAGATGCGTTTAGGTGCTTTTAAGCGTAAATCCATTCAAATAAATTAATATTCTAGCCAATGCAATCCATTACTGTTCAAACATTTGATGCGCCTAAACAAGTGTGCAATATGCAGATTTAGGTGTGTTTTTTTAGGAGCTTTTTTTCCTGCCAGAAGTTCTGCTGTTCAGAGGAGCAAAGCAATCTTTTTGCATGTGGCCTGAAAAGAAGAACTAATGCAGCCATCAAATTCAGGGATTTGTAAATTGAGATTTATTAAAATATTTGTTTAAGGGATTAATACCGCTTTATGTAGTGCTAGTTATCTGTATATACTATTGTATGCTGGAAGACAGGTATAATCCCTTCCACACTTTCCTTAAAAACAAACAGACTCTTTTGCACCATTAAACATGAGTTTGTAAGCGAGTTGTCCTGCAGGTATCTAGGCATACACAACTCACTTTTTTTGTCAGTATACTTTAACAATATCATAATGGTTCCTTCTGTGACAAAGTACCTATTGCTGCAAAACCTCTCTTTGACTACTTACCCCTCCTGCTTTGAGCAGCTTCCTACGGAATTCCTTGGTTGGATTATTGAAGGTCAGCTTCTCACAGCGCAAATGGTTAACTGGTGGATTCCCCTCCAGGTTTAAAAACAAATCATATGTAAAACACACCTTTTTGGGTTCTTCCTGCACAAGAAATAAGAATAATTGCGTATTGTAAGGTTTCCTTAAAACCAAGTACAAACATAATAAAGAACATCTATAACTACCTTGTTTTTGAAGTATACTTCAATCGGTAAAATGAAGCCAGCATATCCAGTTTCTTCTACTTTGTAAGGGGGTTCCTTGCACACTATAAAAAATAAGATTCAAATGCAGCTCTATGAACCAGGGTAAGACAGCTTCACATTTAACAAGAACTCAGGGATACAAATGTATCAGGATAGGCTGTGCAAATCTAATCTACCTGCCAACCCTTACTCTTCCAAATTCTGCAGGATCTCTTTAGCTTTTGGGTATCATATGACTCCCCATAGTCTCCTACAGGGAATTTTGTTAACAATAAATATGTTATGAATGTAGAAAAAGCAGGACCTGGTGGAGCAAGTTCATGGATCAGCATCTTTAGAAGATAGATTGCTGAAAAACAGGTGCACGTGAGATGCACACCTCAGAACCACCTACATTTTCTATTTTTATCTTACAGCTTCACACTTATCACTATACGAGCCGGTTCACAAATGTGCACATTAAGATGTGTTTCAGAACACATTGATTCACATGACATGTAAAATAACATTCTAACAAAATAAAATTCTATTGTGGCCATTCGTATACATGTGGTGCACCTGCAGTGCGAATTTAAAAAGAGTCCTTTATGTTTCTGAGCAGTGCAGTGCGGGTCCGGTGCGAATTACAGGTTCTTTAGCTTAAATGGGAATGCTTCTAAAATCGCATGCCATCAGTTGCGAACACGATTTGAGCCTTGCCAATTCACATCAAAATAGCATCTAAATCACACCTGACCCACTGAACAACTACTTTGGAAACGGACCTGAAAAAAGCACCGCACATGTCTGAACCCTGGCTTACTGATCTTGTGTGCATTGTTCCCTTGACAATGATGCACCTGTGTGCATATCAGTAAAACAAATGTGGCTTTTTTTACGCCTGTGTGCAAGAGGCCTTACTGAACAAATTTTACATTTTTTTTTAATGTGTATGAATGTTTTGTTCAAGCTCATCACTGTAAGGAAGCAGAAACTTGAAGATGCTTACCACGTTTAGGTCTGGGAAAGCTGTCATGAAGCCGGAAAACCACCTTCTCCACAAAATGTTGAATGTCACACTGCTCAGGCCCACGAACAAACACCATCCAGTCATGAGTAAATCCATCAGTAGTTGGCTTCTTCCTTAGCTGAGCACGATGTCCCAGCTCCAGCTTCACCTGAACAGTGCACTATAAGAAAAAAAAAATGTAACCAAGGAGTGCAAAGAGTTGTGAGATTATGCCAAATATCAAATAATTTAAGTCCTAAAATCTAGACAGAGTGCATATAAACCTAAGCCAGCCTTTCTCAACCAGGGTGCTTTGACAAAATGTATAAAAATTGCCCAAAACTTAAATACAAGCCAGCAGGTGGAACAAACCTGCCTTTTAGTTACACAAAGCCACAGGTTTTCATTGTGCACCATTACGACCTTCTAGCCACCGGCGTCCTTACAACCAATGACATCTTCAGTTGATAAGGAGGATGTCAGTTGCCTGCACAGCATCCTAGTTTGACACTCCCCTGCCCCTCTCCATCAGTGCTGGAGTCACATTAGCTCAGTGAAGGAGAAAAACTGAGGGAGAAGAGAAACACTGAAATACTACTCAGCACCAGTGTGCAAACATGTGTTTGCTTTGGAAGAATAAATCACCTCTAATGTTGGATGTCCTACATATGTGGATGTTGCTGTGTTATATACAACTATTAGAATAGTTTTTCACATTTTAGAATGGGGTGCCCTTTTAAAATTATGGACAGTCTTGAGGCACCCCATTTTAGAATGGGGTGCCTCAAGACTGTCCATAATTTTAAAGGGTGCCTCAGGACTGTCCATAATTTTAAAGGGTGCCTTGACTGAAAAAAGGTTGAGAAACACTGACCTAAGCTCTAAAGGCTGCAACAGCTTTCATTTGCTTGCCAACTGCCACAAGTTACATCCTAATTTTAAAAAGGCAATATGTGTTTTTAAGCTGGTTAAAAATCGCACAACGTAAATAAAAAAAGATGCATGTAGACATGTTGTACAGTAAGCAAAGTACAATAACAGATTACCTGAATGTGTTATATCCTCTAGCACAGTGGTTCTCAACCTGTGGGTCGCGACCCCTGTGGGGGTCAAACGACCCTTTCACAGGGGTCCCCTAAGACCATCAGAAAACACATATTTCTGATGTGTAAAGAGCAGCTACTGTGTAGAAAGCAGCAACTCTGTTAAAAGCAGCTACTGTGCTGAAAGCAGCAGTATTGGAGGTAAAACGACACTCATGAATTATAATTACTGGGTAAATAAATTTATGTTTGGGGGTCACCACAACATGAGGAACTGTATTAAAGGGTCACGGCATTAGGAAGGTTGAGAACCACTGCTCTAGCAGCTATAGATGTCAAAGTTAAAAAGCCTATACTCCATTCCTAAAAGAAAGTATCTATGCTGTCATTCAGCATTTAGATTTTCATTGTTTTATGCTGCTGATCAGTTGCTATGAAGCATCACATACAAAAATTCTTTCCTCATGCACCTTCATAATTGAAGCCCAATGCTCTTTATCTGAAATCTTTATAGAAACCAAATGTAAATCTTTCACATTTTCATGTTCCTGAGCTAAGGAGCAAATGAATATGCATTGTGGTAAATGCAGAGGCTTTGTTTAGGTTGACATGAGACGCTTCACTTCAGGCTGCATTCTTCTGAGCAATTCAATGCTCTTAAATTCAGTCAACATTAAAGAGATTCTCTACTTTAGATGTATTGTGTACATTTCTGATGTACAAGCAGCGCTGTCCTACAATATCTGAGTATATTCCTAAAATACTGTCTCTGTGATGGATCCATCAAAATGCCAATATGCACAAGCTTATGCTACTGCACTTCATCACATTATTAAAAACAAAAAAAAGAGATAAAAGCAAGGATGAAAAAGAAAGTTTTTCCCAGAAATGTTTGTGATCTTCTGTTTCCTCAATTGCTTATATAAATACAGATTCAGCCATCACATCACTAGACATGCATTAAAATGCTATTGGTGAAAGGGTTAACTACTCATGCTGTTTATAGAACCATCTCTAGAACATGACAGCTATCTGGTTTCAAAACTTGAGATCCCACCAGCTATTTGTACATCTGTGCAAAAAGAAAGGTTGGATCACCCTAATACAAGATTAAGATTCTATCTCTATTTGAATAGTACAGAGACATTTTAGTCAGTATGGGTTTCCTCCAAAACCACAACACCAGCAAGAATGATGGAAGCTATTGAGTCTTCTATAAGAAATTTTAATTTAGCATTAAAGAGAAATGCCAAATAGCTAAAAACACTCATGACAGCTAGCCATTTGGATACATTTTTCACATTGCACAAGGAGACAGGTGACATTGCTGATTCAGCAACTCAGCTTTCTTTGTCATCCTCCACCTCCAGCCTCCTGCATAATTTCTGTCCAGTGAGCTGACCAGGGCAGAATCAAACCTGACCCAGCAAGCAGCATAATGATGCTCTGCAAAAAAAAAAAGGACAGAAGTGAGAGTAAGTGATAACCTCACCCACATCCTGCAAAACAGAACTCCAATTTTATAATACTACTAAATATAAGCAGAAGTTCCCACACAGTTACAGTCTTTGAACCATATAACTCTGTACACTGTGCTGTACATGGCATATTCAAGTGTTGTATATGAAATACTCTGGGACAGCCTATTCCTTACACTGTGCTGTACATAATATACTTCAGTGTTATATAGTTGCAAGAAAAAGTATGTGAACCCCTTGGGATTACGTGGAGTTTTGCATGAATTGGGCATAAAATATGCTCTGAACGTCATCTAAGTCACAACAATAGAAGAACACAGTCTGCTGAACATAATACTACACAAACATTAGATGTTGCCATGGTTTAATTGCTCATAAGATGTAAACATTCACAGTGCAGGGAGGAAAAAGTATGTGAGGCCCTAGCTTAATGACTTCTCCCAGAGTTAATTGGAGCCAGGAGTGAGCCAACCTTGACTCCAATCAGTGTGATGATATTGGATGTGTTGCTGACAGCTGTCCTGCCCTTAAAAAACACACACCTGTTTTGGGTTTACTGGTTTCAAGAAGCACTGTCTGATGTGAACCATGCCTCGCAGAAAAGAGCTCTCAGAAGACCTACGATCAAGAATTGTTGACTTGCATGAAGCTGGAAAGGGTTACAAAAGTATCTCCAAAAGCCTTGATGTTCATGTGTCCACGGTAAGACAGACTGTCTACAAATGGAGAAAGTTTAGCACTGTTGCTACTCTCCCTAGGTGTGGTCGTCCTGTAAAAATGACTGCAAGAGCACAGCGCAGAATGCTGCATGAGGTAAAGAAGAATCCCAGAGTGTCAGCTAAAGACCTACAGAAATCTCTGGCACATGCTAACATTTTGACACATCTACAATAAGGAAAACATTAAACAGGAATGGAGTACATGGGAGGACACCACGGAGGAAGCCATTGCTGTCCAAAAAGAATATTGCAGTACGTTTGAAGTTTGCAAAAGAGCACCTGGATGCTCCACAGCACTACTGGCAAAATATACTGTGGACAGATGAAACCAAGATTGAGTTGTTTGGGAAGAACACACAACACTATGTGTGGAGAAAAAAAGGCACAGCACACCAACATCAAAACCTCATCCCCACTGTAAAACATGGCGGAGGGAACATCATGGTTTGGGGCTGCTTTGCTGCCTCAGGGCCTGGACGGATTGTTGTCATTGATGGGAAAATGAATTCCAGAGTTTATCAAGACATTTTGCAGGAAAACGTACAACCATCTGTCCGCCAACTGAAGCTCTGCAGAGGATGGGTGATGCAACAGGACAATGACCCAAAGCATACAAGTAATTCAACAAAACAATGGCTGCAACAGCACAGAATACGCCTTCTGGAGTGGCCCAGTCAGAGTCCTGACCTCAACCCGATTGAAATGCTGTGGCATGACCTTAAGAGAGCGATTCACACCAGACATCCCTAGAATATTGCTACACTGAAACAGTTTTGTGAAGAGGAGTGGTCCAAAATTACTCCAGATCGTTGTGCAGGTCTGATCTGCAACTACAGGAAACGTTTGGTTGAGGTTATTGCTGCCAAAGGAGGGTCAACCAGTTATTAAGTCCAAAGGTTCACATACTTTTTCCTCCCTGCACTGTGAATGTTTACATGTTATGTGCAATTAAACCATGGCAACATCTAATGCTTGTGTAATATTATGTAGTATTATGACTGTGTTCTTCTATTGTTGTGACTTAGATGACGTTCAGAGCACATTTTATGCCCAATTCATGCAAAACTCCACGTAATCTCAAGGGGTTCACATACTTTTTCTTGCAACTGTATGTGACAAACTGGGACAGCCTATTCTGTAAAGTGTGCAGCATGGAACACACTTGGGGCTACACTGTACTGAAAGTGACATTATACAGATCATTGGACTTTGTATGTTGTGCAGTATGTTACTTACTCCACACTGATACACTTTGAATGCCATGCTGTGTGTTATGTATTCTATACCATTAATTACTGCCAGTTCTATTTGTACTACTATTTTTATTTCCAACCTATTAAATGAATCAGAACATTTTTGCTAGTATTACCAAAATAAATGTTCTGACATCAAAAATAATGAACCATATGTGATTTTAGCTAAAAAAAAGCGTATGTTACAAACCTTTAAAGTCCCAAACTGGGCTAAAACTATTTTTTTAATATCCTTCTCTCCGACCCCCCTCTAACCCATGCTACTTTGCCTTTTTTTTCCATCCCTTGTAATGCCAGAGATATTCATCTAAGTCCTCCCTCCAGGTCTACCGTTGCCACCAGTTCCGGGTGGGGGACTACTGATCCATCACCGAGATGCTTCCCCCCGAGAAAACGTCATCCTCTTATGGATCCTGAGAGAATCCCAACACTGGACATCCAATAGGAAATGTCCATGTCATTCAGGCACTTGCGAAGAAGGACCAAAGCAAAAAGTAAACAGAGGATGAGAAGACATGGAACAGCAGAGACACATGACTGTGGCTTAGGTAAGTAAAAAGCATTCAGGTAGTACTTTTTTCAATCAAGCGATCAGATAGAGGTGAGTGGGAGGAAAGGGTGGCTGGCGGCTGAAGATAAGCCTTCTCCCAATTTAAATTTTAGCCTAGCCCACCTCTCTTCTACATTCTGTTTGTTTGTCCCACTCTTATCTCTGCATGTCAGCATGCCTGGTCTGCTCCCAACTCAAATTTCCCTTTCTTTCCTTTCTTACTTGCTTGGCCCACACTATCCTTTTCCATCCCACCCATTCTCAGTTTAAATTTTTGCCTCCCTGACCCACCTTTGTTCTGCTTTCTTAGCCAATCCCTTCTCTTTTTCTAAGTATTTGGGCCACTTTCTTATCCTTGCAGTCACTGTTCCTGGGACTCTCCAAATTTTAATTTTTTACCTACATGGCCTACCCTATCTTTGCGTGTCAGCATGCCTACTCAACTACCAATTTTAATTTATGTGTGCTTGGCCCATCCACCACTTCCATTTCTGCTTGTTGTGCCCATACAGTCTTCCCTTTGAAGCTTGTTTTCTCATGCAGTCCCCCTCTTGCTGCTGGCTTGGAGTACCCAGTCCTCATTTGCTGCTTGCTTGGTGTACTTAGTCCTCCACTTGCTGGTTGTTTGCCTGGCCCACCAAGTCCTCTCCCTGCTGTCTGCTTGCCTGGCCCACTCAGTCCTCCCATTGCCGCTTGCTTGTCCGACCCACCCTGCCCTCCTCTTGCTGTTGGCCCACTCTGTTCTCTCCTTACTGCTCGTCTTTCTGCCTGCTTTTTTTGTCTTCTCCTCCATTCCCTTTCTGACCTCCATCTTAAAATGTAAGTAACCTCACAGTCTTGCTTTTTGTGCCTCTGATCTGATCCAGAATAGGTATGCAGCAAGTAAATTTGAAACTCCTGATTTAAAAACATACCCCAAGTCAGGGACTCAAAATATTGAAGTAGTTGGATCAGCAAACGACAGTTAGGCAACCAGAGAAAAGTCAGCAATAACACCCTAAATAATTCCTACATACCATGTGGCCTTGTTAGGTCAGTCATGTTATGAGTATTCCTGCCCATTTGTGTAGGTGCAGCACTAGTGGGGGAAATGCCCTGACCACAGTTGCTAGGGAGTGACAGCTGCCTTCCAAATTCAGTTCAATCAAACCTGAATTCATCCCTCCTGACAAATAGGGCTGAGCTCAGATGGGTTTGAGCTATGCTGCCAGGAAGCTGTCAAAGCTAGTGGTCAATCATAGGTGGTGGAAACATTCCCTGCCCCACAGTCACACATATACAGGAGGTGTGTATATATGAAGCTGGGGGACAGAGAATACCTCTGCAACCTATGACTGGCTGCCAGCACTGACAGCTTCCCAGCAGGAAAGCTCAGGCTGCTTTAGACTTGTGTCTGAACACATCACCGCTCATCACTACTGACAACACTAAACCCCTACCTTGCATATAGAGGCGGTGTTGTCAGCCCACCATGTACATTTTCAGCAATGCCGTGTTGGCGCACAGCAACTTTGTTATTGCTTATACGTTAAACCATACCACCCACCTCCGATGGTATATACCAAGAAATCGAAGTGCATTGCTCACCAGTGTTACAAGACTGCTGTTTATCAAAAAATGAATGGAGGTTGGCCTTCATGTGCTAACACAGTGGAGCACACTGGATTACTATGCATACCAGAAACGTCTCCTAAACAAGGTGATCTTTTATACATACAAGCAGGACCATGAATAAGGCCATACAGCCAGCCCTCCTGTATGGGGCACGGACCCCATCAGTTCGACAGGGCAGCATGGGCACATAATGAGCAGGAAGGTCAGCTGTGTACTGCTTTACTGCTGAAACAATCCCTCTGTGGTCTCCGCACAGCAGCTGAAGGTAAGCAGGAGGGAAAGAAGAAGAAGCTGGCTGTGCTGCAGAGGGAGCCACAGCAGGATCGGTTTCCAGTATCTGTGTTTACTATACTTCATTTAATGAATGCACAGGAAGTGCTTCCTGTTCATTCACCTTCAGTGCAGCTGAGACTGAACAGAAAGGGACTGAGCAATCTCTGTTTTCAGTCTCAAAAGTGAGACATCAGAGGTCTGTTTGACTTCCCCTGCAGCCTCTTAAATACATACTTTAGCTCCATCTAAATCCAGCCATGTGCACAAGGCTCTCTCACTCCTCATTGGCCCAAATACAGCAGTGGGAGCCATTGGCTTTCTGCTCCTATTAATCAGAACCAGTGACGACGGAGCAGGGGCTGAGCCCTGCTCTGTGTGTCTTACGGATGCACAGAGGCGGCTCGAGAGCAAGTGGCTTGCTCTGGAGACACTTTTTGGGGGGGCACTGGACCTGAGAAGAGGAGGATCCGGGCTGCTCTGTGTAAAACCATTGCACAGAGTAGGTAAGTATAACATGTTTGTTATTTTGATTTTAAAAAAAAATCACTTTAAAGGGTTCCTTCACATGAGCTTTGCTCTCTGAAGACCAATCCGTGTTCAGATCGCTCTTCAGAGAACGTTTGACAGGTGGCGAGGAGGCTTATTTTAACCCCTTCAACCTTGCACTACTGCTCAGTAACTGCATGTATTGCACACAATTGCAGCACGCTTTCAGAGCACCATCATTCACTTGAATGGGTCATGTTTGACAGGGGCTATAATTCTGTCTGCGGCTGCAGCATGTGTGCACTCCCAGCCACTGCCTCAACAGCTAAAGGGGATTATGGTAGGGGTGCAGTAAAAGCGCAACTCATCCGTGCAGTTTTACCACCCCCTAACCTGACATGTGAGCGAGCTCTAAGGGTTTATTCACACAGGTCCTCTGACCCTGTGAATGAGTGGTTTGTTCATGTGGCTAGAGCTGCCTATTACTCTATGGGGACGCAGCACCTGTATGAACACGGATCCTAATCTGACAGATGTGGAGGAGTGGGCGAGTGACCTCAAAGGCACGCTGTGTTCAGGGCTGTACACCTACACGCCTGTCAATTCAGGATCTGCGGCTGTGTTCATACATAGTGCCACTTAGGCTGCCTGCACACAGCTCCAGCCACATAAACCACTCAGTCACAGGACACAGCACCCGTCCCAAGACCTCATTTCCATACAGAGCTTTATTTATTACCTCAATAGTTTGATCTTTTCCATACAGCAGGAA
The DNA here is from genome assembly GCF_062004578.1 of Staurois parvus. Lineage (NCBI taxonomy): Eukaryota > Metazoa > Chordata > Amphibia > Anura > Ranidae > Staurois > Staurois parvus. The sequence continues at coordinate 6,273,140 of NW_028317882.1, forward strand.
TTGTATACGTCATGTTGTGTTTGTGTCCTCTAAGTGTTTTATTAGCGAAAGCATTATTTTGCTACTGGGGGGACTGTCAGGCAGATTGTACGGGGCCCCCCAAGATTCCCAACAGCAGTCCTGCATACCAGGGGGCACTATGATGAAGTGACACCTCCTTCATAGATGACACCTGAAGTGAGCACACAATGATGACTGGAAGGTCTGACACTGGTAAGAGACAAAAGCCTGGAGCCCCAATGAATGGTGTCCTTCTGCTGGGGCCCCTCTCCTCCTGTATGGGGCCCATTCTTCCTCTCTAGAAGTGTTCCACACGTCCCCATTGTTATTCTTCCCTGCTCTGCACTGTGGTGACAATGCTCTGGGCTCTGTGTACCTGGCCCTCATTATTCTTCTATATAGTGCAGTCCCCAGCACCTCTCAGCCAGGCTGCTCTCCCCTCAGCTCGGTGGCTGAGTCTCTTGTTCAGTACCTGACTGTCCATGTCTCTGCGCTCAGATGGTTTCCTTCCTCTCGTGCTCTTCACGGCGCCTACGGCCTCATCCTCCCTTATTACGGCCCTTATTCTTGCGGCTTGCCTAACACAACCGAGACAAAAAAAAAATGCACCGAATCCGCGAACTCCACACAGCCCCCCGAATAGGCCCGAAACCCCCTTCTGTCCTTAATGGATTACTCCGACTGCCGATCCCACAGCCGGGATACCGGAATGTACCACCTTGAATCTGACCAATCCGAGGGATGGTGTAGGCGGTGCTTCCTGTCAGGAAGAGATTACAGAGAAAGAACCAGATAGTAGGCCTATTCGATAGGCGGAGAGGGTGTGACTGACGTCTTGGTTCACCAATAGCTAGTGCTCTAGGGTCTCCATAGTGATAGCAGGTTCCGGCTCCACATTCCGAGATTTATCGCTCCGCCTTCTTTTTTTTCTCGAAGAAGTGATTTCTTGTTAAGTGGGGTTATTGTGTTGCAAGCGAAGGATTCTTGTACTGGCTGGAGGAGGCGGTCCTCTTGTTCAATGAATAGTAATAATGTTCAGGCTGGTCACATACTTCCCTAGGAGTTCAAGTAGTTAAAAAATACTATATACAGTGTATATATATATATATATATATATGTAATGTATATAATGTGTGTGTATTTATTTATTTCAGGTACTTATACAGTGCCGTCAGTTTACATATATATATATATATATATATATATATATATATATATATAAAATGTATTTTATATACATATATAGATAGTAATAAATATATATATATATATATATATACGTATATATATCAATATATAGATATATATGTGTATGTATATATATATATATATATATATTAAATACATTATATATTTATATATATTTATTGCTATTTAATATATATATACATACACATATATATGTATCTATATATTGATATATATTGATATATATGTGTGTGTGTATGTATATTATTATTATTATACAGTATATATATATATATATATGCAATTATTGCAATCTCTATATCTTTCTATGTGTAATTAAAGTAAAGAGTTGCTTTTAATATTTTTTAATCTTTCATTAAGCTTATATTATCTCAGCTTTCATTGAACTCAGATATAATGATCCTGCCTTGCAGTTCCCTTGTTCACACTTCCTGTTATAATGTGACAACTCAGTCTTTGTATCCTAGTTCTCCTGAGTTGTCACTCTGTCATATGCTTTCCCAATAGATACTACAAGTGGCTGTTTCAAAACATAATCCACTGTTAGGAAACTTGATCTGTGAATTGCCTAGGAGGCTTCTTTCTTGTTAGTTCATGGGTGGACAATCGGTCATTGCCACTTCTCTATTTCTGGGTTGCGTGGTCATCCCCTTCTCGACCTCATCATGTACTGTGGAGGACCTGTAGTTACCGCTGGTTTTGCATTGTACATGATGATTTTGAGGTCTTTCCCACATTCTGGGGCTGGACTGGGGTAAATATTTCTTTTCATTACAATACCTCTAGGTCTCCCAACTGTGGCCCAAGAGCCGTATGCAGCCCTTTGAATTCTTTTATCCGGCCCTCGGGGCACTATTTCTTCTACTGATACCAGCAATGGGGCAATAATTGCTGCACTGAAACCTAAAGTGGGGCATTCCTCCCACTGATACCAATGATGGGGCACTATTCCTCCCACTGATACCAATGATGGGGCACTATTCCTCCAACTGATATCAATGATGGGGCACTATTCCTACCACTGACATGAGTGATGGGGCACTATCCCTCCCAGTGATACCTATGATAGGGCACTATTTCTCCCAGTGACACCAATGATGGGGCATTGTTCCTCCCACTGATACCAATGATGGGGCATTATTCCTCCCACTGATACCAATGATGGGGCATTATTCCTCCCACTGACACCACTGATGGGCCACTATTTCTCCCGCTGACACCAACAATGGGGCACTAATATTTCCCCTAATACCAAAGATGGGCATTGTTTCCTCCGAATTATTCCAGGACATTTTCTACTCCCACTGGCCACAGGCCGGCCCCAGTAAAGTTTGAAGCACTGGCCCCAGTAAAGTTTGAAACACAGTAAACTGGTCCTTCGTTTAGAAAGTTTGGAGGCCCCTGCTCTAGACCAAGCAATCAGTAATTAATTATGGATGGGGGATCCTATATCAAGAACCTGCTTAGAGGTTCAAGTGACGAGAAGGCTCCCTTTACACCTCTGGTCCTAACACCCCTGGAATGGGAATGAAAGAGTACTGACAGTCTAGTCCAGAGGTGTTCGTTTCTGGTAGATGGCTTAGCAGAGAGATGGTCACACACACACAGCAGAGGAGATCACCAAGGAGCCAGTTAGAGTGCCACGCAGAGCAGATTGAAAGAGTAGCTGGCAGGAAAACCAGAACCCACGACAGGGTCCGCAGCCAGGAAGGCAGGTCACATTAAAGAAATAGGCAGAATCGTGGTCAGGAGGCAAGCCAAGGGCTCAACAGAAAGTCAGCAGAGACAAGTCAAAGTCAGGACCCAGGAGTCAGCAGAGACAACCTGTGGTCAGGAACTGGCCGAGGTCACACCAGGACTCAGCAGAGACAAAGTCATAAGCTAGCCAAGATCAAACCAGGATTACTAGCATTGGGTCTGGATGGTTCCCCATTGGGAAGTTGGTTCTTCTATTTCAAGAAAATGTGTACAAGATCATTGGCTGTTTACAGAATGTATTTGAATTTCCCACCCGAGAGGCAGTGGCTTCATCTTGGCTTACTCATTTACACCTCTATGGGCAACATACAAATGCTATGAATTCCAGTCCACTCTACTGGCAGATAAGGAGTGGGTTCCAGTGTACTGACTCTGTAATAAGTGCTCCTCAAGAAGCATTCCTGAGACGCATCGGGGTTTATTTACTAAAGCTGGAGAGTCCAACATCAGACTCCCTTCTGCATAGAAACCAATCAGCTTCTAACCTCAGCTTGTTCAATGAAGCTTTGGCAATGAAACCTGGAAGCTGATTGGTTTCTATGCAGAAGGGAGTCTGATTTTGGACTCTCCAGCTTTGGTAAATAAACCCCATCGAGTCCACATGTGAACTTGAATCGGTATCCCTATGTGGAGAGTCATTTTTAATGTTGTGTATTAGACTTTTAATGGTACATAATAAAGTTGTTTTTATGGTACTCAGTTTCTCTTCTATATGTCCACACAAAGTCCATGACTACATATTCTGTTTATATTTGTACAAGAGTTTCACTTTAACCTTAAACTTTCATCTAAACCCACAGAAGCAGATAAATGCAAACATCTGCATGTGCTTGCCACATTTCAGGGGATCAGAAATATCATCATAAAGGCCCTGAAATCTGAAACTCAATATACAGATTTAGAGCTCTTGCACCAAAGCTCAGATTTCTTCCCGCACTGCATTATTGGTCAGTGAAGGTACATATCACATTGAGGGGCCAATGGTGAAGTGGGTACAGTGAGGCAGTTGCCTACAAGTACATCATCAGAATTCTATCAATTTAAGTATACATTATTGGTCAGTGAAGGTACATATCACATTGAGGGACCAATGGTGAAGTGGGTACGGTGAGGCAGTTGCCTACAAGTACATCATCAGAATTCTAGCAATTTAAGTATACGCAAAGCCAAAACTTTTTAGATTTGAATTTTGGAAAATGTAGATCAGCGTTTCTCAACCAAGATTCTGTTGAACCCTAGGTCTCTTCAAGAAGTTGCTAGTGGTTCCTTGAGCAATGAGCAACTTCTGCCTCTAAGATGAGTAACTACTAACACCAATAATCTTTTGGCTATCTGTAAAGGGGGAACTCTTCCCACTGACCACAAATGAAAGGAACATTCTTCCCAGTGACCATTGCACCAATGTACCATGAGCTGTAGATATAATAATTATTAGAAGGGTTCCCTGAGCTTGGAAAGTTATTTCAAGGGTTCCTCCATTTTGAGAAGGTTGAGAAAGGCTGATGTTGCCATCTGTGTCCTACTGGGAAGATTTATCTTCATTCCCTATCCTGTAGACACAAAAGAAAGTAAGAAGAAATCTCTCCAATGTGAATGAGATCTCCTCCTAATAGAAAAAGTGTCCCTGCTGCAACATTTTTCTTCTATTCATGTTCTGGTAACAACTGAAAAGTTGGGATTTTCCCTCACTTTCAGTTAATTTAACTACTTGCCCTCCAGACGATTTACCCCCCTTCCTGAACAGGCCATTTTTTGTGATACGGCGCTGTGTTACTTTAACCGATAATTGTGCGGTCATGCAATGCTGCACCCAAATGAAATTTACGTCCTTTTTTCCCCACGAATAGAGCTTTCTTTTGGTGGTATTTGATCGCCTGTGCATTTTTAATTTTTTGCTCTGTAAACAAAAAAAAAAACGCCAATTTTGAGAAAGTAACAATATTTTTGACTTTTTGCTATAAAACATGTCCAGTAAAATAATTTAAAAAAATCAAATTTCATTATAAATTTAGGCCAAAATGTATTCTGCTACATGTCTTTGCTAAAAAAAATCCCAATACATGTAAATTAACTGGTTTATGTGAAAGTTATAGTGTCTACAAATGGCAGTATATATACTGGAATTTTTTTTTTTTATATATTTTTTTTTACTAGTAATGGTGGCGATCAGCGACTTACAGCGGGACTGCAGCAGGCATTCTGACACTGGGGGGGAACTGACTTGGTGTCACTGACATTCCCAGTGGCAACAATACAGTGATCAGTGGTAGTAAAAAGCACTGACACTGTACTAATGGCACTGGGCAGGAAGGGATTAACATGTGGGGCGATCAAAGGGTTAACTGTGTGCTGTTTTAGTATGAGGCTGTGTGCTGTGTTTTACTGTAAGCACACTGCTTTGTATGGCTCTGCTATGCAGAGGAGCTGACAAGGGAGAAATCTGTATTGTTTATACACACATCTATCCCCCGTCGGAGATACTCGGAGATCACTGGGTGCTGGTGAGAAGTCACCGTCTGGGACTGGTGATTGACAGCCGAGGTTGCAAATATTGGCACGGGTAGGGCGCGCGTGCGTCTTCTACCCAGAACAGCGAAATCACATATATATATATGTGATTTTGCGCATCCATGCCACCTTGTATCAGTATTTCTACTATAGGGTGGCGCAGAAGTGGTTAACAATGGTCATCAGAGCAAATATGGTATGTTTACAAACTACCCTTTCTTTGATCCTTAGTACCTTGCTTTGGTTTGTTTGTATTCTGATATTTGTTCTGTCTCTGATTACTCTCCATTTTACCCTGTGTGTACTACAACTTGTCCACTGGCATTTGAGTGGTTTGCTGTCTGGAGTTACTAACCACACAAGTCTACCCACAATGTCAGTGACTCTGGTGAAGTCCTAGTAGCCCTAGACCTAACATACTGTACATGTTAAGAGACACCAGTGGGTAAAGACTAGTGCCCTTAGCTGGTCCCTGGCCTCTATGGGATCATTACACCATAGGCACTGTGCAAGACCATGCTGCTCAGAAGTACAGTGCAGCAAAGGCATAGAGGTTGATTTGCTAATCACTGTGCACTTTGCAAGTACAGTTGCTCCACAGCTTAGTAAGTGAGCAGACGCTCTGCTGACTTCATTCATCCAATCATGTTCAAGCAAAAATGTTGCTTTTTTTTTTCTTTTCCTTGCATGTGATTGGGTATTCTTTGCAAAGTGGAGCTTTAACTTATTTACTAAGCTCTGGAGCAACTACACTTGCAAAGTGCACAGTCTATTTGCCTTTAGTAAATCAACCCCATAGTGTTGTCAGCCCTAATAGGAGGCTAAGAACACACTAGACATCAGGCACATCAGCAGTTATGTTTCTGTACTGTCAGCATTTGTAAAGGGATAAAACATGGGGAAATGTGTATGTATTGCAGATATGTACTAAATATATTTTTTTCTACCCATATACTTTAGCATTGCTCTCAGTTGTTCCCGTGACTGCCCCTGTTTTGGAACCAAATCTCTCTGTCCCTTTTTTTTTTCTCTGCTGACCCTCTTTTTAGTTTGATGTTAAAACCTCTAAAATAAAGCACTATTAACCAGTTCAGCTCTGTCACCTGTGTACATATGGACCATAGCAATGTTTAGATTTCCAATATGGGCCTATTGATTTGGTGATAGGTTTGTTCTACATAGTATTACATATGTAGCCCTCTTTTTGGGGGGTTATGAGAATGACCTTCCCAAAACAGATCATGTGCTAAACCTATTGATACACAAGAGAACCAGAACCTTCACTAAATTGAAAATTGGGTTTGATAATAAAGTTGGCAGTACCACCACCCATGACAAAGTCTCGGTGAATTTCCTGAGAAATGAACTAGTAATCTAATCAAAGTAATTGAAACTACTGCAACCAGCATAAAACATTAACCATAACATACAGACACATGCCAGTGTTGACATAATACATGGTTTATATAAGAAAAGATTACTCACACATGGTGGATTGGGTGATGAATTGGAGATTTTAATCACAAATTAAACAAATTGGGGTTGATTTACTAAAGGCAAATCGCCTGTGCACTTTGCAAAGTGTAGTTGCACTCTGCAAGTACAGTTGCTCCAGAGCTTAGTAAATGAGGTAAAGCTTCCCTTTGCCAAGAATATCCAATCACATGCAAGGAAAATAAAAAAAAAAACAGCATTTTTGCTTGCACATGATTGGATGATGGAAGTCAGCAGAGCTTCTACTCATTTACTAAGCTCTGGAGCAACTGCACTTGCAGAGTGTAACTGCACTTTACAAACTGCAGTCTAATTGTCTTTAGTCAACTCCATTGTGTGGTGTATTAAAAAGAAAAAAGGAAAGTACATTGAAAGACATATTTGTACATTCAGGATATTTTGATGTATTTATTTATCTTAATGAAATGCACACAATTTATAGGGATAGAAAGCTCAATATCATCTGGCACTGGATTTTAAATTGCACTCTTAGTGATGGTACAGTGATCATAGGATATTATGATGGTTTTATTTTCTTTTATTAAATTATTATCATTTATAAGGGTGAAAGACTCAAAATTTTCAATTTTAAAATCTATTTACAAATATAGACAGTAGAGGGCAGCAGATCCCTACACTTTTTCTTTTGGTGTGTGGGGGGGACGACGACAAACAAATCTATACTTTTGTAATATTGTTTATTCATATTTTCTATGCAATGTATACACAAAAATTTCCAGCAAAATGGAAAAAATTAGCTTTTTCCTTTTTCAGGTATTATTATTATTATACAGGATTTATGGCGCCAACAGTTGCTCAGCGCTTTACAATATAACAGGAGACAATACAGCAACAATACAGTTCAATACAAGAGGGATAGGAGGGCCCTGCTCCTTGGAGCTTACAATCTAGGATCGGTATACATATCACTATAATGTGTCTCTTTTATAATGACGTTACGTTTTTGTTTCTGGTACAAAACATTGCAAAGTTATTATTAAATGAAAGAAAAACATTTCTTTATTTTGCCAATTTTTATTGCATCACAAAAAAAGGACTTAAGAAAAAAGAACGGAGTATAAATATAATAAGAACAAAATCAGAAATAAACAAAAATCAGTATAAAAATAATAGCTAAGGGGAGCCAGGAAGGAAGAAGTTAACTAGAGCTGATTAGGGTTAACTACGGGGTTAAACTGAAACAAATGTTATTTGTACTTGTCCTTTACCTATAAGTCTTCATGTACACTGGACGTTTTTACAGCTGCTATTTTTGGCTTTTGGCATTTTTCTCTACAGCTAGTAAACTCCCCAACATGTTAATGTGTCCATGCACACATAGACTGTAATCAACGTTTTTGGCAGGAAAAGAAATCCAGAACTAGTGGATCTCTAGAGGAGTTTAGCTGTAAAAACGTTCTAATGCTGAGAAAACGCATTTCTGGACGTTTTTCGGACTAAAAGACACAATTACGGAAAAAAAGGCAGCAAAACGCGGAAAAACGTGGCTAAATGTGAATGCAAAAACGCTAAAAAATGCTGAAAAACGTGTTTTTAACGTGAATTTACACAGCTAACGCTGCCAGCGTTATTAAAACGCTCAGTGTGCATGGAGCCTATTGGCATAATAATGTTCCATTGTATTCCTTGCTGAAGGTTCTGAATATCTGTAGGACTGTTCCAAAACCTACATCCGCTGTTGTGATACAGAGCCGTGCAATTATGACAGACAGAATTTGCTAGCAATTGCGGCTTGGGATCCCTTGCTGCTCCTGTGTAAACTGACACTCATAAGAACAGGTTCTACAGTCGTGGAGGCCAGCTTGTGGCCCTTTGGTATATGATGTGCGGCCCTCGGCCCTTAGCCGAGCTCAGAGTATGAGAACTCACTCCTGTGATGGTGAAGGTGAGCAGTAACGACTAGGCAGCTCTTAGCAACGTCCTGGACACCTATAGAAAGGGCATTATTTAACTCTAGTCAGAGCTGTACAGATTGTTTATATCTACAGACATTTCATATGTGCATTGGCAGTTTTTTTTGTACAGGTGAACTAACCCTTTAACTGCTTCCCATCCACCCTATAGCTGAAGTACTGCTACAGGGCAGCACGGGTGCCCAAAATCACGTATATTTACTCGCACCTCTATTCAGGACCTCAGCTGTCAATCACTGAGTCCCTGCTGGTGATTACAGTTCTCCATCCTGTCAGCTCCTGCACACTGCTTTGCATGGCTCTGCATAGCACAGCCATGCAAAGCAGTGTGCTTACAGTGAAGCACAAACACAGGACACAATGTAAAACGGCACACAGTTAACCCTTTGATCGCCCCACATGTTAACCCCTTCCAGCCCAGTGCCATTAGTACAGTGTCAGTGCTTATTTTTTAGCACTGATCACTGTGTTAGTGTCACTAGGGATGTCAGTGACACCAAGCCAGTTCCCCCCCAGTGTCAGAATGCCCACCGCTGTTCCGCTATAAGTCGCTGATCGCCGCCATTACTAGTAAAAATAAAATACAAAAAAATCCCAGTATATATACCGCCATTTGTAAATGCTTTAACTTTCACGTAATCCAATTAATTTACACGTATTGGGATTTTTTTTTAGCAAAGACATGTAGCAGAATACATTTTGGCCTAAATTTATGATGAAATTAGATTTTTTTAAGTTTTTCACTGGACGTGTGTAATAGCAAAAAGTCACAAATATAGTTTTTTTCCTCAAAATTGTGAGCCTTTTTTTTATAGAGCAAAAAGCAGAGGTGATCAAATACCACCAAAAGAAAGCTCTATTTGTGGGAAAAAAGGACATACATTTCATTTTGGTGCAGTGTTGCATGACCGCGCAATTGTCAATTAAAGTAAAGCAGCAACGTATCGCAAAAAATGGCCTGGGCAGGAAGGGGGGTAAATCTTCTGGAGGACAATGGGTTAAATGTAGACATTTCTAGATCACACACTAGAGGTATGATAGAATAAAAAAAAAATGTTCAGAAAAAGTTCTGGATAACTCCTGACAATACTGACCTCTTATGGCCAAACCCAATTACAACCTTTGAGCCTGGTTATAGAATTTTTTTACCTGATTGCCCGCCATCCTATAGCAAAAATACTGCTACAGGGCGGCAGAGCTGCACAAAATTACGTATATATACATGATTTGCATTTCCAGGTAGGAGGCGTGCGCTTTACCCACGCCACCATTGGCGGCTAAGGATGTCAATCACCAGGTCCTGACTGGCAATTCTCCGCCAGGACTCTGTAATCGTCAGGGAAAGCTGACAGAAAAGAGAACTGTGTGTGAACAACACAGGTCTTTCCTGTCAGCATAGACATGCTGCTTTGTATTTCTCTGTACAGCAAAAACACACCCTAGTAAAACACACACAGCACATAATGTAAAGCACAGCACACAGTTAACCCTTTGATCGCCCCAGATGTTAACCCCTTCCTGCCCAGTGTCATTAGTACAGTGTCAGTGCTTTTTATTAGCACTGATCACTGTATTACTGTCACTGGGGATGTCAGTGGCAGTTAGTCAGTTTCCTTCCAGTGTCAGAATGCCCTCTGTAGTCCAGCAATCCCACTATAAGTCGCTGATCCCCGCCATTACTAGTATAAAAAACATTTTAAATTAAAATTTCAGTATATATACCACCATTTGTAGACACTATAACTTTCACGTAAACCAATAAATGTACACGTATTGGAATTTTTTTTAGCAAAGACATGTAGCAGAATATATTTTGGCCTAAATTTATGCCAAAATTTGATTTTTTACATTTTTTTATTGGATACATTTTATAGCAAAAATTCAAAAATTTTGTTGTTTTTTTTTTCAAAATTGTCCGTCTTTTTTTGTTTATAGCACACATAAAAAATGCAGAGATGATCAAATATCACTGAAAGAAAGCTCTATTTGTGGGGGAAAAATTACATAAATTTAATTTATGTGCAGTGTTGCATGACCGCGCAATTGTCAGTTACAGTAATGCAAAAAATGGCCTGGTCAGGAAGGGGGGTAAATTCTCTGGCGAGAAAGTGGTTCACCTTTTACAAAAAAATAATAAATGCACTTTTTTTCTTGTAAAAAGATGTGTATTTATTATTTTTTTACACTGCAGCCTGTAAGGCATTGCACCTGTGATCAACACATCGTGAATTCAATGCCAGGCTCCTCCAGACACTGAGTCAACTGTCTGCCTGTACCCCCTGTACAGGTAGGCAGCTACTAAGGCTAGGTTCACATCTGTGTGGGTGGTGCTGCTGCGGATCCGCACAAAAACCCATGCAGTCTCCTCACTCACACAAAAGAATGCGGACCCGTGGGCGGGTGCCATTAATTCTAATGGCACGCTGCTCGCACTGGAAATTGCAACCGTACTGGGAACCGATGCTTCCGTGTTTGCTATGTTTTCAGAAGAAGTGCAGGGACTTCAAATGAATGGGCTCTCCTGCCCGTGCAAAACGTGGCCCGCAGGAATGCGGATATCTGAACCAGGGGTAAATGGCAGGAAGAAAAATTTACTACAAGAGTGCTCTCCAAAGCTCAGAGGATAACAGTAGATGTAGTTTGTTCATTCACAGAATGAGCCCCACATGGCTGCGCTGTTTTTAAATTCTGACAGCTGGTGCACAGAGATCCTCCACCTGTTGTCACAAGCAAAGGGGGATCGAAGGGAGAGGAAGAAGGAGCTGGAACATGTTCCATGTTCCACCCTAAAAATATATATTAGTGAAAAACATGGAGTAAGGATCTTCCATGCATCTTATATATTGTTTCGATCCATTTGGTCCTAACACAAACCTGTATGACTTATCTGATGATTTGCAGATAGTCTAGCAAATTCTTTGGAGAGATACTGTCTGCTAACTTCTGTTTCCCCTGCAATCTAGTATTTATCTCATGTGGAATCACGGAGTGCATATTTTATTATTATTATTATTATTATACAGGATTTATATAGCGCCAACAGTTTGCTCAGCGCTTTACAATGTAATGGGAGACAATACAGCAACAATACAGTTCAATACAAGAGGGAAAGGAGGGCCCTGCTCCTTGGAGCTTACAATCTAGGATATTTTATGATTAAATGCTTATATTCCCATATGATCTGATGAAGTACACTGGGACTGAGAAATGTGTCACACATAGCCACTATCTTGCAATCAAAAAATGAATGAATTCTTCTAGATACAGTGTAGATTTAACTCTGGTTCATCACATATATGCGGCCGCGTTCTGCGAGGGCACGAGAGCCCATTTATTTGAATGGACTCCCGTGCCCGTGACATACAGGGAAAAAGTCCCTGCACTTCTTTGGAAAACGCAGCCCGCACGGGAACCTTGGTTCCCAGTACAGTTGCGTTTTCCAGTGCGCGCGGCGTGCCATTAGAACTAATGGCACCCGCTCACAGGTCCACATTCCTCTGTGTGGGTGGTGCGGTTGCTATGGTATGGGGCACTCGTGCGGGCTCGCTCCTGAGTGGGCTCTGTGTGTTCATAGAGACACAGAGCACGGCATAATCCTGCCCCCCACTCCCTTCTCACTGGCTTTGATTGACAGCAACGGAATCCAATTGCTCCCACTGCTGTGTCTGAGCCAATGAGGTGGAAGAGAGCCGAGAGAGCTGCTTCACTCTAGCATATTGTTGGATCGAGATCAGGCTCAGGTAATAAGGGGGAGCTGGAGCTGCATACTGAAGGGTTTTTTTTACCTTAAAGCAGAGAATGCATAAGGTAAAAAAAACCTTCAGCCTTTAGAACTACTTTAGGATCTACATAGGACCAAGAATCAAGGGAGACGAATGTTTCTGTCGGTGTGAATGAGGGTAGCCAGAGGTTTCATGACAAAATCAAAGAGACCCAGAGACTGGTGGCAACCCTGTCACATACAATACTTAGATGGGAACATCCAGTGTAATGACAACATTGTCATATGTTTATAATTAAGGGAAAAGGTGGAGGTATTTTTGTGCATAGGTTCGATACCTTTCGATATCTGTATTTATCTTGATAATAAAGTTTATACTTTTTGATAAAAAGTGTAAGCTCTATGATCCTCATATAGGACTTTCCTCTTTGTGGTCTGCCCCACAAGTTTTGCATGTGTGTTGTTTAAGTTAGAGGATCACCCCACACAGGGGAATGAGCATACAGTTGTCTTACTGTGCTTTCTGACTTTGCAACCCTGTCACATACCCCTATGCAGCGAAAAGGGAGTCAGGAGGGTATTTTTGGCAAAGGCCCTGGCTGTAGGGGAGTAAACAAGTTTGATTTACTTGAATAATTTAGGTTCAAAACCAAATTTGGATAGGTTTGCTCAAAGGAATGTCCACTTCATTGAGTTAAAATGCTTTGTGGCATCCAAAGAGGCAATAATCCTGGTGCCAATTTTGTCATGTTGAATGAGATGAGTAAACAATCGTTGAAGATTAATATAAACCCAGATTGGTTTTTGTGAACGAGGAAAGTAATAGCCAAATCCAATCTACTAGCCAAGACCTTTGCCAAGAATTTTGCATCAATGTTTATAAGGAAAATTGGATGGTAGGAGGAACACCTATCAAGTCTTTCCCTTGTCACCACTATAACAGCTTCCATCGTAGAAGGGGGAAGAGCCCTGATCTGGAAAGCATGTGTGAGACCGAGAGAGGGTGAAGAAAGAGGGATCCAGATGGAGGTATAGCAGCTATACTAATATGAATATGACCAATAGGTGGCCTACAGAAAAAAATGGTAAAATACTGTTAGGTGGATTGGAAAGTTGTATCACAACCTTCAGACCCTTCAGAGAGGTCCAGGATGTGAAAATTGTTTCTGTGATTTCTATTTTCAGCCCTAGTCTGAAGTGATTTAACCTTGGAAGTAAGTGTGTATAGGTTTGCAGTGTGGTCTTGGATAGTGTCATCCACCATGCCCACCCTCTCCGCCACCGTTAAAAGGTAGTGAATCTAGTCCAATTAGACCCAAATCTTATTGTAAGTGGTTAGTTTTGGTTGCAAGAGCAGTTTGGCAGGTGGTAATCACTGTCTTGAGTGTTGCTAATTGGTCTTGCGTTCTATCCAGTGTATTAATCGCGTTACCAGGGGCGGACTGACCGTTTAGGGACTCGGCACTGCCCGAGGGCCTGGGGTCATTAGAGGGCCCCATGGGATGTACCCTTCATAGGCTTTTTTGGTTGGGTGTTTGAATGTGGGCGAGGACACAGGGGCACCATGATCCACTATTGCCCGGGGGCCCCATGAGTTGTCAGTCCCCCCCTGCACATTACCATATTGGATGTAGGGACTGGACAGATAGGAGATAAATCAGCAGGCCTGGTGTCACCAACGGGATAGCCCTAGCTATGTAATATAAGCAGCAAGGCTGGAAGAAGCAGTGTCAGACCAGCAACCTTGAGTAGGCAGGGAGTAACAATTGTTCCTTCTGTGCCAGTAATCCAGGAAGAAGGATAGGCACAGTAAGGCATGGGCTACTGAACTGAGAAAAGCAGCATTTTGGGTAGATAGGGGGCATTGATCACTGTTGCTTCTTAGTTGCTCAACCCAGGAGAGATCAGGGGGAGTCCATGAGGGAGATCTATCCCAGCAGTGTGTGGGCAGCAGGTCTAGTGCAGGCAATGGCAGGTGGCAGCCTCAAGAGTGGGGGAGAAGCAGCAATCACTCATTCGCAGCTGCTCAACTCGATAGAGAGCGGGTAGGAGACCAAGAAAGAGATCAGTCCCAGTACTGTGTGGACAGCAAGTCCGGGTGAAGCAGTAATGGGTTGGCAGCCATGGCAGGTGGGGAGTGAGCAGCAGCAGATGTTTCTTCGACCTGAGATAGTGAAGAAGGAATCTGGGGAATTGCAGTGCAGTGACTTAAAAGACCAGAGAATGTAGCAGTGGGCCAAAGAACTATTAAGGAGTGGGATATAACCATGGCTTTGCCTGTGAAAGTATGGCTGGATGGTGCGGAGAGATGCGCCAGACCAGTGCAGCTGAAATCTCTCAGAACAGTTCTTAGAGAGGCTATTATTTGCAGAAAGGTATCCTGTACTAAGCGTCCGCACTGCTGGCCAACTTAGACTCCCCCCCCCCCCCCCTCCGAGAAATTATATTTGAAAGGGGTCTCCTGTGTCAGCAAGTCCAATGTACAACTGGGATTGGTAAAGATAAGAAATCCACCTCATGAAGACACTGCTGTGCTGAAAGGAATGATAAACGCATAACAGTAATCTCATCTACCTGGAGAACAGAAATTTTGGAGCTTGTCAGAGAGACTACCCTTCTTGGTGTTGAACAACACTCCTAAATTCTGAATGGTCTGTGAGAGAATGAGCTTGTTCTTTTTCTTGTTCACTAGCCAACTGAACATCTCCAAATAACACAGAACCTTGTCTTTGCTTCCTCCTGAGACTTTGCGATGACTAGCAAATTCATCCAGAGAGCAATAAAGATGAATTTCTTTGGCTTGCGATCATGCTACCAATACTTCTAGGTGAATACAATAGTGAAAAAACCTCAGCGCAATTACCCTAAAACAGTGCAAACTAATGAAAGAAAAAATATCTAAACGCTATATATAACTAATGTTAGTACTGCTGCTCACACTTTTTGTGTTCCCATAAAAAAAACAAAAAATAAGTGACTCAGTGCCGTGCAGTGCCAAATCTTCCTAGTAGTAAATTCTCATGTGCCGTGCAATATCACATAAAATCATATAATAAAGTGAATTAGATGGACATGCGTATATCCTATGCGTATATCGAAACATAGAATCATGTGTAAAATATATGCATTTAACTCATCACCATATATATGAAACAATCCACATCCATAACTACAAAACATAAAAAACTATAAAACTAGATCTTATAATAAATTATGTTCACTGTACATGTGTGTATCATATGCGTATATATGAAAACATAGAATCATGCATAAAATATATGCCTTTAACTCATCACCGTATATATAAAACAATCCACACCCATAACTATAACACATAAAATAATGGTAAATTCTAAGTGTCCATATATTTTCATAAGAATCCTCTATGTCAAAAAATTCAACCGTGCAATCAATCAAATATGTACTACTGTACATGTTGTGGTCTTCGTTTCTAAAATCTTCGTTTATATGATCACCATGTGGAGATACCCATCCACCGACAGTAATATGCTCTGACCGTTTTGATAGACCTCACAACAAGGTCTCATGCGCCTGCCCCTTGTAGTAGGGTCACTTATATCACAAGAGTAATGGTTTCCTCCAGGTCACTGGAGTTTCTCAATCCATCTCCATCCTCAGCAATCCTTGGGGGAATGTTTTTATTAAACTCGGAACAAAGCAGGAAATATAGTGCTCTTCGCTTAAAACTCACCATTTATTGAAACAATAAAATATACACTCAGGTGTGTAATACACTTAGGTGCACAGATCCAGTGCACATGGAGAACAGGCTTGTGTAGTTGAACTAACCGACAAAATGGCCGACCGCCTATGTCCTGTTTGTGCAGCGTGATGTCACCAGCTCCTCCTTACTTGGTACATCATTAAGTCACGTGACTTCATCAGGGGATTCATGGCTTAATGACGTACCACGTAGGGAGGAGCCAGTGATATCACACTGCAGCAACAGAAAGTACATGGTCCCCCATTGTATATCCATTGTCAATCACATCATCCAGCAATGCAGGTCCATGGCAATCACAATGAAAGATGTCCACCACCCGATGAGACCGGCTGATCCCGACGTTTTTCTTGTCCCGAATGACATCTTCAGTTTCCCACCACCGCAGAAGTAAAAAAGTAGCAGGGTCACCCAGACATGTCCATTTTTTTTTTAGGGGCCAGGGTACCAGAGATGTCATTCTACGGCAGGGAAGCAATGGGATTGGAGGTGTATCTCTGAGTCCCCACCATTTAAGTAAACATAGAGCCACGCTGTGGTGGTGGTGATCAAGATAATTTAAAGAGGTTTTTCACAGTAAATAGGAAGTGGAAAAAGCCTTTGTGCAGCACTCTCCAATCAGCTGTCTGAAGTGAGACGTAAAAACAACTTGCATTCAAGCCAGGCCATATTACTTTGGAAATATCTTAGCAGCTGCAAGTACAGTGTTAGTCTCAAAGGTGCTTAGCAGCTGATAATCACGGGTACAAGCAGCAAGAAAAGCACTTTTCAGCAGCAGAAGGGATATGTACCCAAACCTCAGTATTTGCTTAGGTAACAAATACAAAAATTAAGTGGAATTGAAATCATAACTACATAACTGGATGCTGTTGTACCTCTGTTGGGATGGTATTAATTGGGAGCCATAGGAGACTTGCCAAGGGAATGTCAATAGTTGCCTGTTTCAAGCATACCCATGCTTTTTTGGCTTGGGTAGCGCACCGGTCTATCACTCGGGCTACGTGGGCAACTTGTTGATATTTGCCTTTGACATTGGGAAGGGAGAGGATATGCACCTTTCCAGGTTTACCTGCCTAGATGAATTTCAGAAATGTATTGCGCAAGTCATACAAAAAGCCACGGAGGAGCCTAATCAGTAGTGCTTGTCAGGGTACATTTGTTCACAGGTAACTAATATGAGAGTCTGTCCACTTGAAATTAAACTGCATGTCTAGTTGTCACTGAGCAGTCTGGTCGATTCCTATGCCCACAGTCTCTGACTTTGAATAATTGATTTTAAATGTTTGAAAGCGATCCATACTTCATCCATATTTCATCCATATTTCATGCAAAGGAGATGCAATGAATTTATAGGCAAGGTCACAAAGAATATTATATTAACCACATATACAGTACAAAATAAATTTATACATTTTTTTGTTTCCAAAGTGCCTGGGCTTTAACTCATAATAAGCTCTGAATTTAATGGTGCTAGATTTCCCTGAAGCATTAAAATATCTTAATAAAATCACTCTATAAAAGAAAGCTATATCAAAAAACTATCAGTTTTTTGTTTTCAAGCTATAGAAAAAAATCTCAAAAACTGACTTTATTCAATAAGGAGTCATACCCCTTTTAAAATAATCACATTTTGTTGCTTTGCAGCCTGAAATGAAGACAACCAGTTTTTTTTATACATCTGTATCTACTCAGTGCAACTTATAACATCCAAGTGAAAGATTTAACACCAACATGTCAGAAAAAAAAAATATAAAAAATTCAAAAACAGAATTACTGAGTTTATTGTCCTAAAAATGACTTGTATACTCAACCAGGTGTAGCCAATTATTATTATTATTATTATACAGGATTTATATAGCGCCAACAGTTTGCTCAGTGCTTTACAATATAACGGGAGACAATGCTCCTTGGAGCTTACAATCTAAGACCTAATCACCTTCTCAATGGCACACAAAGCCATTTGACTTTCAGCTGTGATCAGCTGTGGTAATTTTGATTAGCTCAGTATTAAAAGAGCTTTTCTGGAGCATTTCAGTCCTTGGTAGTGCAACTAAGGCAAGCAATCAACTATGGGTGGCAAGGCACTGTCAAAAGATCTCTGCGATAAAGTTGTGGACAGGCATAAGTAAGGAGATGAATACAAAAAAAAATTAAAAGGTTGAATCAATGCCTAGAAGCACAGCGAGTCCTATTATTAGGAAGTGGAAGGTATTTGGTACAACACAGACCTCTCTGGATCAGGACATCGCTCCAAACTGGATGAAAGAGCCAGGAGGAAACTGGTCAGAGAGGCTACCAAGAGGCCTACAGCAACTCTGAAGCAGTTGCAGGAATTTATGACAGAGTGGTCATTGTGTGTATGCGACAACAATATAAAATTTTCCATAAATGTGGCTTGTGTGGGAGGGTTGCAAAACAAAAAAAAAAAAAGCCACTCCTCAAGAAAGGCCACATGCAGTCACCATTGAGCTTTGCCAAAACGCACCTTGAAGATTCTGAGGCTACATGGAAAAAGGTGTTATGGTCGGATGAGACTAAAACTGAATTATTTGGCCTCAACACCGAATGATATGTCTGGCAGAAATCCAATACAGCTCACCATCCAAATAACACCATTCCTACAGTAAAGCATGGAGGTGGTAATGTACTGTCATGAGGGTGTTTCACTGCAGCAGGGACTGGAGCACTTGTCAGGATAGAAGGAAATAGATGGGGCAAAATACCGTCAAATTCCTGAGTACAGGAGTGGACAAATTATCAAAAGGCCCAAAAGGTGTAGGACCGAAGCCTGGGAGATGAACAAATCCCCAAAAGGACCTTTCCAGGCTCCCTTTAAGACAATGTACTACAATGCACACACTGTGCTACAATGCATACACAAATGCAAACTATGCATTAAAACAAAGTTTTTAAAGCATCGATAAAAACTTCTAAAAGTATTTTGATTAAACTGATTTTTCACATAATACAATATCTGAAAAATATTAACAAGGCTATAGCTCCCTTTTAACGATGCAAGAAAAGGGCCTAATTCAGCAAAACCCACGCAAGTGCTACAAAACAAATAACTTTTAAGTTCTTTTTAACAACAATTAGAACATTTTTGGAATGTTCCAGGATTACCCCAGATTTTGATGATCCTTACTCTTAAGAGTTTGAGTCACTGACCGACTTCAACTGCTTTCTTAACATCAGGATCTGGTTTGGGCCTGTCTGCTTTGCTTACTGGTTTTTAGTTGACCATTTTTTTATCTGTAAAACAGGTGACCTGGGGGTTGCTATTGATAAGTTGAGCACCGGAAGAGGTTTGAGGTGCCTTTTTTTGTCTTTTTACTGCTACATTTGTGAGAATCTGTGTTTGGTGGTCTCTTGCTGGAATAATTTGCATCACTGTGGGGTTCCACTGCTTTGCTGTTGTCTTTGCTGTTTTCCTGTAAATAAAAAAAAAAACAACAACTTTGCATTATAAGAAGCTTTTTAAAGCGTAACAAAGTTGTCACAATAGATTGGATTAAAAGGAGCACACACAAACCTTTGAGAGATGAGATGATGGCTTTGCTTTCTTCGGATCAGAGAATGCAGAGAGAGGAATTGTGGGTAACATGGGGTAGTCTGGACTTGGTCTTGATACAGTCTCTGCTCCCTCTGGCATAACCATCACCTTAAATATAATGAGCATAAAGGAGGCACAGCAGAAAGCAGCACTGTCAGTCTGGGGGAGATCAGTGGTAAATGTACTATTAGATTTAAAACCACTAACAGACTGAAACCAAACTCCACCTCACACTTTAGAATAAGTTGCAGGAAACTGTTTTTTTTCTGGGGTAAAGGTTTTACACGGATAAATAAAAGCTGATCATTTTATACACCCCTACCAGTGTTAAATAGTATGTCTCATCCCTGTAAACCGATACATTCTGCTGAAGAGTTTGTGCTGTGATAAACAAGAGACTTGCTGGCTGGATCACCAAATGAAAATAGAAGAAAGCAAACAAGGAACACTTTTAAGAATTTGTGAGCTGCAGTATAATAAATGTTTGCTTTTGGGTTTAATACAGCTTAAATATAAGCTAATAAATATAGCAGAATAATAATACTCATAGTATGTACTCTCCAGCGCCTCAGGATATGCACAGCCAAAAGGGAAGCCAACGGAACCAGGACAGCGACAACCAAAGAAAATGCTTCAGGGGTGCAGCCCTCCTCAGACGGGAGATCAGCCACTAGATAGAGAATAAACAGGTGGCGCACACACCTAGAAGCATCACCAGCAAGACTCCCATCATCCATCCACTACACATCTGCATCAGAGGCTGGTCAGCAGCTCTGAGGAAAGGGATTCGTCCCGGAAACGCGTCAGCCATTTGACCGCACTGACAGTTGGAACACCTTGCTTGCCGTTGTGGCCATCGTCATTATGCAAATGCTTTTTAGATACATGCTTCATCTGTGAGTTTGTTTTTATTTTTCACTCCTTTCAATAAACCTTGGATAATGCACTAGGTGTGTGCGCCACCTGTTTATTCTCTAAATAGTACTCATAGGACACAAGACAAAAATCTGACATTTTTCAAGGCATAATGAGGTTCTTAGCCATGAACAAAAAGTGGGCTGAAATGTGAGGTCCCGCTTTCTGCCATGTCCTGTAAGTATCATTTTATGATGTAAACCCGTGGAGATGATTTAAGCAGTGCTAAACCCCAAAAAACAAAAATATATTGCAGTTTACCAGTTTCTGGGGGTGCTGTTCTTTTTTCTTTTATTACCTTTACTATCTCCTGATGATGCAGCCATTAAGTCTGTTACTTTTCAACTTCCTCCACCAGACCAAGCTGTCCAGCAAAACTAGCAGTTAAAGGGTTGAGACAAACCATTTAACACTATCCAGGTGCTTACAATGATCAGCTTTTATTCATTTATATAAAACCTTTAAAAAATGTTGCTGCAACTGCCTAAAAAGTGTTAGCTGGAGTTAAGCTTTAATGCATATAACACTACCCACTCCCCAGTGTTAAAATGCTGCTGTCCAAAGGCATCTCTGTTGCATCCATAGTGGAGACACCCTTTGGCTGGCCATACATTATACAATTTTCTTGAGATTTTTGGTTTAGATTTACCAAAAACCATATAATATGAGGTCAAACCTCACAACACTTTCAATTGTATTCAATTAGGCAGGCTCTTGTAATACATAGTTGAAGGTAAATCTAAAGGAAATTGGGCAGAAACTGGACAGAAAATTGTATAGTGTTTGGCCAGCCTTATGCAGGCCATAGACAGGGAGAAAACCGGCCGTTTTTTTTTTTAGAAAAACTAAAAATCGGTCGTTCAATCAGCCGACGTTACCACCATTGGTGAAAAAAAGTCGGCTGATTTTTGTCCCGTCTACGGCCGGCAAATATAATAGCGGTGTCCCTGCAGAGAGCTCCACTAGTATATTTGACAGAAGAAATAGAATATGAATAAGAAAAAGAAATAGAATATGAAAAAGAAGAAATAGAATATGAATAAGAAGAAGAAAAGAAGAAATAGAAGAAGAAGAAGAAGAAGAAGAGGAAGAAAAAGAAGAAATAGAATATAAATAAGAGGAAGGAAAAGAAGAAATAGAATATGAAGCAGAAGAAAAAGAACAAGAATACGAATAAGAAGGAGAAAAAGAAGAACAAGATTATGAATAAGAAGAGAAAAAGAAGAAGAAATAGAATATGAATAAGAAGTAGAAAAGAAGAAATAGAATATGAAGAAGAGAAAAAGAAGAAATAGAATACGAAGAAGAGAAAAAGAAATAGAATATGAATAAGAAGAGAAAAAAGAAGAAATAGAATATGAATAAGAAGAGGAAAAAGAAGAAATAGAATATGAATAAGAAGAAAAAGTTGCAACATTGTATCTATTTGTATCCATTTCAGATACAGCTGTTTCTATTCGGATACAAATAGATACAATGTTGCTATACTTTTAAATGTCAAATATAATAATCGGACTGAAATTCTTTTTTTTCTCTTATTCATATTCTATTTCTTCTTTTCTTCTTCTTATTCATATTCTATTTTTCTTTTCTTCTTCTTATTCATATTCTATTTCTTCTTTTACTTTTCCTTCTTCTTCTTCTTCATATTCTATTTCTTCTTTTCCTTCTTCTTGCTGGTCACTGCTCATGCGCATTTTTTAAAATCGGTAAAAAGATCGGCCGATTTGTTCATCATTGCCGCGAAAATCGGCCGAACGACAAAATTAGCTAATGTTTTTTCCAACATGACCGACAAAAAAAAGTGTCAAAATCACGAAAAGCAGCCGGCCGATTACCCCACTAACGATCCAAAAATCAGCCGATTCTTTTTTCGACCGAAAAAAATTAGGTTCCATTCACACCTATGCAGTTTGCTTTTTGTCCTTATTGCAGTGCTTTTTGCAGTTCGTTTTGCGTTTTTCTACACGCATTTTTGCTGCTATTTTGCCACATTTCACGTTTTGTTCAACTCTTTCTTTTTTTGCTGGGCAGAATAAAAATGCAAAATGCGGCAAAATCGTGGCAAAAACGCACTACCATGCATTTCAGCAGATTCTCCATTGAACTCTATTGTAGCAAAAACGCTGCTTTTTGGTTTGAAAAAAGTCCCTGACCCTTTCCAAAAATGCAGCAGCTAAAAAAAGTATAGATGTGAACATGTTCCATAGGAAACCATGTTAAATGGACTGTAGTGAGTTTCTGCAAAAAGCACAAAAAAAAGCATTAGTTCTCATGCACACTGGACGTTTTGATAACACTGGGAATATTAGCTGTGTAAAGTCATGTTAAAAACAGGAGGTTTTTCAGCTCTTTTTAGTGTGTTTGCATCAGGTTTTAGCGGTATTTTGCCGCATTTAGCGGCGTTTTCCCGCATTTCTTTTTAGCAAAATTTTTTTTGGGGTCAAAAAAAGTCCAAAAATGCCAGTTTGTGGCGTTTTACCGCGATTTTTAGCATTAGAGTGTTTTTACAGCTAAAAAACTCCTCTAGAAACCCACTAGTCCTGGGTTTTTTTCAGCCAAAAAATGTTGATTACAGTCTCTGTGTGCATGGACACATAGGATAACATGCTGGGGGGTTAACTAGCTGTAGAAAAAAACATCAAAAGCCAAAACCAGCAGCTGTAAAAAAGTCCAGTGTGCATGAGGACTTAGTGTGAACGGAGCCTAAGAGAAAATGTGTTACTGGCTGAATCACCAGATGAAAATAAACTAAAGCCTAAGTCCTCATGCACACGGGACATTTTGATAATGCTGGTAACTTTAGCTGTGTAAGGTCACGTTAAAAACGTGCGTTTTTCAGCTTTTTTTGTGTTTTTGCATTAGCATTTTGCGGTGTTTTTCTGCGTTTGCATTTTTTATGCCAAAAAAAATTTTTTTTTGTCAAAAAAAGTCCAAAAAGCCGGTTTAGGGCGTTTTGCTGCATTTTTCAGCGTTAGAGTGTTTTTACAGCTAAAAAACTCCTCTAGATACCCACTACTCCTGGTTTTTTTTTTCCAGCCAAAAAACACTGATTACAGTCAATGTGTGCATGGATACATATGATAAAATGCTGGGGGGTTTACTGGCTGTAGAAAAAAACATCAAAAGCCAAAAAACGCTGATTACAGTCTATGTGTGCATAGATACATATGATAAAATGCTGGGGGGTTTACTGGCTGTAGAAAAAAACATCAAAATCCAAAAAACGCTGATTACAGTCTATGTGTGCATGGACACATAGGATAACATGCTGGGGGGTTTACTGGCTGTAGAAAAAACGTCAAAAGCCAAAAAACGCTGATTACAGTCTGTGTGTGCATGGACACATAGGATAACATAATGGGGGGTTTACTGGCTGTAGGAAAAAAACATCAAAAGCCAAAAACAGCAGCTGTAAAAACATTAAGTGTGCATGAGGACTAAAAGGGAGATCTAATTCAGTCACCAAATATAGAGATTGGTAAATTGTAATATATATATTTTTTTATTTATGGGGTTAATAACGCTTTAAGTAAATAAATAAAAATAGTGAAGCATTTACATTACATAAAAAATGATAAAAAATAAAAAGTGCCTTCAAAAATTATAATAAATATCATAATAATATGTGGCAACTCTGTATAATATACACTAATATCTCCCTCTAATGGAGGAAGAAAAATGGTGCAACCAAACTTATTTCTAATAGTGAATTACTACACACTGTGAAAGATACTATTATGCAGTGCATATAATCAAAACACTCCACAAATCAAATTAAGAGTGAATTTACAAGTGAATAAAAACTCATATAATATATCAATTAACCACTACAATTTCGTGCCTAATTTGCACACATTATATATACATCATGGGTGAAAAAAATTGTCCATGCATGTGACTCTGTGCTTTTAAAACCACTCGTGTTCTCCACTTCTAGGTGTAAAATAAATCCTTCGAATGGCAGCAATGCCTGCTCACCTCCCCTCCTTGACCCTCACAGGGCCGCAGAGCTGTTTCCACCTCAGTGGTATATCTCTCCTGGCAAACTCCTTATTCCTTCTCCTCTCTTAGTTCTCCACTCCAAACTCATAAAAAAACATAGAGCTTTCCATAGTGTAGCATATTTTATTTAGGAAGGTAAATCAATAAAATATTGCACTCACATTATCATCCTCTTGTAACAGGCTTTTTTACCACAACCTATGGGTAAATCTGCATGCACTGGGGAATCCAATATGGCCGCGGCGTCCGGACGTGCGTCAACCGGAAGTGACGAACCGACGCGTTGCGTCACGTGCGTCGTGGCTTCATCAGGGTTTCCAAACATAATGAAAAAAATGTATAATTACCTTGTTTTTTTAAGTATACTTCAATCATCAAAATACCAGCGTCTTCATTTTCTACTTTGAAAAGGGGTTCCTTGCACCCTACAAGAAATTAGATGAAAATGTGGCTGCGTGAACCAGGGCAAGACAACTTCACATTTAACATATATATACAGTTGTATTCAAAATAATAGCAGTCAGACATCACTAACCTGATCAATCACTGTTTCTGGTAGAAATGATATTTCTACATGGCAAATAATTTACTAGCAGGTGTAGTAGAGTAATAGAAATCCAACAGACCCAACAGTCATGACATGCATTTTGTCAGACGACCCCCAAACACTTAATTCAAGCCACAGTACACTGTGAAGACAGTGAAGCATGGTTGTGCAAGCATCATGATATGGGGATGTTTCTCATACTACGATGTTGGGCCTATTTATCACATACCAGGGTTCATGGATCAGTTTGAATACATCAGAATACTTGAAGAGGTCATGCTGCCTTATGCTGAAGAGGAAATGCCCTTAAAATGGGTGTTCCAACAAGACAACGACCCCAAACACACCAGTAAACGTGCAACATCTTGGTTCCAGACCAACAAGATTGACGTTATGGAGTGGCCAGCCCAATCCCCGGATCTTAATCCAATAGAAAACTTGTGGGGTGACATCAAAAATTCAGTTTCTGAGGCAAAACCAAGAAATAGAGAAGAACTGTGGAATGTAGTCCAATCATCCTGGGCTGGAATACCTGTTCACAGGTGCCAGAAGTTGGTTGACTCCATGCAACACAGATGTACAGCAGTTCTCAGAAACAGTGCTTATACAACTAAATATTCATTAAGTGATTCAAAGGAAATCAAAATCTTCAAACATTTTCAGTTTATATAGTGAATGTTTGAGTTTGTAAAGAAGAATACAAACACTGCTATTTTTTTGAACAGTCTAATATTCACTTTTCTTCAATTTCTTTAGAGGAACAACACAAATTTGATATATTTTTCTTCATGTTTTGATTTGTAATAGAATGTGTAATGTTCCCAATGCATTTGTGTGTATGGAAATAAAAGCCATTAGAAGGATTTTGAGCTTTATTCACTTTTTTCAACACACTGCTATTATTTTGAATATTACTGTATATATATATATATATATATATATATATATATATATATATATATATACAGACTGACAACTCATGGGGCCCCTGTGTCCCCCTAAGTGGGAGAACTTGCAAAATCGCAGGGTGTTCAAATACTTCTGTTCCTCACTGTATATATATCTCTCACATAAACTAGACATGAAAACCTAGAGTGCATATAGAAGCCATAGAGGCTGTGACAGTTATCATTTGCTTGCCCTCTGTCACAAGTTTCAGACTAGTTTTAAAAAGAAGAAATGTGTTTTTAGGCTTGTAAAAAACAACTACTGTTATCTACTCACTCCCGTTAGTTATCACAATTCTACTGTGTTGTAATAAAAATGAGTCTATTTTAAGCATTTTATTTTTTAGTATAATAAATGCCTAACGTACAGAAATAAAGCTGCCCACTTCCAAGATGCAGCAGTGTACAACAACCCGATCACCATGGATCATTATACAGCAGAAAGGAATAGTATTAGATAAATTCATAAGTATATAGTGCTACCCCCATGGCAGCCACTTTTTAGGACGGGTCCTCTGTTTTTTGCCTCGACCTCTTTAAGGTCTTCAGCCCCTCTGACACACTAGTTTGAGTGTACAAAGCATGCAATATCACAGAAAATCACTGAAAGTAATACTTAGTGCCCAGTACCATGTTGACCGTGCTTATGCTTATCAGATTACGTTTTCATGGAAACTGAATATCCCGTCATAGCCTTTGATACTGTACCTCGTGACATGGCAAATAAATTGGCAACTTCAGTCACAGAGGCACCAGCTAAGAGGACACCATCAGTTTGCCCTGTTTGAAGCTCAGTAAGCTCTGACACGACTCCGTATTACTAGCAGAGCAGGCAGTGAATGACGAAAGTAAGGCTTCCCACCTGTTAGCTAGGTGTCTCATCACACAGCAGAAGAAAAGAATGTTACATAATTTCCGCTTTCAACATAAAACATGCCATCACTTTCATACCTTCAAATCATGTAGTGTTTCCATTTTTTCGTCTAACCCCTGTACATACCATTTGGCCGTATTGCTTCAATGATGTCATGGGTATCCCCTCTCCTTTGTGTAGATGCAACAGTAGAGTGGGAAATGCCTTGGCCACAGTTGATTAAGTGAGAATGACAGCAGCCTTCTGGGTTCAGTCCAATCAAACCTGCGGTTCATCCCTACTGACAACTGGGGATTAGCTCAGGTGGGTTTGAACATGAGTCCTGAGCTATCCTGTCGGGAAGCTGTCAAGCCAATAATAGGTGATGGAGTCATTCGCATCCCCACAGCTGTACTTATGCAGGGGATGTGTATACTGTAAGGAGACCCTGGCGGGGGGCTGCCAGGAGGTCTCCGCACGCCCCTGGCGGACGCAGCGCGGGCACAGGGCTTCCCACACTCTGCGCCCACCAGTGACAAAGGCCGCGCTCACGAGAGCGCGGTCCGCGTCAAGGATGAGTGCCTCGTTGCCCCAGAAACGCGATCGCTGGGCTGGCCGTTGCCGGGGCAACCTGGAAGCATCCTGCGCGGCTTTAAAAAGGCCAGTGCGGGACCAGGCCGGTCTCTTCCTCATGTGTGTCTGCTGTCCACTGCTGTGGGACTTGCAAGCCGCTGGGAGTCCGGGTGGAGGGACCGGGCCTCCGCAGCCATCCCCGCCGAGCACTCTGCAGGAGACCCCCCCCCAAAGGTCAGGACTATTATCCGCTGCCACTCTGCTCAATATCCCCAGGGTCTGGAGTACCCGCTGCCCCTCTGCTAAATACCCCCAGGGCTGGGAGTAACTGCTGCCCCTCTGCTAAATACCCCCAGGGTCAGACCACATAGCCGAGATCCCGCTGAGTCCCCGTGAGCCTGATGTTGTCCCTAGAAAGCTGTGTGGGAGCTGTGCTGAGGTCAGACCCCATAGTCAAGATCCCGCTGAGTCCCCGTGAGCCTGATGTTGTCCCTAGAAAGCTGTGTGGGAGCTGTGCTGAGGTCAGACCCCATAGCCAAGGTCCCGCTGAGTCCCGGTGAGCCTGATGTTGTCCCTAGAAAGCTCTGTGGGAGCTGTGCTAAGGTCAGACCCCATAGCCAAGGTCCCGCTGAGTCCCCGTGAGCCTGATGTTGTCCCTAGAAAGCTGTGTGGGATCTGTGCTGAGGTCAGACCCCATAGCCAAGGTCCCGTTGAGTCCCCGTGAGCCTGATGTGTTCCCCAGAGAGCTGTGTGGGGGTTGTGCTGAGGTCAGACCCCATAACCAAGGTCCCGTTGAGCCCCGTGAGCCCGCTTACCGTAAGTGTCCCTAGAAGACGCATGTTGCGGAGTGCCAAGAGCTGCCCCGATTGAGTGCCTTCCATAGCTCAATAAAGCTTTGTGTGTTTAGCATCTTCTTTGTGTGTTCTGTCCTGCCTACGCTTCCGTCACAGCATCCACCACATCTAATGATTGGTAAATGTGATATATTACATTTTTGGTTTTGGGTTTATTACTCCTTCAAAATTTGGCTTTTGGGAGAAACGTGACATACACTTTCATTCAAAACTTTTTCATGTCTTTGAGAGTAAGGTTCCATGCACAATGGCTTAAAAATCACTGCTTCTAGAGGAGGTTAGTGTCTTGCCTGCAGAAGCAGCTCAGTGTTATCCTATGTGTCCATGCACATTAAGACAATGTATGGCAGTGTACAGAGGTTAGTAGGATGTATTGTAGTGTGCAGAGGCCAGTAGTATGTAGGGCAGTATACAGAGGTCAGTAGTATGTAGGGCAGAGTACAGAGATCAGTAGTATATAGAACAGTGTATAGAGGTCAGTAGTATGTAGGGCCGTGTACAGAGGTCAGTAGTATGTAGGGCAGTGTATAGAGGTAAGTAGTATGTAGAGCAGAGTACAGAGGTCAGTAGTATGTAGGGCAGTGTATAGAGGTCAGTAGTATGTAAGGCAATGTACAGAGATCAGTGGTATGCAGGGCAGTGTACAGATGCCAGTAGAATGTATTGCCTGATGTATTGCCTGACTTCTGGCCTGGCTGGCTGGATTAAGTTCTGGCCTGTGTTCTGGCTCAGTTGACTGGCCTGGGTTCCCTAATGGCTGGATGGTCTGAGTTGTGTCCTGGCTGGCTGGACTAAGTTCTAGCCTTGCTGGCCCACGTTCTGGCCCAGTTGACTGGCCTGAGTCCTCTCCTGGCAGGCCTGTCTGAGTTCTTGTCTGGTTGACTGATCTGAGTTCTGACTGGGCTGGCTGGACAAAGTTCATGCCTGGGTGGCTGGACTACATTCTGGTCTGGCTGGCCTGAGTTCTAGACCAGTTGACTGGTCTGAGATCATCCCTGGCTAGCTGGCTTGAGTTTACCCTTAGCTGACTGTACTAAGTTCTGGCCTCTGCCTCGCCCGAGTTCTGGCTTGGCTTGCTGAATTCTGCTTGGTTAGCTCAGCCGGATTTAGCCTGTCAGAGCAGTATACACTCACCGGCCACTTTATTAGGTACACCTTGTTAGTACTGGGTTGGACCACCTATTGCCTTCAGAACTGCTGTAATTATTTGTGCCATAGATTCAACAAGGTGTTGGAAACATTCCCCAGAGATTTTAGTTCATGATAATATCACGCAGCTGCTGCAGATTTGTTGGCTGCACATCCATGATGAAATTCTCCCATTCCAAAGGTGCTCTATTGGATTGAGCTATGGTGACTGTGGAGGCCATTGGAGCAAAGTCATGTCATGTTCAAGAAACCAGTTTGAGGGGATTTGATCTTTGGTACATGGTGCATTATCCTGCTGAAAGTAGCCATCAGAAGATGGGTACACTGTAATCATAAAGGGATGGACATGGTCAGCAACAATACTCAGGTAGGCCGTGGCATTTAAATGACGTTCAATTGATAATAAGGAGCGCAAAGTGTGCAAAAAAAATATCCCCCACACCATTACACCACCAGCCTGAACTGTTGATACACGGCAGGATGGACCCATGCTTTCATATTGTCTATGCCAAATTCTTACCCTACCATCTAAATGTCGCAGCTGAAATTGAGACTCATCAGACCAGGCAATGTTTTTCCAATCTTCTATTGTCTAATTTTGGTGAGCCTGCATGAATTGTAGCCTCTGTTTCCTGCTCTTAGCTGGCAGGAGTGGCATCCAGTCTGGTCTTCTGCTGCTGTAGCCCATCTACTTCAAGGTTTGACGTGTTGTGTGCTCAGAGATGGTATTCTGCATACCTTAGTTGTAACAAGTTCTTATTTGAGTTACTGTTGGCTTACTGTCATCTCAAACCAGTCTGCCCATTCTCCTCTGACCTCTGGCATCATCAACAAGGCATTTTCGTCTACACAACTGGCGCTCAATCGATATTTTCCCTTTTTCGGACCATTCTCTGCAAACCCTTGAGATAGTTGTGCGTGAAAATCCCAGTAGATCAGTAGTTTTTGAAATACTCAGACCAGCCTGTCTGGCACCAAAAACCATGCCACGTTCAGTTACTTAAATCCCCTTTCTTACCTATTCTGATGTGCTGTTTGAACTTCAGCAAGTTGTCTTCACCACGTCTACATGCCTAAATGCACTGTGTTGCTGCCATGTGATTGGCTGATAAGCAATTTGTTACTAAGCAATTGAACAGGCGTACCTAATAAAGAGGATGAGGTGTAAGTAACACATAGTTCAGATTTAAGTTCTATGTAATGCAAAGTGTAGTGGTCGGGTGTAAGTAACGCATAGTTCACAGATCAGGAGTAAGTAACGCAGAGTTCACAGATCAGACGTAACAGAGTTCATCAGTCAGGAGTAACTGGCACAGAGTTCACAGTTCAGGAGTAAGTAAGGGCTCATTCAGACTAGCCTGTTCAGATCCATGCACCCACTTCTGCCCGTATGTCAAGTTTTGACATACAGTATGGCCAAAGGGCCAATGTAGCCACATTGTAAAACCGCTGAAAATGCATACAGCACTGCTGTGTGGAGAAGTTCTTGACAGTGGTTGGTACTATGGGGACAGAATCTACCCATCACCTGTTCAAGATCGACAGGTAGATCATGATTGACAGGTTGCCGACCCTGCACTAGGGCATGTCTCAACATGACTTTTTTCTTTACCTTTGTTTTTGTAGCAAAAAAAACTTCTTTACATCCTGCAATATAATCACCAGACTTGTGAAATTTTTACAGGGGCAGTTGCTGGAAGCTCAGTTCCATTAGGCATAGACATGTCCCCAAGAACTATATCTCCTAGGATCCTTTTGCTTGCACATTACGTGGACGCAGGATCTTGGGAGTAAAGGCAGCAGTATTTTCTATGGCATCCTGTGTTTCCTTACATGTGGGCTTGTGCACTCTTTATGCGCAATATTGTGCTGCACACAATTGCACCTGTGCCATGGCAGGCGTCTAACCTGCACCTCCCCCTTCAAAGCTGTCTTTCACTTTTTCTATACTGTCACATCCTGGTGATCTGTTCCACATTCCTGTTCCTCTTTAGGGTCAAGTCTCATTCTGTGATCCAGTCCCAGGTCGTGTCATTACTTCTCAGGCTTCACACTTGTTTTGTTTTACTTTCTGGTTAGTCACATTGGATTGACTTTGC